>NC_091692.1:94056250-94669531 GCF_041296265.1 Equus caballus
ATCCGTTTCTGCTCTTCCTTCCTTCTACTCCTACACCAGAATTAATCTCTCTTAAAATAAATGGCATAGGGTTCAGAAAGAGTCTCTCTTCCATTCTGATGTGTTTCCACTTATTTAGAACCAATCTCAAACTTGTGATTGTCCCTCCTCTGTCTTTGCCCAAAACTCTGCTCATACCACCATCTCAGAACTTACTTCCTCCAGTTTTCTGAGCCCCTCTCCCCTCAGTGAGAAACATACTTCTACAGTATCACCAGATATTCCTGTGCCTCTCTTTGTCCCTCCGCAACCCAATTATAAGCATCCGTGAGAGGAGGGAGTTTGAGCTGCCACCCCAAAATAGGACCTTTGTTCAGAAAGAAACCTTGATAAGCTGCTCAAAGTAAACACTGAAACACTGACGTCCCGAGGGCGTGGAATCAAAGAAACACATGGAAAAGCCAAAATGCTTAGTCCTAGAAAAGAACAGAGCATGTGAGTATTGAGAAAAAACAGGAGAAAGAGGAGTTATTGAGCAGGAGGGCCAACCAGCCAGTAGACCTTTTAAGGTCTGGGAATTTAACATCCAATTTCAGCACGGTTACATTGTGTCAACATAAACAACCCCCGTCTTCTTCCCAAACTCGCAAGAAAGTTGACTACCTGTGTCAATACTGTCAATTGTGTGTGTGTGTGAGTGTGTACATGGCAACTGAGAGAAGGGGCTGAGTTCTATGTCTGGACCAACATGGGAAAAAGGAGAGCGGGTGTGGCATAAACTGAACTCAGCAGCAGCAGGAGCCTTGAACCAGACATGACAATGAAAATATGAGTCTACCCACCCCACCTCACGTTGGATGTG
Source organism: Equus caballus (assembly GCF_041296265.1). Taxonomy (NCBI): domain Eukaryota; kingdom Metazoa; phylum Chordata; class Mammalia; order Perissodactyla; family Equidae; genus Equus; species Equus caballus. Next base: position 94,057,092 of record NC_091692.1, read on the forward strand.
TATAGAATTTTAAGTACTGGGCTTCCAGAGTTAGAGCTTATCTTACATGCATCTTAGATCCCAGTAGCTATGTAGACCACGCATATCTATCGCCCTGTGAGGGGCACTCAAAAAATGTATAAATATGGGGCTGGCCCCATGGCTGAGCGGCTAAAGTTCCACTCGCTCAGTTTCAGCAGCCTGGGTTCGCAGGTTCAGATCCCAGGTGCAGACCTACTCATCAGCCATGCTGTGGCAGCATATCACCTACAAAGTAGAGGGAGATTGGCACAGATGTTAGCTCAGGGCTAATCTTCTTCAAGTAAAAAAAGAGGAAGATTGTCAATGGATGTTAGCTCAGGGCTAATGTTCCTCAAGCAAAAAAAAAAAGAGGAAGATTGGCAACAGATGGTAGCTCAGGGCAAATCTTCCTCACCAAAAAAAAAAATGTGTAAATAAATGTGATGCCTGAAGATCAGCCCATGTTGTTAATAAGGAGGGAGGAGGAACTCCTAGACCCTCTTACCTGATTAGAAGATGTTTGCAGCTTTGATGGCTCAATAAAGGATCTTTTGCTACCTCCAAGACACCGCCTTAATGAATGCTGGCAAGTGTTCAAAGCGAAGAAGGAGATATGCAAACGAGACTAATCTGTGCTTTATCTAAGGTATAAACAGAAGCTAAGTAAATGTGCTCAAAGGGACATGTGCTTGCTTAGAGTTTGGTAATGCAGTCACACACATATTCCATCAACAGCTCAGCCTCCAAACACAGGCAAAGGCACATCTCATACCAGTTTTGCGCCTGACCCCATTACCAACCAACCTGACTCTGTTCTTCAGAGTCAAAGAATATCAGGGCTCGAAGTCACGGCACCAAACCCCAAATCCCCATCCTTGGCCCAGTGTAGTCCACAAGGAAGGTGCTCCTGGTTCATCATAAAGTGACAAAAATGAGAAGATTTGATTACAGAAAGCTAATTTTATCCCAGACGTTTCTCTTCTCCCTGTGATGTGGCTCAGGAAGTGTTGCCACAGCGGCTTCGTATCTCACATGGCTGTATCTCCTGTCAGGTGGGCCCGTGGTGGTTCCCACTCTTGTCAAGGCGGGCTGGCTTCTGGGATCCAGTAACAGTGCCTCCTCACTCTGAAACAATGAAGGCAGTGGATTCATGGTGTTACTAAATCTGGGCTGGCTCAGCATCACCTATTGATTTATCAGCTTTTCTATTACCTGTTTAACCAATTCCCTGCAGTAAACACCCTCTCTTTTGAATACTCAGAATTGTTGGTTCACAAACCAGCCCCTGTACGCGGAGGGCAAGGAGAAATTGAAGACAGAGGCAGGCCACTCCAGATTGGTAGGTGGCAGGTTGAATAAGCAGGGGAAAGTATGGACGAGGCTTATCTTAGGCGGCCACAAGACAAGCAGCTCTCCTCACCCGCACGCCAGAATCTCAAAGTTTATATAGAGGCCTTCATGGGGTTCAGTCATGTACACCATCCACAGGGTCTTAACAACACATTGCTCTCTCAAGGCTGTGTCTTTGAAAACAGCTCCCACTGTGGGAATAGTGGGCAGAACATGCATTCCAAGGATGGACGGCAGGGGGGTGAGGCGTGGGGCTCCGATTATCCCTGTCTAGCTCAAGCGTCAACTGGCGTCATGTCCTCTCGATGACCTCCTCCAACACAGAATGGTGTCTGCTTTCCTGGTTTTAACCTGATACATTACCTTTCTGGGTTTTTTTTTTTTAAGTTACAAAGTTAATATACGAATCTATCTGCTATAATGCCAGGTATCACATCAAGAAATACACAATAAACTACACAATATATGGTAGTTATCTTGGAAACATGCTTAGTAGCAATGATCAGACTTCATGGATTTGAAATCTGGTTCCATCACTTCCTAGCTGTGGGAACTTAAGCAAGCTATTTAAAAGATCTTTGCCTCATTTTCCAAATCTGCAAAATCAGGATAATGGTAATAGCTACTCTAAGGGCTGTTGTGAGGATTAATTTGATTCATGTACAGCACTTGAACGAGTCCCAGTACAATAGGTCCATTAAACGTGCGTCATTTTCATGAGATTATCACTAAAAAAAAGAAGAAAAAGTCAGTTGATGAAAGACCAACCAAAAAGGGAATGAGAAGTAAAAGCCTTTGAACACCTAGTCTGAGCTCGTTCGAATCTTATGATTCCAAAAGCAAAACATCTATCTTTTAAACTAGTTCAAGAGGTCAGCGGTATCACCATGAGTACACTGGGCTCTCTTGTCACCTATAGAATTGAATGTGTGTGTATACACACATGTCCGTACGCATATCTGTGTGTGTGTGTGTGTGTGTGTTTACATATGTATGTGGTTCTGTCTTTGTAGTTATCCTATAGCAGCTAGAAATGTGCCTGTTGGGTTGTTCCTAGCTTGGCTGGTTATACAACTCTTCTGGAAAGAGCACGAGACTGGGAGGTAGGAGTTAGAACTTTGGGTTTCTAGTTGAGGTTGTGCCGCATAACACTTATGTGATTGAGAACAATTTACAAACTCTCTGAATTTAATCACCTTTACCTACAAAATGGGAATAATATCTGTCTTCATAGTTTGTCATACAGATGAAATGGAATTTTGCTCATAAGACAACAGCAAATTATGAAAGGGATTTCCCATGTTCTCCAATAAAAAGCAGAGGTGGAGTCTCAGGCAGAAGAAACCAGGAAAGCATGGTTCTATCTCTGTCCTATGGTTTTGGTTCCATTATTATCCCCTTTTCTGGATGAGGAAACAGATTCACAAAGAACTTCACTATCTTGCCCAAGATAGTTAGTAAGTCGCAGAGTCTGGATTTGAACCCAAAGGGTCTGGAATCAGAGCTCAGGTTAATAGCCAGGACTTTCTCGTCCGCCTCTAACCAGGTGGGGTGGTGGCACTGTACTACATTTTCCAAGGCCTGTGTGAGGCAGGAATGTCACCCTTGTGGGGTAAGAGCCATGTATGGTTGGAGTGCCGGGGAGATGGAAACCTATGGGGTGCTTTGTAAGATGGTTCCCAGTGACTTCTCAGGCCCATAGGATGGTTTTCAACAGCACAACTCTGGAATGAAATTTTTGGAGAAAAATAGCGAAGAGCTGGAGCCTGTGTATCAGCTCCCTCAGAGTAACTAAGTTGACAGACACATGTGCAGGCGTGCAAAGAGGACATCCTGAGAAAACAATGCGAAGATATGACAGACATGGAGGGAGCCTACCAAACTCACCCAGCTTCTGACGTTGGACAGTCAGGCCTTCGAGGAGGCCCTATGTCACATCTGGGCCCCATAGTTATGTACTCAGAGAACCTGAAACAATGTAGGAATTACCCTTCCATCAGATACCAGGTGATGTGGGGCAGGCTCATTCATCTTTCCATGTACAGGTAGTTCATGTATAATCAAGAAAGACTACTGATCATATCTATGCCAATTCAATACAAGAAGAAAGCAGAACAAATCATAAGACTCATTGTATTGTGTTTGCAAATGTTTCCAAATTCATGCTCCCAGTTGAATCTTATACCAATTCGACCTTATTAATAAAAGCTGATATTTATTGAAAACTTACAATAGACCAGGCACGACAGTAAGCACTTTACCAGTGTTTTCTAATTTAATCCTCAAAACGCCCCCATTTTATTGATGAAAAAAGTGAGGCAAAGAGAGATGAAGTAATTTGTTTAAGGCCTCCCATCTAGTAATTGGTGGAATGCAGATCCCAACCCAGAATGTCAGCCTCCAGAGGCCAGGATGAGTAGGCGAGGCTGACAGAACTCTGCAACTCACTAATGAAAAATTAGCTACAAGGCAGGGATGATGAATTGGGGAATGACTTTGGAAAGTACTGAGTGCTTAGCAAAGGGAGCACTTTCTTGCAAACGCAGATCTCATTGCCAGTGGCAAACGTCAGATTCAGGTGCCAGAGTTTCCTCTGCAGTGTCCGGGCCAGATTGTAGCCCTTCTGGTGCGTCTGCAGTTGGCTGCTTTGCCTGATGAGTGCCACCCTGGAGTCAGGAAGTCACTTCCCAAGAGCGGGAGAGCCCCCCCAGCTCTGACCACAGGGACCAAATGGCAGATCTTCAGGCCTCTGCTTCTTTGTTTGCATTTCAGAGAGAGTCAGGCTACTCCTCTTAAATATTTCATATTAGCCAGGGCGATTGTTTAATGCATACTTTACATACCTTTAAGCCCTTCACCCCTTATCATTGCCTGAAAATGGAAATGGAATTTGGGGAGGGTCTAGGCCTGGATTTAGAAAGGAATTGGAGCCCGCAGGCCTGCGTTATGGGACTCTTATGAGATTAGATCAAGTCAAGTGTGTAAGCAGTGGGGCTCCCTTCAACAACAGAGGGGCTGGATGGATACGGCCAACTCCAGGACGCCCCCAAACAGCCGTTTCACTACATCCAGCATCTCTTTCTTGTCCAGGGGTTTATTTGATCTAATGGAGTTAGTCCTGTTTCTAAATACAAGGTAAAAAGAGAAGGTTGGGTAAAAACCCTAACCCTAACCCTAACACTCTGCCCACCCCATGCTGGAAGCCCCGTTTTGAGTTCTGTTGCTTAGGTCACTGCCCACGGCATAAGGAAGCGACCCGGTCCTGTGTGAAGCACTCTCTCGTATGCGCTGCTTCCTGATGCTCTTGCTGTTCCGGTCCAGCGCAGGTGTTGGTGGTTTTTCTAGAAAGGATAACCCCAATCCCTCTGATGCTAGCCTGGGCCCCAGCCCCACACCCCTGGGCCAATTAGTTTATATCCACAAGCGCAGTCTCTTTTCTCAGAGCAAACCCTTGGGGCCGGGTGGCTGCGTAGGGTCCAGGCTCTCCTGACACGGCCTTGTACTGCATCCCAGCCAGACCTGCCTTCCACAGAAGAACATCTGTGATGGTGGTTCTCACACTTCAGAGAGTGTATAACGCAGATCCCAGGCCTGTTTTATTGCTGCTTTTAAAAATAATAATAATACCTCCTTAGTAAGTCTAAATCGGGATGAATGTCAAAATGAACAGGATGCTGATATAATTGGTCTAAACTGGTCTGTGCACAGCAAACAGGGTCCTACATCACCAGAGCTATAAGCCAATAAAGCGGAAGGGAACGTGGTTATTGTTTCCAAAAAGCTTTGGCAAGTGGCTGAGACTCCTTGAATGTAACTGGCTGGTGGCCTATCTGGTTTCTCTCTTATACCCTAAAGGATAATGTAAAGCAGAGAACAGTATTTAAATCCCGTGGTGGGGACAGGGATGAAGAGAGACTTCCTGAACAAGGTTCCATTTGAGCCCAGCCTTGAAGGCTGATAGGCTTGTAAAATCCTTGGGAGAGAGTGGGGCAAGCGGATGGTCCAAGCTCGTGGAAAGGGCACAGAGCTGACCAGAGCTGACCGTGGCAATGGGTGCTGGGGGGTGGTGAGTCATCTTCGGGGGTGGAAGCAGAGGACAAATGAGAAGAGGAAAACAGAGGCGGCAGGGATGCAAAAGTAGTTTGCTGGGTCCCAGAATGCTCTCCGGGAAGTTTAGATTTGATTCCCAAGGGAATATAGATTCCCCTTAGGAGATTACAGTGGAGAAGTGGCCCAATTAGAACTGGATTCACAGAAAATGCTGGCCGCCTTTTGTGTATTTCATCAGCGGAGGAGGAACTGGAGGCAGCACACAGTGAGGCGGCCGCTGGGAGGGTCCAGATGAGAAAACCCCACAGCGGGGCTGCAGCAGGAGGGAACAAAGAGGAGAGGAGAGACCACTGGGAGAAAATCAACAGAACTCTGTGTTCTCAGACTGGGCGACTTGAAGCCCTTGTTATCTGCCTCTTCTGAATCAGGAGTTGGACTGGAGCATGTGAGTAACAGACGGGGTGCTATGTTGATGGTGTTGATTAGAAAGAACTGTTTAACAACGTGCCTAGATGAAAATTTCAGGGCTGGAGACCCAATTAGTAGGATCATTAGAGGCTCAGCACAAGAGCTCCAGCTTTGTTCTCTGGGTGATTTTTAGTGGCAGCACCAGTGATGGTGAAAGGAAGAGATACAGAACATTTTAATGACGGATGTCACTCACAAGTGCGGCATGATTGCTAGTTGGGTCCTAGAGGGCAGAGATCTGGAGAAAGGCAGCTTCTACACAGCAATACAGATCTGAGGGTGTAGCGTGATTCAACATCCCTCTTGCACCTGTTTCTGGCAAAAATAATCATAATTAATTTTAGTGTCTTTTTTTGGATCCCTTCAAAATAGAACTCGTGTATTAGCACTATCAATTCCCACTTCATAGGATCCAAAAGCATACTCACCTCAAAAGAGAAGACTCATATAATTAGCAAAGGCCTCAATTTGAGCTCTGAAGCTTTTTCTGTGAGCGCCAGTCTTACAACACTCATCAGAAAACTATCAATGTCATGACAGTCATGAGCAGCTGACTCAAAATTAAACTTCAGTCCTCGGTGAGAATTAAACTTTGGAAGCTTGCATTGTAAACTTAAAATTAAGCTAATTGTCATCAATATTATTTTCAGTAACAAGAATGATTCGTGTTTCCTGAGCACTCACCAGTGCCAGGCTCTATGCTAAATTACTTACATACGTCACCTCATTTAATTCTCACAAAAGAAAAGCAACAAGAGCAAAAATAAACTGGACTTCAACAAAATTTTAAAATTCTGTGCTGAAAATGATGCCATCAAGAAAATGCAAAGACAACCCAGAGTGGGAGAAGATATTTGCAAATCATGAATAGGCAAGGGACTTTTATCTAGAATGGTTTTTTTTAAACTTTTACACTAATAAAAAGGGGGAATTTTTTTAAGTGGACAAAGAATTTGAATAGAGATTTCTCCAAAGAAGACACACAAATAGCCAACAACCACATGAAATGATGCTCAACATCATTAGTCATTACAGAAATGAAAATCAAGATGACAATGAGATTGCTTCATACTCACTGGGATATTTATAATAAAAAAGACACAATATCAAGTGTTGGCAAGGATGTGGGGAAACTAGAATCCTCATATATTGCTGGTGGGAACGTAAAATAGTGCAGCCTCTTTGGGAAACAGTCTGGCAGTTCCTCAAAAAGTGAAACATAGAGTTACCATATGACCCAGCAATTCCACTCCTAGGTATATGCCCAAGAGAATTGAAAACACGGCCACACAAAAATGCATACATGAGTGCTCACAGCAGCAATATTCATAGTAGGTCAAAAGTGGAAACAACGTAAATGTCCATCAACTGATGAATGGATAAACAATATGTGATACATCCATACTATGGAAATTATTCTGCCGTAAAAGGAATCAAGTACTAATTCATGCTACAATATAGATGAACCTTAAAAACATTATGGTAAATAAAAGAAGCCAGGCACAGACAGCCACATGGTATATGGTTCCACTTATATGAAATATCCAGAACAGGCAAATGTATAGAGACAGAAAGTAGATTAGTTCCTGTCAAGGGAACTCAAGGGCTGAAGGGACCAAAAAAATGAGGAGTGACTGCTAATGGGTATGGGATTTCTTTTTGGAGCGATGAAAATGTTGCAAAGTTAAATTGTGGTGATATTTACGCAACTCTTTGAATATACTAAAATCATTGAAATGTATACTTTAATTGAGTTGAATTATGGTATGTGAATTATGTCAAAATAAAATGATTTTTATAAATCTCCTTAGGATAAGCTCTTAACTATATCCAGGAGAATAAATAGGTGGTGCATGGGAAGACAGTACTGAGGAAAACACCCAGAATGCAATGCAGAGTGATAAAGGAAATGAAAGACCTGGAAAGAAGCACAGAGGCTAGATTGGGAACCTCCAACATCCATGTAAGAATAGTGCCAGATGAAGGAAATAATGGACATTGACAAAGGAGATATTAACCAGAAATATTCCAGAAGAGAAGATTTTTTTAAAAGACATAGACTGTCACATTAGAAGATGATATTTTGAGTTCTAAGCAAAAAATTTTAGATATCTAGAGAGACTTTAAAACATAAAGAAAAAGGAGAAAATCCTAGAAGCTTTCTAAAAGGAACAGATCACCTACAAAGAAATCTGTTTGAGAGCAAATTTCTCATCAGCAAGAAAACTGATGCAGATGGAAATGGAATAATATCTTCAAGGTGCCAAAGGAAAGTAACTTTCAACCCCAAATTCTAATCCTAACTAAGCCATAAATTATGTGCAGTGAAAAGTAGTGGTTAAATGCATAGTCTCTGGAGCTAGAATACATGGATTTGTAACCCAACGCTGCTCCTTATTATTTAATGGTATGTTTTAATGTAAAAGATTAAAACAGAAGTATTATGACTGAACAAACACACACAAATCTCACAAAAATGTTTCAACAACTTTCAATGGATTGATAAACTTTTCACCATCTCTTGCCATAAAGTAATTAAATTAGAAACCAACATTACAAGAGTAGAACAAACAGACCCCAAAAAAAGATGTGTACTTTCAAATTACAGAGGAAAAAAAACAAGAAAGAGTAAATATAAGCAAGTTAAGTGTTGAACAACCTAGAAAAAGTTACACTAAAGGAATAGAGGAAATAATTTAGAAGTCTGTTGAAAATTCAGAATTCAGACCGCTAATATTTTGTTCTAAAATTCTCTTCCTGGTTTCTCTCATTTGTAAAATATTGTAACTTTTGTTTTTACACATACGTTCAAAATGTTACGAAAATTGTGAGAACCATATCATAAATAGTATGCCTCTGTGTATGTGTTTGTAATGCTTCATAGAGATTATAACTCCAGGAAGAGAAGGATGAGGATTCATTTACTACCATATCCCCATTCTATATAATAGTGCTTGGCATCTAGAAGAGTAATAAATATTTATTAAATATTACAGTTGAATATGAAGTAAAATGAGTCAGACGCTAACCCTCAGAGAATTTTTCAGAGTCAAACAACATTGGATTATAATCCTGTTCTGGAACATTCTGGATGAATGCTAGGAAAGTTTGTGTCTGAACTACAGTTTTCTACAACATAAAATGGAAATGACAATAGCGACTTTTCAAGGATCTTACAGGACTTAGAAATGAGGACCAGGTGCCAACTATTAAATTATTGGGTCTTAGCTCCACACCACACTTCTAATACTCGGTTCTGTGATACTGGGGCTGGGACTGCAAACCACATTTCTGCTTGGCCAGCATGTTCCATGCTAAGTCTGGCAACAGGGGACAGTAGAGCAGGACTGTAAGGCTCGAGGAGGAAGAAGAGACTTGCTTCTTCCTGTTTGCTCCCCCATGAACTTCCTGTCTACTTCCTATTCCCATGAGCATCCCCATTGAAGGCTCCTCCACCCTGGCAGTGGCTCATTCCTGCCCTTCGGAGTAGTTGAATCCAGTTTGCAGTTTTTTTCAACACCACAGAACCAGCTTATTGAGGGTCCCTCAGATGCACCAGCACCGGTGGAGCAGTCACTTCCTCAGAAGTATGAGTTTCAGCTCCACGACGCCTCTTCTAAATATCTACATCTTAATATATGTCATTCTAGCCTGTTCCCTTTGATACCTGAGCCCTGGAATTGCTACCTCTGTGATACTGTAGGGTGTCCCTTCTTCCCTTTTGGTTACCTAATTAACAAGTCTCTATATTCAGTTCTCTCTCTTCAAATAACTTTTGTGGTTTCTGTCTCCTGACTGGTCCTAGATTGAAAAAGAACTCAAAGCCCCTAACGTGGTGCTTCCCATTATCATTTACAAAGCACTGTTGCACGCACCACCACATTTGGTCCTCAGAACAATGTTGGGAAGAAATCACTATAGGTGGTTCCCCTTTTTCAGACAAGAAAAATAAGATTCCCAGAACCAATTCCAAGCAATTTTCTAGGATTCAACCTTGCCCCTTGTTAAATATCCTTTTTCAAAATTTATTGGGTGGTATTTTAAGATAACCATCAAAACTAGATTTTGAATTAGTCTTCATTGATTTATTTCAGCAGAATACTGAACTTGATCAAAACTTTTTAATTCATTTCAAATATTTTCCATTAAAGTAATACACAAAAAAAGACAAACATTTGATAAATCGCATCAGTTTGGTGTGAAAGTGAAGAAGACAGACCTTGTTTAATTCAATTAATAACCAGGGAGCCTTAGGAATCTAAAAGATGTGGACCTCAATCTGATCCCCACAAGTTATCAGCCATGTGAATTTGCACACGACACTTGAGTTCTGAATCTAAATCTTCTCATATGTAAAGTGGCTAATGCATCATTGGGCTGTTATGAAGATTAAATGGTTTCTGCACAATTCCTGGCACATAGTCTGTCTTGAATAAAAATTGTGTGTCATAGAATACAGAGATTGGTCCTATCCTCAGAGTAAAACAAAACATATTGTCTTTAAAATTCCTACAAAATACAGTTGGATAATTTGCACAGTTCTCTGGACCCAGAGAATAAGTTCTTTTCCATCTTGCTACATCTCTAAAAGAAGAGTTGTACTCAATCCTTGGTTTAAAGCTATATTATTTGGAGACTTAATGATCCTTGAAGTCACTTCAGGGGCTGACATGAAGAGCAGCTGCAGCAGAACTGGAGACAAGAGACCACTGAGGAGGCTTCAACCAGTCCAGAAGATTCTGGCAGCCTGTAAAGGAATCTGTAGTCAAATGCCATAAAAAAACAAGGAAACTTGTCAACTCACATATTAAGGCCAGAGGTAACATAGGCTTCAGTGCTTTAAAGAAATCTACAAGGACCAAGATCGTTGTAACTCTTTTTTTTAATCTTTCCCTTTTGCCATCCTCAGATTTCACTCTCAAGCCAGGAAGAAGGTTGCTTATAATCTTATGAGCTTCGCATATGATCCACTGATACCATGTGGGAGAAAAGAGTGTCACCTTCTGCTTCTCTATTAGGATGGAAGACTATTTTCCCAAAAGGCTCATCAGACTTTACCTGACAACTCATCAGCCAGAGCGAGGCCATATGTTCCTTTGCAAGAAAGGAACACGTGCTCTGAAGCTGGAGTGGGATCAGCTTTCTCTGAGGTACACTGTTGCTTGCAGGATGGCTGCTCAGAAAAAAAACAGGTTTCCATTAGAAAGGAAGAAGTGGGACTTGAAAAAGAGACCCTATTACAAATAAGTATTAGGAGACCACTGACCCCACTGATATCAGAGATTCTTAGTTATCACCTTTATGGAGGTTACCTGTGTGTACTAGTTTCCTAGGGCTCCTGTAATAAATTACCACAGCTGTGTGGCTCAAAACAACAGAAATCTAATTTTTCACAGTTCTAGAGGCCAGAATCAAAAATCAAGGTGTTGGCAGAGCCATGCTTCCTCCAAAGGTTCCAGGGGAGAATCCATTCCTTGCTTCTTCCAGCTTCTGGTGGCTCCTGGCATTCCTGGGCTGGCGGCTGCATCACTCCATTCTCTGCCTAGTTGGTCACAAGGCCTCCTCCTCTTCTCTGTGTATCAACTCTCCCTCTGCCTCACTCTTACAAGGACACTTCTCATTGGCCTTAGGGCTCACCTGGATAATCCAGGATGATCTCATCCCAAGATCCTTAACGTAATCACATCTGCAAAGATTTTTGGAGGGAGGGGGCAGGTCACTATTCATCTCACTACACTGAGCCACAGAGTTCTTGAGACAGAATGTATTTATAAGCTCCAGCAAGGGCTGGCGCCCAGTAAGCTTGTGATAAATGTTGGTTGAATCTAAATCCATTTATACGTCTCTGCAGCCTCAGCTGGCATTTTACTCACTCCCTATGCCATTACTTCTGCGGTTCTTGGCAAAAGACAGCATGCTCTTGGCCTGAATAAAGCATGTGAGCCAACAGAACAAAGGGAGTTCCTGTGGGATGGAGAGGAGATACAGGGGGAAGTAGGGTGACTGAGATGACAAGGAAAAGGAACAAGATGGCCACTGCAGGGAGTCTGGGTGGAGGGGAAGGCATCTTAGATTCTGCGTGCAGGATTGCTGGTCACTCTGTCTCAGGGCTTTTCTTAGTGCTGGTGTGGGCTATAAATACCTTCTATGCCTCAAATCGAGCAACCACCCCAAGAGAAGGTAACTTCCTCCTCTTGAAAAATTCACAATTTTGTAAAACATACACTTTACAGACCCTACATCCAAGGTATTTTTCTTTAGGGCAAACACATTAATCTTCCCAGGCCCTCATTTTCAAATAATGAGCCAAAGCAGTTTTCCCATTACTCCGTTTTCTATTTTTTAAAGGAAGGTGATGCCGAAATTTCATACTCCAATTTCCTGCTCAGACTGTTTCCCAGCTGGAATGAAGGGGCCATTAGAGTCGTCTATCCAAGCCTGGCATTTTACAGAGGACGAATCTGAGGCTGGGAGATAAGTTGCTTGCCCAAAGTCAAAGTCACTGACAGAAGGAACAGCTTGAGCCAAATCCCGGGTGGGGAAACAAGTTCCTGGAAATCCAGGTAGTTAAGCAGGACTGGAGCGGGGAGTGGTGACCTTGGTCCCTTCCTGGGTCACCAACTTTAGTCAAAAATTTCTGTGTTCTGTCCCTTAAATTATTCCTAAGATACTTTATGCAATCTCATTTACCAAATAAAGGTTAGACTTTTAAACTGTGAAAGAGTCATTATTTCATGTTCCGGAGACTCTGAGCAAGTGGAGTGAATCCAAAGGATGAAATAATAAGATCTATAACTTTGCCATCGATTACATTCAATGTACCATTTATCACCCTCCAGTGACAGGCAGTTCCCATCCTCAGGCTGGTCCCTGCTATGCTCACCTTTTCAAGAGTTCTTTTTTCTTTTTTCGCTTGAGCAAAAAGCCAAAATCCAAAATGATGTGATGAATGGAGGAGGTCATTGAAGAAAAGAACTACATTGAACTAAGCAGATGAAATCACAAACCTGCCTCTCTTTTCCCACCCCTGTCCTCTCACAGGCTCTGAGCAAGGGAATGTCGGGCTGGAGGGACCTTCTGGAGAAGAGTTCAGTCACAATGCCAGTGCTGCCCATCAGGAAAGACAGACCCAGGGGATTTCGGTGACTTGCCCACGAGCATACATTCAGCTGGTAAATTGGTTGGCTGGGAGCGTCCACGGCTGGTGCTTTCCACAACTCCACATTGTTAAACCAGCAACTCTGAGTATAATTTTGCCTAAAATAAAAGTATCTGCTCAAAGGCTTTGGGAAAATTTCAAGTACAATAATTAATTTGGCAACAGCAACAGAGTCAGTGTATCAGTTCAGGCTCGATCAGAGAAACAGAACCAGTAGGATTTGTGTAGAAGGAGGGCAGAGAGAGACAGAAAGAGGGAGAGACAGAGAGGGAGAGTTGGGGGCTGGGAAGGAAGAGAGAGATGGAGATTAAGTTATCACAAGCAATTGGATCACACAATTGTAGGAACCGGCCATGTAAGCTTAAAGTCTATAGGGCAGGCCATCAGGAAGGGATGTCCACAGGCAGGCTGGAACCCAACAGGCATGTGGTCCCCAGGCAGAAGTCTTTCTCTCTCCCCAGGAAAAGCGTAAGCCCTCTTAAGATCTTCCAACTGATTAAGTCAGGCCCACTGGAGATAATCCCCCTAATTTAAAATAACTAATTATGGACTTTAACCACATCTGCAAAATTTTTTCACAGCAACATCTAGATGAATGTTTTATTGAGTAACTGGGTGAACTTGTTCAGCCTTGCCAAGCTGACAAGTCAAGAAGCTATCAGAAAAATCATGGATACCTAGTAACCAAATTTCCAGCTGAGTGGCATGGAAAAGTCAGGAACGGAAGAAATGATCCTTGGTGAGAAAGTGCTTGAAGTTCATGACAAAGTTTTCAAGTTTTACTTACAATGGAAGACGAGTTTCAAAAGATGCCAAGTTTCCAGATATGTTATTGGCTATAAGTGGAGATATTGCTGCATTCAGTTTGCTCATATTTGTTTCGGATTTTGCACTTATTTTCATGAGAGGCAGTGGCCTCTAGTTTTCCTTTCTTGTAATATCTTTCTTTGGTTTTAGTATCAAGATTATGCTGTTAAAAGTCAGGATGGTGGTTACCCTTGGGTGGAAGTAGAGTCTGTCAGGGGATACAAGGGGATTTCTCTGGCACTGGTAATGTTTTTCTCTTGATCTGTGTGCTGCTTACATGGGTATATTCAGCTTGTGAAAGTTCATTGATTTGTACACTAGTGAAGTATGCACTTTTCCATATGTGGGTGTGACTGTCCAGGTCCTTTAGGAAGCAAACACTATGAAGGAATCAGTCAAGCAGGAGATGTACTAGAGAAATGTCTGTGAAGGATGATGGGGAGAGGGAGTTAGCAGGTGTGGAGAGCTTTCACACTACAATACAGGTGTGACATCCGTGAAAGGAGGGAGAGAAGGAAAAAAGATTGGTTAGAAAGAGACCACATTGCCGCTCTGGGAAAGTCTCATTCAGGCCAAAACAGTACCCTACAGCAAAGACCACTCATTAGATGAGGCTGTATTGAGCAAAAACATTCCAGCTCTGGTATCCTCACTGTGCTCAGTCATCACTGGGAGCAGCTGGGGGAGCAGGGCATTGGCATGAAAACTACAGCAGATCCCAAAGGGGCAGAAGCTAGAGGCTGACCGCCTCATGGTAGCTTTTCTCTTAAGGGGAGGACTGAGCAGCAGGCTCCCATCACTGACATGGAGGGAGTGGGGGAAAGACAGCACTGAGATCTAGTTCTTCTGTTTACAGATGAGAAAAGTGTGGCTTAGGCAAGGTAAACATCCACAGACCCAAAACTAGTAAGTCTCAAGGATGCAGAATGCTAGCCTAGATCCTCTTGGTTCTCAGATCTTCATTTCCTTCCAATTATGCCAGACTTCCATGGTACTAATTCTGCAGATTCCAAATCAAGGCCCTTTATTGCTGTAGTCCCATAATGATGAGAAAACAGGCCTGCCCTTTAAAACATTCCTGCGTGTGTTACAGAACTACAGGAAACTTGAGGAAATAATGTGTTAATGAAGGCAAAGTCCTCTTCGGTTATTTTGCAGACAATCTTCCTCAGAAATTGGTGATAATTAGTATTCTGGCTATTTTTCTAAGCGTGAATTCTTCACAGGTGAAGCAGTTCAACTTTGTAACACCTGAAGCAGAAATAAATTATGTTATGATCAGAGGGAATAGTCAATCGCCAGAGGGTCTCCTTTTGGAGACCTAAGCTCGACCTGGTAAGACAGCGGAGCAAATCGTGACCATGCTCCCCAAACAAACACCATGAAACCCGAGTCCAGGAGAGCTTCAGGGTCAGGCAAGGACCGCAGACTGTCTCTGTGCGTGGAAGGCGGAGCCTCTGCGATCAGAAGAGAGCACAGAGACCCTTACCTCTAACAAAGTCCCAGGGAGCAGGGCAGGATGCAGACCTGGTGCCCCTGAATCTGTACCCTTGCTGCTTCTTTCCCTCATGTGCAAAAAGATTCTCTGAGGGGGTCTTGTTCCTCTTAGATCAGTTTTCCATTGCTATTGTAAAAAAAAATCGCTCAAAATTTAGCGACTTAAAACAATACAAATTTATTATCTTACAGTCATGGAGTCAGAAGTCTTAGATGCACCTTCCTTCCGGAGGCTCTGGGGCAGAATTTGTTCCCTGGCCTTTTCCAGCTTCCAGAGGCTGCCCTTATGCCTTGGCCCATGGCCACGTCCCTCTAATCTCTGCTTCTGTCTCTACTTCTCTGACTCTGACCCACCTGCCGTCCTCCCTCCAGAGGCTTTGGGGGCAAATCCAAAAATCCACATCTTTGTCATTTTCAGCTCCCAGAGGCCATCTGCATTCCTTGGCTTGGTGTTCCTTCCTCCACCTTCAATGCCAGCAGCATAGCATCTTCAAACCTCTTTCTCTCTCTCCCTCTTTCTCTCATTCTCTCCCTCTCTCCCTCTCCCCCTCTCTCTCCCTGTCCATCTCTCCCTCTCCCTCCTCTGTCCCTGCTTCCATCATGACATCTCTTCTCAGACTCTGACCCTCCTGCCTTCCTCTTATAAGGACCCTTGTGATTGCCCTGGACTCACCCAGATAATCTCCCTATCTGAAGATCCTTGACTTAATCACATGTGTAAAGCTCCTTTTGCCTATGAAGTAACATAGTCACAGGTCCCAGGGATCCAGACATGGACATCCAGAGGAGGGGGCATTATTTTACCTATCCTGCCCCCTAAAAATTCTCTGGCCTTCGGAAGATAAAATATTTATTCCTTCGTTTCTTGATACACCTGAGACAGGCTGGGATATTTTGGAAGACTTACATTTACCAAAGGAAGAGAAAGGGAAACATCGCAAGCAAAAGTAGAGAGGAGTGACGATGCTCATTGTATGCCAGGTTGGGTTCCTATGTCACTCACACCTTAGGTTTTCAGGTCCAGCTTCATAGGACAGCTGATCTCAGATTCCACCTGGAGACTCTCCTCTTATTTTACATTTAGATGTACCCCTTCCAACTTTCCTTTTTTCCCCCCTCCCCCATGTCATACTATTACTACAAGTCCTCTTCCACTGCCACTTTGAGAGGTGGTCTCGGTCATGGGCACGGTCATCAGTGTGTGTGAGTGTGTGTGCAAGTGTGGGTGGGTGGGTGAGTCTGGGGGGTGGATGAGAATGTGAGTGGGTGAGTGTGTGACAAGGGGAGCATCGTAGTGTGTACGATGGAGTGTATAGACTTCAGCATGTGTCGTCTCCATACATAAAGAAACCATCTAACCAAGGCTATTTTCTCTGCATCAGGGCAAAGATGTCTTCACATGCCTTCTAGCACAATAGCACACTTTTCTGGTTTTCCTCCTACCTCACTGTCAGCTCCTCCTCAGTTTCTTTTAATCTATTCCTATCTTCCAGATTCTTAAGAAAAAATCACCCAGGGAGCAGTTTTTGGACTGCTCTATCTGCAGTCCCTCCATGACTCTGTTCATGGGTGATCCTGACCCAACACATGGCATTAATGACTCTCTACACACTGAAAGTGCTCACATTTTTCCTGACTTGAGAGCAGTGCACCAACCTGACTTCTCAAACACATCTACTTGCGTGGTTGAAAGGTATTTGAAATTTACTATGTCAAAAGACAAAGTCTGGATCTTTCCCCAAGAAATCTGCTTTTTTCCTAGTCTTACCCTTGTGAGTAAATAGCCAAAGCCCTGGAAGTGTCATCCTCAGCTCCCTTCTTTCACACCTCATCCAACTCACCAGCAAATCCAGTTGACTGTACCTGTAAACTTATCCAAAACCTGACACCTACACTGCCACCACGCTGTCCAGACCACTAGATTTTTGCCATAAGATGCTAACTTAGCTCTCTGCTTGTGCACTTGTTTCAAGAGTCTATCCTCGGACCAGCAGACCGAATGACCCTTTATCTTAGGTCAATGACCCTTTATCTTAGGTTCCCTATGAGCAGAGCCTGAACTGGAGATTCGCGCCATGCACATGATTTACTGCGGGAGTTCTCTCAGAGAAAGAAGTCTGTAAGGGAGTGAGGGAAACAGGATAAGAAAGGAGAAAGATCAGAGCCAGGATAGGGTCTCAAGTAAAGTCTGGCCTTGGCTTGATCCACAGGCTGGAGGGCTCTGAGAATAAACCACACGACAGAGCTGTCACCCATTGAGCCAAAAGCCCTGGCCCTTTGTAACCCCTCTCAGTCATTTGCTATGGGCCAAGTGTGGTTCTGGTCAACTGTGGGCAATCTTCCAGAGAAGGTGGCAGCTGAGAGCATCAGCAGTCAGCACTCTCAGGATGCAGGGGATGCCTACGCTGGCCAGGTGAAGGGCACCCGAGTGGGTCGGCAGCAGCTTCTAGATCAGTGGTTCTCAAACTTCAGTATGCATCAGAATCACCTGGGGGTAGGGTTGCCAGGTTTAGCAAAGAAAAATACAGGATACCTAGTTAAACTTGCATTTCAGAAGAACGAAAAGTACTTTTTCAGTGTGTGTGCAACATTGCATGGGGCGTAGTTATGCTACAAAAGTGTTCGTTGTTTATCAAATTTATTCAAATGTCACTGGGCATCCTGCATTTTTTCTCCTCCCTGGAGGGCTTGGTGACAGAGATGACTGCTGTTCTGGTTCACTAGGTCTGGGGGAGAGAGGGATCGGGGCTGTGAACATGCCCTTCTAAGAAAGTTCCAGGTTCAGCTGATTCTTCTGATCGAGGGCCCACACGCATGTTGAAAATCACTGTTGTGGTATATCCTTTAAAAATATAAGTCAGATTGTGTTGCTCAAAACTTTCTAGGGCTTTCCAAGTCCCATAAAAGAAAATCCAGTGTCCTGACAAAGGCTTTCAAGGGCCAGGTGCCCTGGCACTTACCTCTCTTGCCTGTCCCCTAATCCCAGTCCCCCGTCACCTGCCAGCTGTCAAGAAACTGGCTACACAGCTGTTTCTGGAACAAACCAGACACAGCCCAACCCGAGGACCTTTGCACAAATAGTTCCCCCTGATTGAATAGAGACAGGGCTCAGTACTTTACCTCCCCCAGCTTTTGCTTAATGCCACCTTGTCACCCAATTTTAAATTGCACCCCACGCACCACCCTAACCCCCATCAAGCTACTGTGCGTTATTTATCTCTGCAGCACTGGCTCCAAGTGACAAACAAGAAAATATGCCATTGCTTCTTATCTCCCTCCTCCTGCTAAAGTTGAAGTTCCCTGAACACAGAGCTTTGTGTTTATTGGCTGCCATTCAGTAGCCATGTCCCTTCCCAGTACGTGGGGGTGCTCAGGTGTGTGGCATGTGTGTTTAAAGACACAGAGATGCCCTAGTCTGACACTGCCAAGCCTACTGTTCACTCATTCTGTGAACACTGGCATTAAGTCACCCTGCACACAGGCATGGAGAACCGTACACAGACGATATGTCCTCTGCAAATGGGTAAAGCCGAGCCATCCAATGTGCGTGGGGGTGGGGGGGAGGAGGAATAGGACTTTTTAAGAAGCTGTTGCAAAATGAATTAAAGCAATTTGGCCATTTCACAATGTCAAGGTTTGTCGTTGTCTAAATCAATAATCAGGCTAAGCAGGCAGGTGGAAGGGTGTCCCCTTTCCCACAACTCTATTACCGGAGAGTGTGTCACAACACAGATGAGGCTCAGAGACAATTCTGGTAAACATGCAAGCCTGCACTCACAATCAAGCACCCAGCAGTAGCATACCAGACTTTTGTAAGTTCAGAGAGTTCCCCACCCTTTGGCCCCAAGCAATTTGAAACCAGCTGAAAATTTTGCTCCGAGGCAAATGCAATGATTTCCTCAAGGCAGACCCATCCCAAGCTTTCTTCCCTCCAGGGGATTTCAGGCCCCCATGAAGGCAGAGAGGCCGGGAACAACCCAGTGCCCCAAGTTGCTCTTGCTACAGGGTACAGGGAGAATGGGGGGCTGCCAGGCTGCCGGATCCTCAGACCCTGTTCCCCCGAGGGGCGTGGCGGCCGTACAGTATTTCATGCCAGCCATGTGGCTTGGCCATTGCCCATTGTGCTGAAGAGAAGTTACTTCTAAT
Organism: Equus caballus; assembly: GCF_041296265.1. Classification (NCBI taxonomy): domain Eukaryota; kingdom Metazoa; phylum Chordata; class Mammalia; order Perissodactyla; family Equidae; genus Equus; species Equus caballus. Next base: position 94,076,569 of record NC_091692.1, read on the forward strand.
GTCTCTTAGAAACAGATGAAGGTATTTAAGGAATTTGGCAGCCTTCTCTAGAGCACAGAATCTCCTTAAGTTACTTGGGAGTTAACTAAAGGCCCCTAGGGTGTGGATTAATAGTTATGCAAATATGTTACACTGTTTCAGCTGAAATGTTTTTATTTAAGCTACACGTAGACACTATAACAAATGTCCACATATATGTGTGTGTGTATGTATATATATACATATATATATAAAGTTTAAAGTGTATTAGCTAAAATCATCAACACAGGAATCAAAAGAGAAACTTTACAAATGAAATAATTGCAGGATGCTTTAACAACAAAGTTGGCAACTGAAACAGAAACTTTTTTAATTCACTGGATTTCTCAGTCCTAAGGACCAACAAAATGAAATAAACCTGCAACCATCATAGAATTAACATTTCTAATCCTGAACACTATTTATATTCTGTATATAGGATCTTCACATTTGGAACTACTTATCATCTTTCATGTGGACCTAACCCTCACACTAAAACCTGACCTTGCACTCCTCAAATAGGAGATAATCAGACTTCTTTAAAAAAAAATCCTCATGGGCACAATTGGTGTTTATTCATAACTAATGCACAGAGGTACACATTTCGCAAATCTCACAAAACGCTTAGCCTTCCTAACAAAAATTAAAACGATTTGAATTGAGAGTAACAGGCAATGCTCCCTGTCTTTAAATAGGCAGAGTTGGGATATGTCTAAGGTAGTTTGTAAAGCTAAGTGGTTTAGAAAAACTCAGCAGCATTTAATTATTGCAGAACGTTTTCTTACAGCTCCCTGTCCAGCCCTCACCGATTGTGGGGGCCAGCCCAGGTGCCCCTGCGCCGTGGCATCTCCACTCCTAACCCTGGGGCAGTCACAGTACCTCCTCTGCTAGGGTGACCAACATCCCAGTTTGCCCAGGACAGACGGGTTTCTTGGGACACAGGACTTTCACTGCTGACATGAGGACAGTCCCAGGCAAACAGGGATGAGTTGGTCACCCTAGCTGAATCCTCTGATTCCTCTACAGGAAGGGTCCCTTCCATGTGGCTGCCCCCAAGGCCAGTGAGGATCGCCCATGAGCGGTTTTCTTATTCAAGGTAGGTTGCTGAGCCTCAGAGAACTGTTTCCAAGCCTCTCCCCTCCACCCTGCTTAGCACTGTTCGTGGCCTGGTCCCTTGAAGGCCCCACCTGCCCCTTGTCAGCCCAGAAAACCCAACAAGAGGCTGGTGGGGGGCAGGGCACGTGAGCAGCTGCAGGTACAGGTGGGTGTCGTTCCAGTTGACTGGGAGGGTGGGTGGGTGGGGAAGCAGGAGTATAAAGAGGCAGGTTGGGTCTGCCTCTCTCCTTAGCTGGTCTTAGCTGGCAGGAGTTGCTCTGGAGTGTGCCATCCTTGGGTGACTGGAGCCTATAGCCGCTGGGGACGCTTAGGCTCTCATGATTCTGGGCTATCTTCTGGGAGCTCTCTGTTGGGTGGGGTAGTGGAGTTGCTGTGCGTTTGTTTCAAGCTTGCAAATCTTCTCTTTCTCTGAATTCGTTCTTCCTGAAGATGCTTGGGGCCTCTCTCTCTTTCTTGTTTATCCTACTAAAGCCCAAGGAATCTGCAGCCAACAAAGGCCTGTTTTGGTGCATTTCCTCTCGCGCCATCTGAGGGGACTCATCTTTGCACAAAGAACCCTCCTTTGCATTGAGGCCCTTCTTTTCCTTCTCAGAAGAGGATGTTAGAAACAGTACATCCTTGGTTCAGGGAGTCAAGGTGAAGCTTGGGTTAGTTTATCCAAAAGCATAGGACAGGAAGGAGCTGGCTGGTCCCCTAATAACACCACCACTAATGGAAATAATAGAACAGGGTCTCAAAAGCTGCCGCCAGTGCTAAGACTATGAAAATCAAGGTTGGTGGAGAGCCACAAGCAAGGGCTCTACAAAGCGTGTGAATTCGGAGGTTGGGAAACTTGAGGGCCTAGGGTCTGTGGTACAGGTGTATCTTAGCTGTCAGTGTCCGCCTTCCATGAGAATCAGGCCAGCCTAACTCTATTAGAACCATCAGGTCAAATAGAAAGCAACATGGGGCCGTTAAAGAGATGAACCTGAGACCTAACTCTGAGCTGCAAGCATTCCTTACGTTCAGGGTGCTCCCCCCTGAGCAATGGGCGGGCTGCTGCCATTCCAGGGCCTCGGAGCGCCAGGTATTGTCTTCTAGATGCCATTCCTTTGTTAACTCCTCTTGGGATAGTGAAGTTCTAAGGGGCTTCTCGGACCTGAATTGACAATGATCAAGAACTCGCAATCCTGAGTCAGCCGTTTGGGCACTGGACCCACCCAGCCTCAGAGTAAGAAAATGCTCGGAAGAGCTAAGACAGGCACAGATCTTGCCACAAGCTTTGCCTGAAGCTCAGGATGCTGGTTCCTTTTCTGGCAGTGGATGACTAAAACAGAGGTTCCTGTCCTTAGACCTCTTTAACAATTAGATCAGAGTGAGTATTCCTGGAATAAGAGCTGAGAAGGAAAAACTGACCATTATTGGCTGTAGCTGGCCACTAGAAAACCCTTAGGGCCACATCTCCCTAATTTATGAAGCATGGGGAATGCTGCCTCCTGTCACTGAAGTGCTATCTGGGTACCAGACTTAGCAAATTAAGCTTACAAGAACACAAGTTCTTCAGCTCATAAGAGTCTTCTAAGACTCAGCCTATCATGAACTAAACTTAATTGAAGCAAAACAATTTTTTTCTCAACCTGGTAGTAGTTCAACATCCCTTGTCAACTCCAAAACCCCTTTGATCAGCATTCATGTCACCAAGAGGAAGTGACCCTGATCTTAGTTGCAGCATTTCATAGTCACATGTTTCTACACTCCTGTCTCATTCTCGCCTACAGAACACGTTATCCCCACTTTAGAAAGGGAGGAAATGTCATGTCAGTTGACTTTCTCAAACACAATATAATTAGTGACTGGGGGAGAGGGATTCAGACCGGGTTCTACTCGATCGGCTGGCCTTTATTCCCTCACGCTGAGAATCACGTGAATGTGGTTGTAGCCTGACTCCTTCCTATTCTTGGAAACCTGGGCCTTGACCGCTTTGACACTGCTGCCCCAACGTGTAAAATAAGGAAGTAAGCAACAGTGCTGAGGCTGTCTCAGACCCCACTCCAGTGTGGGGTGCGCCTAAAGCTAGAGGACACCAGCTAACCTGCTCCTGCGGTGGGGCGTGGACATCCAGCTGGAAGAGAGGTGCTAACTGGATTGCTGGAAGCAGCCCCCAAACACCGCCGCGAACAGCAGACAGGTGCTGCTTAGCTGGCACGCAGGTGATCAGTGCTCCTTGTGGAGAACTTGGAAACGCTAGAGGACAAGAAACTGTCTCCAAGTATGCATCCTGGAGAGCAAATTAACAATGTGGAGTGTTGCCTCGCTTTTGCCAACCTGCTATAAATATTGATATGCCTTTAAGTCTCCTTATGGTGCAGAAAATACTGCAGTCCAACGCATGTGCTAAATTAGAGAAAGCCACTAGAACTATCCTGCATTGATCACAAGCTTGGCTTTCTGCTCTAGTTTCTGCAAGCTGCCATTCCCTCTATTGTTGTTGCTGAGAAATGTCATCTTTAGGATTTTTGCCAAAATAGCAATTCCCAGACAGGATAAGAGCCTATGTCAGTGAGCAACAGTTTCTAATTCTTCATGACGTAACAACATAAAGACTGTTAGAAAGCTAAGCCTTTGACTTGCCTTTTAGTTTGGCCTAAGTATTGCCTTATGAGTTGAGTAGACGATGGTTGATGGTCTTCATATCAACATTTATAACCTTATGTTCTTTGGTCATACCACACCCCCCCGCTTGCCACAGTCGAACATATGTGAAGTGTGTAAATATTCAGAGGCTGCTCATCAAATAGTGTGCAGGTGGGCGGTTTAATTCACTGGGGAGCCGACACTGTCCCATGATGTCTGTGCTGAGGCCATTTAGATGCGATCCTCAAAGGGGCTGGTGGGCCCGGGGTAGCCCCTGTGGTTGAGATTGGGGGGCTCAGGGTGCACAGAGTACAGGCTCATTACTCTCCAGAAGTGAAGCTTGTAACTCCTAGATTAAAAATCTGAGTGTGTGGGCTCAAAAGAAGAGAAACTTCGGTGGCATTATCTCCAATACTTCCCATGAGTCTGTCTTCTATTCAGGATGTGAGAGTAAAAGGCGCAAAAAGGAAAAAACCTTTTCCAAAACATCACTTGATGGGCATAAGGTCTAAGTGTTAGGTCAGTGAGACTACTCAGAGCATCCCAACTGAGGGCTTCCCAGAGTTTTGGAAGATAAAGACCAGAGCTCATAAGTACATGGCTTTGTTGAAGATGGTTCCACACCAGCCTCTACCCTGAACTGTGCTCATAGTTTTAAAGAACAGTGGTTACTTCCAAAATAGGAATCCATTCTGATGTCAGGCTCCAGGGAAACACAACATAGCTAGCCTATGCTCCTGGTAAAGTTCTGATGGCCCCAAATTGGCATCCACATGGGAGCTAAGGAGACTGGACTGAGACACTGCATTTGAAGCAGACCCTTAGACTTGGCTGAGACTTCCCTGATCTTGCCTCTGACTGAAACTTGTTCAGGCTTGTTTCTGCTTTACTCGTCCCTTGCCCACAGACTGTCTGATCTTGGTTTAAAAAAGAAAATTGATATTCTAAGTCCATATTTGTGGGCTGTCTAGAGCTGTGTTCCTTCTGCTTGACAGTTCTGGTCTGAGTCTAGCTTAGTAGCTAATGATTACATTTGTAAAAGCAAAGCTTTTATTGAATGCAAGTGGTAAAAAACTATCAAAGGGTGGTCCAAATATCACCAAGTATTTGACCGTGGGCTTGGGAGTAAGAAGAAATGGGAGAGACAAAGTGACCCCTTGGCTTGCAGAAAGATTGGCAACTGCTGGTCTAGTGGATTGGCTCTGCAAGGAGGGGACCCTACGGAGAAGCCATAGGGTATGAGCATCTCTCTTCTCTCGGACTTTTGGGCAGTTGGAGGTCGGCAAGAAGAGTTTGAAGTAAAATGGAAGACGCTGAACTTGGAGCTTTACAGGGCTTGTCCTCGCCAATCCTAAACTCTCTGGAAACAGTGTAAGTGCAGATGGCTGTCAACCAAATGCAACCAGATCATGCTCGGGGTTTTGGTCCTTGTCTAATAAGGTTGACTGGAGTCAGTGACACATGCTGCTGAGCCAGGCTCCATCTTCCATGTTGAGACCTCCTTGAGAGGCGGAGGGCAGGGGAGAGCTACCCTGTATTCCTGACTGGAGGATTGGTATTCCGCTCGTATGCACAACTGAACGTGACACTGGCATGAAGCCACAGGTGTTGAAGCAGACTGAACTTGGGGATTGGTTTCACCTTGGTGGTCAACATGTATCCCAGGAAGACACCTGTCTGCTAGAAGAAAACAAATAATGGAAGCTCCAAATCCTAGGATGTTCTGTCACAGAGACTGAATGTCAGGAGTGTTTTCTCAGATGTCAGGGTCACTAGACCTGAACGAGTAGCCTGGCTTCCAGCTGTAGCACAAAGGCTTGAGGTGTCAAAGTGTGACAAATCCAGCCACATGAAATACTTGTACCAGCTGTGCTTCAGAAAGATACATCAAGACATACTGAGACACGCTATAGAGTGACACTTCTGTCCCTATGAGCACTTGGTATGGGTCGCAGATGACATGGCATCCAGAAGAGTATCCCTGAGGCTCACTCTTGGGGAATAACGTGACTGTGCTTTCCTTCTGAGGCTCACTTTTGAGGGAGCAGAAATGAGCATCTGCCCAGTAGATCTCTGGTGCCATCGGAGAACAGCTCTGAAAATGAGGCTCTTTCGTGAGCATAGTGTCTTCCTACACAGTATTGGAGTGTACCTTTGGGATGGGTGATGGATGAGGGGAACACTTAACAAAATGATCCTTGTCAAACCATCCGTACTTCTGGAACTGTCTAGTCTCTTTAAATGAGAGCTGTTAGTTGAGATTAAGCCAGTTCTTAAAACTAAAACAAAACCAAACTCCCTGTGGCCAAATGGTCAGGGGGAATAAGCAACTTTACAGGATAAACATACTTTTGAGAATTGAGTCAAGGAAGAGTAGATCTCAATGTGAGCGGGACCTCCAAGGGAGGTGGTCATACTAACATGGCCAAAGGGACTGTGTCTGAAGTTCTGTGTCACTGGCAGTGAAAGTTCTAAAGATGGGTGAAATAAGATCATGAAAGAACTTTAAAAAAAAAAAAAAAGTGGATCTACCTGTTCTGACTCCTTTATCCCCACCATGTTGGCAAAAGTACAACTCTTTATTTCTATCAAGAGCCATGGATGGCTTTAGCTTTGGTTGTTTTTAGAGAGAAGCGAGTTAATATTGCTGCGAAGTGATGATGGGCAACCTGAAGAGGCCAAAAGCAGAATCTGTATGTGTATCAGTCACTCTAAAAGTTCAAAAAATTCTATCAGTGAATGGGGAGAAAAAGGGCCTAAAAGACTCCTAAAATGACCCAGTAGTTTAGTCTTTTCAAATAATATTGAGCCCATGTCACTCTTATACAATAAAAGTCCCCCCCCAACCATGGTGTTTTGGTGTGCAAAGTAGACCAAGTCTAAGAAACAGTGTGCAAAGTAGACCAAGTCTAAGAAACAGTGTTAAGTGTCAGTGACTGGCTGACTGTGTGGAAGATTCTACAGGAACTCGCTGCTGCTCTTATATTCTTTCAACTAATGATGATTTTAGTTCACAAAATGGCCGAAGAATAACACTAACTTTCTAGCAAACAAGCATCCAGAGGACAAGACTGAAGTTCCCAGGAGACTGAGATTCAAGTCTTACTTCAACCCAATAAAACATGAGTGTGGTGCTAAGAAGTCGGCTGGGACAGTCACTCTGGCAGATCTGGGAGCCTCAGGAATTCTACCCCACTTCCTTGAAGACAGCCAGGCCAAAGGTTGTGTCCATGGTGACCAGCAAGCTCTTAGGGAGATCTGGATTTGTGGCCATGCTCTCAAGGATGTGGCCAGAGAGATCCCAGCTGCTGAGCAGCAACACTGAGAGGCAGACCTGCAAAGGTAGGACTGTCTGAAAATTCAACAGCCTGTGAACTTATTTGTCCTAAGTATGTTATTTCACTAAAAGGTAAGATGGGGGGCAGGGGTAAATATGCGTGGGAAAGCACGACCTAGGAATAGAGCATTACCAACAAAGCAGATGCCTTCCTCTTGACTCCTCACTATCCTCAAAGGCAAAGTTAATCAACAGTGAGAGACATGAAAAGTTTGTTTTGAACTTCACACGCTGTGATCCATTTATATACACTCGTGTCTTTTCCACTCAACTGTGAGACTTAGGTAGTTTGCTCATGTCTATTGCTGTAGTGTTTCCTTAAGGACCAAACTCCAACTTACCTGGTCTAGTGCTGCTATACATCCAGGCGGTAGCTTGGGGCTGTTAAAACTAGTGCTAGGAGAGTATGGTTGGACGTGGCAGTTGATGTGCCTAGGTGCACTTTCCTGTTGTGTATGCACTTTGCAGTGAAATCTCGGGGCACAGGCTTTATATGCTTGGCTTTGAAGGGGACACATCAAAAGTCTTCCAAGAGTGACATTTTACACTCTCAATGTGTGAGAGGTCCTGTTGCTCCACACACTTGCCAGTGCTTGGTGCTATCAGTCTGTAACTGCAGCCCTGCTGGTGATTAGACAGAAGAATCCAGTAGCAGTACTTCGAATTACTGAAGTTTTATTGTCACTACATTTCCTGTTTTGGTATCTAAACAATGCCAGGTATTAACATGACAACAACTCTTTATGATCAGATTTCTTGCAAGTTGCTGCTTTGTTCATTTGTGTTCCAGCAGAGTGGTCACTATGGCAACAATCTGAGTATTCATGGGGAATGGGTGTGGGGAGGGTGGTGATACATCATCAAATCCATTCTAGGACCTAGAATCCATAGGGTAAGAGGGCTCTGAATAATGCAGAGTTCTAACTTACAAGATGAAAGGAGGTTTTCCCCCAGACTCCCTCTGCTGGCGTCCGTTCTCCTTCTTTCCCAGGGGTCTCATCCTTATAACTATAGATCTGAGTCAGGTAGGGGCCTTTCACTCACTCAAATGTAGGCCTGACTTCTTTCCTCTCCCAGGAAACCATCTGTTACCGCATCACTGAATGCCCCTCCCCTCCAGCCTCTGACTGGGGTCCATGTGCTCAGGACTTGGTAGCACTGGGCAGCTTGAGGCTGATCATCTACCTGGATGAAGGCTTCCTCCATCTAGTCTTTAAGTTCAGGAGCAATCAGCCTGCTAGGTCTCCTTCCAAAGGTAGCGTGACTTGTGTGAGTGAAAGGAAAATTCCTAAGAAAATCCAAGTACCACATACCCCGATGATTGCAGCACGTTTGTGGGTCCTCTCTGTCTACTTCACGTGGCTGCTGCTGGTTTTACCCAAGTCACCTGTTTCCAGGGAAACTGCTGCTGTGGGTGGTGGCAGCTAGCCTGAGAGGCTTAACCCTGATGAGAACAGAGCTGACCACTTGACCTATTCTTTTTTTGTTCCTCGATGAAAGTCCGTTTCTGATCTTGGTGTTGAGGACCCTGCTACCTCGCCTACACATAGGGTACAAGACAGAATTGGTAGCCTTTCATTCATCTGAAATACAACTCAGCAATGGCAAAAGGAAGGTCAAACATGACCTTAGGAATTGGGAAGCTCTGGAAAGAACTCAAGATTGTGGTCAGGTTTGCAAGCTGGGTACCCCCTTGTGCTCCACTGAGGAGCACTTGCCTATCATTCTGTATAAGAATGTTTAGACATCTTTTCTTAAGGAACAGAGCCTGATCCTTGAACAGGGTTGGGGGAGGCAAGGTTTTACTCTGCATCCCCATACAGGCTGGTGACTTCACAGTGATCATAGTACAACTCAAGGTGAAGACCAGGGCCATCATGCTAGGACATCAGCCTGCTCAGAACATGTGGTTGTGACACTGAGGGGTCCGCATGATCCAAGACAGAGCCAGTTCTCAAAGGTAGGAACCCTGATCCTCCAACAGGACCTCTCAGTCATGAGGGCAGAGCACACAGGAGGCTCCAGCTTCTGCAGAACTCATGTCCCAGGGATACACTGTGCAGAAATCATATCTCATGAGTTCAGTGCTGAAGGGGGAAGTCTTTCCTTCTCTAATGTCAAGGGACACTGCCAATTATGGCCAAAAGATCCAAACATTGAGACTGGCTGACCCATGAGGAGTAACTTAGAATTGTCCTTGATACATAAGGGTTGAAGCGCTTGAACTCTGCAGACAAAATCTTTCTGGGGACCTCAAGGACCAGGAGAGGAAAGAGGGCAGGTGCTAGCCCAGGTGCTGAGAATGAAATCACTGTGCAAATGAATTCTGCATGAGGATGTTGGGGCATTAGTTCTCCTCCCTAAGGAACTGCTGACAGCCCAGCAGTGACAGGGCAGGGAGCCCACACCAACATGCGGTCTGCCCAACTTATTACCTCTGAAATAGCACTTGTTGTCTAACATGCCATTTAAAAAATACTCAACTATGAGGTTGAGCCTAGAAGAGAATGAATCTGTATCCCCCTGTCTCATCCTATAGTCAAAAGCCAAAATGCTCCTTGCTCAGTCCTTCCATAGGGAAGAACTTCAAGCCATGTGGGTCCATCAATCACAGGTCAGTTTCTGTTGTCTGAAAGCTCCATGACAACCTGATGGGCATAGATTTCCAGGGGGTACTTGTGAGTATTTTGGTTCTTGGCATTTGAGTAAATTAGCTATGGTGAATAAACTGGTGGGTTAAGGGGGCTCAGGGTTCCTTTCAAGATACAAATAGACACAACTGGAGAGATGACATGGGCACCTTCTGTGTAAATTCTGATGTAAGAAATAGGTGGGGGTCCCAGGATGTTCAAAGTGAAATGAGGCCACACTTTGTTCCCAGCCCAGCATGTGCCCAGATCCGCTGAGGACAGGGGTCAACATTAAGACCATCCCTGAGGGAGTGACAGCCATTCACTAAGAGGAAAGTGGACACAACAAGAGTTATTTAATGTCAGAACTTAGGCAGTGGGAAATTCTGTCCATCTCATTCTTCCCAGCCGGGTGGAACAAGATATTCAGAGACAAAGAAAAGGACTCACTGGTGACATCTAATAGAGACAGCAGAGACTGAGACTGCTGTGTGACCCTCTGTTACTGCCAAGGTAACTGGAGCACATGCCTTCTCTCGCCTCTGTCTCAGAAGCAGGATGCTTCCCCCGTAATGTGCCATGTGGGCAAGGGAAATGCCTTAGTGGTTCTTTGGGTACATGAAGCTGTGTAGTCTAAGTAAAGGCAGGGCTGAACACTGTGGAAATCAACTTCAACAGCCTTGAACAGAGCTGAAGGCAACTCAGGCCTCAAGATGTCCCCAAGAAGTGGACTGAAAATGTCTAGGGAGAGCTTTAGCCAGTATATGTCACAGACGCTCAGCCTGGGAAACGAGGCCTAGAGGAAGATGGGCTCCAGGCCAGTGGTCGGCTCAAGGTGTCCCTTGAGACTGGTTCTTGTGCAGTTGCTGAGCAGGTACTGCTCTCGAAGATCTCCACTCTTGCTCAGTTGGACAGACAGCTCCTGCGCTGAGCAGTCAGTCAACTCCTGTCCTTGGTGACAGCACTGGATCTCAGGGGAGCCCCTGATGACTGGCCTTTGGCCAATACCACTGGGCGTGTGCAGTTTCTTCTGCCTACACAAGCGGGTTCCTGTGTGGAGTTCTTAGATCTTTACCCAGCTCTCTGCCCCTATAGTTGCGTTTGGGTGTGTTACTCATTGGATTTGTTGCTGTCCCAGTAAAGCATGGTGTTCCCTAAGCCAGCAAAGCTAAAGCCACCAGGGTCTGCCAGTGGCCTACTTTTGTCTTGTACATTCTCCGCGCTTCATTTGAGCTGTAAGTGCTTTAGTTGAAACCTAACCCACTAGCATTGTATGGAACATACTGTCGTTTCTCGTCTTATGTGGCGTATAGACCATGGATGCTAGCATTCAAATACGGGATACCTACAATGTATGATTGCTCTTCTAAGAGAATAGGTGTGCCCCTGTCCACAAGAAACTTACTTTGTCGACCTCGATTGATCCTACCTCTTTAACAGCTTGTTTCACTTGTTAATGAACTGCTTTCTTTCTGAACTTATTACGGGAAATGGATCAGCCAAACTCATATCCTCGCTATGCAGCCAATGAGTGCAAAGTATCGGGGTGGAGGTTATACAAGGCCTTTAAGATATTTTTAAGGACTTTGGCTTTTACTTTGAGTGGGAAGGGAATGTATTGGTGAGCTTTAAGAAGAGTGATATGACTTGTTCAAGTCTCAGCTTGGCTCTGTGTAGAGACTAGTCTTTGGGGAGAAAGTGACCAGTTCGGAGCATCATATAGAAAACAAGATGTGAAGTCCTGGCTTAGCGCAGGGTGTGCATGGTAGTGGAGGTGAGAATTGGCCAGCAATAAGCGTATTTTGAAGGAAGAATTGGCGAGGAGCTGTAGGGGAGCTAGTATGAAAAACTTGGGGAGAAAGAGGTTAGTAAGTTTGAGATGCATGAGCCAGTAGCTGTTGAAAGCGAACTGCTGTTGATCATTTATTTTTATTTTAAACTCTTCCCATATTATCCTCTACTCAGAGTAGTGAAGAATGAGTGTTTTCCATGTTAGTTAAACTGAGGGGGAAAGGGACTAAGGAGTTCAGTGTTTGCAGCAAATGGTTATGGGGATGGGTGACCCAAACTAATTTCAGGAGGAAGGAAGTTCATTGGCAAGTGATAACTAGCTGTTAGAGGGATAGGACAAGAAATGCCAATGTCAGAGTAGGATGATGTCAATTTGGAGGCAGTTCATTTAAAGGTCGAGATGGCATCTACAGGAAGCCATGGGAATTTGTTGACTTCACAGGGAGGAGAAAAGCGCCTCTTTGGAAGTGAGATCAAAACAGAGGCCCACTGCTTTGGATCATCTTCATGGCTGTAGAAGTAGCCGAGTGTGACAGGTAGCGCTGAGGGGAGCGAGAGGGAGGAGGCAAACGGCTGACAGTCAAGGAATGAGAGCGAGCTGCTATGTGGTCAAAAGGTACTTGCAGCAAGGTGGTCAAGAGGATGGAAACGGGATTGTTTGGGCTCTGAAGGAGCTGTGGAGTTGGAAGAGTGAGGAATGTTCTGGAGTTGCTAGGTAAATGTGCACCCCTCTAAGCCCTGTAATGCTGGGGATATGGGGAGAAGATACTTTTCTCTGTAGTCCTTAGAAGCAAATGCAGTGCTCTCAAAGGGGCAGCTAGGTTTGTTTCACAAAAGAATAAGGAACTTTCAGAAGATTTCAGGACTCCTAGCTCTTCCTGTGGCAGAGTTGCTTACATCCTCAACGAACTCAGTTAAATGTTTGGAGGCATCTCAAAAGTGGGGTGTCATATTGGGATTGAGTCCAGGTGATAAACGATATAGACAAGGTATATTAAACTTTTACCTTTTGATTTCTATTTTCTTGACCACCCCAACTCTAGAATTGTTTCCTAATCTCAATTTCTCTCTACCACCTTTTTTGCCTTCCAATTTTCTTGAGGCTGGTCTAGAGCCTAGAGTTCTAGATCTCTTCTCTTTATGCAAATTCAATCTTATTCAGTGTAAAGAATATCTGACTCTTCTAATTACCTGGCTTCATTGTTTTAAAACTACCCGATTGACCTGCCATTGGATTCCCCCAATGATGTGTAATAGGTTCCAAGGATGAGACTCTAGAAACATGTATCTTCCCTAGAAGGTGGGGGTCCTTTCTCCAGAATCCCTAACCTGAGTTGATCTGAAGCTCACTAATAGGGTTTCTCCTGTCCTCACCTCTCCTGGCAGGTCGTCTTGTCCTAGAACCACAAACACTGACCTCCCTCCCTCCAAACAGAGGACCTCCCAAAGAGCCAAGGAAGTTGATTGTGAGGTTAATTCTTCTGTCTCAGAGAAAGCACTCTGGCCCCAAAACATGACCAGGGTTTTATGCTAGAATCAAGCATAACAGAACTCCCCGTTTAAGAAGATGGAGCTGAGAGCCATCTTTCATTTGGGGGTCTGGCCAGTCCCCATCTGGGACTATGGTGTGAGCTTTGACCTTTATACCACATACTGTGTTTGCTCACTAGGAGAGGGCTCTGCTACTGCGTCTGCTGGCCTCCAGCATCCTACCTGGGGAAGTCCTGTTTCCCTGTAGGAACCCTTGATATCCTTGGCAAAGTCAAAGGGATTGTGCCTTGTAGCCTAGGCTGTCTTTCACCAGCTAACAGCATGAAAAAGGCCTTGGAATTTCTGAGATAGTAAAACTGGAGGATCAGAAGCAAGGGTATTTATTTTTCTTCAGCTTTATTCAGGTATATACAATAAGTACATTAAGTATGTGCAATTATCTCGATGAATTTGGAGAGGTGCACGGACCCAAGATACCATTGCCAAAATCAAGGCAAGACTGTTTTCATAAATGCTTACATACCCACAATTATTGACAGTTCTACAGGGAACCAAGGGAAGGGAAAATTACTCAGAGGCTGTGGCCTATGGTGACAGGCCACTTTGGCAAGTAGTCAAGGGAGTCTGATTCAACCGAGAAAAGAGCTGACCTGAAGGGCTTCTGTCCAGGGAGGAAGCAAGGAGGGAGCCTGTAGCCCTGGAATGGGGAGGGAAGAAGCTGACTGGCTAGGAGATGGGTGGAACTTTCCAAGTCAGAGGCCAAAAGAAACTTGAAAAGTTGAGGCTGGGCAGCTCACCAGCAAACTATGCATGGTAAAGAGGACCTCTTAGTGAGGACAGAGTTACACCCGGGCCCGACTCCACTCCTAGACGTCTGACACCAATATTGGGCAACCTGACCTCAGGAAAACTCAGTTTCAGTTGAAGTAAAGATCAATCCCTGTTTTGAGTGAGAGAAGACTCCTGGTGGGCCCCTACATGGAGATCCATTCCAGAGCCACACGAGGCCAAATCTGTATGTTTGTGTTTTGTTTTTTTCGAAGAAATGTATCTGGCCTATGTCAAAAGCTGGAATACAAGGAGACCCTCTCTACTAGCCCCTCACCTGAGTTGGAGGGTCTTTGACGGGGCCTCCCCAGATGACAGACCCAGTACAATAAACACAGAACTGCACGTCTATCATTAAGCCCTTCAAACTCTCTCCTTCTGCCCAGGTTCTAGCTGCTGAGTCCTGATGCCCATGCACAAATCAAGATATTCGTTACCCATGTGATGAGTCAGTTCAGACCAGAGATCATTGAATAGGCAGGAATAATCCTTGGGCTCAACAAAATAACATGGCAAAGCTTATTTGAGCCATCCAAACCTCAGCCAGCTTGATCTCTTAAATATTTCTTGTGATAGTTTGGCCACTGGGAAGTTCCAGGCATTTCATGCACCATCCTTAAGTGTTTTATTGCTACCAGGACCCAGGAAAAAGCCCAGAGTTGGTTTTCAAATGTAGAATACTTGCTGGCAGAAGTAGGCGTGGCTCCTCTCCTCCAGGAATCTGTTATCATCTGGCTGGGGCTTTTTTTCAGTAGCTCCATGAGCAATTCTGTCTGCCATAGTTCCAATTTTTACTCATTGAAATGTAAAGACTGGCGTGGAAGATCGTACTGTAGCCTGGACGATATTGAAGGAAAGCCTTCTCTTGCTCTCTAAGTTAATGGCAACTGTAAAAAGGAACTGTTTGATGGATCTGAGCAGCGTCCCCAAATGTCTTATGTCCTCCAACTCGAAAGATGCCCACCAGGCGATACATCTGCCTTCACGTTACTGTGAAGGCAGCAACTTGCCCCTCATTTTAATAGGATAGCCTGATGAGTTCCAGATGGCTGAACGCAGTGACTTCAGGGCATGCTTCTCCCTAGAGAATCCTCATTGCATGGGCTTGAAACACAGCCAGATCGTTAGCCTTTCTGACTCCTAGAAGCAGGGGTCTCCTAACTTCTCAACATGGACAAAGCAGAGCTCTGACCAGAGAAGGCAACCTGCCCTCAGCACAGATCTGACCTCTCATTACCCAGAGACACCAGCCTCATGATCAAGAGCTCTTGAAAGAGTACCTGCCTAGAGATGTTAATGGTCAGGGCTGGCTCTGGGGCCTCCCTTCCTCACGGCCTCTATGGGTGTGGCTGTTCTGCCTGGCACTTCTCATCATTTCCCCTTCCAAGTTGAGGAGGGGCAGCGCTGTTCCAGCAAGAGTCAATCTGCTTGTCTCCAGGGCTTTAACCAAAACAAGGACTCAGGGTGCCGGAGCTCAGTGTAGATGTTCTGCCCAATCAGATCTTCCTCCCTGAACTTGACTAAAGTTCCATTGGGACTCATCAACTTATCAAAGATCTTTATCGACTCTCCTAAAGGAAGTTTTCTAGCAGGGCTGCGCCATAAACCTTTTTGGAAGACCTGTGTTCAGTGTATTTCTATTGATCTACCTTCAGGTTCACTGATTCTTCCCTATGTCGTCTCCATTCTATCAGTCCATCCAGTGAGTTTAACTTTATTTTCAGTTCTAAAACTCCCATTTGGTTCCTCTTTAAATCTGTCTGAGATTATTTTTTTCCATTTGTTCCAAGTGTTCATAATTGTTCCCTGGAGCATTTAAAAATCCTTTTCTGATAATTCTAATATCTGTCTTGGTGTTCATATCTTTTTTTCATTCTAGCTGAAATGTCTCTGGCTCTTGGTATGAGTAATCTTGAGCTGTACCTTAGGCTTTTGAGTAGTATAAGACTAATTCCTATTAATCTTCTATTTTATCAGATAGTCAACCTGTTCAGAATGCACATCACTTCTATGGGCTATAGATCAAACGTCAACTCAGTTAATAAAGCGCTTGCAGTGCTATCCTGGTGGATCCCACCTGTGTTACTCAGGGCTAGCATCTCCCCAGGGTCTCCTCAACACCAGCTGGGGGTGCAATGGGGGAGTGCTGCTTCCCACAGGAGGGAAGTGTGGCAGAAGTCAGCATTCTGCCCACAGGCTGTGAGACAGAGGGGCCACCCCCTCATTACTGCGGGGAGTAGGAGAGAAGTTTCTTCCCATGAATTCTGCTGCAGCAGTGCTCATTGAGGTGGGGGAGGGGCTTGACTCTTCTTGCCTCAAGAGCACGCAGGTGCAATTACAATGTTTGTATGGCATTCGGTGTCCTTTTCCCAGGCCCTTGGTTAGAGAGAATAGATTTTCCTTGGGGTTATTTCTCACCTGTGCCTGTCTGAATTCCCTGGCTGCAGACCTCCCCCATGCCTAGGCAAGGATACACGGGAGGTCAGACAAAAACCCAGGAAACTCATTGCTGTGTTGTTTTTTTGCATCCCAAGGTCCCTAGCCAGTATACCTTCTTTTCTCCAACTTTCAGAATCTTCTGGTAGGTGAGACTTATGCAGGCCATGGACAGCTTCCAGCCAAAACTGTCAAACCAAGCTGTAGTCTGCGGACAACAGACTACTTCTCAAGACAATGAAATAACCTTGACTTTCTGATTTCCCCAAGATCTCCCTCTTTCATCTACTGCTAGTCCTGCCTGCTATTACAATCTAACACTCCTTGGGAGCCAACTGAATGTTTCTCTGTATATATTTATCTTTATCCTTTTACTTCTGATCCATTATGGTTGTCTTCTGACACTTAAGCTAAAACCAAGCAACCTTAGGTGTGTGTTCTCAGACCATGGCTACTGCTGTGAATTTAACTGACTACACTTTTAATCACCTCTTCACCCATTTGAGGGAAAGATTACCATTCTATAATAGTACAACTGGACAGATGAAATCAACAGTTTCTCATACAGTCCAGGCAAGGAGGACACCATGCCATGCAGGGCCACGTCGGGGAGCAGAGTGAACAACCAGGGGCTTTGGGAAGCAGGCTTTGTAGTAACAAGGGGATGACGTACCCCCTGGTTCCTGTGGGAGGATGTTTGGCTTGTTTGAACAATTCCATAGGCTGGCAGGAAATTTAAACCCAGCACTTAGGGATAAGCAGGAGCTGTGCCTGGTCCCTGAATGGGACCTTATGCACAGGAGCAGAGTTGGGAGGGGAACTTACAGTTAGGCCATTCACAGCCCCCGCCCCAGTTTCACCAGACCATACCAGAGGAACAGTCATCCCCATCCTCATGCTGCAGACCAATAAATAGCTCTTCTTTTAAATGCATCAGAAGGTAGATGTCCTACGGATTCCTTCTGGTTCTTAAACTCCCCTCACGTCATTAATCTCAATCTCTAGTCTTATAACAGTTGAGACTTCTGTTGTTCATTGCAACCCTAAGAACAAAAGCCAGCTCATTGGGAATATATGCTAATAGCGGGCTATGTTTGCAATAGTCTCTTTGCTCTCTTCAGAGAGATCCTTGTTTGCTTTGTAAGAACTCTTTTACCTACTCAAAGAATCTGCGTACCCGTCGGGTGAACGTAGAGACTAACCCTGTGATAAACAATAGACTCCCAACACTATGTGTGTCCAGTTTAGGTACTGCTTCTATGCAGAGACCAGGCTTACATCTGTCCCCACCCCCCTGCACACTACAGTACCCTGTGTATTGGGAGTAATTGTTAGGCTTTCAGATACTCAGAACTGCCTCCCTCCAGTGGGCCATTCTTCTGCAAGGGTACCCAGAAACCTCCAAAATGAGGCAAGTGTGGCTACTCGGGAGAATTTCCAAGAGCAATAACTCACTTTTCATGCATGCTATGCAAGCTTTGATTCCCGTAATAGGAATAATACAAATGGAAAGTGGTCAGTGATTTGTCGCTCACTCCAGAAAAAGACATTAGTGACACAAGTTCTTCTCTGGAGGCCCAACAATCCAGTTAAATTTGTTAGCCATTGTTTTGATGAGCAATCACGTCATTTTTTATTCTTGTAGTTGGGTGAGGAGGAATTCAGCCTAGAATGAACACTTCGTGCTGGAACTGTGTAAATATGACCAGTCAGACACAACAGTCTAGGCTAAAAGAAAAAGCCAGCTGGTTCTCCACAACAGGACAGCTAGATTTTAGACATGTTTTCAACACCAGAATTTTAGTAACATAGGCCCCTGGCTACTAGTCCTGTTGATTAAGAACTAATAAGCCTTTTGTTGGTGGTAGTTTCCTCTTACAGTTGACTGAATCCCATCCAGAGTCTTCAAAGCTACTATACACCTGTTGTCAAGTCAGATGTTTCTACAACTATCATACAATAAAAGGAGTGTGAGTAACTCAGTCTAACCAGACTGTTCCAAGGACAACCTTCTAACTGGAATTGCTGCAACTGGTGAGAATCTGCATGGTCTTATTTCTTCTGCCCTTGGCCAAAAGGGGACAATAAGAGGGAGCTGGACAGGAAGCGTCTTGATAGCTTTCAACAGGTAGCAGGACTAGAGCTAACAGTCTTACAGAACACCAGTGTTAAATAAGGCTGCTTTACCACAATGATGGAATGAGGCATTAACAAGACCCCTCTGTAGTTACGTCTGCACACAGACAAAAAGAACAGGTGCAAAATGCCAAAACGACCACGTATCCTCCTCCTTCCTAACAAGTATGACTTTTCTCTGAATCTTGTATTTATGTCATCTCTCTGTTTCACTGGTTGTGTTCTACATAAGCAGATGATGAGAAACAGTCTTATAGGAAGGATGTTTATTAGGCATAGAACCTAAGAAAAGGGAGAAAGTAGGACTGGATACTTGGATGCAGGTTCAAAAAAACCTTGAGTCAAAACATCCAGGTCCTTATACTCCCACCTTTAGTCAGCCATTGGATGTTGAACACCTGAGAGAGAATCCTGAGAAGCAGCTCAAGTGAGGCAGGTCCTGAAGGAGCTGATGGCTGGAAATGGCTGTCAGCCTCACTCCCCACAGCTGGGCAGCAAGACCTTGGTTAAAGGGGGAGGTCTAGATTTATCTAGATCTAGGTGTTTGGGCTTGTGGAGCTCACTCATTGGTGCACTGGCTATGGAAACTTCCTGGGAATTGTTAGTTTGAGAGTTGATATTACTAGCCATTCTAGAATTTCTCAGATTCCCTTTCAAAGACAGATCAATCCAGATGCCCAGTTTTATGAAGTAGTTTCCATTTTGTGTTGGTCTCAGTCCATTGTTCTTTAAAAATGAAATTCAAACGTAGAGAGGACTTGGCTGAATTAGCTCCATACATTAGGGCATGATGAAGTAGTATATTCCAGAGAAACTCCAGGGTACAGGTCTCCTAATAGACCCAGATTCTCTCAAAGGATGGCCAAGCCTTGGGATAACTTCTGTTAGATTATGAGGTTGAGGGGCTGGAGGGACTGGTAATGAAGCTGGACCCATTGGCAGCATGGTCTTAACTAGATAACAAGGCAAGTTGAAGGCAAGAGAAGCTAGGTGAAATGGCTTAAGACAATTTTCTCGGCTTTCTGTCATCTTTGCTCTGATCTGTATGGGAGGCAGAAGGAAGAGAGCCAACTTGAAGTCTTCCATCTAATGTGGGGGCTGTGACCCATGAAATTAGGGAGGTAGGAAGCAGGAGCCACACTATGTACTGAGCTCTGCTCCCTCAGATTCTAATAGGAGATTGAAAAGTTAAGGTGGGTGATCCTTGTCAAGGTATATTTGGGAGAGTTGGTTACTGAAGACAGAGCCAATCTAAAGAAAGACATCTAGAATCTTTGGCTTCTTAATCACTAATTCCTTCCTCAGGCTTGAATACCCTAAAGCATATGAGAACTTGGGTATATGTCTCCATGATCAGTAGGTCACATGGCATTACGCAGGAGCCATCATGGGTTTTACCCTCTTTTTGGAGAAGCAATAAGTTCCTAGGTTCATAAAATTCTTATCTCTACCAAATTTCCAGCTTAAAAAAAAAAGTAGCTAGAGGATAATCTCATTTGTAGAAAACTTATATAAAAACTTGCATAAATCCGATGAAATCAGAATGACCAGCGTGGGAATAAGACCAAGCTTAACAAGGTTATAAAATTAGGAATCCCTCTACTCTTCCTGCCAGAGTGTGAAGCTGAGTCATGTCCACAGTCACTCAGGAGGTTTTTAGAGCTACGTGCCATACTCTGTCAGAAAGGTGCCTGTACCCATCCACTTAGCGTACCCTCAAAGGGAAGATCACATCCACTTGTATAGTTCTGATAAGTGGATTCTAATCAAAGTGTCATCAGGACCCAAAGTTTGAAGTGCATGACTATTCCTCCAGCTTGGTTGTCCTCAAGGAAATGTTTTATTCCCTGGAAGTTTTGACCTTTTTGTAACCAACAGCTGTCGCTAAATTCCCAATTTGCATACTTGCACACAGTACTTAATTCATAATGACACAGAAGACTGTTTCAGAGAGGCATGCCTCTTAGTGTTATCTGAAGAGCTAGATGAAAGGACTTATTTTTTGCTATGTGAAATATCCAAGCAGGAGGCTCAGAATGTACGCTACCTCGTTATCCATTAATAAACAATATTTTTTCAAATTTGACTAGGAATTATGGGTACAAACATTGGTTTGATTCTTGGTGATGTAAAGGGTTCCTCCCAACTCTTCAGTTTCTTGACTGCAGATCTACCTACACAGATGGCCCCTCCGTGTAGCCATGGTTAACAAACACGAGAGGATGGTCCTAGGACTAGGCAAGCTGCTATTTCACAGCTTGAGAAAGTCAAGAGGAGTTTAAACTGGCAGAGTTAGATTGTGTGCTAAATTACAGCAGTGTTTACTAGTAACTAAATTTCAAAAGGATGCAAAAAACTTAATCTCTACGTGAAATCTACACTTTTCTGCAAGGATAACATTGACTTTGACAAACATCTTTTCTACTAAGGAGGTTTTGGGGAGTTTGGTCACTTTTTAAGCTGCTCTTGCTCTTTTCCTTTGCTTTTGCACCAAGAATATGGAGACATTAAAACAATCTATCCCTTGTTCCTTCTCCTTGCAAAGCAAAAAAAAAAAAAAAAAAACTGGGGAAAAACGGATTTCTAGAGATGCAAGAGGATACAAGTTGAGGCAACTACCAGAGACGCCAGGAGCTGAATTTAGGGAAGTTACTCAAGAAGAGAGAGCCTTCTCTTAAGGGACTCCCCTCTGCCCAAAGTCTTCCCAAGTGCTTCCTCCGTTTGAGATTGGAAACTTCCAGTCATCAGCATCCAGGACTACTCTTGCTGCCTGCCTGGTGTGAGAACTGCCACAAGACTCCACCATTCAATGGCACCTCTCTGATATGCCAGCCACATCCCTTGCATACATGGTGAATGTCAGAGTAAACAGATCTGGTTATCTTGGCTGCTTCTCCCTATCTATAGTGGCAAAGTGGTAAATTCTAATCAGTTTTATCTCAGATACATGGTCTCTGGGTTTCAGAATGATTCCTGCCATAGCAAGCTTGGTAGTACCATTGAGGCTGGGAAAATGAAGCTTGTTGTTTGAAAGTTGAGTTCCCTCCTCAAGGGATGAGATCCCACCTGTATCAATTGGGGTGATGCTGGTGCAAAATGTTAGAGTCCGCTGGTATCTTCAGTGGCACTCTTGAAGGGGACAAACAAATGGATCATGACCTCTACCCCTTCTTCTGACACTCTTATGTTTTTATGCCCATGATTCTCTCCTGTAACAATTTTTTCAGGACTGTCAGCAATGCTTCCTATACTCACAATGGCTTGGGTCCCTCAGTTAAAGTTATCTTTAGTATATTGGAGGAACTCATGACCACAGCTCACATCATCACGGCCCCCCAGAAGGCTGCGGATGACCTCTCTGACAGGTTGGTGTGAAGGCCTTGAGTTTCAATAACGTTACTGCACTTTCTGGTTCTTAGACTGTGGGCAAGATCATCCCTGAGATGAATGGAATGTACCCCAAAGTGTCTGTCATGGATCCAACCTATCAGCCAAATTTGGTGACATTAAGAAGGTGATAAAGCAAAAGCTGAAGGGACAATGAAGGGCACCTGCTGAGTAACTTGGTACCAGAAAAGGGCTGTCCTGGCCAGCGTGCAAAACCTAGATACCTACTATTCAGAGTTTATAAATTGCCAACCCAACTGTGAGAGACTTCTCTGTATAGTAGCTTAGTTTGTCTCAAGAGTCTGGTCAATTCTTTGTAACCTGAAATTTTGGCAAAGGTAGACTTTAAAGCTGAGAACCAGATCCTACAATTTGCTGAGGAATAGATGATGTAGGTACCCCATCCAGACCCCCAGCTTGTCACTTGCGTCTTGGTGCACACCTTTGAACTAGTTCATATGTACCTGTAACCTGAGAAACGGTACGAAATGTATGTCATAGGGTTTATATCTTTCTTTCCTCAATGCAGAGATTACAAATTCTAATATCTCTGAAGTCAGGCAGAGGGTTCAGGTCAGGGAAGAGCGCCGGGTATCCCGTGGTGACTACCCAACAAGAGCTCACACCCTGCTGAAAGGGGAAATGGCTTCTCAGCCCAAAGCTACTTTTACTGTATTTGAACTCAAACAGTATTGCCAGATCATTCCATTTTTCAATAAAAGCTGGAGGTTTGGATTTATATATGAAATCGCTGGGTTTATAAAAACTAACTCAAAATCTGTTTTTAAAAAAGCCTCATACAGAGTATATAATTCTGTTTAGTTTTGCATATTCTAGAACTCCATGTAATCTATAGTGGAAAAAAATCCAAACAGTGGTTGTCTCTAAGGAAACAGAACAGGGGTTGATTGGAAAAGGGTATTAGGGAAACTCCTGGAATAGTGATGACTTTATGTCGATTAGGGGTTTGAATTACTGGTGCGTGCGCTTACCAAAACTGAACGACACACATAAGATCTGCACGTCTCATCATATCTGGTTTTTACTTCAAAGGGAAAAATAAGAACTATAAACATATTGAACTAGAGCATGCATATTAACTAAAATAATTGAAGTATCTAGGGCAAAGAGAGTTGATGCCTGTAACACACTTTGAAATGCATCAAAAACGTTTGGAAGATATGCAATAACACCAATATTAAAATTTTTGTTTAAATTTTTTCATAGTATTAAAGGGGAAAAACTACAAAATGCCTGAAAGTCAAAGCTGATCGCTTAACACTTTCGTATTAGCGTTTATTCACTTGGGGAAAAACACAATATTGTAAGCCATACCGGTTTCTCTTTTCCAACCGATTGTATTAAGCCATACATAGCTACTGTATCGCTGGAAACAAGGAATTGCAGTTTGTGTAAAAGTAAATTA
This sequence comes from Equus caballus, assembly GCF_041296265.1. Taxonomy (NCBI): domain Eukaryota; kingdom Metazoa; phylum Chordata; class Mammalia; order Perissodactyla; family Equidae; genus Equus; species Equus caballus. The sequence goes on from NC_091692.1 coordinate 94,099,778, forward strand.
TAATCATCAATCACCATAGACATTATGGATAATAAATGAAAATAGAAGCTGCTTAGTTGGTAAGTACTTCACAGACATTTTGTCTTAATTCTCACAGCAGACCACCTAGGCAGTTACTGTTATAAACCACGCCTTACTCATGTGGGCACTCAGCCTTAAGAAATTTAAGGCTTAATTTAAGTAAACTAAAACAGAATTCGAACTGAAAATCAGTCTGTAGGATCCGTTCAATGGGTAGGCTGGAGTGAGGTGCAATTTTGTCTTCGTAAGAACTTAAGTTATTAAAAGATGTTCTGAGCAAACATGCCTTTTAAATCATCACAATACTTCATGCCAATTCAAAGAAAATTCCAAATTGGTGTAATATGGTGAAATAGAAAAAAGAAGAGGATTATAGGTTGATCATGGCCAGAAAGGTCTAGTTTACCACTTTTCTGTAAACTTTTCATCAGGTGTGATTATGCTAATTTATAGCAAAAAGGAAAATTTAGTTGTGTACATTCCAGTGGAAATCCAGTATATCACATGACAAACAAAAGGAAATTCTTAATTGCCAAATGAAGAGAGAGGAGCAATGAATTGATACATAGTTTATAGACTCAAAGTGAAAGCTTTGGGTTAGGGGACCAGTGGGGTGAGTGTCCAGGGCATTGCCCAGGCAGGGCCGTGGGCACAAGGACCCAGGACCAGAGCTCCGTCAGCCTGGCTGACGTGTTCCTTCTGCCACACAATGCTTCTAAATTTAAGTGGGGCTCCTGTGTCTCTGCTTTCTCTCCATTGTTCTTATTACTGTTGAACGAAACCAGTCCACGTGTAAAAGTAGCCTGTTGTGTCAGAGGAGGTGCAATTTTGGCTGAACCTCTGAGGACCTGCTTCATGGCTGGGAGAGATTCCCAAGGGGTCTCTAGTGTCCGAGAACCACAGAGCTGGTGAAGGAGGAGGCAGGTCAAAGAGCGTTCATCTCCAAGTTCATGTTCAGTCCTAATTCAGTGATGTATTAGGACTTTTGGAGCACCCAGTCTACATTCTCCACATTCCTGCTAAGGTTTGGGGCTGAGAAACACAAGATAGAGGCATTCCTCGGTTCTGTGGACTATGCCGGGGCTAAATACTCCAACCTTAACCCAATAACAGGAGCCAGGTGGAGTTGAGTCCCCCGACACGGCCAGGATTGGACTGAACACAAACCTTATTTGCAGGAAGATGACCTGAGTTGGGGTCAGCTCCTGGGCCAGGGAGGAAGGGGGTGTGCGTGAATGGCCAGTGTGGCCACAAGAAGTACATTCCTGAGGTTCCTAGTCCCTCTACTATGCCTACACCCCACATCAGCTGGGCACCTCTGCCTGTGCTTATAAAAAGCCAAGATCCTCATCCTGCCAAGAAAGCAACGTTATGGTCATGGAGCGCCCAGCTTTGCAAAACTGGGACCCTTCCCAGGAGATTGCTTCCTCCGTGGTGGAGCAGGTCCAAGATTTCTTAATTCTCGTTCCTTGGAATCATTTGATCTCGATGTACAGCTGAGCTGAGAGGCCAGCATCTCCTGGAGAACTCACAGTGAGCTTTCCCAGAGCACAGCCCTGACTCTCACCTGCCTGGCCTCTGAAGGTAGGACAGTCGCAGCTTCATGACACTAAGAGGCTCAGGAAGTTATTCCCAAGCAGCCCGCCCTTCTGATGGGTGATCAGATTCCCACTGTGTGGGTACATGAGAGGATGAGGCAGGAAGGAAGCAGGGCTGGTCTGTGCAAAAATTAACCAGCCTGTGACCACAGGAGCCAGGACAGTACATGTGGGACCAGATTGTGAAGATGCTTGATCAAAAAGACTTGAATTAAAATGGGATAAAGGATAGTTCATTGATTTGGAGACACTTTCTCAGAGCACACTCTAGCAAGGACCTTATGGGACAGTGGAAACTCGCTGCAGATGGCACCTGTTCAGCATGGGCTTTTCTTAGGCTTATAAGTGAAATGCTTGCATTGCTCTGGCAGACAGCAGAGAAAGGGGTGAAGGGACCCAGGGAAGTGGGCATGCTGGAAAGTGTATGATGAGTCCAGAAGATGAATAGATGGCTATGCCCCTGAGGCCTGGAGGACACAGCTTCATGAATGGCACACAGCCATTAGGAATGCACTGGTGAGAGGGGCGCAATGATGGCTCCCCTACAGGACAGAGCTGACGGTAGGAGAGAGGTTCATGGAGCTTGGCTCACTAATTAGCAGTGGAGTTTATTCCAGACCCCAACCCAAGCAATAGAGGCCAGAGGGCAGCACTTAACCACCCAATGGTTGACAAGGTGACTGTTTAAGCCAAGAGGCCGTGGTCTTCAAAGAACAGTGGAGATGGCTAATAGAACATGTCTTCAGATACTAAGCAGTACAATTCCTGGCTTCATAACTATTTTGTCCCATGAATATGATCAAAAGAAAGTGAGAATGAAGAACAGGAGACAGAGCAGACTCAAGATCTCTTGCCTGATTCCTGGACCTAAGATAGTCTTTAGACTCTTCACCCCTTGACTGAAGAGGTGGCCAAATACCCAAAGAACCTTCCACACCACAAGTATGTATTCTCACAATTTGACCAGTTCTTTCCCAAAAAGACCTATGGCCGTTTACTCCAGACTATATTCAGAGGAAAGGAGAAAACCCACTGTTCCAAGGACTATTAAGATACAAGATATAAGTTGACATTAACGGCCAAAAATATCTTCATCATGGCCCCTGGTCAAATGGGGTCATTTGGGAGTCAGGCTGCAAATACACACTTAGACAAGGCCCAGTTCTCGCTGGGCCCATTACATCTGCAGACACACCTGGTGGTCATTTCTCCAGTCCCTAGATATGTGACTGGGAATGACATCCTTGATGTGAAGTCACCCTTTACCACCTTGGCCTGTGGAATAAGAGCTATCATCTTAGCCAAGGCCAAATGGAAGCTCTTTAAACTGTCTCTTCCCCCAACAAAATAACCTAAACAATATTGCATCCCAGGGTGATGGACTCAAGTGCATCAGGCGCTCACTCCGTGCCCATTGATTTGACAAATGCATTACTTTACATCTCGATGAAGAAAGAGGATGAGAAGCACTTTGCATTCACACAGAGCATTCAACAATATGAACTCGGTTTTCTTCCAAGCCTATGTCAACTACTCTGCTCTGTTATATTATAGTTCAGAAAGATGGAACCAGCTGAGCATTCATCAACAATGTCATGCGGCTCACGCATGATGAGTAAGAGGGGGCTAGCATGCAGGAGGCCTTGGTAAGACACATGCACCTCAGAGGGTGGGAGTAAAACTCTGAGGATTTTGGGAAATTGCTGTTTCGGTAATAATATTAGAATCAAAAGGCCAAAGCATGCTGGGACATCTCTGCAAAGGAAAAGACAATTTGTGGCATCTTGCATCTACAACCACAAAGAATCACAATACCCAGTAGGCCTCTTGGGGTTCTAGAGACCACGATCCACATCTAGGTATACTGTTCCAACCCGCATAGTGGATGACATGAAAGAGGCTTCTAGCTTTGTGTGAGGCTGAGAGCAGGGAAAAGTTCTACAAGTCCGGGCTGAGGGGGAAATGGCCCTTACATGTGGGTCATACTGTCGGGCAGATCCTGGGGTGTTGGAGATGTCAGTGGTGGGCAAAGGGGCACGTGGAGTTCATGGCAAACTGCCGTGAGAAAATCACACTGCAGGTTCCTAGAGTTCTACAGCAAGGCGTGCTTTCGGCTTACAGCGCCGCGGAAAACTGTCCTGATAAACCAGAGTAATGGCCTGCTGTATGTGCAGCTGAAGCACCAACTTGCGCAATACTCTCTGAGGATGGTGCCATCCTTCAGGATTCAGAATGCACACTAAATAGAACTCTATAATTCAGGATTTTAAATGCACGCTAAATAGAAGAACTCTATATGTCATTCTATCCCAATAGAAAGAACTCATGAGTCTAGAAACCAAGCAGCGGAAGTAGGTGTGACCCCACTTACCATCATTCCCAATGACTCACAGGGACCTTTGTGCTTATTATCTCAAATTCAATTCCTCAAGATTGAAGGTCCTAGTTCCAAGAGGAGTGAGACTTGGGGTATAGGGAGGGAGGAGGGGTTCATTCTTGCCAGAGGACACAGCAAGGATCCCATTGAAGTATAAGATATGACTGCAGCCTAGGCACTTTGAGCACCTTGTGTCCAGGACCATCAGGCAAGAAGAGAAGTCACCATCCAGACAGGGGTGACTGACCCTGGTGCAGGTGGAGGTACAGCTTCCACTATATAAGGAGGGCAGAGACGGGGAGATATGTGTTGCTCAGGTGATCCACTTGGACACTTATTGGTATTCCCTTGCTCAGTTGTGACTGTGAGTGGACAAGCACAGTAACCCAGACTGAGACATGTGTGCCTACTAGGGGCTCCGACCCTTCAGGGATGAGAGTTATTTTATACAACCTCAGCCAGCAAGTGCAGCAGAGGTGGTAGCTGAAGGGTCAGAGGAGTCTTAGGTTGTGGAAGAGGGAGACGATGGGTACCAGCTGCAGCTCTGGGACCAACTGCAGTGACATGCACTGTGGATCATCCTGCTAGCCCCCTTTTCCTCCTCTGCTCAGGAAGGACAGGCCTACCAGGGCCCAGGAAGAGCTGTTCCCTGTAGTTGGCTGAGACCACAGTGGTGCCACTGTGTCCTCTGCTTGATTTCCTTCAGACTGGGGCCAAGATGATTCAGACTTTCTGAAAGAACTTCTGCCTGATAGTTCACAGGATCTCTGGAAATGATCCCCATGTCTTTTCCTTGGAAGGGTATTGGGGCACTTTAAGAAATCCAAAGGCTCCTTGTTCTTCCTCCATAGCAAAATGTCTACCCTACCTGATTTCCAGGAAGAATGTCATCTGTCCTATGAACTAAGTCTTACACAGTATCCAGCAGAATGTGTTGGTGTTTCTTAGAGGGCTTTGGGAGAGGTGCTTCCATTGAGAGTTAATTCAGTGGTTCTGCAAATGAAGTGAATCTTGGAACAAAAGTCAAATAGAGCAGCTTCCTGGACTTACTAAGAGTTGCTTTCCCCAGAATTTGAGTCGATGCTTTCCTGTGGCACTTGAGCATCTTATCATGGACAGGACTATGATAGAAGAATCAAATGTGGAAGCTACCAGTGACTAGAACAGTTGATTCTCAAGATGACATTAATCCAAGGAAGTGAGGTCTTCTAAGTTACATTATTTTACCTGTTATCTTACCAGGACTGAAGGTAGCAGAGCCCAAAGAGAAGGGAATATGCCTCAGAGTATGCATGTGGCTTTTGATAGTGGAGGCAAAGTCCTCAATGGTTGTGGGAACAGGAGTTTGATTGCCGGGCCACCAGGGGCTTCCTGACACTTGCGTTGCCAGATCTCCATGTCCTAGAACAATCCGTACATCAGGTTCCTCAGACACAGACAAGGAGAGGGCCTGGAAGATGCTACAAATAAAGGCTTCTCGGGGTCAAAGACCTCCAGACAGAGGCCAGTGGAAATTGGGACTGAGACACTGGCGGGAGACTTGGTGGAGCAGAGGACTTTTAGCGCAGTGAGAATACAGTCTGATACCATAATGGTAGGTATATGTCACATACATCTGTCCAAACACAGCATGTACAACATCAAGAGCAAACCCTAAGGTAAACTCTGGGCTCTGGGTGATAATGATGCAATGATGTAAGTTCATCAAATGTTATAAATCTACCATTCTGATGTGGGACGTTGATAGTGGGGGATGCTGTGAATGTGTGAAGGCAAGAGGCATATGGAAGATGTCTGTACCTTCCTCTCAGTTCTGCTGTGCTCCTAAAACTCTGGAAAAAATAGTCTTTTATACAAAAAGAATTGGCCTGAATATTCCCCTAGTCTAAGCGGGAATGGGACTTTCTATTCCACATCCATGGCTTGATATTCTACGTTCCCCCACTGGGTCAACACCCTGTCCCCCTTCCACTACCTCTGACTGGTGCATCTCTCTAGGAGTTGATGACATCTCCACATGGTATCTTATGACCACCCCATGAGCTCTCCAGAATCCCATGCCAGGGAGTGTCAACTGTTCTAGTGCTAACCGCATGGCTGCAGGGTGCTGAGTGCGCATCAGTTGATCCCTGTGGGAAGCAGGGTGAATGCCTTCCTTCTGAAGGGAAGTCGCTTTCATGAAGGGAATCATTGATTTCCAAAGTGGACACATTCCACTTATGAGACTTCTCAGAATGCCTTATTTTAGAGATGTAGAGTGTGATAATAATCTTGTGTGTATTTTAGGATTTTTTGACCATCTTATTACTTTGAGTGATAGGCTGGCCTGTTGCAGGTCTACTTTCAGATCTGGTTGAAACACCATGATATGGAATATGGTATCTGGGTTCCAAAGAAGACACTGAATGTGCCTGAAGTATGGGGTCCAGCTGCACTTGGGGTAAACCTTGACCTATAGGAAGAAATAGACAACAGGGAGCAGGCTGATAAATCCTCCTGTCTCTCTCCTCTGTGGACTACTGAAAGTGCAATTACTTTGTGACCCTTCTGGGCCTGTGAAAAAACTTACCAAGCAACGCCTATGTCAATTTGCAGCTCTTTGTGAAGGGTAGCCCGAGGGGGCAGGCATTGCTTCAGATCTTTCCTTACGTTGCTTATTTCCTCATGCTCACCCTAGCCAGGCCCAGCCACAGTGCAGATCTGACCATTTTAATCCACCAAATGGTGAACTCCAGGGCACAAACTGTCACATAGGGGAGTCCTGCATTGGGTGGAGATGCTCAGTCATTGGCAGGGGGCTGCCTAGGATAGGAAAAATTTATCCTCAGCTCAAATGCTGAGATGAGTCCTGAAAGCAGACCCCTGGAGGCTGTCAGACAACTATTCTCCTTGAAGGTGAACACCTTCCTTCTTAAAGACCCAAGGCACACACTCTGTAGCTGCCACAGCTCATCACTTGTGTCACATGGATCAACTTCTCTATTTGTGTAGGGGAGCAGCTTCCCCAGCCTCTGGTGGCAAACTTAGGAGGTTGGAGGAATGAGCTACACCCCATCTCTGTGGTTGATCTTGGACCACAAGTGGTATTCGTGCTCTTGCTCCTCCACTGTCCATCCTAAATTCTCTCCTAAGCTTGTCTCAGTGGCTTACTTTGGTGTGACTCAACTGCTCATTCCTGAGGGGTCTGAGCCCCTGATAACTACCCCTTCTAAGAGTAGTGTTGCTGTACTTGTCCATTAACATTCACATTGGGTAATGAAGGACCAAGATGTGTCCAAGGGGACCAGTAAATGCCATAGATCTTCCACTCTGCTGCCTCATGTGACAGAAATCCTATCTCGACAATCAGGGCCAATGCCCCTTTCAAGATGGTGAGCCCTCTTCTTGCCTGCTGGTCCTGGACACAAGAAGCCTAAGTACCCAGACAGCAGCCATAACTGTAGAGTCAACAGGACCCTCTGGCAAGAGTGTGCTGTCTTTAAGGAACAGAATCTGTCTAACCTTGCAGAGCCAAGAGTTGCAGGAACAGAAAGTACAAGTCTCTCAGTGTTTCATTGGTAGTTACAGCAAGTTGGGGCCTCTCCTGTTTCCACCCCTTGGTTCCCACACCCATGTGTTCCTGCACTGGAGGAAGAGCACCAGAGAGGCATCTGTTTAGTGCGTATACAAGGTGCCCATCCTTGCAGAGAATTGCCTCTGAGCTGGTGCTTCAGCTGTGACTTTAGGAGTAGTTCCAATGCTCTATCAGGCCAGCACCCTCTGAAAGGTGCAGTATATGATACAACCACTGGATCCCAGGGTCTCCCCAGCTTCTTTCACTGTAAAGTGATTTCACTGGTCAGATGCTGTATCAGTCCATGCTATGAGTCAGACATCCAGTAAACCCTCAAAAGTGGTTCTTGCTTTGAGGTTCCGATGGTAGAAAATACAATACATACCCAGAATATATATCAACTTGAGAAGGAATTGCTGGCCCCTCCAGGAAGGAAGGAGCCCACCCAATAAAGTAAAGGACACGAAGTGGCCAGTTTGTCTCCTTGAGGTATGGTGCCATGTTGGAGGCCTCAAAACTGGTCCCTACTGCTGGCAAGGTGGACGCTCAGAAGCAGCAGGAGCTATGTTTGCCTTGGTGGGTAAGAGTCCTTGCTGTTGGGCCCTTGGGTAGCCTCCACCACTGCCACCAAAGCCATTCTCTTCATATGCCCATTGCACTATTTTTCACATGGCTGCTGATAAATGCCAGCTAACGTATATTTAACAGATTTATTGAGACATAATTCATATACCATAAAACTCATTTAAGATGCACAACTGAGGGATTTTTGTATATTCAAAGTTGTACAATCATCACCACTATCTAACCTTAGAATATTACCCCAAAGAGAAACTCGTTACCCATTAGCACTCATTACTTATTCCCCGCAGACATTCCACAATCTCTAGGCAAACACTACTCTATTTTCTGGTTCTATGAAATTGCCTGTTCAAGACAGTAGTGTAAATGGAATCATACGATATGTGGCCTTTTAACCTTGGTTCTTTCACTTAGCATCACGTTCTCAAGGTTCATCCATGCTGTAGCATGTGTCACTACTTCATTCCTTTATGTCAAGGACTGGCTAATATTAAATTGGCTAGAGTAATATTCTCTACTGGATTGTTTAGTGGTTCCTCCATGGTGGACATTAACATGAGCTACAAAGCTTCATGTTCACTCCCATACGTTGATCTGAAAATCAGCTCAGGCAAACAATCATGGAGGCACTTCAGCCTCCTGCTCATGCATGCTGGCTTCCTATCAAACAAGAGATAGTGGGTTGGTGTTATGAATGTACATATACACATATATAGACACAGCAGTGCCTACACTGGCTGCTCTGGCTTCTGGAGGAAGTGCCACCTCCCAACCTCTACTGCTTTGGGGCCTATCATTCCCATTGAAAGATGAGCCAAGTTTTGTGGGCACCTCCACTGTCATCAGCCCTGGCCTACGGAGTAGCCACCACTGAAATTCTTAGTGGTGCTGTGTCCCTCTCACAAGGCACATTCCTGATGGCCTTCCTGAAGGACGTGCCCTAGGGACACAGAATGGGCAGAACCCTTGGTTATTCTGGCCTCACATATCTCCTCCCTTGCACGCCCTAAAATCCTTTCCTCTACCATCTGCCACAGCAATTCTGGTGTTACATCTTCACACAGCCTAGGTCGTTGCATTTTATAGACTTGTATGAGCCACTTTCACAGCAAGTTTGTCCCATCCCTTGAGCTTCTTGTCCAGGGTTTAGATCCAAATCCCTGAGCAAGTGCCCCAGCACCAATAAACTCCCTTATCTAGACTTATATTCTGGGCCCTCAATCAAGATCCCTCGAATTCCAGTTCCAGCCTGCTCCCTCAGCTCCTATGAGTTCATGCTAACTCTTGCAGCTCATTGGGAGAATGGTCCATTTCCTGTTATCAGGCACAGCACCTTCCTGGCTGGGTTATACTACGACTTATCCTTAGTTTTCAGCCTGGGGGCCAGGAGAGGAAGTGGAACCCATTGGGTCCCTTGTGCCTTGCAGAGAAGTCTCTGCAGTGTCTTCCCACACTTGAAGTGCAGGATGCTGGGGGGAGTGTCAGCTGATAGGGAGGGGGACCACCTCTGTAGGCTCTGAGGGGCCAGGAGAGTCTGGGGAGCCAAAATCTTCAAGGACACCTCCCAGATAGCCCCATCCCATATTTGACAAAGCAAACCTGCCTCACTTGAGCTTTCATTTGACTCCACAACTTATAAAATCTTACTGCTAAGCCTTAAGTTTGGTCTTCAGCTTTTTCTGCTCTCCCACTGTAAAAATGGAGGCCCCTTTGTGACCTAAGGAGATACTCTGGCCTCCATACACTTCTCACTTGTTTAACTGCCCTCCACTCTTCAGTGTCCCCGAGAGCAGCACTGCCACTTAACACCCAGTCAATTCCAATCCCCCAAATGCCTGAACCATCACACCAGCCTTGATATTCCCTCCCTCAAGGATACTCTCCCAAGTCACTACCAGTGAAGGTTTTAGAAGCTTGGCCACTGCCTCATGCCAATGACCATTCATGTCCCCTATTAACCCAGGAGGGTTCCCTGGTTCAGTCCCCAAACCCCTTCTTACCTGCTACTTTTTCAGACCACTCCTGGTATCAACCGTGTCAGTTAAGACTTCCAGAGTAGAAGTTGAGATGGAGTCAGGAATGCAAGAGGTTTATTGGGGTAACACCCGTGAGCAACAGAAGGAAAGGAAGCAGAGGTAGACACAAAGGGCTTGGGGCAGAGTGCAAGTATGACACAGTCTCAGACAATCCAAGTTGGAGCTCAAGAGCAAAGATTACCCATTAGGGAAGTCCTATATATGTGGTCAGGCCTTAGCACCCCACCCTGCTTGGTCATTGGGAAGAACGTGGCCTCAACTCAAAAGCTCAGCAGAACCTGAAGACCTAACGGGGAGGTGCTTAGCTGAATGGCAAGTTTATTCTTGGAGGGAGGTCTCAGCAGCACACCTGCACATCTGCCATACAAGTTTTGTGTTACATGTCGTCAAGTCAGCTCTGACTCCTGGTGACCCTGTGAATGAGTGATGTCCACAATGTCCCGTCCTCAGCAGCCCTACCCAGCTCCTGTAGACTCTTGCCTATGGCTGCCTTTATGGAGACAGCCATCTTATATTTGGTCTCCCTCTCCCTGCTGCCTTGTACTTCTCCCAGAAGTACTGTTTTTTCCAAAGAATCCTGCCTTCTCACAATGTGCCCAAAGTAGAACAGCCTCAGTTGTAGCATTTTTTTTTTTGCCTCCAGCTCTAGTTCAGGCTCAATTTGCTCTAGGACTCACTTGTTCATCTTTCTGGCAGTCCAGGGGATCCATAGAGCTCTCCTCCGATGTCATATTTCAAATGAATCCATTTTTTTCCTGTTAGCCTTCTTCACTGTCTAGTTTTCACACCCATACATAGCAATTCGGAATACAAGGGTGTGGATAATCTTGGCCTTGGTCTCGAATGACTCTTCCTTACACTTGATGGTCTTTCCTAATTCTTTCATTGCTGCCCTTCTGAGTCTCAGTCTTCTCTCAATTTATTGGCTGTAGTCTCCATTTAAATCGATGACTAAACCAAAGTAAACAAAATCTTTAACCTAGACAACGAAGACATTGACATTATTAAAGTTGTGCATTCTTCGGTAGTCATGATTTTCGTCATCTTGATGTTTGAATGCAGTCCTGCTTTGGCACTTTCTTCCTTCACTTTTATCAGAAGTTGTTTCAAGTCATTGCTGCTTTCTGCCTGGAAGATGGCATCATCTGCCTGTCTTAGATTGTTCATACTTCTTCCAAATTTCACTCCTCCTTTGTCTGAATCTAGCCTAGCTTTTTGATCTGTGTAAAGACTAAACAGAGAGAAATTCACTCTTGTCTGACACCTTTGCCTATAGGAAACCATTCTGTCTCGCCATATTCCGTCCTGACCATGGGTTCTTGTCTACAGTACAGGTTACACACCAGGACAGGAAAGTGCTGAGGCTCGCCCAGCTCTTTGAGAGCATCCCATAGCTTCTCATAATCCATGTAGTTAAAGCCTTTACTGTAGTCTATAAAACAGATGACCCTTAAATTCTTTGGAGCACTCCAGTAGCCAATGAATAGTCACAATTAGATCTCGTGTGACTCGCCCTTTTCAAAACGCAGCTTGGACATCAGGCATTTCTTGCTCCATTGGAGGTAAAAAGGCTTTGCTGCAGCATCTTCAGTGTCACTTCACTTGCACAGGAAGTTAGGGCAGTCGTCCTATAGTTACTGCCCTGCTCAGCCTCTCCTTTCTTGGGGATTGGGATGTGTATTGAGTGTTTCCAGCCTGTAGGCCATTGTTTTGTTTTCCATGCTTGTTGGCATATGCTTCTTAGGATTTTGAGAGCTTCAGTCTTTGTGTTGAAATAATTCTATTGATATGCCATCTACCCCTGGTGACTTATTTGTTCCTAGTACTTTCAAGGCAGCTTTCATTTCACTACAAGTTGTAGTTCATTTCTCTTCTGGTCCTGTGTGTTTCTTACAATGCTGTTCTGTGGGAATGGTGCTGGTTGGAGCCTTGATGACTTTTATATGCTCAAGGGTGCAGGTTGTACAGTATGAGATTATGTGGGCCAGAACGGGGTGGGATCAGACACAGGCTGTCACAGGCTCTCTCTTACCTTGTGTACCCAACATTCAAGGAATAATTTTGTCATGTCAAGGAGTTGGTTTTCTTACCTTGAAGTTTTTGAGCTAGGACTGGTGGGACCTGAATCATATATGGTCAACACAAGTTCACTTGTGGTTCTGTGTTTTTTGTTTTTTTTTTATGGTATGGGTTTGAGAATACCTGGTGTGATTTGGTTTCCTGGTCACTTGTCCCCCTGATGTCTGGGGCACAGAGCTCACCGTATTTACTTTAAGCTCCACTCTTCTCCTTCCCAGAAGTCTTCTGCCACCATCCTCCTGTTAGAAGTGGACCAGTTCCTCACTCTGCTGTGACCTTGAAGGATACAGACACTTATAGGCACAGAAGAAGTCCTTAGACACAGCCAAGCCCATGAAGTAGCTCACAATATTTTAATATTGTCCACAAAATAGTGATTATCTGGAAAAGGAACCATTCTCTGCAAGGCCATGGTCATCCCTGGTTCATGAAACACCATGCCCAGTGTCTGAGGCCTGAGTTGTGAATGGATCAAAGGAAGTTCACTGAGGGAACTTCTGGGCTGGAGAATCTCTGAAAGCTGCTGAAAAGGCATAGAGATCTCTTCTTGATCTCTGGCGGTCCTGCTGGTAGTCCTGCTGTCCCGCTATCTCTTTCTGGTCTTATCTGGGGACTCCTTGGACCCATATCACCACATTGTCACCAAAACTCATTTTGCTTGACCTCTGATGTCAAACGTGAAACCAAAGTTTTGCCACTACATTCCCCACTCCCACCCCATATTTGACATCTGTATTTGGTGGCTTTTGAGCAAGAAGTGCTTTTTTTTTTTTTCTGTCGTATAAGAGAAGCACAAAAGGCCCGCAGAGCTGACTTTCTTCTCAGCTGGAAGCTTCTCCCAAAATAAATCAAACTGAGTCTGTGACCTCAGCCTGCTTCAGGCATCCTCCAAGGACAAAATGTCACCATGACAGAACCCTGATTCGTTGCTCAAAAGCAAAAAGTGGCAATTATTGTCAACTGCCAATTGATGTCCATAGATGAAAAGGCCTTAGGATTTTGAGCTTCCAATTAAGAGTATTTGTACCACAGGCCAAAGGAACTCATTTTAGCTCACAGACAACACTAGGCCTCCCCAAGAAGGTCCGGTGTCTTTGTATGGTGTCCTCAGTGGATAGTGACTCGGAGGTTCAGATTCCGCTCTGTTGTTGGGCAGCTGATTTGGGCATGGTAGGAAAGTGGCCTGATGGTGTCTCCAGCTATGAAAATCATTTGTCTTGCAATCAACCACAGGATAGTTCTGTAAGGCTAGGAGCAGGTCCTCTAGTTCCACTCAAGCGTGGACTGGAGCTTCCTTTGTAGGGCACAGCAATCGTTGGCCTGGATGTCAGTAGGAGGCCACAAGGAAAATGCTGCCAAGCCAAGGCAGTGACTAAAGCTGCCTCGTGGATGGGTTACTGCTTGTGCACTAATAACAAAAGCCCTGGAATACTGGTTCCAGGCATAGGAATCTATCCCTGGGAATGGTTCTGCTGGCTTCCAAAACAGGCTTTCTCTACCAGTGTGCTCGGGCAACAGATCTTAGATGCTTCTAGAACTTCTAGACAATATTCTCACCCAAATCAAATCATATGGGGAGCCCTGTCTCCAAATGAAGTAGATTATCTGATGGAGCAGTAGCTCTGAGAAGGGGTGTGAGACTCATGAGAGAAGTAAAGAGAACACTGCTGTTGATGAAACGTAACGTGGTTCATCAAAGAGCTACGCCCGGTAACTGGGCGGAGTCCTGTACTGATACTCCTCCAGAGAGCTGAGCTCCGGGATGCCTCATCTGAAATCCTGCAAATGGGACCACTGCCCTGCAGGGGAAGTAGAGGGGGCAGCCTGGTCTAGAAGGAAGTATCACCCTTGGAACTAGATGCTTAGGTTACAAACTCCTTGAGTTCAGCCTGACCTGACTCTGCTTTGATGCTCCTCTTTTCTCTGCCTCACATGTATACAGAGGACAAGCAGAGAGAGGACCCCAGGATCCTTCTGATCTTTGTGAGGCTGGTTGTCTCTTCCTATAGGGACCTGAATTTGGTGACACTAACCATCCTCCTTGATAGAAGTAGAAGAGAAAAAGACAGTCACAAAGAAGTTGAATGAAAGAGAAACTCACGGTTTCTTTAATCACTTCCCACTTGCTCTCAGCTTCTGATGGATTCCTTTGTGCTGATGTGAGTGTAGGAGAGAAATGTATCCTTTGTAATACAAAAGATTAAATGACATCCCATTTATTTGAAACTAGTGTTTTCTTTAAAGGTATTTGAAGTTATAATTCCTGATACAACTGTTATATTATAGGCTATAAGAACTATTTATTTCAAATACATTACTATTAATAAAAACAGAATATAAAACTATATTAATTTTCTCAATGTTCTCACTAACATTTCATGAACTACCAGTGGAACACGGGCCACAACCTGGAAGCACAGAGGCACCAGCCGCAGCAGATGCGTCACGCTTCCTACTCCAGCACTGGCACTTCACTGCCCTTCACGTCCCCAGTCCCCAGCAAAGCTTGAAGGACAGGGAGGCAAGACTTGAGGACGACTCCTGTCTCAAAGTCATCTCAGCTCAAGTCACTCCCCTCCTAGGAGGAAGAGACCGAGTAGGGCATGGGGAAAGTATGTTTCAGATTTTTTTAGACCCTAGAAAGACAGAACAGTCTGCTTGAGATCCTCAAGATGCTGGAGAATCTTTATCTGGAGTGCTACTCATTCTTTCCCAATCTTTAAAAAAAAAAATGAAACTTGAGGATTGCTGGGCCATGGAGAGTGAGGTGCTGTTGAGGTCCAGCTCCCAGCAGTCCACAAGCCTGATTGGCCAGAGCTACAGTGATAGCCTGGTTGACACTGAGCCCAGCTATGGCCCAACTGAGCTTCAGACCCACGTACTCATCTGCATATTTCAACGTCTTGCAGTTCCTTCTAACTCAGTTTACCCTAAGTGGATCTCGTGTTCTTTCTTTCCAAAACTTTTTCTCTCTCGTTTATTTCCTTCCCAGCAGTGCTTTGCACCCAGATGGCTAGTTCAGAACTATTCTGCTTGACTCCCCTCTCTCTATTATGCCACCCAAACACGTGTAATTCATCGCCAAGTCTGGATTATTCTAATCATATTCTAATCTCTTGAATTTGTCTCCATTCTTTCATCTCTTGCTTAAATCCAAATTCAAACCAACTTTATCTTTTCTCCCTGTTCACTACAGCGGCATCCTCACTTAATCCCCCTTCTAGGCTTACTCCCTGCCTCGTAATTCTACCTGTGTAAGTTTAGTGATAGCTATGTTCCACTTAATTTTATTGCCTATGGCTATCTGTCACATTTCTAATGTTTGTTGAGCTACAATATAGGGAGGGACATAAAAACAAGAGCACTGAAGCTAGGTTTGCTAGGTTCAGATCTTAGCTCTGCTTTAACAGAAATGCCCTTGAATAAGTAGTTAACATTTTCTGTTTCCCTATCTGAAACTTGATAACCCTCACAACAAAAACCCTATGAAGTCAATGCAGTTTACACGTTTTAATCCATGTGACGCCCATAGAATAATGCCTGACACGTGTTAAGTCCCAGATGGAAGTAGTAATTATGCTATACTTTGATTTTAGTGTTCTTCCTATAACACATTTGTCCACCTTAATTTCTTGAACTCCATTAGCTTGATACGCTGCTGCTTTAGAAATGTTTGAAATACATTACTAGATCTTAAAATGTCTCCAAGAATGTACAGAAACTCACTAGGCTGAGCTTTTGATGAAGTCTGACATTGGGTGATTTTATTCTCCCTTCTCCCTCTCCAGTTTTGAAGAAAGGGGCCTTTTTGGTTTCTTTCTGATAATAAGCTTTTAATGCGTTATTCCTACCAGCTGAAAAGTTGTCTAGGGCTGGTTGGGGTCATCTAAAATCTCCACTTGCTTGTGTTATCCTGTACCCTCTGGCCACGTCTGCTCCTTCCCTTACCTATCGGGCATGTTTCTTCATCTCAGGTGTTCAAGGAGTCCTTGCAACTCACAGTCATACCCTTGAAATCACATGAGTCTGTTTCCATCTAGTCCTTTCTGCTTCCTCACTCTCCTGCAGTCATGATGCCCTAAATTATCCACTCCTGTAGTCTCCCACCCCCAGCAGGCTAGGTCATAGAGCAGAAGAAACCATGGAAACAAGCAGTTTGTTACCCAGCACCCCTGCTTTTGCAAACACCTCATGTCACACCCCTCAGCCCAACTCTGGTTTCAACCATGTCTGTGTTATGTGTGTCCACAGAGGACAGCATCCATATCAAGCACACTTTTCACCCTTTTGCCTCAGTACCTCCTCCAGTGCTCAGAGACCACTAGGCCTTCCAATCTGGAAAAAGCAAGGGTATTAATTCCTCTAGGGGTAACCTTCAGGCAAAAGGAACTAGAGCCAGCAGATAAAAGCTCCGACTCCTGTACTCAGTCGCTGATTCCAAGAGGCACTCGGTAGACTTTGAGAGGTCCTGTTGCTGGCAGTGGGGACCTCCTTAATGCTGCCCTCTTTGTGCTTTTCCTATTTCCCTTCTTCTCTCCTCTTTCCTTACCCCTGCTTCCTGGGACTCACTCCCAGATAAACTACAGCATCAAAGTACTTGTCTCAGGATGTGCATTTAGATGAACCCAAATCAAGACACAGCCAGCCAACACAACATCACAGGGGGAACCAGGCTTTAAATGCCTGGACCGCACTCCGCTCCCTTTCTCTGACACCCTGCTGGGGCTTCCCTTAGCCAGACAGGCACCAGAGGGCACTGGATCCTGTCGACCAGTATCAAGTAGGTTGGCCCCGGAGCAGACAGCAGGGTGGAGAAGCATGGAGACTGGATATGGCGGGCCAGTAGAAGATGCCCTGCATGTTTCTTTTTTTAATTCAGACCATAATTTACATTCAACTGGAACACTTATTACATTGTAATTTAATTGTCAATTACTGACAATTAACTCATACATCACGTTATATGCTTTCTGAGTTCTTGTTCTTCTCCTCTCTTGCTTTCTTCAGGTTGATTTTGATTTCCCCTCCAATCTCTAATGTTTAGTCTTTTAGGAGTTATCCTAGGGATTTCTGTAACATTGATATCAAAATCTAGTCTAAGTTAGGACTCTGACCTCTTCCCTAGAAAACATGAGAATTTTAGACTACTATAATGACAATAACCTACTCCCGAGGTGATGTTTTACTTTTATGTAGACCATTTCAACGTATATTTCAGCCTTTCATTATAAGTCAATATTCGCATAGATTTACTTTTCATTCTTCATCGCTTCCTGTTGATTCACTTCAATCTTCAACCATTTAATTCTTCCTGAAAATCATCCTTGTTTTTTCCCAGCTTTGACATAATTGACATATGCCATTGTGTAAGTTTAAGGTATATAACATGTTGATTTGATACACTTATTGCAAAACGATTACCACTGTGGTATTAGCTAACACCTCCATCCTGTCATATAATTACCTTTTTTTTGTAGTGAGAAAATTTAAGGTCCACTCTTATCAACTTTCAAGTATACAATACAAGATTAATTTTAATGACCATGCTGTACATTAGATCCCTGGAACTTATTAATCTTCTATCGGAAAGTTTGTACCCTTTGACCAACATCTCCCCGTTTCCCGCCAATCCCTGGTAACCAACATTCTACTCTGTTTCTATGAGTTTGGTTTTTTTGATTCCACGTATAAGTGAGATCTTACAATATTTGTCTTTGACTTATTTCACTTGGCATAATGCCCTCAAGATCCATCCGTGTTGCCAAAATGGCAGGAATTCCCTCTCTCTCATGGCCGAATAATATTCCATTGTATATATATACCACATCTTTATCCACTTATCCATAGCAGACACTTATATTATTTCCATGTCTTGGCTACTGTGAATGATGCTGCAATGAATAGAGGGGTGCAGATACTGCTTTAAGATAGTGTTTTCATTTCCTTCAGATATATACCCAGAAGTGGAATTGCTGGATCATATTGCAGTTCTATTTTTAATTTTGGGGGGAACCTCCATACTGTCCTCCATAGTGTCTGTACCAATTTACATTCCTACCAACAGTGTACAAGAATTCCCTTTTCTCCAAAGCTTTGCCAACACTTGATATCTCTTGTCCTATTGATGACAGTCATTCCAACAAGTGTGAGGTGATATCTCACTGTGGCTTTGACTTGAATTTCCCTGATTAGTGATGTTGAGCATCTTTTCATGTACCTGTTGACCATTTGGATGTTGTCTTTGGAAAAATGTCTGTTTGGTTCCCCTGCACATTTTTTAATTGGTTTCTTTTGCTATTGATGTGTATAAGTCCTTTATATATTTTGTGTAGTAACCCCTTATCAGATATGACTTGCAAATATTTTCTCCCATCCATAAGTTGCCTTTTCATTTTGTAGATTTTTCTTCAGGCACACCAAAAGAAACAATCTTATCTCCTATAGTGCAAGTCCACTGGTGACAACATTTTTTAGTATTTTTTTTACTAAAAATACTTCTATTTACCTTCATTTTTAAAGTGAACTGTTTAAGTACAATGTTCAGAAAAGTGTACACACACTAAGTGAACTTTGAAAATTAATTGCAGCTGTAAATATATCGTGTACTCAGTACTTCTGATCCCATTTTCTACTACCTTTTCCTGTGCATAGAAATGCAATTGACTTTTTAAAAAATGAGCTCACACCTAGCAATTTGTGAAAAAGTAGTGTTATACATTGTCTGTAGCTCCTTTTGGATTTTGTGCGTATAAAATCAGGTCATCTGTGCATATTTCTTTCTTTGGAATCCTCAGGCTTTCTACATTTTCCTGCTGCATCACGCCTCCAGTACGTTGTTCAGGGAAAGTAGGAATATTGGCCATCTTCCCAAGCTCAGAACATTTCCAATATTTTACCGTAAAGTATAATGTTTACTGTAGGGTTTTATTCCTTATTTGCTAGTGCCATGTTTTTTTTTTTTACTATGACAAGGTATTGTAATTTTGCTATGCTATTTCTACGTATGTCCTAGTGATCATATGATTTTTTCCCTCTGTTACTGTGAATTTCATTGAGTTTATTTATAAAATAGTTCTTGCAATCTTGAAAAAAACCTATTAGATAATGCTGAATTACTTCTGTATATCACTGGATCTGATTTGTCAATTTGTTTAGAACCTTTGAAACTACATGAGAGGGATTGGTGTATAGTTCTCCCTCTTTTTTTCTTAATGCTAACTCCTTGTCACATTTTTATGCTGGCCTCAAAAGATGAGGAATTGTTTCCATATGAATGGTAAGAGGAGATCTGAGGTGTCCTGGAGGAAGGGTTGACATTCCCTGTAGAGTTAATATTTGGATGTCCAGCAGGTCTGCTTACGTCTTGTTCCTCTTGATTCTTGGCTACATTCTCCTCTTTGCATGTCTAGAAATTTGAACAACAGAAATTGGGAATAAAGGTCCCTAAGTACCCTCCTACTAGAGGGGATCATCTTCCCTGTTGGGCATGTGGGTTGAGGAGACTGGCCCCTCTCCCTACTCAGAGACTGAGCTGAGGAAGACCAGGTGGCAGTTTTAGTAAGCTCCTTCTACCTCTGGGTGGTTGTTATTCCTAAGCTGCAGTTGAGAGCATGGAAGTTCTGGTTCTTTGGCCCTGAAGGGTGTAGGAGGTCTTGCTCTTCCCATCAGAGGGTCCCTGCCCAGCTTTCCAGGCTCTCCATCACAGCCTCAACATCAGGCAGATGTCTTCAGGGGAGATGAAGCAGTGTGCTTGGGGCAGGCCCCTTCCCCAGCATGTGTCCTAAGCATGGCAACACCACTGACAGTTTCACTCTGCTGTTTAGAAGCTTTCAGCTCAAGTCCCAGCCTTCTGTGCAGCCCTAGGACGTAGAAGAGGTCCTCTGAGAAAACTGGTCATGTACTCAAAGCCCTCAAATTTCCAATTTGTCACAGCCCTGGATAATCAACAAAAACTCAACTGCTCTCTTTGGCCCTGGCTGAGGGGCTCTGCTGGGACAATCACATCCTCAGCCCATGCCCAGAACTGACAGTTGTCACCAGCAAAATGGGGCTGGCTGTAAGCAGCTCACCAATGGTTCCTCACCTCGAATTTCAATTCATCCAGTCATCTTTGCTTCTGTGGTTCTCTACTGTGTAGAAGTATGATTTTGTGGGGGGTAATCTAGATTTTTTGCTAGTTTCAGCAAGAGTTATACCTACTATGTTCTATCTAGGGGTGGATTTTTATTACCTTAGGATAATTTTTAAAGCTCTATAATTACTTTAGAAAATTCAAGATACTTTAATGTAGGAAAGTACCTTATGATGACATGTCTAGATCCTACTGATGTTGTTCAGACCCAATTCAAATGTCATCCCCACACACAAGTCTGTCTTAGCCAGGTCCAGCTTCATGGGATGCAACCTGGGAAGTCACACAGACCTTGTGCTCCGAAGGGCCTGGACTTGGTTTAATGTTTCAAGTCACCTTCTTAAAATTCTTGATTAATTTAAGAGGCCCTGCATTTTTGTCTGGCACTAAACCCCATGAATTAAGTGGCCCCTTCTACACCTAATCTTAGCTCCTTCCTCTGAAACCCTAGCTCTACCCCCCAGCACGGTCCCAAAGGATGACACCACCTATTTACCTGCATCCCAAAAGTGCCATGGAAACTACCGTTGAATAGTTTTCTCACTTGAAACAAGACAGAGGAAACAAAAGTTTCAGGGTCTCTCCCTTCCACCTGACCAGAGGTGATCACTGTACCCACTCTCCAGAAATCCTCAAAGGCCTCAGGATTCCTTATCCCAGGAAACCCATGAACACACAACTGGAAGAAAGGGGCTCCCAGATGCTCATCATTCTGGTTAACTGGGGGAGGAGGAAAAAGGCAGAGGAAGTGGGCAGAGGATGCTCCTCACCAGTAAGCTCTCCTGGTCCAGTGATTCAATCCTTAGAGAACAGGCCCACGAGCCCTGGAGAGCCGAGGCGCTCAGAGGCTCTGGAAGAGCTGCTGGTGAGACTGCAGAGTCCGCACTGTGGGACTCTGTCTTTGCTTTTCCTTGGGAACCTGTAGCCCAAGGGTTCCTGGCTACTTCCTTCCCTCCCTCCCTCACCAGCTCTTGTCCATACTCTTCTCATCCTAAGGGATGGGAGGCTGGGCTGCAGGAGTGTGAGTCCCTAAAGGGGCGATGGGCAATGACAGCCTCTGTCCAATGAGACCTAGGAGACCACAAGAAGGTCCTGCCAGAACCAGGCCCCTTCTAAGAGCCCTTCTTTCCTTTGAAATCTTAGTGTGTCCTTCAGAAAAGAATCTTGGATACTGACTATCCCCAGCTCAGGAAGCCAGGGTGAGGCTTGGGTTATTGACTCAAAAGCAAGGACAAGGAAGAGATGGCTGTGAGCCCTCAACTGGCCTAGCAGCAGACAAGGGTTTCCACATTACCATGGAAACCAGTGCCAGGTGGGAGCTTAAGGGGGAAAGCAGTGGAGGGTTGCTAAATACTGGAAGGGGTGGAGACTTGTGCACACAGGGGAGAGTCAAGAAGTGAAGCTTTTCTTGATGTTTTCTGGATTCCTCCTCATTCTCATTTAACCTGGCAATTGTTAGACAGTCGCATGTGATCCTCTATTGAATATAAGCCATTATAGCAATCCCCAAGTGGGGAGACACAGAATGGTCTTTAATTACAGACTATTTCTTTCTCTGCATAGTAAATAGCTGCTATTGCAGTACCTGTGGAGAGCCAGGCCCTGTCCTAGGGACATTGTTGTTGAATTCAATAGCTCTTGTAGTCTTGGAGGATTAAATGGTTATGGGTATAGACACTCTCTTATTGACCAATAGAGATCTACATAAAGCTTCAGCGTATCACTTGCTTGATCCACACAAGCCTATATTGTGACAGATGTTTTATGGGATTGTGGAAGGCAAGATGCTTACAGGAAAACTTGGCCTGAAATTCTCGATACTGGTTCTTCTGAGCAGTAAATGAAAAGTGAAGCCGTTGTCTCTAGGCCCCTCTTGAGTAATTAAACTTCATTAATTATGCATGGGATGCAAGACTTAGATGGAGCCTCAGTAGAAACACAGAAAGGCGTTAGCAGTCTTTGCTGACCCCAGGAAACTTGCAACTGAACTTCATGAATATATTCATAAAGTACTAACGGGGCACCAGACTTTCAGACTGTTGTAAAATCAGATAGTAACTTCAGAATGAGTATTTGCTTATGTAATTTAAATAAATGTTATTGGTCCATTAAGACTCAATTTGACAAACTAAATTCTGATTAGTCCATCTTTCTCCTTAGCCAGGCAGAATGTTTCAAATGATTCATGGTGACATGAATATTGTGGTCCCAGACAACTGGAGTGGGGGTGGGTGAGCAGGGAGGGTTGTGGCTGGCGATATGGAAGTGTCATTCTCTCTGTCCACTCCAAGGTATACAGAAGCCATTACTCCACTTTAGAAGGGCAAAATGGGCTTTGTGCTTGGCTAGCTCAAAGTAACACAACTAGTTACTGGTGGAAAAGAAATTGAGTCTAAGGTCTTCTAATCAGGCTGAGAGCCCCTTATTACCTGATATTGGGAATTGGTGGAATTTTGACCTATACTCCCAGATTTGCCGCAAATCTGGTAATTTCATGCTAGTCTCCTAAATGATGTGGTACTAAGTTTCCTGCGCCTGTAAACAAGGATGATTTCCTAGGGTTTTATCAGCTGTCATATCAATGAATAATCTAGTCAATGTTGAGGACACTAGGTAACAGAGCTGACAATATAACAACCATCGGGTTGGAAATGGGATTCTCATTGGACTGTTTGTAAAACCAACTGAAAATGCCATTAACCAGCAAACATGCCATATTAGTTAGGGCTCCCCAGAGAAACAGAACCAATAGGAGGTAGATAAAGATATTGACTCAAGCAATTATGGAGGTGGGTCAAGTCCCAAGATACACAGGGTGAGTCAACAAACTGGAGACCCAGGAAACCCAGTTATGTAATTCCCACCGAAAGCCTAGCAGGCCCGAGACCCAGGAACAGCCACCATTTCAATATGAGTCCAAAGGCAGGAATAAAGCCAACATCCCAGTCTGAAGATAGGCAGGAAGAACTCTCTCTTGGAAGAAGGTCGGCCTTTTTCTACTCAGGCCTTCAGCTGATCACCCTCCCTAATGTGGGTGGCCCTCATTCCAACTGCTTTACTCAGTCCACCAATTTAAATGTTAATCTCATCCAAAAATGCCCTCACAGGCACAACCACCATGTTTGACCAAGTATCTGGGCACCCAGTGGCCTAATCAAGTGGTATGTGTGATGGTTAATTTTATGTGTCCAACTATCTTTAAATATTATAGATGAGGTTCTGTGTTCTCCATTGAAAACTTGAAATACACTAGAAAATGGCCATAAGTCCAAATCTTAGAGACGAGTTAATATGATGTTTCTCTTAGTTGTTTGTTCTTATTTAATGATGGTACTGCTATATACAAATGCACTCTCATGGGGCAGAAAATGCTGCATCTAACCTCTTGCATGTGGCTTAATTGGAGGACGTTTCTAAAACTCATGATAGCCCCTATTCCGGTTTAATTGTCTCTGCAACCAGCCTATTAGAACTGTCAGTGTCCACAAAAGTGACGTCGGAAGATGTTTAAGATCAAAACGGCTGTTCTCGAACAACACTATATGATCCTCTACCACTAGGCAAGATTTTTTTACTCACAGTCAAGATGAAAAATAAGGCTAATGCTGTGACTCTTGAATAAAGCAAAACAATACATAATATTTTTGACATTCTTATTCTGAAATAAAAAGTTCAATAGATATTTCCAGTCTTACTCATCAAAAGAAGTCATAACCCAGTCTCACCCCAAATTAAAAATATTTTAGCCTTGAAATCTAAGTCTCAGACCACTTTTTTCCCCTTTTTACTTTTTTTTTTTTTTTTGCTGAGGAAGATTCACCTTAAGCTGGCAGCCACCACCAATCTTCCTCTTTTTCTTTGTGAGCCACCATCACAGCATGGCCACCGTCAGATGAGTGGTGTAGGTCCGCGGTGCCCGGGAACTGAAACAGAGCGCACTGAACTTAACCACTAGGCAACCAGGGCTGGACCCTGGGACTCCTTATTAACAGAGCATGTACATTTCTGAGAATTAAAATTTTCTAGTAACGTTCATATTTTCCTATGAGGTCTGAGTCCAGAATAATTAGGATGTTGTCTTTTAGGGTCCATGGGGCTAACTGACCCCTAAGGTTGACATAAGACACTTGTCTCCAGAGTGGACGGATAAGTATGGACCCAATACCACTTCAGGGAGACACAAAGCTTGGCTCTAAGGGTGGATTCTGCCACTATGATGGATAGCACTGTGCATATCCACTTATAAAATGAGGCATTGGGAAGAACAAATAAAAACAGGATACTAGGGCCAGTGCCAGGAGCTCCCAAGGTTGTAAGATGGTCTTACAATCATGTGCTCAGTGGCAACCAGTCAAGAATCATGTACAAGGCAATAACAATTCTGTCTTCTTGGTCACTTAAGCATCTAATCTAGAATGAGCTATTTGGCTCCAGACGTGAATATGATTCAGTGTTCTAGAACTTATTTCCTGTGGGGAACAGCTTATACTAGGACCGGTTAGTCTTCAAAGTTTAGGGACTCTCCGACTATTTCGTATATTGAAAGAACACTCTCTAATATGAGACAGATTGGTAGTTGCCAGGTTAGGACTAGGATCTGTGGATATTTACAGCAAGGCAGCTCAAAATAAAGAAGAATCCTCTAGCCAGCTGACAACAGGTGGAATGAGTTGACTAGAGTAGCTAAGCAGATGCGGGTTGTCACCTGTGAGATGCCTCGAATAGGTGAGTGCGACTGGGCATGTGTATGATAAAACAAAGACAAACATGCTGGGAGCTCCTGTGCCCCTCCTGTCCCTGGATGCCCTCAGATGAAGCCTTCAACATTACCTTCCCTAGTCCTTGGATAAGCCACGTGGCTGTTGCCAGTGCTACATTGTTAATGGCCTGTTTATTTTACTTTATGTTCCTTTCCCTCCAGAAGACAAGGAGACCCTCTGAAAGCAGTGTGTTGCCGCGGACTGGTTGACAGACACCACTGGCTGAAGCGAAGATTTCTGTGCTCATGCACAGTCTTCTCCCTGAAATGAATTAATTCTATTTTTCCAAATGGTAACATAGCAACTCTACATCCCTCTTTACCTTCATGTTGATTCTAGCATTTCCTTCCACCTAGAAAGTTCCATTTTCAACTTCCAGTTGTCTACACAATTGATCTCAAGATTCTTCTATCCATTGACCAAAGACAGATGCCTGCTATCTACGAGGCACCGTTCTAGGTACAAGGGATGCATCAGTGAACAAGATGGACAAGGCTCCTGCTCTCATGGAGCCTTCTAGTGGGAAGACACTAATGACTGCTGTGAAAAAAAGCACATCAGGGCAACAGGAGTTAATGGAGTCAGATGGGATGGGCTTTGGTTAGCTGGAACATCTTTTCCTTCATAAATTTCAGCTTCCCTTTGCCTCCTCTATTCAAACTGGCCAAACTTGATAATCAAATCTTACCTAAGACAGACCTCTTCCTTATTCCTCCTTCCTCCAAGCTTGCTTCTTCTGCAGCTAATGACCAATACAGTTCTAATTCACTTGCAATCAAACCTGAGCTTTGATAACACTCCTTAGCAGAAGCAATTTTCCTCTAGCTTTTCCTACCTACTCCACAACATGTGACATTTGAAAAAAATAGCAGTATCTAATCTTAAGGCAAAAGACATCAGTGGCCAGGATCAAATACTTAGCTATGTCTCGACTGAATTATGTTCCTCCCGTTGTCTTTGCTGGGTTCCCCCAAAATTGGGCCCAGAGATAAAGCAGACTCTGAGACAAGGGTTTACTTCGAGTGTGTGGAAGTGATGGCAAGGGATTGGGGAAGGTGATACAGGGAAGGGAAGGCAGGTATTAAGAAGTGTCTTAATAAGCCAGCAGCCACAGTAAGTGACTAGAGATTAACCCTTCAGGAAAGCTCTAGGAATTAGGATAAAACACATTTCAAAATGATTGAGAAATCTGGGTTATGTATGCTCCTGACACTTATTAGTCATTGTTTAAGGGTACCCCAGGAGAGTCTGGAGGGATGTTAATTCCAAGGCATTTCCAGCCTATTGTGTTGCAGACAAAGTGGGTTATATAGCCTATGGGCAGCCTCCAAAGAAGAAGCTGATGTTCTGATGCAGGCTTCAGGAAGTCAGCCTGGAGCGTACAGAACTGGTAGCATGGGATTAAAGGGGTATGGTTGGACTGACAATGTGTCCCACCTAGGGGATGAAGTAGCGGGTATTAAGCTGAGGATTTATTTTAAAGTATTGTCCATAATGCAAAGTAAGAGCTGATAACAGTGAATGGTAAATATAGAAGTGGATTTTCTATCTTTGCCTTAAAATGGTATTTTTAAAATGTTAACATTTTAAAAGCACTTTTTTAAACAAGTGCTTTTGCTATTACTTTTCTCTATTACAGATTTTTTTCCTGTCATCTCAAATACTTTAAATGCAAACTATCAGTTGAGAACTTGTTTTCTATGAGATGGGGATGAGTGTGGTGGTATTGGCTTTGTTCTATCTTGGATCAAGCCAGCCCTTCATGGAAATCCTTGATCGCCTAAATTCAGTCTTGGATCTGTGGAAACCATTGGGAACATCTGATCACAGAATCCTCAGACCTGGTCACTGACAGTGTCTTTGCTCAAGCATAACACAGAGGCAAAACAAATATTTGAAGAAATAATGGTTCCCAAGTCCCCAAATTGGATGAAATACATGAATCTACACATCCAGAAATCTCAACAAATTCCAAGTAGGATAAACTCAAAGAAATCTACATCAAAACCTTATAATCCAATTGTCAAAAGACAAGGAATCATGAAATTAGCAAAAGAGAAGCAATTCATCTGTACAAGGAATCCTCAATAAAATGAACTAATCTCTCCTCAGATCATGGAGGCTAGAAGACAGTGGGATGATGTATTTAAAGTACTGAAAGAAGAAAAACTGTCAAAGAATTCTATATCTGGCAAAACTATCCTTCACAACTGAAAGAGACGTTAAGATACTTCAGAGACAGAGAAACTGAGGGAGTCCATCACTTGTAGAACGTCTCTATAAGAAATGCTAAGCTGACTCCTTCAGGCTTAAATGGGAAGACACTAGAGGGTAACTCAAATCCATATGAAGAAATAATGGGTATGGTGTTTCCTTTGGAGATGAATACTCAGAGGAGATAGTAGTGGTGGCTGCACAACATTGTGCACGTACTAAATGCTACTGAATTGTACACTTTAAAATGGTGACTTATGTTATGTGAATTTTGTCAATTTAAGTCTTCTGGGAGACATAGAGTAAACTGAAGAACTATTTGGGACCCATCTGATTGAACCGTTGGTACTCTCAAAGGACTTCATGTCAGCAAAGCCAAGATGTGTTTGTCGGAGCTGCACAATCTTTATTCTGGAACACCTGAAAATACTGGAAAATGTGTTTGACAAGACCATGTACACAGGTAACTTTACCTTGGTATAACTGGTTTCGATACCCAACCTTAACGAAACAATGCAAAGTTGTAGTTCAATAACCATCATATTAAATGGATGCAGTCGTGACCCAGGCTGAGACCACCTCTGAACATCCCTAAACTCTGAAAGACTTATATGAGATGCTATTCTGTCCACTTTCTTTTCCTCAGATCTGATTAACTTCAGAATTTAGGAATGAAGGGTAGACCTTCTTCTAGTACACTGACTACTCCCTCTTTGAGCTGGGTTAGCTCTTCCAGTGAAGGCAAGACCAGCCCCCCTCTAAGAGTCTATTCCTTAGCAATAATGGTCTTATGATCCTCCACATGTGAATCTCTGCAGATGAGGTCCCTTTTTCCTCTCATGCCAGGTCCTCCAGGATGAAGCCTCTATGGCCATCACTGGCTTTTCTGCCATGGATTGCTTCTAAAGAGAGAAAATCTGCCGTTTAATTCAGCGTTTCTGGGATTTCACAGATTCTCAGTCTGAAATTATTTCAGACTGAGGTCAGGAAGTTGAATAAGCCTGGCCACAGTTCTTGGGGGCAGAAGCTGTTGCAGACTTAGTTCCTCAGGAAGCAGTTCCTGAGATAAAAACTAATGTGAGAGAAGTGTATTATGGAATGCTATTGGGGTCAACACCTGTGGATGGGAAGGGACAGGACTGGACAGGGGAGAAGTTGACCCATGACACATTCTAAAGGAGAAAACTGTTGACTTTATGGAGAATTCTGAAGCTAGGACGATGATTCGGAGCTCCTCAAAGATGGAGTGAGAGGACCAAGTCTATACTCCTTCCTAAGTCAGTTGACACCCTGGGAATGGTACATGACCTTATGCAAAGGTCACGCTGAGACATGGTTCAGCTGAGACAATCCCATGGAGTAGTAATAGCTCCAGGCTTTCTTCAGGTAGCATTTTCCTCAGCACTGCAAGTAGCTGAGACACAGAAGCCATTTGTTCCTGGAGGGGAATTTAGACAGCAGAGGACAGTGTCCTCCACAGCCCTTTCATCACTTAGATTCACTTCTTGGTATAAGTTCTAGAAGTTCCCCTCGGATTCCAGAGGGCTTTTTTCCTTAGGTAAATACAGAATAAGAAAGCATAGAAGGTTGGAGAGAGAAATTGTATCCCATGAAGCAGCTGATGTTGGAGCTGCAGCTGATACAGAGCATCGCCATCCCCTACATTCCGTGTTCTCCTCACCCTTACATACCTCTGCTGGTCTTGGTGGCTTTCCTGGTGGCATGAGCAAGATCCTCATCTCTCATGGATCCGAGCTCCTGAAATCATGTTCTTCTCAAGCTATATATGCTGTGCACTTGCCCCTTTGTGACCAAAACAGAGCAAGGGATTGCTAAAAAGCACACAAGTAGATCATCTGGGTGCCAAACATCTTTTGCTGCCCCCACCACCACACTGTGTGTAAAAGCAGCCC
Organism: Equus caballus; assembly: GCF_041296265.1. Taxonomy (NCBI): domain Eukaryota; kingdom Metazoa; phylum Chordata; class Mammalia; order Perissodactyla; family Equidae; genus Equus; species Equus caballus. The sequence goes on from NC_091692.1 coordinate 94,129,042, forward strand.
TACCTCGTCCTGGTGATCAGAGCTGATTACTCCACCAAGATGGTGTCCCTTCACTCAAGGACCCTTGAGTGCTCATGCGTCAGCCGTGGCTCATTTTTAAAATAGGTCTTTTGCTGTGTCCCCCTTTTGGGAACCAGTACTCTTAAATCTGAAAGGTCCAGAGTTGTAGGACCAGGAAGAAGGACAAATCCACAAGTGGGTCCGTGGAAATGATGGCAAATGGGAGCCACGTCTTCTTGAAGCTCTTGGTTCCCAGGCCCAAGGCAGTGTCAACCACGATCCACCCTTTTTACATTTAAGTCCATTTCTTTTTATGAATGGTGTACCGCTATGGAAAGCTCTTTCATTTAAAGTATACTGCTTCAGGAGGATGTCACCTAAAGTATTGCCTGAAAACTATTGCTTCAGCTTTGAAAGAATTGTACCTATGTAGTAAAGGGTTAACCCAGCGCCTCTGAGTTGTCCATACCCTGAACACTCTGAAGAACGGTTTAGCCCTTGCCTGGTTCCTGAGAGACCCTCTAAAACCTTGGAATATCCTACCTGATGAGTGCCTTAGTTTACCTGGGGGCCTGGGGCCACACCAGATAGTCTATGCTAACAATGTGACGTGATGGAGGATGTGGTACATCCTCCATCCATGTGGGCCACATGGTATCAGCTCAGTCTCTGGAGGGGCTGGAGACTAAAGTCAGCCATCCCATGCCCACCTCCAATAAAAACGCTGGACACCAAGGTTCAGGTGATCATCACTGCTTGCACATGTGTAGTCATACATCATTGCTAGGAAAACTAAGCAGTATCAGCATGAACCCACTGAGAGAGGACAACTGGAAACTTGTACCTGATCTCTACCGTATACTGCCCTATGTGCAGGGAAAGCACAAGTAGCACCCACTACAGTGGGGCTTTGGGTGAAATCCTGTCTTTGCTTGGCCTCTTCCCCTTCCTTATCCTGCTCATTCCCGGTCCCTTGGGACTTTCTTCTGGGAGGACTTTATAAATAATTTGCTCACATTCTCCTTTCATGGCCTCTGAGATCATCAATGTAAGACAGTTGCTACCAGAAGTCATTCTAGGAAGCAGAGTTTCAGGATGGGATTTTGGAGGTGGATAACTCACCAGCCAAATAACAAGGATCCCATCACTGGAGATAAGTGGGCTACTAATAGTAAGGGTAAAGCTAGAGTGGTGGTTCTCAAAGTGTGGTTCCCAGGCCAGCAGCAACAGCATTCCCTGGGAACTTGTTGAAAACACAAGTTTATGGGTTGCACCCCAGACTGACTGAATCTAACTCTGGTGGTGGGGGCTCAAAGGTTTGTTATAACAAGTTCTCCAGTTGTCACAAGTTCATGACAAGAGGTTGACTTCCACCCCTGGTGAATTTGGTGGTGGAAGGGGATGCACTAGCTTGTGCAAATCTGTGGCATGTAAGGAAGGGGGGAAATGGCTTGAGTGAATAAGGACTAGAATTGGTTGAGTGTGGCTGGGTCAGCCATTTACATTCTTAGGCCCAATGTAAAAGTTGAAAGGTCCCTATGGTGATGCTTTAGAAAGACCTGTGTCTCCTATAGGCCCCTGTTTCATGCAGTGAACCCAGCTTATGTGAGTCTACTGATGTGGAATTTAGGCTCCTGTTATCTACAGATTTTAGACTCCTTGCCTCTTCTTGCTATTTCCAATCTCAACATCCAGCAGGCCACAGCTTCATCCCCAGCTTTTTGCATGTTACTCTGTCACTTTTGAATGTGTTTCTATTAACTTTTTTATTTGGGGATCACGGAAATTTTAAAAATATACTCACCATATTATATTTACTGGGATTTATTTAAAAAAATAAAAATGGGAGACTGGATGTCTGGCCTGACAATGACTAAGCCAAATAATTTAAAATCTGGAGGCAGCTTAGAAAGGTCTTTTTCGCCCCAGCAGTCTAAGATTTCTGAACAACTCTACATAACCTGTCAGCAATTTGTATACTATATTTATTTCATCTGCTGTATTAAATTTTCTTTCTACCTTAGATTCACTTCTATTTAGAACCAATTAAGTGTATTGCAATTTGGTTTGATCCATGTTTATTTTTCTTGCCTAAATGTCCTGGTTAGAATCTCCAATACAATGTTGAATAGAAGTGGCAAGAGTGTTCTTGATTTTAGGGAGAAAGCATTCAATGTAACTATTGATGGGAGGATTTATGTCCGCCATTTTGCTATTTGTTTTCTACATGTCATGTCTTTTTTTGTTCCTCTATTTTTTTGTTCTTCCATTGTTGCCCTTTGTGTTAAATAGATCTTTTCCAGTATACCACTTAGCTTTCCTTATTGTTTCCTTTACTATATTTTTGAGTTATTTTCTTAGTGGGTGCCCTGGGTATTACAACTAACAGCTTAATTTAAAACAATCTAGATTGCACCAAGTTAATTTCAATAGTTGTGATGGTTGATTTTACGTGTCAACCTGACTAGGCTAAGAGATGTCCAGATGGCTGGTAAAACATTTCTGGGTGTGTCTTTGAGGATGTCTCCAGAAGAGATTAGCATTGGAATCTGCAGACAGAGTGAAAACAAGATTGCCTTCACCAACATGAGTGGGCATCATCCAATCTTTTGAGAGCCTGAATAGAACAAATGGCAGAAGGAGGGTTAATTTGCTCTCTGCTTGAACTGAATCACCTATCTTCTCCTGCTCTGGGACATCAGCACTCCTGGCTTGCTGGCTTTGAGATTCAGACCAGGACTTAGACCACTGGCCCCCTAATTCTCAGGCCTTTGGACTCGGACTGCATTATACCACTGGCTTTCCTGGTTTTCCAGCTTGCAGACACTAGATTATAGGACTTCTCAGGCTCTTTTACAGCATGAACCAATTCCTATTAGAAATCTCTTCTCTAAGTAGGTAGGTAGGTAGGTATATAGATAATCAGGGTTCTCCAGAGAAGCAGAACCCAATTCTGCTTCTCTGGAGAACTCTAATGCAATAGATTACAAAACTTTTGCTCCAGGGGCTGGCCCCGTGGCCGGGTGGTTAAGTTCTCGCACTCCACTGCGGGCGGCCCAGTGTTTCGTCAGTTAGGATCCTGGGCGGGGACATGGCACTGCTCATCAAACCACGCTGAGGTGGCATCCCACATGCCACAACTAGAAGGACCCACAACTAAGAATATGCAACTATGTACCAGGGGGCTTTGGGGAGGAAAAGGAAAAATAAAATCTTAAAAAAAAAAAAAACTTTTGCTCCAGTATAACAGCATACTTTCCTTCCTTCTTGGTGCTATTACTGTCAGACAAGTTACATCCTTTTGCATTATAAGCTCAACAGTTTTATAATTATTGCTTTATGCAGTTGTCTTTTTAAAAATACTCTTAGACTTTGTATTTTAGGGCATTTTTATATGTGTGGAAATATTGAGCGCATAGTACAGAGTTCCCATATACTACCACACAAAGTTTCCCCTACTCTTAATACATTAGAATGACATATTTGTTACAATTAATGAACAATATCGATACATTATTATTAAATAAGTCCATAACTTGTTCAGATTTCCTTATTTTACCTAATGTCCTTTCACTGTTATAGTGTCCCATCAGGGATACCATATCACATTTAGTTGTAACGTTTCCTTAGTCTCTTCTTGACTATGACAGTTTCATGGAATTTACTTGTTCTCAATGAATTTAGTAGGTCAGGCGTATTGTAGTATGCCCCTCTGTTAGAATTCACCTGGTGGTTTTCTCATGATTGGATTGGCGTTATGGATTTGGGGAAGGACGGTCACAAAGGTAAAGTGCTATTTTATCACATATGAAGGGTACATACTATCAACGTGATTTATGACTGTTAATGTTGACTTTATCAGCTGGCTGATCCAAGTGTTCAGGTTTCTCCACTGTGAAGTTATTTTTCTCACCCTCTTTCTATACTGTACTTTTTGGAGGGCAGTCACTATGCAAGGCCACATTTAAGGAGTGGGGAATTATCTCCATCTCCTTTAGTGTGGACTACCTAAATAATTTAGTTGAAATTCTTCTTCATGGGGGTCTTGTGGATATCTATTTCATAACCCAAATTATAATCCAATACCATTTTTTGCTCAAACTGTTCCATCTTTGGCTATTGGGGCTCAATAAGTTGGCTCCTGTGCCCCATCAATGTGTTTAGTTTGTTTGTGCCTTTGTTTTTGTATACTTCCTGACTTTCTGGTACTATAAGATGCTACAGTCTCATCTTGTATATTTCTTGCCCCAGTCTCAGAAGCAACCATTTCTCGAAGGCGCCCTGGTTCTTGTTACTGGAGAAGAGTCTTAGAAACCAAGATGTAGGCACTAGGTGTCCTTGTTTCTACTGGGGTGTCATTTATTTTGGGCCCCCTCAGCTGACAAAGCAAAGAAATATGGGTATATACTAATGGATGTGTGTTTATGTATATGTATCTAAATATTTCTGTATGTATCCATCTATATTAAGTTAAATATGAGTTCACACTGATGTCTCCAACTTTAATTCATTACCACATGGATCATTCTAGCCTCCTCCCCTTGCCAATCTGTAAATTTCCACTCCAACGGTGAGAAATCGGGCTTGCACCATCCATTTACTTACTTGTTCAAATCCAGTAAAAATACATAGCAGCATTAGAATTGTTAACACATACTCCCATGGGAAACAACTTTCTTGACTAAAGAGTGCTATATGCAGTTCCTTTTACATTTACTGACAGCTTCCATTCGTTTCCAACGTCGTTTTGGTCATCACCTTTCCCCTCGCCCTCTCCAGAGAGGTTGTTTCATACGCGTATACTACAGTTAGTCTCTTATCACAGTCTGCCTTCTTCCCTGGGATTCTCTTACCTTTGAAATGATTTTCTAGTTTGCATACTTTAAAATTTGCTCTTTGTGTTTAAAGTCCTATAGATTTTGACAAACACATAATGTCATGTGTCCATTATGGTATCAAAAAAACTTCACTTCTCCAAAAGCCCCATGTTTCACATATTCGTCCTTCCCTCCCTTTCCACAAAGAGCTTCTTTAACGTAAGAATATGCATTTAAGGTTTTTCCACATCTTTTTGTGGCTTGATAGTTCATTTATTTTTATTCCTAGATAATATTGCATGGATGGACCACAGTTTGTTTATTCATTTGTTGAATAATACCATGGTTGCTTCCAGTTTTTGGCAATTGTGGGGAAAAAAAGTTGCTATAGACACTTATGTGCAGGTTTTTGTGTGCACTCAAGTTAGCGGGGTAGAAATATCTATGAGCACAGTTGCTGGATTGTGTATCAAGACTATGCTAACCTTGGTAAGAAACTGCCAAACTATCGTCCAAAGTGTCTGTACCATTTTTGCATCTCCCACCAACAATGAACGAGAGATTGTTTTTCTGCATCCTCGCTGACATTTTGTTGTCAAGTTTTTTTGGATTTTAATCATTTTAATAGGTGTGTAGTAGTATCTCATTATTTGAATTTTTGTAGTTCCCTAATGACAAATGATGCTGAGCATCTTTTTATGTGCTAACTTGCCATTTGTATATCTTCCTCACTGAAGTGTTTGTCCAGATCTTTTGCCCAGTTTTGAATTTGGTTGCTTTCTCATTGAGTTTTAAGATCTTTTTATATATTGGATACAGGTTCTTTACCCTATATGTGTGTGGACACTATTTTCTTCAAATCTATGGCTATCTTTCTCATTCTCTTAATGGTATCTTTCACAAAGTAGTACTTTCTAATTTTAATAAAGTCCAGCTTATCAGTTCCTCATGGATTGTGCTTTTGGTGTTGTATCTAAAAACTCATCACCAAGCCCAACATCACCTAGGTTTTCTCCTATGTTATCTTCTAGAAGTTTTATAGTTTTGCATTTTACATTTAGGTCTACATTTCATTTTGGATTAATTTGCGAAAGATGTAAGGTCTATATCTAGATCCATTTTTTGTACATGGACTTCTAATTGGTCCAGTACTTTTTGTTGTAAAGATTATCCTTTCTCCTTTGCTCTATTTTCAAAGATGAGTAAGCTATGTTGGTTCAGATCTGTTTCTGGGCTTTCTCTTTTGTTCCATTGATCTACATGTCTACTTTTTCACAAATACCAGACTGTCTTGATCAAAGTAGCCATATGGTAAGTCTTAAAGGTGGATAATATCAGACCTCCAACTATGTTCTTCAGTATTGTTGGCTATTCTGCATGTCTGTCTTTTATATAAACTTTAGAATCAGATTGTCAATATCCGCAAAAGAGTTTATTGGGATTTTGAGCAGCTTGCACACAGTTTGTGGGAGCCAGGGTGGGCAAAAAGGACACTGACCTCCAAATATCAGGGGTCTATGCTCTTGGGACCTATGAAAATATCCTGGATCTGTCGCTTCTGATCACAGAGGTGCAGACAGAGGCAGGCAGCCATTGTTGTTGCACCTCCCCCATTGTTGAAAACCCCTCACTCTCCAGTGAAGCGACTTCCAGGGAACTTAAGACTGATGCCCATCTTTCCCTCAATTTTTCTCTTTCCCATTTTTGGAGCTAGACATTAAAGAGTAGGATGTTCAAAAGCACCAGCATATACAGGGAAAATAAAGTTACCAAACATGACCAAGGAAAGGCTCAGAAAAGACCTAAGATCTTAAGTTTATGCCTCAGGCTGATCCCTGGCAAAGAGACAGCCTACAGCAATAAATAAAAGCAATTAACAAAAATGACAAGAAGAAACCAACAGACTCTGCAGGAATGAGGAGAATCTAATTTCCAGATTGGCCACATTATTAGATACAGTTGTCTGATTTTCAAGAAAAAAGATCACAAGGCAAACAAATAAGAAAGGATGACCCACTGAAAGGGAAGAAAAATCAACAAACTGTCCCTGAAAAAGATCTAATGGTAAATCTAGTACAAAAAGCTTAAAATAACTGTCTTAATAAAGATTCTCAAAGAACTAAAGCAAAATGTGGAGAAGGTCAAGAAAACAATATAGAAACAAATGGAAATGTCAAGGAGATAGAAAACCCAAAAATCAAAAAAAGAAAATCTGGAGCTTAAAAGTACAATAATGGAAATGAAAAATTCTCTAGATATTCAAATACATATCTGAGTAGACAGAAGAGCCTGAACTTGCAGATAAGACAATGGAAATTGAGTCTGACAAAAAAGATTGAATAAAAGTGAACAGAGCCTAAAGGGACCTGTAGGACACCATCAAGTGGACCAACATATGTATTGAGGGAGTCCTAGAGGAGACGGAGGGAGGGAGGGAGGGAGGGAGGGAGGTAGGGAGGGAGAGGGAAAGACAAAAAGGAGCAGAGAGAATATTTGAAGAAATAATGGCTGAAATCTTCCCAAATTCTATGAAATACATATCTAAAATCCAAAAAGATTAAGAAACTCCAAGTAAGGTGAACTCAGAGACCCACAGACACATTATAGTCAAACTTTCAAAAGACAAAGAGAAAGCAGAAAGAGGGAAGCAACTTATCACATACAAGGGATCCTCAAAATCATCAGCAGATTTCTCATCAGAAACTTTGGAAACCAGAAGGCAGTGGGCTGATACATTCAAAGGACAAAAAGAGAAAACTGCCAACCAAGAATCCTATATCTAGGAAAACTATCCTTCAAAAGTGAGGCAGAAATTAAGACATTCTCAGAAAAACAAAAGCTGAGGGAATTCAGACCAATAGACCTGTCATAAATGAAATGTTCAAGGTAATCGTACAAGATGAAAGGACACTAGACAATAACCCAAAGGCATGTGAAGAAACAAAGATCTCAAAGGTAAACTTATGGGTAATTCTAAAAATTAAAATTATTGTAACAATGGTTTGTGACTGTGCTGGTTTTCTGCATGATTTGAGATAAATACATTTAAAAATACTGGTACATAACTTAAAATTAATGCATTAAAAATTAGCTTATGTTTGGGGGCACAAAATGTATAAAGATGTGATTTTATGACATCAAATGAAAGGAGTGAGATGGAGCTGTAAAGGAGGAGAGTTTTTTGTATGTTATTGAAGTTAAGCTGATATAAACTCAAATTAGAATGTTATATTAGAATGCTAAACATAATCCCCATGGTAATCACAAAGATAGCTATTGAATATACACAAAAGGAAATGAGAAAGGAATTTAAATGCTTCACTACAAAAAAAAAATCAATTAAGACAAAAGACCGTATGGCAGGAAATAAGAGACAAAAAAAAGCTATGAGGCATATAGAAAACAAATAGCAAATGACAGAAGTCCATGCTTATCAGTAATTACTTTAAAAGTAAATGGATCACACTTGCCAATAAAAAGGCAGAGATTGGCAGAATGGATAATAAAAATATAACTCAGCTGCATGTTATCTAGACTCACTTGAATCTATTTGTGTCTTTGGATCTAAAAATGAAAGCAGGGAATAAGATATTCCATGAAAATAGTAACCAAAACAGAACAAGGATGGCTATACTAATATCAGACAAAATAGTTTTAAATTGAAAAATGTTACAAGGGACAAAGAAAAAGTTCAATACAAAAAAATATTAATTATAAACACTTAGGCATCTAACGACAAACAAGTATGTTAAGCAAAAATGGTGGAATTGAAGGGAGAAATGGACATTTCTACTGTAATAAAGATTTCAATACCCCACTCTCACTAATGAATAAAACTGGATAATGAATAAACTAGATAATTTCAATTGATCTGTCTTCATGCTTGATGCTTCTTCCATTTCAAATCTGATGTGGAACTCTTTTAGAAAATTTCTCATTTCAGTTATTAACTCCACAATCTTATTTTGTTCTCTTATAATTTTCATGTCTATTAATATTCTCTATTTGGTGAGACATTGTTCTCATGCTTTCCTTTAGTTTTTAGACATGGTTTCTTTTAGTTCTCTTAAGATATTTATGGTAGCTGATTTAAAGTCTTTATCTAGCATGTCCAACATCTTTGCTTCCTTGGGGACAGTTTCCATTGGCTGCCTTTTGTCCTACGTGGGTCATACTTCCCTATTTCATGAGGGTCTTATAATTTTGGTTGAAAATTGGACATTTTAACTGTGGAAGTCAGATCTCCCCTCCTCCCAGTTGTGTTGTTGCTTGTCACTGTTGCTGCTGTTGTCGCTACTGCTGTGTGTTTTTGTTTTACTGGATTAAATTTGTAAAATCTATACTCTTGGTCATGCACAGCCACTGTAGTCCCTGCTCTATTAGCTTAGTGGTCAGTTAACCATTGGACAGAAGTTTCCTTAAACCTCTGAGCCCATAAGATTCATTTACCTTTTGCTGAAAGAAATGAGAGATTAGGGCCTTCTCAGGTCTGTCTGGGGCAGGCAACAGCTCTCACTTGTGTGTGGCCATCTATCTCCCCGGAATATGTTGGAACTTGGGTTAGCCTTTGTTATCCCCAACTGGTAATGCTGCCTTAGACATCTACATTAAACAATTGCCTCTAATTGTTTTCAACAAACACCCTGGAATAGGACTGATCACAATTAGTCCTGAGAATAGAGCTTTTCAGGCCAAATAGTGAAAATTCTCTGTGGATGGGGTTTTGGGGGAGCTCCAAACAGTTCTCTTCCTTCCAGTGGCTCCCAGGCTGCTGGTTCTTGCAGCTACCACAGTAGTAAGGTTTTGCAGTGTTTAAGACTCCCATGAGGCTGAGGAAAGGGGGATGGGAATAGGGCAAGTTAAAATGCACCAATGCACCATTACAACTGAGATTGAGCCATTTCTCTTGAAAAAATGCTCCCCAGGTTGTTGCAAGCCTCTGGCTGATTTCAAGAGTTCTTAAAAAGTTGATCTTGACAAATCTTGCCAGTGTCCTCGCTGCTTTTATGGAGAAGTGAATTTTCAGAGATGGTTCCTCAGGCATTGCAGGAGTGCTTCTCTCTCTCATCTCTTTTTGTCTCAAATGTTTCCCTCATTTTTCCTAAATGTTAGTTGTTAATGAAGTGTCTGGGCCAGTTGGCTACAGATTAGCCCATATTATGGACAAAAATCCATACTTTTTTTACCTCAAATTGTTTGTGTTTACACAGGAAGTTCTGGTGTTAAACTGCAATTTCTCATTGTTTTCTGGAGGAGAGAAGATAACGGATAAATTAAAACTATTAAGAAATTTAATTAAATCAATATCAAAAGTTTTTAGGGGAAAAAATAACAAATCTTGCCACAAAAAATTACCCAAACTTGATGTGGCCTGAGGCCATTTACCATTTATAATAATATTTAGGTCAATAAAGATGTAATGTTATGATCCAACAGCATTTTTGGTATTATGACAGTGAATAAAAGATATATAAACATTGTTTAGATACTCTTAACAAACCACGTAATTCCATTTATGATATTGGGCTTCTAAAGGAAAGAAATTCGCAAAAATTCTGAAATGTCCCATCACAGGAGGTTATTTCACCTTCAGTGCAAATATCTAAATTTCACCTTTAGTACATATATTTAAATTTTTGCATGGTTTGTAATAGAACATACCTGCAATTCAATTTTTCATTTTTGGCAATTTTTTAGGTATTACACAGGTGAAACATGTAATCACCACTAAATTATTAAAGCCTATTAGCACGTTACTTAAAAAAATATTTTCCCAATGCAAGTAGCAGCATCTGTCAAATTTGACAATTGTCCATGTGAAATCTTACATTTCCCACTTCTATTATACTATAGATTTTCAATCATTTTCTAATTATTTAAATTTGTGGTTAACAGTTTTGTAATTACTGTATTATAGAACCTGTAAAGGTAAGGAGAACTGGACTAGCCACTCCTCCTCTTCCTCTCCTCAGAGAGGCAATAGCCTCAAACAAAAGTTTTAAGGCTTACAAACATTTTTGCTTGTTTGTTTTTTCCTTCTTTTATACTGAGCCCAAAAGCTTTTATCTCTTGACAGTTTTTAAGCCCATAGTGTCATTCAAGCCTGATCGTTCTATAAAAGAATGCCTTTTCCTCAAAAGGAAGCTACAATTTAATTAAATCATATAGCTTATATTTAATATTCAATTATTCAGAGTTTAGTTTTCTCTAGAATACTTGGAAGCCATAAATCACTGATTTTCCTCTGAGTAAATAGTTCAGAAACTCTTAAGATTTATCAAACATTCAACTTGGCCAACACACAAACATATTAAATAGGAGATTCTAAAATAAGCATCTGACAAATTTAGCAATGGAAATTTCGTCTCCAATTAAGTATCATAATTGATTGTTGAGAAGGCATCTTTCCAAACAATTACTTTCAAAACTTTGCAAATGCTGAGCACTAATTTTAACCCAATTATCTCTCTATATATTTGAACAAATCGAAGTCCAAGATCAGAGTTCTTTAGTAAAAATTGTTCTTTTCCTGTCTAATTCCCTTGCCAAACTTGGGGCTTTTTCCCCCTGTCATTTCAGAACCTCTGCATTTTTTCAGCCAACAAACTCAGGAACATATTGGGTATTTTTTGTGCTGGCTATTGTTTAAGTTTGTTTTGTTTTGAGAAAGACAAACCAGAATTCACTCTGCTCTCCCCTGCAATATGGGGGCTAGAAGTCGAGTAACTATATTTGCCAGCGTCTCTTTTCTCCGGGTCCTAGATGTAATTTACATTCTGCTAATTAGAAATATTCATGCAAGCCTGGAAAAGTGAAATTGAAACGGAATCCATATCTTCACCTCTAATGCATGTGCTCGCCAAATGCAGCTTTAGCATTATCCTCCACGAACCCCCGTTATCCTGCCTCAGCCCTGGAGAAGAGCTGTGAGGTTTGTAGTGATTTCCGTAGGGACCTGAATTCTGGGTAGCAGCTGCTATCTGACTCTGTAGCAGAAAGCCTGAAGTTAGACTTGGTCCCTCTAACTTTTGCTGCTTAGCTGTTCCGGTGAGTTTGTAAGGATGTGATTCCTTGATTTAGATTATTTCTGCTTAAAATACCTACAGTGATTTCCTGTTTTCCTGTACCCTGAATATGGCATTTCACACCAAAAAATGATGGCTTGGATATTTCTGATTGTACTGAAGTGCTCACAAAGCAAAAATGACAAGTTCGGACCTTTACATTTTCTGTGCAAGGCATTGTCAGAGTTGGAGAGCTTCTAAAACATCCCTAAATTTCCTCTCTTGTAGCTATAGGGTCAATGTATTGTAAAATCAAACCCAAATATTGTTCCTTCAAAGTGGCAAATAATTACAAAACTTAGCTTCATATCCTAGGGCTCTTATATGAAAGTCTCGGATTCATTCAAATGTCCCCATTCCAGTCTTCAGGATGCTATTCTCAAACCAATCATGAGCCTCAATTCCACTGAGTTCCATTTCTGCCAAAGAAGTCCCTCCTCCCCTACCTAAGGATTCAGACATCCACTTGCCCAGAGCTCCTGTACAGACACACCTGCGGAAGTGACCTTGCAGGGGACTCTGCATATCCACAAAGCCCACCTTTGTCACCTCGTTCCCTCCAGACCAGCAGCTACAGTCAGGTTCCAACATACCCAGGGAAGGAGGGTGAACACAGGAAGCACTAGCTTACACACTGTCTGGACTGCAACTGTTGATTGTTATTACAACTGAAAGCTGGGAATGTGTGTGGAGATAGATCATGAGGGTGTTAGCCCAAGGAGGAAGAAATATAAAATTGCATTGGTCCAAAATTATCAGTAATAGGGCACTTACTAGAAAGGTTCAGATTTAACGCGTTGTCTTAAGCAGCTAGGTGTAAATGAGCTGTTGGTTTAAATGCAAGTTCAATGTTGGCCTATATTAAGTTGAAGTCAAGGTACCAGAACCTGTTTAATAAAACTTAGAGGAAAGAATCCAAGGACTTAGAAAGATGTAAACGTTGGAGTGTGGATTTATCTTTGAGGCCCCGTGTCATACCCTCTTGGCCTAACTTTTTGCTCCAGAGTTGCTTCAGAATTATGCGCGTGTAGTCTAACATCCCATCTCAGTTGCTCATCAGTCTTGCTTTCTGCCCCAGGATGTCTTGGTTGCTGCCGCATGAATACCTGTGGGAGCCCACTTCTCCATTCTGGCTCAGGTATGGATCGGGAATTGCAAGCTAGTTACCATGTGGCCAAAGGGTAATGGAATATTGTAGAATTATACGCCCCTATTCCATGCCTTGTGCAGCACATTCTATGCAGCTACTCTGAGGGTTCCAGAAACTTCTAGCCCCAGTTTCCTGCAGTGATAAGGACCCCAGTAATTCACTGCTGCAGATGCTGTCAGTGCCCCCACAGGCCTTCCCATTGCAGTGCCTGTGGTGACTGCAAACCTCTTCCCTTCTCCAGCCAAGGGCTATTCCTGACCCTGGAGCCTGCTGTTTGTGCACACGTGGATCTGAAGGGCCTGAGGGTCTGCAGCCTCACTACTCGGGTGGGACGATCCCAGGTCACGTGGTCTGTGTTGGTGTCCAGGGTTCTCGGATGGCTTTAAGCCCTGATTGCCCACAGGGTTACTTGCTTGATAATGCAGCATTTATTTGGAAGATGAGGATCCCAGGAAATGCTGGTGAAGGAACAAGGAAGAGAGGCAAAGAGAAAGGCAGCAAGTTAGCATCTGAGTCCTTGTCTCAGGATGTGCCCCTAGTGGGACTTAAGGCTTCTTGTGATGGCAAGTAGCCTAAGGAAGCAGATGCTCAGAATGGGAATCGAGTGTCAAAAGATAAACTGAGGCATATTAAATTTTAAGAGTTTATTTGAGCAAAAATCAATTCAAATCGGGCAGCACCAAACCGGAAGTGATTAGGAGCTCTCCATCCACAGGATCCAGGGGAAAAACATATAAAGTGCAGAAACAAAGAAAGGAAATCATTTGGTTGGCTATAGCTTAAAGCCTAGTTGGCTATTTGTGAATTGTTGTCCTCAGGTTTCGATTTCATAACGTCAAGGCATCTACAGGCTTAGATTCGTTTGCTTATGTAAGCCACCATGGCATTAGAGTTTAATTACTTTAACACTAGAATTGGGTCACTCACTGGCCAGATTGCAACAAGGACCCCAATACCGATAGAAAGTGGGTAGGGACAACACCTGTATGCTGGAGATCACATTGCTAGGACCCTAACCTGAGGGTAATTGGGACGGGATACAAGTCTTTGATTATGCTAATGAGGTTCATCTTTTTTTCTTACATTAAAGCGTTTAATTATTAGTTAAAATTCAAATAAATCTGGCAAAAACATTTTAAATTGTGTGCCAAACAAAATGCTTAACTTTAAAGAGCACTTACAAATCAGAGAGCGAAGATGGACACATTAAAATCCCCAAAAGAAAGAGCAAATGATAGGTCAGGTCTTGCACGCAGGCACAATGTAAACAGCCACCAAATCTGTGGAAAAAAGGAAACACAAATCTATCGACCTGGATTGAGTTAGGAAAACAAACCACTCTCAGAATTTCAAGTAGGTAGGGACTTCAAGCAGGGAGTTAGGTGTTTACAAAACACTTGGAAAAGCTAGAGGGAGGAAATCAGGGGGGGCCACTGCTACCTCTCAGGTTTCCTCCACAGAATCAGGAAGTTGCTACTGACGCTCAGGCCAGGAGTAGCTGGAAAGCGCTGTGAATGGTCGTAGCTGCCAGCAGCAAGGAGACCCACCCTCCCCTGCAGAGGCCACCGCAAAACTCGAGGTCGGCAGAATCCCTGACTTCGCCCCCTACTTCCAGGAGAATGATGGCTTCTGCAATTTGGGGCAGCTTCCAAATCTTGCCTGAGGACCTCTCCATGATAGAGTGTAGACTGGTATACTACTGGAAAAGGTTCTGAAAAATGTAGATCCAGTTACCAGTCTTGTGAAACAAGGAGGGAGAATAGAGGTGGGAGGAAAAGAACGCTGCTGAATGCAACAGACAACAAAATGGCGTGGTCTGTCCATCGTTGGCCAGATTATAAAATAAAATGCCAATGGAACATAGTCCATGAGGTTGATTACCTACAGAAAGAGGGTACAAATTTACACTTTTACCAGCTTTGTTTCCAGTTTGATAAAATATAACCACTTAAAATATGCACATTAACTGACCCACCAACCCAATTCAAGGAATTGATCTTACGGTGACAATCACACAAATTCACAAGAATGTCTATGTGCAGATCCTCATCACACAGACAAGCTTAAACATCCATAACTAGGACTTTGATCAAATATTCTAAATGAGACAATGAGTATCATGCAGCTGCTAAACGTGAGAGATATCTGTATTTATTGATACACTATTTTTCTGAGTCTTCCATTGCCCTTAGGATAAAAGTCCAAATCCTTACCTACAGAGCTCTGGGAGCTGTGTCCTTGTTTACTTCCTCAACTTCGTGTCATGCTGCTCCTACCCAGACCAAACATGCCTCTGCCACATGGGTGACCTGCCAGTGCCTCTTTCCTTTCTGTGGCCCCATTCACACTGATCTGGAACATTCTGTAAGTTGTTTATCAGCCCATTTAGGCATTTATGTAAACGCACTTGTGAATATATGTGTAGAGAAAATGGATTTAAAAAGGAAGTTATTCTTGTATTTCTATATCTGTGGTTATATTTGAAACTCTATGGAAGCTTATTAAATTACTTTGCAATTCTATGACAGTTCGTTTGAAAATCTAGAGGAAATTATTCATAAAACTTGGTGACAGATTTGGAAATCTAGTGGAAACAGATGCTTTTCTAGCAAAATGTTTAAAAAATGACTCAGCAAGAGAGAATTTGACCAACTTCATAACCGTAGAAAACATTTCTGTGTCATTAAGTTTAGAAGTTTCTCCTGAAATATCATAGAGGTAAGTTTTGTCTTATAAACCAGTTTCAGAGTGTATCATATGTGTAGAGAAGTGTTTACAACATATATGGGTATTTGCTTTATTTTTCTTTAAATATGTATACTCTCCAGATTAAAATGCTATAAAAATGTTACCTGTGCCATGGAAGTCCTCTATGTGCCTCCCTCATAGCATCCCAGAGATTAACACAAAGTTAGCACACTGCTTATGGCTTCATTATTTTATCAATGTAAATTCCATGTAGGGATACCAAAACAATATATTGCATAGCTTTTTAAAAAACTGCAAGCATCAACCTAGCTAGGGAAAGGGCACTAAGACCTCTGTTGTACAAAGGCTCTTATGAGAAGAGCAACTATAAACAGACTCCTTGGGTCCCAGTCTGCCATCAGCTTCCCTGTTTGCAAGAGCCCATTCTGGTACAGGTGGTAGACAAGCTCATAAGTGAGTTCTGGGAGACAAAGCTCACCACAGTTGGGACATAGAGCAGATTGCAAGAAGGAAGAGGCTGACCTGTATTTTCTGCTTTTAGGCTCTCCCTTGCCTACCTCCAGTTCTGAGGAATAGATCAAGACAACAGTTGTGTTCAGAAATTAGTGTCCTCTGGTGCTTCCAGCATCCAGACCAAGAGGGAGAGCGAGAACTTCATCAACACAAGTTCAAGACAAACCAAACACCAAAAGAAAACGGCTTACCTGGAGAACTTGTCCTCTGATGAAAGAGATGTCTCTTGGATTGCTCACCCTTGGGACATTCCTTTTAGGAACCCAACCACCGAGCTATGAGAAGTCCAAGCTCCATGAAGAGGCCACCTATAAGCACACCAGTGCCTACCCCAGTGGACAGCTGGACACCAGCCAAGCCAGCATCAACTGCCAACCATGCCAGTGACCCATCTTAGCATCTAGCCCAGTGGAGCTTTCAGATGACCCCCACATCCTGTGTGGTTAATCTGATGTGTTACTTTGGGTAGGCTTATGGGGCCCAGCCTAGATATTGTCATAAAAGCATTTCTTGGATGTGATTAACATTTAAATCAGTAGACTTTGAATAAAGCAGATTACCCTCCACAATGCATATGGGCCTCTGCCAATCAGTTGAAGGTATTAAAAGTAAAAGTTGAGGACACCTAAAGAGAAGGGCATTCTGCCTCCAGATTGCAATGTAGAAGTTCTGCCTGAGTTTCCAGCCTTCAGACTCAAGACTACAACATCAACTCTTGCCTAAATTTCCCAGCTTCTGGCCTGTCCTGCAGATTTCAGATGCCAACCTCTGCAATCATCCAGATCTGCTCAATCTGAAAGGCTGAGCAGACAGACAAAAATCCCTCTCTATCTATAGATGTGTGTGCATATACATACACACACACATAGCCCATTGGTTCTGTTTCTCTGGAGAATCCTGACTAATACACTATGATGGTTGATTTGTGTCAACTTGGCTGGGCCATGATGCCTATATATTTGGACCAACATTATTCTGGAAGTCTCTCCAAGAGTGCTTTTGGATGAGACTAACATTTAAATCAGTGGACTTTGGGTAAATCAGATTGGACAAGGCCCACCTGCATGATTGAGGGCAATCATTCATGGCCTGAATGGAACAGAGGATTGACCACCCATGAGCAAGAGAGACTTCTCCCAGAAGACAGCCTTGGGACTTGAACTGCAACATCAACTCTTCCCTGGGTCTCTGCTGGTCCACACTGAAGAATATGGACTTCCCAGACTTCATAATGGTGTAAGCCAATTCCTTAATATAAATCTATATACATCCTATTGGTTCTGTTTCTCTGGAGAACCCTAATACATATACCAACTACAACCACAACTACACAAATACAACTACAATTGCAAGAGCACTCCCAAGCAAGGACCACCTGGCTGAGCCCAATTAACCCACAGAACCATGAGAGAGAATAATGAATTGTTTTAAGCCTCTAAGAATTGAGATGGTTTGTTATGTAGCAATAGATAACTGGAACACGGAGTTCACGTGGGTTTTTTTTTTTACTCACAACCAAAAGAATCTTCACAAACACAATATCTATCTTTCCTTTTAACTTAGTTTTTCCTGTGAGGTCTTGATAGTTGAGGCTCTTTATTCTCCCCAATTTCCCGTAGTAACTCCACTTTATAGATTAGACTGGTCATTCTAATACCGACCCAGATATCAGTTTCCCCACATTAAACCCAGCATATATGGGATTAAAACCAAAACACTCATTCCCTGCTTACTCTCTGGCTTCCTGGCTGCAGAATCCACTCTCCTCCATGGAGACAGACACCGCCAAGGACAAGCACCTGGACTATCTCCTCCCGCAAAGAGATACTGGCTGGTGGGAAAGCTGCTGACCAGCAAGGTCATGAGCTCTCTCCTCTCTGCAAGTAGTCTCAAGACCAAAGACAGGCTGGTGGGAAAGCTCCAACCAGCAACGCCATATGCTCCCCCTCCCCCACCTAAAACCCCAAATAAAAACCCTTCCTTTAAGCTTTTCAGGGAGTTTGGGATTTCAGCGTTAGCTGCCCGCCCTCCTTGCTCAGCGCTGTGCAAAAATAAAATTCCTACTTTCTTCCACCACACCTGGTGTCAGAGATTGGCTTGCTGCACAACGGGTGAGTGAACTCACTTTAGGTTCGGTAACAATTCCAGCAGGATTGGGGGAAAGGCAGAGAGTCACATATATATGCATAATCAAGTACTTTTAGAACTTTTATTGTGGATCTTTTCTCTCCATTGAGTTGGATCATTTATCAATATAAAATAGCCCTTCATTCCATTTCATACTACGTCTGAAATCAATATCTCCACGCCATCTTCCTTTTTGTTTGCACTGCCCTGAAACAAAAACAGAAGGTTAAAGATAGAAGGACAGGGGCTGGCCCCGTGGCTGAGTGGTTAAGTTCGCGCGCTCCGCTGCAGGCGGCCCAGTGTTTTGTTGGTTCGGATCCTGGGCGCGGACATGGCACTGCTCATCGGACCACGCTGGGGCGGTGTCCCACATGCCACAACTAGAAGGACCCACGATGAAGAATATACAACTATGTACCAGGGGGCTTTGGGGAGAAAAAGGAAAAAATAAAAATCTTAAAAAATAATAAAAAAGATAGGACAAACAAGTTTATGTGAGTTTCTTATAAGCAACATGTAGCTGGGGGTTTTTTTTAGCCCAATCTGAGAGTTGAGCATTTGTTTTGTTTTTTAATAAATGAGTTTAAATTTATACTTTCCTGATATGGGGTTCTTTTGCAAAATTAGATGGTGCTTTCAATTCTGGCTGTTCACATATGAAGGCAAGACAAGTTCAGTTATGACCTTGGACAGTGTTCCCCAGAGAGCTTTCTCCAAAGCAGGGAAGAGTGGTGTAAAAGGACTGACTGTACTTAAGCCAGTTAAGTGTTGCTGGAATTGGGTTAATTATAGTACATAAATCAGTACTGGTGCAAGGATGATATTTAATCGTGTATGTATATAAACCTTAACTCCACACATACGCAAACTAAATCTAGATAGTTTTAGTATTCGAATTGAGTTTATATCCATTGTTCAGAGAATATAATGTCAGACATATTAGTTTGCTAAGAGCAATCTGGAGTCTAAAGTGATCTGCATCACATTATCACATCACATTATCACAAAAGCTTGAAGTGCAACTTTCATTGTAAGAGTATAAAAAGCAAACTACATTTTAGAGGGAACCTAATAAACGCCCCGCCCTCCATTCCCCACGGGCTTCGGAACACATTCAGAGAACATATGAGGGAGTAGCAGATGGAGCTCCAAAGTATGAGCTTTATCACTGATAAAGGCGAAGCTGGAGGTTGTAAACTGAGAGAGCCCAAAGGTCTTGCTGAGCGAGCCACCGAGTTAAGCAAGCACACCCACTCCATCATAAAAGTGAGGGGCCCACCTGGCCCCAAGGAGCAGAGGAGAAAGGTGTTCTCTCTTGCCAGGCTGGTACCCAGGGGAGGAAAACAAGGGACGAGCTGAGCATGCCCAGTTTATTCTTCCCAAATTTGCCAGCTAGTCACGTTACTCTCTCCCCCTGATGCAGAAGGAAGAGGTGTGACAAAGCCAAGAGTTAACCTTCATTGAACTCTTGCCACCTAGAAGAAAACACCCAGGGTGGAGAAGAAAGATTCCCCCATAATACGCGTCTTACGTGGGAAAATCAAATGAAAGTCACGGTGGAGCATCCGGAACTCAACACCACTCTCCTGGTTTCTTCCTCCTCGCCTGCCTCGTCTCAGTCTCCTTCCCTGCGTCTCTTCCCTCGCCCAGCCTTTAAGTGTCGGAGGCCCAGGGTCTGCTCCTTGGTCCTCTGTTCATACTCACCCTCCTATGTGAGCTCTGTGAGGACTTGAAATACCAGAAACAGGTCAAATCTCCTCTTTTAATTTTCCATATCTAGTATAACCTTAATATCAAAATCTAATTAAAATAGAACTAAAACTATAGGTTGTATTATGAATATAAACACAAATCATGGAACCTAGGAAGCATATCAAAATATCAGTTGTAGTAGATAATTGCGTACCACACAGATCATGCCCCACCCCTTTTATTGACCCAATTACTCCAACTGATGGGAGCGTGGGTGGCTGACAGCTCTCAGCTGAGTCCCTCTCTGGGCACCCGCCTTGACTGAAGAGGGCACCTCACCAAGCTCCAAGGTTATACCTTCCTCCTGATGGAAGCAGGGGCACAGAGGCCCAGCCACCTTGCCTCAGTCCAAGACGCTCTGATGATCCATCCAGGTCCAGAGTCCCTGTGGGGTTAGCAGTTCACCTTCTGTCCAGTCCTGCTTCCTTCACTCCTTCCAAGTTGTTACTGCACATAAATTTCCATCTTAGAACCTGTTTCCATGGAACCCAACAGCAACATCAATAGACAACAACCAAGTTAGTTTCTATGCAAGAATACAGAGAGAATTCAACATCCGGAATTCTAAGCTGGTAATGAAGTGAATTATACTTGATAGAGGAGGTAGAAGAGACTATACCAATGGCTACCAAATTGGCATTTCACACAAATCAGCAGTAATTCCTAATAAAAATTATGTAGAAAATAGGGTTAAATGAAAAAATCAAAACTACTTCTAGTTCTGGGTTTTAATGAAACTGCCCTTAATCTTTTCCCATGTAGGGTATTTGCTATCATACGTTATAAAGACTATCTACCAAAAACTATTATTCAATATTTTTGGAGATATTAACAAGCATGACATATAAAAAGTAAGTGCTCAGAACAAATATTTGAAAAAGAAACAAATCTTTTGCAGATGCTATAATTGCATACCTATAAATCAAGAAAACCCTAGAGACTTAGGTAAAAAAGAAAAAAATTAAATATTTTTAGACCTAACAATTTCTTATGGTGAGAAATATCAGATATATATCCAAAACTAGATTTTCTCTGTATTAACAATAAAAAGCTAGAAATGAAAATGGAATAAAATCCCATTCACAATAGCAATAAATCTAAGATATCTAGAAATAAATTTGCCAAAAATGGTCCAAGATCTGTCTGGAAAAATACTGCAAAATCTAATTGAAGAATATAAAACAAGACCTGAACAAATGACAAGACCAAATGACAACACATACTGTGTCCCTAGAAGGGGGACAAAATATATTTTTTTAATTATATAATTTACAATACAATTATTTTAAGTTATATGTAATTTTGAAAAAATTAAACTCATTGATATAAATATATGAATGTAATATAATGTAAATGTATGAATATAATGTATTTTCAACCAGAATTCCAATGGATAATTTTGAAATTTAATCAAATTACTTCAAAATTTTTATGAAGAAATGAATGTGTAAATTATGAAAACTATGACTCATAGAGCATTTACCATGCCAGATATTGACTTATCATAAAGCCACTGTAAGAAAACGGCACGGTATTGTCAAAGGAACAGACACAGGGATCTATCTAGTTCCTCCACTGTAGAGAAAATTTGTGCTTCAGTGGACAACGATGCCCTGTCTATAGCACACGCTTTCTCTGGCCTGAGACTGGGTGAAGGAAGAGGATGCAGTGAGGGAGACTGAGAAGAGACAGTAGGTAGGAGGAAGCCAGGACAGTGGTGTTGAGTTCCAGGTGCTCCACGGTGGCTGTCATTTGATTTTCCCACAAATGTAAACATACCTTGCGGCTATTTTAGAACACTGTAAATTGTAGATAACTGATAACCCTGAAAAATCATTCAACCCTCCTCTCCCTCCAGCCCCTGGCTTGCAAAAAAGCCTTTGCACCTTTCTTTTACACATTCGTTTCACTCATTTCAACATTCTTGATCTATAAAGATGTCTGTACTTCGGGTTCTCCTCTGAACAGGTTGGAACGCCTCACCAGTTTCTTTATTGATTAATTCGATGCAAATGTTAACTTGTGTTTATTTTTATGAATGTCGTGATTTTAACTTTTTTTTGAAAATTATAACAGTTTTGGAAATCTTTCACTGGGAAGCCCAATGGATGCCCCCAACAGTGGGCTAAATTTCATCGCCAGAGAAGTGCACCTTGCGGGCTGCTTAAGCCCAGCTGTGTCTTTCTCGGCTCAGAGAGGTAAATCCAAAGCAGTAATCAAACGTGGCTGGACTCTGTTTTTCTAATTTTAATTTTTCTCCCTCCTAACTTTGTGTTTTGCTTTTTGGTTCATTTGTGGCCTTTAAGTCATTTCTTACTAGTGGCGGCAAAGATTGGGAATTTGGTTTTATGATCTCGCCATTGGATAATCTCTGTAAATTGATCAATGGTTTATAGAGATCTACTCTCTGTTGGATAAGAGAAGACAGAGAATCTGGTTTATTTGTCTTTTTGTTTGTCTATTTTGACCTCAGTTCATTAGTAATTACATGGCCACCAGGAAGGAGAACATCTCTTTGATATCTGGACTGGTGAGCTTTTATGTGTCTGTCTTTACCCCTGACCCACAGCTGGAATTGCAGAATTGAAGTTATAAGCTTGCTGTCTGTCTATATGTTTATGTGTCGATAATTTAGAAAGTCCTTTACCTGTGATTATGTAAGTGAATGTTTTCATATGTCCACATAGTATTAATAAACTAGATTACAACATCCCTTAAAGTAAATGAGCTCTTTCCTAACTGGCTCACAGACATAGATAAGCACTCACACAAATAGAATATACCTAACTGTTCTGGAAAAATTAGGCAATTGTAATTTAATACTTTAAATGTGCTAAATAGAAAAAGTCGTCTTTAAAAAGCCAGCTGAGAAGGTGAAAAGAAAACCCATAGACTGGGAGAAAATATTTGCAAACCGTATGTCTGATAAGGGACTTGTATCCAGAATATATAAATAACTCTTACAACTCAGCAATAAAAAGACAACCCAGGTAAACATGGGCAAAGGACTTAGATATTTCTCCAAAGCATAAATACACATGGTCAATAAGCACAGGAAAATATGCTCAAAATCATTAGTCATTAGGGAAATGCAGATCAAAGCCACAGAGTTAGAACTTCATACCCACCAGAATAGCTATAATGAAAATGGCAGACAATAACATGGAGATATTGGACTGCTCATCCTTTGTTAGTGGGAATGTGAAATGGTGACAGTTTCAAAATCTTAAATACAGTTACCTATGACTCAACAATTCTACTCCTAGGTATCTACCTAAAAGATGTGAAAATATAAGGCCACACTGAAACTTTTGCATGAATGTTCATAGCAGCCTTATTCACAATAGCCCAAAAGCTGAAACAATCCAGATATCCACCAACCAATGAATACACGATACAAAATGTGGCATAGCCAAACAATGGAATGCCATTAAGTATTAAAATGGAATGAAGTATTGACCCATGCTACAAGTTGGTGAACCTAAAAAGAATTGTGCTAAATAAAGGAAGCCAGACACAAAAGACAAGATACGACACGTCTCCATTGATATGAACTGTCCGTAACAGGCAAATCAATGGAGACAAAATAGATGAGTGGTTGCCTAGGCTGATGGGCATGACTGCTTTTAGGGGTGATGGAAATGTTCTAAAATCAGATTGTGGTGATTTTTGAACAACTATAAATATACCAAAAAACATTGAATTAGACACTTAAAATTGAATTTAATGATATGTATATCTAAAGCTATTTTTAAAAAGTCAATTCAGGAATATTTTAAGAATTCAGGTTTACCTCATTTAAGTAAATCTTTGGCAAATAAGATTACATTAATATTTTTAGTTCAAAAACAAAGCTGTATCTTCTGATTTAGTGTTATATCTTCTTTCATTTACCAGTGTTAAGTATAATAAAAGAACATATTTTTATTCTACTCGAGTATGTTCTTCTTAAACTGATATAGGTTTACTGACCAAGGGGGCTAACACTATTCCTACGTGTTTAAGATCATAAAAATCTAAATTTGCATTTGACTAAATTGAATCATTATGATGATGAACTTGTATTTATTTCAACATCATGTTTTGTAGCTTGTCCATTTGATGATTTCTAAGATCTTTAGATAACTTAAAACCTTGAACTGATATTAAATTAACTAATGATATTCACTGGACGCCTAGATAATTTCCAAGTAAAATAGAATCATGAAACATGGACTAAGCGTGATTTTAAGCTCATGTGATTTCACTTCTTATTTTGATATGCTACAGAGAGGCTATATCTTTGGGTCTGTAAAGAATATTTTCATTTTTGCCACTGAGAAGTTGTGTAAGGAATGCGTGTGGCTGGAGGAGGCTGTGGATGTGTATTCACGAGCTCTGGCAGTCAGCTAAAATGCTGGTGTGTGACCACAGCTCTTAGTTACTATCCCCTAGGCCTCTCTGTAAAACAGTTAACGACTTTTTTAAAATCATTAATGTGATTAACATAATTAATGTAAGTGGTTGAGACTATACTTGGGAGCAATAGTTTCAGAGAAATACAATGATGCACAGGCTTCTGTTTTGCAAGGAAAAGAGTTTTGTCCTAAAGCAGCAGTGTTCAGGGTGTTCTTGTTCTCCAAACTTCTTTACACTCTTCAAACTTCTAGAGGACTCATTTGTTAAAAGTCTGATCTGAGACACCTTATGTGAACTTACAGCAAAGCAAGCTTGAGGATTGTGGGGTAAGTTAACATTCCTGGTGCGCTTATGTACGTAATCAGGCCCAAACTCATGAGACCAGCCTTACTCTGTGATCAAGAATAATTTTAAGATTAACTTTGGTTGGAAGTGGGGAAAGGGGCTGACCCCATGGCCTTGCACTCCACTTTGGCAGCCAGGGTTCGATCGCCAGGCACAGACCTACACTGCTCATCGGCGGACATGTTGTGGCAGCAACCCACATACAAAATAGAGGCAGATTGGGATGGATATTAGCTCAGGGATTATCTTCCTTAAGCAAAAAGAGGAAGATTGGCAGCAGATGTTAGCTCAGGGCCAATCTTCCTCACTAAAAGAAGAAAAGTGGAGAGACAGTAGGGGAAATTTATGCTTCAATGGAAAACTATGGAAGGATGTGTCTATAGCACCTCCTTCTGAGTTTGATTCTGATTTGTGGGAGCTATTTGACAACTCTGTAAACTGTAGACAATCTGATGACAGTGCAAAATGATTCTTGTTGTGAAATGCAAATGAACCCTCGACTCCCCCCGCCCACCAAAAAACAAACTCAGCTCTGTTTGCACATTCATTTCAATATTTCTGATCTATAAATGTGAGTGTTCTTGGAATTCTCCTTTGAACTGATTGTACCACCTCACCAGTTTTCTCATTTAGTTAAATAAAATATTTAATGTTTCATCTTGACGTCTGTATGAGAGTCATGATTTTACCTTTTCTTAAATTCTTTTAACACTATTCTGTGGTGCTGACTTCCGTGCCGTGGAGAATTTGCCCTGTGATGAAGGCTGCATTTCAGTTCGGTGGGAAAAGGCCTCTCTAGTTTGTAAATATTGTTGGTATAACTGGCTCCCCATCTGGAAGAGAGCAAAGCTCGAACCCCCCAAGTCACACCATATCCAAACACGACCTCCAGGTGAACTAAAGGTTTAAATGAACAAATGTAAACAATAAATGTGAAAACGTAGATTTAAGTGTAAAAACTAATGTGAATAACAAAACTCCTAAAAGAACATTTAGGAAAAATTGTAACAAGCTTGATGTGCTGGAGACCTGCCTGAGCAGGACAGGAAAGTATGCTGTTTGGATATTAAGATGCTAACTTTTGTCTTTCATGTGGGTTACATAAGGCTCCTTCCTATTAAATTGATATTAAAAGCGCAAATGTTTCCTCAGGCTATTATTTGTCTTTTGACTGTATAGTGCTTATTGTTACACAAAATTTTAAAATTTTTACTCAAATTTCTTTTACTTTCCAGCTTCTGGGTTTCCTCTCTTGCTTAGGAAAGCTATTTTCATGTCTTTTTATGTTATTTTAGATTTTTATAAAGTTATTTTATACCGTTTTTATTATGCTGAAGTTATTATTTTTCTAGCCATACATAGAAAGCTCTTTATAGATTTACAAATAGAAAACATATCTGGACAATTATACACCAAAGCATGTGTGTTGACTTTTTCCTGAGGGTCGGACCATGGGTGATTTTATTCTCTTGGATTCTGTTTGCTTATCTTCATTAAACAAGCCATATATGTTCATTGTAGAAAAATTATAAAAGAAATTTAATTTTCTAAGAAAATTTAAAATGTCTTATCTCTAGAAGGACGCATGAAAAACTGACTAAATTGGTTGCCTGTGTGGCTGGGGACTGGGGTAGTTGTGGGGCAGGAGTGGGAGAGAGAATTTTCACTGAATCCTCTTTTGTGCCTTTTGCGTTTTGAACCATGTGAATGAATTATGCAAATAATTAAATGAAAATGTGATTTCTCCTGTCCCAAGGGAAGTTTCCTCCCCCACACTGAGTTTTAGGACGGAGCCGCCTGCTGTCATATCTCCCAGTGGCAGCTGCTTACCACCAGATCATAAACACAGCCCACCCCACAGCTTTGCAAACAGGTCTGGGGGCTCCTGTGCCCAGGAGAGTGGGCATCAAAAGCCTGGACTTTGGAGTCAAACCAACCTCAATTTGAATCTGTGCCCCAGGTCCTTAGTGACAGGGCACCAGGAGGAACTCGCTTTCCCTCTCTGCTCGGTTTCCTCATCTCCATGGTGAAGGCAGATAACCACAACAAGCATCTGTGTCTGGAATTGAGATACTGTGTGTAACGTGCCTCACATACAGTAGATGCTCAATAAATTGTAGCTATAATTAGATTTGTCAATTTGGGTATCTTCGAGAGCAGGGTTTTGCAATTTGGCATTATTGACATTTTAGATCATTCTTTTTGCGGGGGTAGGAGGGTCTGTCCTGTGCAGTGTGAGATACTTAGCAGCATCCTTGACCCCTGCTCACTTGTTACCAGAAGCATCCCCTGACTCCTCGCCCCAGGAGCTGCGGCAACCAAAAATGTCTCCAAACTTGGTGAAACATCCCTTGGGGGCTAAACCGGCCCCAGTTGAGAACCACTGATCTAGAGGGTCCAGAAAAGTCCTCCATTAAGTTGAGCAGTATTAAGTTCTCATAGCAGGCTAGTTCATTCTCAGCCTTGGCCAGCCCAGCCTTGCCATTCCAGGGAGGGGTGGACTCATCTCTCCAGCTGGAGATAAGGATGAACTTTCGCCATGGGCCAGGTACCCGGCGGGGCCCTTCCTCTATGCCTGCCTCATAAGGTTATTGAAAGAATAATTCTCCCTGTTCTCCTGTGACCTGGGCCAGATACCAGCACCATGATGAGGGGCAGGGATTGGAAGCCCACACACTTGCATTGCCTGCATATTGAGAAAAAAGCAAAATTATAAATATCAAGGGTCCTGCTGCTTCTCTGCTTACATTCAGAAGTTTAAAAAAAAAAAAATCCTGTGTTTCCACCTTCGCCATCTAGTGGCCAGATGGGCGCCAAGGATAAGACACTGCCCTGACTTCCTTGAGAAATTTGAGGAAAGAGCGAATGTTCCTGGCACACCGCTAGGTTATGATGGGCCTTGGGTGTGCCAGCTGAGAAGCCGCCTCATCTTTCCACGGGTCCTAGGAGGTTTTGGTGCCCACTGGCTGCGTCTGCCATTTTCATCATCTTCCAGGCCTGAGGAACCCCTGGCCTTTCAGAAGGAGGGGCTGCACCTCACCTACAAGAGCAGAGAACAGTAGGACTTTCTGAAAACTGCAAAGGGCTCATGAGATAGATTCAAGAGGCCAGTGTCTCCTTTCTAGGGTCTGTTTGGGTTGGGCCTCAAGGCTTGCATCCCTGAAAACTGGCCCTGATGGTTATTTCATTTTTTGATCCCTGTTGTAAGAAGAACCACCCAAAGGGATGGGGATGGGCATTCATGGAGAATCCATCCAAGACAGAGCCAGAGCAGACACTGTGCCCCAGAAAGACTGTGAACTCCCCCAGGACCGAGAGCACTGGCCATCCAGTAACTCAATGCCTCTTACGATGAGTGAAAGAAACAGCTGGGGTCGGTGACTGAACAATCGTCCTCTGTGCTTAGTGGGCATAAGACTCACTCCCAGGTTTGTACAAGGAGGTGACGTGGGTGACACCACTAGAATGTGCGTTCAAGTACAACCTGTCAGAGCAGAATAAAGTTCTGTGTCTCTCCAGGGGCTGCCTTCTGATTTCAGAATCATCCAGGTGTGTTGGAGGCTTACTCAGGCAAAAGGTCCAGCAGAAAAAGAAGTGGAAACTGTGCTCGGTCCATGTGTGAGCTCCAGGTCAGCCATTGTAATTTCTGCCTCAGCGTGTCATCCTGAAAATTCACCCCAACTCTACTGTGGTGATGCCCAGGCTGGTCTAGGTTTCTTCCCAGCAACGTGATGCCCACAATGCCTGCAGTGGGGTCCCCGAGCAATGGCTCTTAGTTTACCTGCCTGGGTCAGCTGTTGTTCCCAGTTGGGGTGGCTGGCCTTAGAAAACTTGGAAAGTGTAGGTAGTGATGTTGTCTTAGGTCAGGCTCTCCAATTCCCCAAAGCAGAACTTGGGCCAAGCACTTGGACCAAGGAGGTTATTTGAGAGGCTATCCCAGGAATCACAGTGAGGAGGGTGGAGAGAGTGAGACAGGGAAAGAGAAAAGCCAGCAAACAAAAGGTGCTTTAAGGCTGCTTAAAGCTGTGGGCAACTGAGACTCAGACCCAGAGCAGACCCCCAAGAAACCACGTAGAACATGCCTCAGAATGGTCATAGAGGTCTCAGGGGATGGCACCTTTGCCCACCTGATGTCATCCCCATTGTTTGAGGTTGCTCCTCGGAGATGCTGACTCCTCTGTGCAAGTTTGTGCCTTCACATGGCTGAGCAGCCTTCTCTGGCTTCAGAAAAGCAGAGGGTCGCCTTATCTGAGGCTGATGTGGAAACGTGTGGAGCTATCCAGCACTGCTGTGCTGAAATAAAGTGCTGTGTGGCAAGGCCAGTATCAGCTATAGATGTCACCAAGTCCAAGCCTCTAGAGTCTACAAAGAACCCATGACAGGGTCCTGCTGACTCTCCAGACCCTTCCCCTTCCTGCCTCGCCCTCTGTCTCCAGCAACACTCAACTTGCTGATGACTCCTCCACGCACCATGCTGGTCTGGATTCCACATCTTCATTCACACTGTTCCCTTCACCCAGACAGCCCCACCCAACCCCTTCGCTTCACATGCCTCTTGCTTATCCTGCAAGAATCAGCTCAGCACATATTAATTCATCTATCTGACTCTCAGTTTCCTTGTCTTTAAAACAGTGGGGAGAGGGTATTATTATTATTGTGAGAATTGTGGAGATGATATATATGTAAAATGGAGATGACAGGTAGAGATATAAATAGACAGATAGACATAGATATAGAGAGATATATATAGATGTAAGCTTCCTGGCACACAGTACGTTTTGCCACTGGAAATTATTACAAGGATCATTTATCCCTTGAGGCCCTTTCCCTCCCAGACCCTGCCTCATTTCCTTGGCAGGCCTGCTAGAAAATCTTTTCTTGGCTAGTATTTCCAAGACCTCCATGAAAGCTGTCTTGAACTTGGGCAATGGTCTGTCTGAGGGGAAATACCAGCAATGTGAAGTAGGATCATCAATCAGATAAGCAGGAATATCCCCCTCACCATGTTGAAAGGTCCTTAAGCCTTTGCATGATGCTGTCTCAGTCCTGAAAAGGAACATGCAGGGCTTTGGGAAGTCTGCCTCCTGCTCAGGTAATCAGGGAGGTGAGGATTGTGAGGCTAGCTCCTGGTGCCTCTTCTCTCCCCCACGCCCATGAGCCATGGAGATGTATCCTGGTTCTCCCTTCAAGAAAGAGCTCACCATTCTGCTGCAAATAGTGCTGCCCCTGGCAGCTTCCAGCTGTTGGTGCTTTTAGGATCCATCTCACTTTTGATCTGAGGCAACACTCTCCCCCAACAGCCAATGACTGAGCAATGTGGGGGTACTATGGCCTGGCCACGTCTGTCCAACACAACTCCTCTAAGAAGCCATCTTTGCTCTGGAGCTCTTGGTTGGGCTGACAGAAACTTTGTCAGATCTACTTGTGAAGATTTTCACTGCCCAATCCTGCTTCCTCATGGTTTTATCTGTCACAGACGTTGTCCCCCAATAAACCTCATGCAATCCTATCATTGTCTCATGGTCAGCTTCCTGGAGGTCTCCACCCACACAGCCCCTTAGCATTGTCAGGTGCATTGGAGGAACATGCTGCCCCCTGCAGGCCCCAGTCTCCCCATCAGGA
Organism: Equus caballus; assembly: GCF_041296265.1. Lineage (NCBI taxonomy): Eukaryota > Metazoa > Chordata > Mammalia > Perissodactyla > Equidae > Equus > Equus caballus. The sequence goes on from NC_091692.1 coordinate 94,159,539, forward strand.
CATGGAGGGGCTGGCCTTGCTGAGCCCCAGGTCTTTCAGCTTGGCCACCACTGAACTTAGCCTCATTAGGAGGCCTTATTTAGAAAGCTTTCCTCGTCATGTGCTGACATCGTACCACCGGCTTTAGCACGCCAGGACAACTTCAACACTCAGGCACAGACAGTTCCTGCTGTCTTCTCTTTTTCCCACATTTTAAAAACCCCTCACATGGCCCTTCCCTTCCTCCCCCAGCCTCCATGGTCTTGGTTCCCATCCAGGGCCACAACCCATATCAGCAGGGGTTTGTGAGAACAGCACAGAGTTCCCCAGTGTTAATCATTTCATCTGAACAAAGAGAAGGTTAAAAGAAGATACTCAGAGGCCTAGAGAAGGGAAGGGAGCAGGACATCTGGCTATGGGCAGAGACAGGGCAAGAAAAGTGTGTTCTGAGGATCTTTTTATCTGAAACGTCCTGTGTCTCCTAAAGATGGCATATTGCACAAACATACCTGATTTCATTCCCTCCTGAGTCTCCACAAAAACTACAGGAAAAGGAATTTTTAAGCTCTAAATCTAGAAGAACAGGAACATGAGAAGAATAGTGGAAAGCAACAAATTGCAGTAACCGGAAAGCAGACGAGATAGTAGTACTTATCTCAGCCTCCCTGAGAAAGTCAAATACTAACCAGACAGTGAGGAAAGCCAAGAGCCACCCAGATGTACAGCACAGAATCTTCAAAAGGCTCAGGAATTGATGGCACCAGGTACTTCTAGAGGTGGAGGGTGAGAGGGGAGGCTGAAATAAGGAGGATTCAATGGCAGCTATTTAGAAGCAGTTAGTCCTGGAAACCCTCTCTCACCTCAAACCCCTTCTTGGCTTCCCCTCCCCAACCCTGGTAGAAGACTGGAATCTATTCACTGGAGTGAATAAAACAGAGAATCTGTAGCCTAGAGGACACCTGAACACTTAGAGGCAGAATATCTGTTAGAACAAGGCATTAAATGGTTATACGCATGCTGAATGGTGAAACGGTCCAGCTCTTTTCCCTTTGTAGCTCCTAAGCACTGGTAGGCCAACTTTAATCCTTCAGGCAGGAATTGGGAAGAATACTCTCCAGAAACTCTGACCAATGGCAGGGATGCCTCCAAAAATAGGCCCTGCTGGATCACTGTCCATTGAAGTTCACAGTCAGCAAGGGCTCAGAGACCCCATCAGCTCCATTGCTCCCCATCTTAAACGTAAGTAGACAACCAAAGATTACTGGAAATATGAGCAAAATGTCTAACATAAAAAGCAGAGACCAAAACAAGACGGAAAAAACAAAGTTGAAATAATTGAGACCAAGCTGGAAGAAACATCAAAAAAAAAAGTTATTAATATCCTCAGACACTGCAACCATGACATGAAACTGGATGCTATTTTTTTTAGGAGAAAATATGTTAGAGAACAAAAAGAGAACTTCTGGAATTTGAGAACAAATGCAGACATGAAAAAACTCAATCGAAGGGCTGTGAAAAAAACCCTTGAGGAAATCTCCAGAAAGTAAACATAGAACAGAGATGAATGATAGAAGATGAAATATGAGGATATTAAAAGACCATCCTAGGAGATACAGCATGTGAATAATAGGGGTTCCAGAAAGGAAAACCAGAGAAGAAATCATTAATAAGTTTTTAAAAATGTTTTCCCAGAAATGAAATTTCATGACTTTCTAGACCGGAAGGGCTTAGCAAGTTCCGTGCATGCCAAACCCTACACAGCATGGTGAAATTACAGAACAATAGAGATGAAAAGATTATACACTTCCAGAGGAAAATAGACTCACACACACAGGATCAGATATCAGAATATCTTTAGAGTTCCCAAGAGCAGTGCTAGAAGAGAGAATTCTAGAGCAATACTTTTAAGAATTTGAAGGAAAATAATTTCCAAACCAAAATTCTATTCCCATTCAAACAACTAAGCAAATATGATGGTAAAACAGACATTTTTATACAGAAAAAAGGTCTCCAGAAATTTACCTCGCATACAATCATTTTGCAGAAAGCTCCTAGAGGAGATGCGTCTACAAAGCAATAGAAGTACATAGTGGGACTGGGATAGAGGAAACGAGATGAAACGGATGAGATAGTGAAAAAAGATCCAAGGTGACTGACATGTACCAAGCAGTTAGTCTGGATTTGGAGAAGAGTGAATTGGAAGAAAATTTTGAGAACTGCCATTACCAAGAGACCTACTGCCATTGTTGTAAGATCTGGGACTCATTTTGTCTGAAAGTGGTTTTATTCTATATTGTCATATACAATTGTTAGTTTTGCTGGGTATAGAATTCTAAGATGTATATCGTTTTCCTTCAAAATTTTATGATGAAAAAATACAAAGCCAGTGTAGCTTAAGTTTAAATGTTATGTACACTATTAGGCAAATATTTGCTGAGTCTCTCATCTTTCTTTCAAAACTAAAGCTGATGACTGGCTAACCCAGTGCTTTGCATTCTCAAAGCACTTGTGTGAACAGCTTCATTATGAAAGCTCTTGTTAAAAGGTATTCTCATTAACTCTTAGATGAATCTTGTGGTCTCCGGTTTCAATAAAATTTCAATTAAGAAAAAAAATCAAAGAAACTTAGGGCTTATATTGATATACATCTACCAAAAGCAAGCATGTGAGGTTTGCAATCCAATGATTGAAACAAGAAACCATCAGTAGGTTGGTGTCTAGGAAGACGTCTGAACTCCTGAAGAAGTCAGATACCCAGACAAGGTTTGATAGATATTTGACTCTGTCTACAGACTGGAAGAACCTACCCCTTCTCTCCATTTTTATGGCCAGTGAATTGAAGAGCTGAAGAAACTACCTACTGTCTTCTCCCACTTGGGCTATCTCTGCAGCTTCTCAGTTTATTCAAGATTATTTAAGCTTTCTGTGCCCTAGTTTCTTCCTGTGTCAACTGGGGATAATAATAGTATCCACCACATAGAGTTGTGATGATTAAATGAGATGATGTGTGTAAAGCACTTAGAACAGTGCCTGGCACATAGTAAGTGCCATAGAAGTGTTTGCTATAGAAGAAGTTCAGGGGTAGATGGAGCAGGAAAGAGGAAAATGCTTTTTCCATAGAGGATACTTCCCAAAATACTTGTTTTTCTCTTCCAAGAGGAAGTCATGCTTTCTTCATTAACTTATTTGTTTAAGTCCACAAACATTTACTGAGTGCCTATTGTGTGATAGATACTCTGATTCTAAGCACCAAAGACATGACAATGACAGTAAGTCTTAGATTCTGCTCTTGGAGTAGGGGAAGGCATATTTATTTGTCCAGTTATTTGGTTAAGGTCTTCTTACAAGTTTTCATAAGTGCTATGAAGGAGAAGTTCAGGGCATTATGAGAAAGTACAAGAGGAAAACAGAATTTACATTGAGCAAGTAGGAGGGGTTGTGGTCAAGGAAGCTCTCTCTGAGACCCGAAGGATGAGAAAGAGTTGACCAGGCCCCAGGAGGGGTCATTCCATGCAGACCAAGGAGCAGGACGTACACCCTAAGTCAGGAGAACAACTGGTATCCTGAAGATGCCAAGAGAAGACGACCACAGCTGGAAAGCAGAGAGCCAGGAGGCACATGTTGGAGGCTGGGTCAGGCATTTCAGGGTCTTGCAGAGTCCATGGCAAAGACTTCAGACATGGCCTTGCTCTGCCCAGAACCTATTCATGGCTTCTCATTGGCTTAGGACAACAGTATCCTGGTGGGGGAGTTGTCATCGACCAGAGAAGGCGGACACTAGTGCTGTCACTGACTGTGATTAGAGAGGCTCTGATTTGATTCAGAGCAGACAGTGATCACTGGCTCCCTTCTGAGACTTGAGATGGCACTGATGGGTGGGACAAGAGTTTCACAAGTGTCTCAAAGTCCTCTCTAGGCCTCAGGATGTGGGCCACAGGAACAGTTTACTCACTCATGGACAATGGGAGGGTGACAGACAGAGGGTGGACCCTGGAGCTACTACTCTGCACTGCTGGTTTGGTTCAGCATTGCCTGCCCCACTCCTGGAGGACACCTGGCCTGGAGTGAGCTCTCAAGGGGGTCCTGTGCTGAGCCAGTGAGTGTAGGCACTAGGTTTATCATCAGTGTGGCGAGGGATGCCTGGGCAAAGGGAGCAACAGGTTCAAAGGTGGGAAGGGTAGCCCCCATCCCCTGCCTGGCATCACTGATTCAACACAAACTTCTGCTCATTCTTCCGTCAGGACTTTAAGAAGAGGTGGCTTGTGAACTGACATTGTCATTACAGCAACTAACATGCCTAGAGGAACACAGACCTTACAGTGAGAGGTGCAGAGGAGGAGGCAGCTTATCTCATTGTATTTTAATTATTATTAAACACTCGTTAATTGTGCCGGGCCCTGGGGGTGCAATCTGCTGAGCAATTAGACCCAGCCAAGGCTTTAAAGAGAATGCCTGGGGGAAGTGACACTTCTTGACTAGATCTCTGCAGGTGAGGCAGGGACGGAGAGGGCCTGCCAGCTGCCCCTTTCCCCCTGGGCTTCTGTCTCTACGGGTAAGTCACTCTCATCTCCTCCGTGGAGCCTGGACCAGGGCTCCCGGTGATGAGTTTGGGCATCTCCCCTGAGTGGCACAGCCAGTAAACATCCTGCACAGCAACAGCAAAGTGATTTCACTCTAGGGTGACCATCTGTCCTTTTCTGTCTGAGACTTGGGGATCCAAGAATGAGGGACATTCAATTTTAAAACTAGGAAAGTCCCAGGCAAACTGGGATGATGTTGGCACCCTGCTCTCTCCCTTACACATCAAGTGGGGCCAGACCCGGCTGATCCTATCAGGCTCACAAAGCATCTTGTCCTGTTGTTAGAGGTTGGAGTGGCCCTGCTCATCCCCTGCCTCAATTCCTGTAGACACTTTCCAACATGCTAGCTGGGTTCCCGCCTAGTAGTTTCCAGGCCTACTGGTCAGCCAGAGCTCCAGCAGGTATCAGATGGAATGCCCAAAGGATTTCCATGGAGAGAGTTTAATGAAGGGACTATTAATGGAAATGAGGACAGTGCGAGGGGAACCGGGAAGGGATGGTAAAGCACCCAGGGTCTAGGAACTGTGGGAAGCCTTTTCCACTCTGGGGCCTGAAAGGGTTTGGGGGGAGGGAGGAAAGGTGTGTCGCCAGAGACCAGACAGAGATGAACCATTAGCACTCCACAGCAAGGCAGGGAGAGGTCAGGGTTAATCTATAGCTCAAGCTCTCTCTTCCCACCCTCCCATCTCCTACCAGTATCTCCCACTGACCAACTCCAATTGGAAGCCAGAGGAAGACTCGATAATACAGTCCATAGGTTCAGCATCCTGAGGCACAAAGCAGGGAAGGGGGTGGGCAGAGAATAGAACTAAAGAATGGCCAACACACACATCTGTAAGGAAATTATCCCAGAACCAAGGCTCGGAGCTTGAGTTCACGAGCCCTGGGGCCAAACCAGGCACTTCCTGCAAAGAAGTATCCAAGAGTGCATGAGCCTAGGAGTTACGCAGACCTTGGTTTGACTCCCTCCCGTACCCACAGCCTGGTCTCTGTGTCTTCATCGATCACACGAGCATAATGATGTCCACTGTATAGGGGGCACTGAGGGCTAGATGAGAGGACAGGTAAAGCATGTACTGGGGGGCCTGCCACCTGTTTGGGGAAGGAGGGGAGGATGAGAGAACACATGAAGGAAGAGTATTTCTTCCCTCTGATCAGACTGAATTTAATCCTCTCCCGACACTCCCATACCTAGTGTGTCCAGCAGAGCACCTAGTATAAAATATTGTTTTCTTTGGCTTCTTGACTCCACTGGGTCTTGCAAGAGCTTAGAGTTAGCTTGAGGAACTTGCCTCAGTTTCCTCTTTGGCACATGAGGATCAGAATGGTACCTGCCACATAGGCTCATTGTGAGGATGAAAGAGGTGCCCAGACCATGCCTGGCACATAGTGAGCATTCCACAAGGGTGAGCTGCGGTTATTGCTTTTGCCGTTATTGCTAGTATTAGGCTCAAATGAGTTCTTCACATAAATCTCATAGTAAGCTTCCCAAAAACCCACTAGCCCCATTCTACAGAGGAGCCACGTGTCATGGTCTTTTACACGTCAACTTGACTACAGTCCCCAGCTACTCAACCAAACACTAATCTGGGTGTTGGTGGGAAGGGATTTTATAGATGTGATTAGAGGCCATAATCAGTTGACTTCAAGTAAATAAGATCATCCTAGATAACCTGGGTGGGCCTGATTCAGCCCACTGAAGGGCCTTAAAAGCAGAAGTGAGGCCTTCCTGATGGAGAACAAAATTCCATCTCTGGACAGCAGCTTCAGCCTCTACCCGAGAATTCCCGTCTGCCTTTCCTGATGGCCTGCCCTATGCGTTCCAGACTTACTGAGCCAAAGCCCACAGCTGTGTAGCAACCCCTTGCAATAGATCTCTGAATGCATATCTCCTCCTGGTTCTGCGTCTCTGCTTGATCCCTGCCCGATACAGCATCTGAGCCTTTGAGAGATTAAGGGGCTTGCTCAGCAAGAGATGGAGAGCCAGGATCAGGACCCAGCCCCATGTGACCCCAAGCCCTGTGCTTTCCCTTTAATGGTGGCAGGGCATGTGGCTCAGAGATGGGCCCTGGCCTCCACGACTCCGGGATGAATAGGTCTTGATTACACTCCCTACACGCTCTGTACTTCGCAGCTCCCTCCCCCTTCCCCTTCATTCCCAGCAGTGTCATTCATCTCAAGAATGAAAGGAACAGCCACTCACTAGCAAGACAGGGTAGAAGGGGACAGCCGTGCAGTGGAGAGACAGCCATGCACTGGGGGGATAGGCCGGCAATGCAGGGAGCAGGCCTGCACTGGGGGCCCTCCCTGCACTGGAGGAGCAGCCCCACACCCTGTACCCACTCAGAGAATCCCTCAGGAAAAATCCCCTCCCCCACAACCTGCTAATATTTTTATAAGACACTACCCCCACTTCCAAAACCATCTATTCCTGGTGCTGCACTGGGGCGTTGCCATGGCAACAGGGCAACGCGGGAGGCCCAGCAAGCTGGCTTGCTTCTCTGATGGTTCTGTGGGGACCTCATGGTTCGCGGAGCGGCTGTGCGAGCCAGCACCATCTGCTCTGAGCAGTGAATACAGAGCCCCTCCCTTTCCCTCCTCTCCTCACTGGGCTGCACCTCACCCTAAACCCAGGCCCCAGGGGCCAAGGACCCCTGCAGAGGGGCCACAGGAGAAATGCTGGCTAAGAAGTGCAGAAATCCAGAGTTCCAATCCTAGTGCCAAAGCTGGGAATGGGACAGGCCCCACTGTGCTATAATGGGCCAGAGTGAGGGAGGTATGTTTCCCCAGGGAAAAATCAGCCCTGTTACCCCCTAAAGGGGAACTCCGGGTGGGCAGTGCTTCCTAGGGGACAGTGAGAGTAAAAACCCATGTAAGCTGTGCCCTGTCACTTCAGCCCATAGCCATGCTGGAGCCAAGCATCCTGAACACTAGGAAGTTAGAAGACAGCTGGACTCCTAGGGGTGGGAGCTCTCATCTCTCCCCAAGGTCACACAGGTCAATGGTAATCACCCCTCCCTGGGGAACCTTCTCCAGGCCATCACTCCCAGCAGTCTGAATTGGCATCCATACCAAGCGTGTGATGGCAGATCTCGGACGTCTGCCTGGATACATGACGGGCAGAGAGGAGCAGAGGCATCTGTGAGCTGTGCATTTGCCACCCCACCACGCCTGACTGACCCCACTGAGCAGGCATGTCAGGTCTGCCCCAATGCCCCCAGCACATAGTTGTCCACCATTCTCAGCCATAACCCTGCAAGGGAGGAATTCATGACGTTACCTATGGGTGCGTGTCAAATCCCCCACTGCCACAAACCCTGTGTCCATGAAAGAGAGGGGAGAACCAGCAGGCTGGGGTTTGCTCCCTCTCCGTACTCTACCCAGCTCCCCATGTGCAATTCTGCAAATGTCCACACCTGCCTCCCGGCTCCACCTGAGATGCTGCCTGCCGAAGACCTCTGGCTGAGCCCAGGAGAAAGAGGAAGTGGAAGACGGGGACACGCTTGCACCTGCTCGGCCGTGGGAGGCCTGGGAGCAAGGCAGGTGGGGCATGTGCATCTGAAGAGCATGGATGAATCCAGCCACACCAGCCTCCCCGGTGCCCGGAACATGCCAGCATTTCTTGCTGGAACGCTCTCCGCCCATCTGCTTGGCGAACTCTCTCCTCCCTAAAGTCTTTGCTCAGAGTTCACCTTTCCAACGAGATGAGCCCTGACTGCCAACTGTGCGCGTCACCTGCCTCCTGCTGGGCTCAAAATCTCTCTTACTCTGCCCTTCTCCTCCTGTTCCCTGACCCCACCTTCAAATGAACCATATCATTTATCTATTTATTATGCTTATGTCTCACCCACACTAGCGATAAGCTCCTCCAAGGCATTTATGAGCCTGATATTCACTTAGGTGTCCCAAGTACCTAGACAGCAGTGCCGGCATTTTATAGACTCTCCATAACCATTTCTCGAATGAATTAAATAAAAAAAAATATGGCTCAAAACTGAGCTCCCTTTAGTAGATCCTCAGTGAACACGTGGTTTGTGTATGAGGGATGAGACATGTGCTAAAGACGCCCATTGAGTATAATCTGACTTCCTTTCATTAGTATTAGCCAACTGGGATTCAGCATTTGGTCAGTGCCACAGTTGCTGATTTGGCCCTTCCCTGCATGACTCTTGGCACAGTATATTTTAACTTATCTGGTATATAAAACATCGAGGGCTGCTGCATACAGTTGTACCTGTTGTGCACTGCACAGGAAAGCTGGACCAAGGTGGTACGTGGGGCTGGAAATAGGGCCAACCCTCACCAAGCTGCACTTCCATGGTCCCAGGCTACGTTCATGCAAAGGAAGGAGTGACTTTGTCTTCATGAAAGCACCTCTGCTCACCAGGTCCTGTGTCCGCTGGGCTGCATTTCAATTTAGCAGAGGTGTCACATGGGCTAGTGAAGTGTTATTACCCTTTCGCAGATGATCTTCAACGTGACTGTTGGGAAACCCCAAGTCCTCTCCATAGTCCTCCCCCATCTACTCCCCTGCTCACCAACCCCCCCCCCCACTCCCAACCTCAGCCTCTTTGCCTGGAGCAGAGAAGATAGATAATAGGTGCTGTGTTTGAAGGAGACACGGCCATATGATCCTGGACAGATGATCGACCACATTATGAAAGAGCAAGTCTTGGCTGAGGGAGGGAGGGGACAGGAAGGAGACACCAGGAGACAAGAGGACACAGTGACCCTGAACATTGATGGGAAGAAGTGGGACCCTTAAAATGTGAGGGTGGGAGGTAAACGGTTTCCCACACTCATCCTGGCCTCATCTGTAATATTTTTTCTCTGAGCAGAAATTTTCTCTGCCATAGGCCACCACAGCTACCCTAAGAGGGCACCATAATGCTAGCCACAGATGTATGAACCCAAAACAAGTTTGGCCCATCAGAGTCTCTCTCCTGGAATTTGGAATTGAGATCCAGGTATTGCTAACTAATTGTAGGAAGCCAAAGTGAAAGGTGGGGTACACATGGGAGCTGAGCTACCGTTTGAGGTAGCCCTAATTTAACATAAGACCCTAGAGCTGTGAGTTCAATTTGTGTTGTAATTCAGCCACCCACAGGATTAGCTGCTGGGCAACAGAATAACAGATGACTCTAAATATAGTAAGATCAAAAAATCAGTTCCTGATTCCCGTCTCTAAGATTCTGTTCACCTGGAACTATGCCCAGACACAATAGCTGTGTCTGTCAGGCTTCGAGGAAGTAGAGGTGTCATGAGTGTTGTGGAAATGAGAAGCTTGTGATAGGAATCAGACCTTACACAAGTGTGGGTGAGGTGCTGGAAAACTCTTAGGGATACGTGTGTTCATCCTTAATAGATTCTTCCATGGGCACAGCCGTCCCACTGTTTGTAACCCAAAAGAAGTGTTCCAAAATGTTCATAGCTGCATTAGTAAGAATAGCCAAAAACTAGGAAAAAAATGCCCATCTACAGTGGACTGGCATGTTCATAGAATGGAACACTTTGCAGCAACGAGAAGGAACACACTAGACCGACATGCAACATGGATGAATTTTACAAATAAGCAAAAAAAGCCAGCTCCTAGAGAGTACATGTTTATGATTCCAATTATTTAAACTATAAAAAACAGACAGTCAGAAGTCAGAAAAGTCATTGCCTGGTGGGAGGTCAGTATCTGGAAGGGGTTGAAGGCAGCTTCTGGAGCGACCGTTGTGTTCTATTTCTAGACTTCGGGCTTCTGAGACATGGGTGGTTCAGTCTGTGAAAGTTCGAGCCGTTCACTTCTCTATAGTGCCTGCCATGCTTCAGTAAAATTTAAATTGAAAAAAGAAAAGAATCTCGGATCCAGATTTGCTTCCAGGAGAAGATGAGTTGCTGTCAGATGGACCGTGTTTGGCTGTTCAGGCTACTATCACAGAATGCCATAGACTCAGGGGCTTATAAACAATAGCAGTTTATTTCTCACAGTTCTGGAGGCTGGAAGTCCAAGATCAAGGCATGGGCAGATTTGGTACCTGGTGGGAACTGATTGCTGGTTCACAGACAGCTATCTTTATCACTGTGTACTCACATCGCAAAAGGGGAGAGCAAACATTTTGGGGTCTCTTTAAGAAGGGCACTAATCCCATCTGTGGGGGCTCCACCCTCATGACTTAATCACCTCCAAAAGGTCCCACCTCGCAATACCATCACATTGGGGGTTAGGATTTTAACACATGAATTAGGGACGGATACAAACAGTCCATAGCAGACCACTGAAAAATGCAACGAACTCCAGAGTTCTGTGCTAGAAGTAAGGCCATCCTGACTTGCTAAGGGGCGGATGGTCCCAGTAGGAAACCCGGCCTCAGAAGTACCCAGCACAGTGCATGACAGCAGAACAAGGCCAACTCATATATTCAGCAACTGCTTTCCCTTCCTTGACAACCTAAGGTAACTTTCCCAAGATCATCGCCTGGGCTGAGACATGCACCCAGCTCTCACAATGAGATGATCTCTTTATGACATTTTGTCTTCTCTTGTTGAGTTGTCTGGGTGTGGCAATCGTATAGTGTATGCAGCAGGCAGGGTCCACCAGTAGGCAGTGGCATACTCCCATTGACTGATTTGGGCATGGTTTAACAAAAGGACTATTTTCAAAAACTCAGAGAACAAGGAAATCATAAAAGATAACGCAGAACCTGGGTTAATAATGGCAGGGTGCCATTACCCGCCAGGCCAGGGGAGGCGGGGCACTTCAGAAGCTGGAAACCAGAGGCTGTATGGAGAGGGCCACCTTGCAGAGGCTCGACCCATCTTTAGAAAACATCCAGACCCCAGAGTCTCCACTGGGCAAATAGAGGGAATAAATGCTCCCACATCCCCTCTTGCCAGATCTCCCCATTGGCGAAATCTAAATGGAAGCCACACAGGTCCATTTCCATGGACACAGAACAGAGTGGATCAAGGTGGAGAGAGATCTGGAGGGGAAAACAGAAGATTCCCAGCGCAGCGTTTGAGTCAGGACACTGGAGTCCATGTCACTGCCTCCAAGCTCACCCTGGCTTACTAAAACCTGATTAGCTGAATTCATCACCTAGAAGAAAGGGCAGCGTGGATCTGGCCTCGGGGACTTGACTCTGGACTTAAATATGCTTAGGCTTTGCAAGATGTGTCTGAATTCTGGCTTCATCCTCTCAGCCCACCGGGCCCCAGAGGCCCCAAGAGGCCTCATGCCACAGCTGGTGGCAGACACGGAGCTCTTCCCCAGCATTTCCCATTGGGGGAGAAAAGAGAGGGCTCCACCTGGCCGATGTGAGTCACGCGTTCATCCCTGGAGAGGTCACTGTGGTGGCCCAGGGGACACAGTGCTCAAATTAGCCCAGCCTGGGCGACAGACCACCCTGTGACCGGGGTGAGGACTGTTTCCAACGTGGGGATTCTGCCAGTTGCTGAGCGTGTCTATTCCAATTACACGTTGCAGAATTTGAGAGGCAACCACAGGATGGCCTTGGGGGCCCAGTGGACCCACTGTGAGGTGGACCTGAGCTAAACTTCGTTGATCACCTGACCTCCATGAGCCCCTGCTCTGACCGGTGGGCCAAAGTGACTGTTTCGTTCTCTTGGAATTCGTGTCAGCGTAGAGCCTGTGTCCAGTAACCCCCAAAAATCTGACTATTCCCCCTTCCCCAGTGCAGCCATCCTGGTAAATGGCCATAGGTCCCTTCAGGAAAGGCTAGGAAGAATAGTATAAATTGTTGTCAGTGGAGCTGGAGCCTCCCTCATGGGGACCCGGCCTCCCCTTCATTCAGGGGTTCTGGGTCTGCAAACTGGCTGAAGTCTGGACTCTCACCGGAAGAAGGAGCAAAAGGGAGCCAGGCCATAGCCACACAGAAGTCTCTCTGCACAGTAGACACAGAGCACGTGGCAGACACATGGCCAAGGGAACATGTTCGGAATGCGTACAGCTGAACGGAAATAATAACCACAGAAGCAGCGCCTCAGAACGGTGCCTGGCACACAGCTAGCGTTTATCATGAGCATTCCATATATTATTTCAGTAGGTCCCTTGACTCACGGGGCAATGTTAATAATAACAATTCCTCAAAAGAGCCCTGCTTTACATATGAGCAACCTGCGGTGCGATGAGGTTAAGCAGCGTTTCTGCCTAAGACTGTGGGTGCTGAGCCAGGAAGCTGACCCGGCCCCTACCTGGGAGTTCCCACCCTCCCTGTGACCCCGCCTGGCCCTTCAGGTGGGCCAGGTCATGGAGCCCCACGCTCCTCTCTTTGGGCTCTTTGAGTTTGTTTATCCACACGATTCTCGGCCTGGCTGGGGCTGAGTCAATCAGAGCTGCTAGGACAGTGGACTTGAGCTTCTCAGGGAAATTCAATAGCTGAGTCGATAGGCCTTCGAACTCTGCAGCAGGGACTTGAAAAGGCTGTCCAGGCTGCACCAGTGACCCTGTGCTTCCATCTCCATCCAAACCTCTTCATTCTCTCTGGGGGTGACTGACTTGGGCTCTGGTGAGGGCTTGGCAGGACTGGAGTCACAGCTGAGGCTCGGCTTGTTCCTTGCTGCCACCAGCTCTAGATACATGATGAAAAACAAGATTTTATCCATGCCAGTGCTTCCAGCTTCACCTTCTGCCACCGCTGGTTGAAGGATGTTGAGGATCCAGGCGAGGAAGTGGCTTCTCGACTTCTTCATTTGAAGAGGACACCCCATCCCCTGATGTGGCCTCCTCCAGATGTGGGGGAAATCCCAGACATGCCTTTTGTGTTTTTTTGTCCCTAGAATAGGGATGGGACTGGAGTGGGCAATGCTTAACCCAGATAACTCATATGTGGGATTTCATTGCATGCAACTGTCTCCAGGAAGACGTTGTGGGCCAGTCACTAATTCAATAGATATTTATTATGAACAAACCATGTCCCAGTCACTAAACGCCTGAGGAACCAGCATCCTGAGATGTGGATCTGTCGGGACATAGGTTGTAGACAATCACAACTCCAACATCTTAGTTATTGGAAGGTATTTTTCTCCCTGACTTTGTGTCCACCTTAGGCCAGCTGAGGACTCTCCACTTCAGGACCTAAACTCTGTAGCCACTATCTTGAAACCTGTCAGCATGACAGAAGGAAAGAAAGTTCCAGAAGGTCTCATACCAACAATTAATGCTCCAGCTGGGAAGTGACCCATGTCCCTTCACTCAGGACTTATTGGCCAGAACTAGTCACATAATCCCACCCACACAGGGCACCAGGAAGTCTGACCCTGCCATGTGCCTGAGGGTGGGGAGCTGGAAGGAGTTGATGCACAGCAACGCCGATGTGTGGGGGCGGGGTCCCGATGCATGTAAACAGGTGTGCTGGGGAGAAAGGCTTCCTCAGTCAAATATACTCAGGAACCACAGGGTTAACAAAGCTCAAAAGTTTCCTAGGGCAGTAAAGGCTGTGAGAAGTTGTGGTGTGGTGGGTTGTAAATCTCCAGGAAAGGGATACAGAAGACAGCCATGCAGGTAACCTATTTGGGGGGAGCAGCTTATAGGAATAGCATTCCTTGGAACACTCTGGGGAATGCTGTGAGTTCTTACAAGAAAAGCACTTGTTGGATGAAGGGGTGGGGCACAGAGGATTTTAGGGGGGCAAAACTACTCTATATGGTCTTCTAACGGTGGATCCACGTCATTATACATTTGCCCAAACCCACAGAGTGTACACCACCAAGAGTGAACCCTGATGTAGACTACGGGCTCTGGGTGACAATGACGTGCTGATGTGGGCTCATCAATTGGAACAAATGTGCCCTCTGGTGGGGGATGTTGATGGTGGGGGAGGCTGGGGGCATATGCGAACTCTCTGAACCTTCTTCCCAATTTTGCTGTGACCCTCAAACTGCTCTAAAAAATAAAGTCTACTTTTTGAAAAGGTGGAAACAAATATCAAATAAGAGACGCATACAAGTAAAGAAGATTCTGAAACTCCTGCTGAAAAAGCCCTTAGCACCCAGTGCCTGGCACACGATCATGGTAGTAACTGCTCAATGAAGGTGAGCCACTACCTTCTTATTTAATAGTGTCGCCCTGACCAGGTGCAGATGAGGAAAGTGCCCAAGGACACATGGATGGCAAATGGTAGAGCTGACTTATTATTAATAAGAATTATTAATCATCATAAAAAAGAAGTTCCTTTGACTACTCACTCTGGAGCAGAACACAGAGGTGCTCACAGGAGAAGCAGCTCAACTGAAAACCGGCCCCTGTACTCTGGAATATCTGCCTTTGTGGCTTTTGATTATAGGATTTTTCATTTGTGGCAAGAGAGAACAAAACCTTCGAAACCTCATGTTCTTTACGCTGTGGCCTCCCAATCAGGAGTCACAGGTCCTCTTTGGTCTCAGCTTCCGTGGAGTGGGGTCCTCTTCAGGGAGGGGCCCCCAAAGTGAGTGTTGTGTATACTTATATTTAATGTCAGGCCATCACAAACGTATCTTATAAACGTGGTGAAAATCTAACCTCAGTAACAAACAGAAAAACATACAGAAACTTAATTATATTTAATTAACTATATTAGAAATGACCGTTAATTTTATTAATAGGTGCATGATGATGATGACAGCCATGATGACACTGTTGCTGAAGAGGATTCCTGGAATAGGATCCAGAGTTGCCATCCTGCACCTGTGGCAGGTAGGGAGCTGTACCTGCATTCCAGTTAAGTCAGCCGCATAACGCCCTGTGTGTCCTAACTAATGATGAGCAGGGGACCCCAGGGGAAGCGCCAAAGTGGGTTAGAACCCAGGCATTCTAACTGCATACAGAGCTCCAAGTGGGGTTACAAGAAGTTGTGGATCCTCAGCTGCCAACGCCCTGGGTGTCCTTCTGAGCTGGGTGGGGCGTAGCTAAGATAATTACAGAAAAGATAGGAAAGGAGCCCTGCCCATATTATCCCTCCAGAAGATTCTAGAAAGCACAGAGTGTTTTTAGGAAGCACTCACATCCTCATTCACTGAGAATAGAAATTTCTCTCCAGAGAGTTCTGCCTTGGGTCATGAACTAAGAGCCAAGCCAGTCTTGGAACCCCAGTCCACAAACTTGGAGCCACTCGACCCCCACTACAAAGTTCCATGACAATCCTTCCCGAGGCTGCCCACTGTGCGCACAGGCGCCCTGTCTTGGGGACTAGGACAGTCCTCACATGGCCTCTCGTAGGGGCTCCAGGCCTGAGCCTCTGTCTGGATGGCTCTCTAAGCCTCTCCAATCCATCTCTGGGCTATGAACTTGTCTTCTGGGGCCTGGAACATGCCAGGAGGCCGATGACAGGGATGGGAGGAGTAGAGAAAGAACAGAAGGATGCCGGGAGCTTCGCCCAGTCTGCAGGGCGTGCGTGGGCTCCGCTTCTGACCTTATTCAGTCAGTTAGGCTTTCAGCAAATACTTGATGACTGTTAGATGCTGGACTCTGTCCTAGGTGCTGAAGTACAGGAGTGAACAAAACAGGTGTAAATCCCTGCCCTCACGTGGCTTACATTCTCCGGAAGACGCAACCAACCAATATAAGTGCAAAATATATCATAGGAAGTGGCAGACGGTGATATGTGCTATGGGAAGAAAGCAAGCTGGAGAGAGGGGCAGGAGGCCACAGGGGTTGGGGGTCCGAGAGAGCCCACCAAGAAGGTAACATGTGAGTATAGACTCTGGGGGAGGTAAGGAGGTGGAGGGCTGGAGAAAACATGTTCTGGTCAGAGGGAGCTGCTGGGCAGTGGTGCTGAGGCACAGCCAGGAGGCCAGCAGGGCCAGAAGGGAGGGTGGACCAGGGAAGGTGACCTGACCTTACTTACACTCTAAAAGGATTGCTTTAAGACCCTCTGTGTTGTCAAGATTCAAAGAACTGCACGTCTAAAAAGAGTAAATTGTTCCATATGTAAATTATGCCTCAATATACATGATTTTTAAAATGCAAAAGGATGCTGTGGGGTAGGCAGGGGAGGGGAGCGGGGGGATGGCTGACACAATAACCCAGGGGAGACCTGGGCATGTGGACCAGGGAGGTTTGGTGGAGGTGAAGAGAAGGGGTCAGATTCTGGGTAAATATTGATGGTAGAGCCAGCTGGATTTTTCTGAGGGATTGGATTTGGGGTAGAAAAGAGAGGAGTCGAGGATAATTCCAAAGTTCTTTGTTCTGAACAGCTGGAAGGATGGTGTTGATTTATTGAGATGAGGAGCCCTTCAAGAGAAGCCGGGATTGGGGGTGGGGGAGGGGGACGACAGGGGTTTACTGTTGGCCACGTGAAGTTTGAGATGCCTAGTAGAAGTCCAAGTGACCATGTGGATGTCCAAACTGGAGCTTCTTATGAACGTTTATTGGATGGAAGGAAGGAAGGGAGAGAAGGAGAGGAAGGAGGAGGATGAGGAGGATGAGGACGGATGAGCAGGAGGAATCCACACCTAACTACTTTCCCATCCAGGATCACCTATGTCCTCAGCAGCCTGGTTGGGGTCACACTAGATGGAGACCTGTCACTGCACACTGGGACTCAAAGAGGAGAGACGAGATCACCTCTAAAGTGTCAACAACACATATTGTAAAATCCTGGCAGATGCTGCATATAATTTTCTTGGGAACCCTGAAAAGGCAGGACCTGGAGACCTACTGTGAGCAGGCTCTCTGAGAGGTGGCAGGATTTGGGACAACGGCCTCCTTTCCTTCCCTAATCTACAGGGTTGATGCTGCATCTGGCCCTTAACTGTAATGATGGCCGATTTATGGCAGTGAATTCGCTGATGTTTGCTGTTTGGGTGGAAGGCAGGGTGGGTACAGAGCAATGAGAGGAAACAGGGCTGAGGGTCATGGAAGGCCAGCCTGGGCCAGACTAACCATCTCTCTGAACCCTCCTAAGAAGTAGAAGTCCAAGAAGGATGGATGAAATCAACTCCTCCCATCTGTGAGCTGATTTTAGCCCTCGCTAGCTTGTAAGAAGGGTCCCTGCACCCAACTGACAGCCCTCAAGTCCTGGGTCCATCACCTTTTTCAGATGAAGACACTGAGGGGTCATAATAGTGCCAACCTTGAAGGTGGAGGGAAGATCAAATGAGTTCATATATGGAAAAGAGGTTAGAGCATGGATCTGCAAACTGTGGCCTCCAGGCCAAAGCCGGCTGCTGTCTTCGTGTGGCCCATCGACTAGGAATGGTTTCCACAATTATTTAATAGTGGGGGGGAAATCAGAAGAATATTTTGCGACCTATGAAAATACGACATTCAAATTTCAGCCTCCATAGGTAAAGTTTTATTGGACATGGCCACGCCCATTCATTTGTGCATTGTCTCTGGCCACTTTCCTGCTACAGCAGAGCTGGGTTATGGCACTGTAAGTCTAAAATATGCACCATCTAGCCCTTTACAGTTTTTCTGAGCCCTGGCTTAGCAGACCCAGCTCCTGAAACAAGGTGTTCTATTACAGGAACAAACTGTAGTGAGGTCATGTAAATCATTAAGAATTAAGGTTCTGGCCAGGGTCAGGTCTGTTTCTTGTATGAGCCTTTGGGTTAAGTGCCAGGAGGAGGGCAGCAGGGGCTCCAGGAGTGAGTGGGTTTCCTACAAGACAGGTAGAAAGGAGCCTGGCTTTGTGGAGCCCCTCCTGTGGCCGTGATATGCTTTTGGCCAGAGTCTCCTCTTAATCACAGAACTGGAAGAGTCTGGAGAAGACCATGGTCCTCAAAGTGTGGTCCCCACACCAGCAGCATCCCCTGAGGCCTTGTTAGAAATGCATGCTCTGGGGCCCATCCTGGATCCACACTGAGGGTGGGGCGCTCCATCTGTGTTTTCAGGAGCTCTCCAGGGGGAGTCGGAGAGCCATGGCCCTGGGGAAAGCTCTGACCTTGGCATCCTCAGATGGAGTTCTGGACGCCCATGCCCCCAGAACACGAGCCACGTCAGGAAACCCCTGACGTTCAGGCAGCTCCTGCAGGTTGTAGGGAACGGATCTTGCTTTCGCCATAGAGATCACACTGAGCACCTTTCATCTGCCTGTTTTTCCTTCTTTCTTCCACATACAGGCGAGAAAGGGCAAAAGGGGTCATCTCGTGTTTTGAACTAAGATTCCTCAGGCAGAAAAGAAAAATAAAAATCAGCAAATCAGGTCTCAGTTCAGCTGAGGTCTTGCCAGGTTTTTAGGGAAAGGCTTATCAGCGAGCCGGCCTGCTGGGAGGAAGACCAAGAGAGCATGTGCGGTGCCACTGGTCCTCTGTCCACCTCACATCAGCCAGCCTTCGGAAGGCAGCTCAAAGAGGGGGAGGCTGTGTCACAGCGGCCCCTGTCCAGCCTTTCTCAGTGAAGGAAGACCAAGACACATTTGCAAACGTGCCATAGAGATTTTAATGAAAAAATTAGAAAAGTGCATTATTTTACAACACTACAGTAAATGATTCTTTCTTTTTCTGTAAAGACATTGTAAAATATATACAAGGTTGCTTAGTGCATTCGTTACAAAAGAAAGATGCAATCCCTTGCATAAATTACATATTTTACATGGGCTGGATGTCTACTTGGACTTGTAAACATTGGTGATACAGTCTTGTTTTGTTTTTTCATTCTTCAGGTAAGCTGCGATAATAGATACCTCTGATATTCATTTGATGGTTGTCTCATTCTGTTAAACTTCAGAACGGCATTCTAAGGCCATTTGTGAAGGCACCCTCTCCACAGATGGAGAAGGCCAGAGAAGAAAACGAAAGGAAAACGAACAGTTACAGTGACAGTAGACTTCTTTGAATTTGGTTCACTGGGGTCCAGTTGGAATCACCGGTTTGGCCAAATCTGGTGCGGGTTCCCCCCAAAGGTCTGATGCCTCACCCATAGTTGGGTCCATCATCCAAATCGCAAATGCCCAGCAACACGGGAAGGTAGGCCCCTGCAAGGGCTTCAGGAAAAACCATTCCATCCTCCCAGAATGTGGCCAGGCTGACCCAGCTTCTGGTAGAAATTTCCTGATTTCCATCACCCTCCCCAGAGAATGTTCTGGAGGGCCTCCAGCAGCACCACCATCATAACCAAACACAGGCCCTCTTACCACACAGTCACAAAAATGTCCAGGAATGCCAAAGAAAAAAAAAATTTAGAGACCCAGAGATACCCAGTCACTGCACACACACACGTGCCCCAAATGAATACATGAGGATCCACATCTCTGTGCCCCCACCCCGCAGGATGAGCCCCCTGTGCAAATGTGCCAATCATTTCTATGGGTGTGAGTTTGGAACTAATTCAAGCTTAACTTCTTCTACACCTGGGGGCACAAATGACACTTTTTTTATTTTTAATGTTTTGAGGTACAAGGGTACACAGTTGGCTAAAGTTAAAAATTATACATCTTAGAGGGAGTATCAGCAATTTCTTGGCCTGCTGGGGATAGACTAGAAATTCTTCCTCAAAGTTAATCAATTCAGTGTTTTAAAATCTACTCATCATCTTTGATGTCTTTGCCTGTGTCTCCCATGTTTGTTTAAATGTTAACCTTCTGATCAACATTTATGGACATAGGAGAGAGCCTCAAATTTTCCAGTTTGGATTAGTCTGTTTTCCTATTTAAATTTTGCTCAATAACGCCAATAGTTTCACCTAATCTAATGCATTATCTATTCCATGGAGATTTCTGATACAGCAGAGGGTGGACTGAGAGGACCTCTGAGGGCCCCTTCCGGCCCAAAACGGCTGTCAAAATGCTGTTTGTGGGCTGAATAAACAAATATATAATTAGCCTTTTTCAGGAGTGCGTTCTTCTCTGAGGAGCCATCAAATTATAGAGAAATCTTGTTAATTGTGGGTTCTGCTTCACTGGGTTCCCACTAATCGTGTTTTTCCTTTCATTGGATTTTTATCTTTCTACCCAATTTCTAAAATTCAGCTTGAGAAAACGCACCAATTGCTGAGGCATATTCTGATTCCAATACCTGTTCATCTGACTCTGTTTCTAGAACTTGTGCATCTTGGATGTGGTCCATCAGAACTTTAGCCATATGAGGCCAGGGACCTTGACCGTCTAGTCCACCACAATGGCCTCTCCCTAAAGTTGGCTTATAGCAGATGCCCAAATGCTATGTAAATAATCACCGGATAAATGGATCGATCAGCAGGCACTATTGCACAGAGGGGGCCCTGAGGAGCCCCCAGGCCCAGCGCTGCTGCAGCTCACTTCTAGTAGTCGCTTCATCCTTTCAGGTTAGGGAAAGATAAGACTTCCCACAAGGTTTGTCAGGGGAAAGGGCTTTGGCTTGCTGGAAAATGTCCCAACCCACCATCGCCAAGCATCTGGTCCATTGGGAACTGAAAGCTGGGGCCACGAAAGAGACCCAATCAAGAGAAGGATCAGAGCGGGTGGGTTGAGACATGATTCTTTGGTGTGAGGAGGTCTATAGAACACTGTACCTGAAAAAGGTGACATCCCAGGAGAGAAGAGCTGGCCCTGCTCTGGAACCCAATGTTGGGAGGACTTGGTCCTGTCCCTCCTCCAAAGCACCCTCCCACACTGAAACGTCAACTAAGAGCCTAGCACACAACGACACTTATGTCCTTTCATCCTCACCAGCATCTGTCCGGGACACACCTGCTTCTCACCTGGCCATTAAATTCTCTGTAGAAGAGGATAAGAAGTGACTTGCCTAAGGCCACATGGCCTGGTTACAAAGAAGAAGGAAAAGAAGCCACAGCCAGCCAGGCACTTACGAAGCCCCAATGTCTCCACCACACCAGATGCTCCAGGAGCTGGAAGAAGTGAGGCTGAGGGATTACGTTTTTAGTGGCCAGGGTTTGGAGCCAAACTTCACAAGACCTCCCCCCTTAAAGGCAAGAGCCGAGCTTTGGATGCTTAGAGGTCTCCAAGAAACGGACTGGAACCTCCAGGGAGGCTGGAGTTAGTTAGGATCCAAGAGTGAATGGGAAGACGTGAAGAATAAAAATTTCCCAAATAAAGTCACCTCTCCCTCAAAGGTGCCCTCCTCTCTTCCCTCTATCCTGATCCCTCTCGTGCTGAAACCAATGTCACCAGTCAAGGAGGTACAGGTGACAGAAAGGCCATGTTTGGCCTCCCCCAATTCCCTGCCAACCTGTGTGTCCCCTAAAGCTTCAGACAGAACCCAGGCAGACTCTGGGGGCAGGTCCCCCATCCCATGCTTTAGAAGGTTCGTCCTACCAGCATCTACAGCACATGGGTTTCCACCCCTATTCCTTCTGGAACAACTCACCCTTCCAGATCCTTCATTCATAGATGGAGAAATAAAGACCCTGAGAGATGGCGACATTCACTGGGATGGCATATTTGAAGATCACAGTCCTCCTCTAAATCATTCTCATCCTACCTCCCAGGAAAGGTGACCTGCCCAGCGGACATGGCGCAGACTACGGAGGGGGTTCAAGGGACGCTCCTTCACCCCCCATGGCTGGGCCCTTTATCCTGTGCAGGGGGACACCACAGCCTTTCTGGGAGGCTGCCCCCTGCAGTCACTTTCTACTTCAAACTGCATCCCGCTCGGGTCCGCGAGCCCAGTCTTCATGCCAGAGAACTCACACTGCTGGTCTCGGGTCTGCCATCTGGGGTCTCCTGCTATTAAGAAAAGATGCCTGAGGACAAAGGTCTGCATGGTTAATCATAAGAATCAAGGGCTGGGGCTGAGCGTGGCTTCCATCTCAGGGTTTTGTCCCTGGACTTTTGAACCAGGTGAAGGAACTGGCAGATTCAGCAGATACTCTTCCTGCTGGCTTGGAATTTTCTCCTCTCCGATGCCTGCCCCGCACCCCCCACCCCAGCCATGAAGCCTCCCCCATCTACCTGGAAGTGACCCCCCCCTTCCTCTTTCTCCAAAGGCATATCCCCTGCATCCTTTCCTTGTGGCACCACAGGGACCCACCCTCCCTGGGAGCCTGAGCACAGAGCCTGGGGAGGAAGGAAAGGGCACGTGCCATCAGGGTACTTGGTTTTGAGTTCCAGCGCTGCCACTTCTCCAAGTCTCATGGCGCCTCCTGTGGATGGGGGTGCTCTGAGTGCCCCTGCCCAGCACACAAAGAGTGCATGAGCAACGGGAAGTCACGTCTCCATGTGCGCAGTGCTGCACTGCACGCAGGTCTAAGAGTCCCATCGTGGTTCAGGCCCCGCAGTGCAAAGACAGTTGACCTGAGTCAGATGGGGCCAAGCATGAGGCCCCGCGCTGGGCCAGTGGCTCCTGTAAGTGGAGGACATCTCCTCCCAGGAAGCAAAGAGAGCCCTGAAATAAGGACAAGCAGAGGACATGGCAGGGAAGAGCAGAGGTAGGTGGAAGGGCAGAACAGACGTTCAGGTTTAATCAGAAGGCAAGTCCTGAGGAGCCATACCCTCTCCTCACAAGGAAGGGCGAGCTCTGCAGCTGTGGAAGCCCCACGGCTCCGAAGGCTAAGGCTTTCTCTCTTTAGAATCAGGCACCTCGTGCAGTAAGGATGGGGCAGAGCCATCAAGGAAGTGAAGCAAAGAGGCATTGCACAGAGCTATTGGTTACTTAAAGAGCCATGTGCCAGGAAAAAAAGCATCTGAAGGGAAAGAGTCGCCTGCAACAGAAGGTGTCTGGGGAAATACTTCCAGACGCTGGTTGACATCAGCCCAGCCAGTCCTCCCCAGGCTTGTGTTGGTGGCAGAGAGAACCAGGCAGGCACTAGGAAGGGATGGGGCCTGGGAACTTGGGACCTTGGCCCCTTAGTCTGGAAAGGAAGAAACTCAGGCCCAGAGAAGTCAAGTGACTTGCCCTAGGTCACGCAGCAAATCACAAAAGCAGGGTTTGAGTCGTGGTTCATCCCATATTTCCTAGGCTAGACTTCTTTCCACCCAGCCAATGCCTCCCTCACCACCCAGAGGCCACATCTCAAAATCAAAGTCCACATTGCATTGCCTGGGGACAGGAGGCACTCCACACCGGGAGATGCCACTCCTTGACCTTGGCTGTAAATCCTGTGCATACTCTCGACACACCAGTAAGAAGAGAGGTCTAAGGAACAGAGAGTGAACCTTCATCCCTGAGCTACCAGCACTCACCATGACAGCAGACCCCACCCCCCAGCTCTTCTGCTGACACCCTTACTCGAAGGACCCTGCCCTCAGCACCAGACCCACAAGAGGCTCCAACTCCAGGGGGAAAACACAGAACGAGAGCAAGGGTCCATACCAGCATCTCAAGCTCCGAGGAGGCAGGCCCTGGTCACAGGGAGTCACAAAATCTGTTGTTCATAGAATCGATCAGGAAACAGCAAACTCTTCATGCCCAAGAGTTACACGACATTTTCCTTGTGATAGTTTCATGCTGATCTTTGGCAGAGCTGTTAGAAGACTTCACAGAACAAGCCCCCAGGATGCTTAAGT
Organism: Equus caballus; assembly: GCF_041296265.1. Classification (NCBI taxonomy): domain Eukaryota; kingdom Metazoa; phylum Chordata; class Mammalia; order Perissodactyla; family Equidae; genus Equus; species Equus caballus. Next base: position 94,183,465 of record NC_091692.1, read on the forward strand.
GAAAGACTAAGAAGATCTTATCCTGAAATATTCACACATGCAAATTAGGGCTAATATCCAGAAGAGAAAAAAAATTAACTCCACCTAAATAATAGGACTCCACAGAATTCAAGGTGGGTGAGACTCCTGGATCTATTTTCAGGAGTAACCTTGTAGGAGACTGGACCTGGTCCTTAAGAGAAATGCAAGCATGTATAAGAAAACTAGCAGAGTGCCAGGCACAGAATAGGTGCCAGGAAATCTCATCACAGCTACTTCTCACAGCCCCTCTGTACAGGAAGGCTTGTTTATAATCTCCAACTTAAAGATGGGGAAACTGAGGCTCAGAGAGCCAAAACCACCACCCACCTGAGAATGGCAGAAGCGGGTCTCAGGTGTGTGAGAGGCCATGACCTGAGCAGCTTAGATTCCACCCCATCACGCTGCTCCATAGAGACAAGAAGAATCTGTTCTTGCCTCTGTCTCAGGGCCCCAGAGGCAGTGCTAGGCAGGTGCAGAGCCAAGGCTTGAGGTTCCTGTCATTCACTGCACACTTTCCCACACTGCTCAGCCTCTATTAGAAGTACATCCATGAGAAAACAGTGCTGACCTGGCTCCTGGTGACCTCCCCATCACAGGGCCCACCCACTGCAGGGTGAAAAGTCACAGGTGTGCTCCTGGAGTCTGAAGACGTACCAATCACCCACTTTATGGGAAATGTCTAGCCATGGACAGCTCATGGCCCTGTGGCACATGCTACTCTGCCAGGCCAATGCCATTGAATAGCCAACGGTGGGTCATGGGTTCTCATCACATTAATGTGCACCGGTTTCCAGGGATGGGGTAAATGCCTACAGTGAAGTTAAGATATGCCTTGATGACAGCGACAGATGGCACAAAGGCCAGAAGCTAGAACTCTGACTTTCTTCCGCTCTGCAGGTGCTGCCCAGCACGTGCAGCTCCCAAGGCCAGGGCCATCACAGTTTGCTTCCCAGTGTGTTTACCCACAATTGAAAGAAGGACTAGGCAGCCCAGAGGAGGGCATCACTGAGTCCATCAGGGGGCAGAGGGTCAGGAGAGACTTTTAAAGGATGAGTGAGGTGCTCCCATCTCCACCTCCATGCTTGGGAGCAGCAGGAAGAACTTCTAGGTAGTGGGAACAGTCTGGGCAAAGGCTCTGAGGTGAGAATCCACATGGACATATTTTCTTGATCAAAATTGAAAGGTTACTTAACCAGAGCATGTGGACTTCTTTATGTTATCAGAACTGAGAAGGCTGTGCTACTGAACTTTCCAGTGTAAATATCTCAGAGACAGAGGTCACAAATTATAGCCTTAATAATGGCCAAGAGTACTGCCATAACAAGTCACATTTTTATGATTACTAATGATAGCCTTGGCAATCATTCCCACTCATTGAAAAGCTACTGGGGCCAAAGTACCCCAACTGGCTTACAGGGATCCTTACAGCAACCCTCCTGGGTTACACCTGCTCGCCCTTTACAATTGATGAAAGCACGTCTCTGTGCTCTAGGTCTGTTTATAGCCGGATCATCCCCACAGGTGCTTAGGGGAAAGCTTGCTGATGCTTGCTCAGCACAGAAGAGAGATCCATGTGTGAAATCAGAAAGAGCAGAGCCTTGTTCAGCTTTGGCAATGGGACCCAGCGTCCAGGGGCTCGTGGACACCTCTTTTGAAGCTTCTCTTAGTCTCTCTAACAGAGGAGACCGCTTAATATGACTTATTTATCTACCATGAAAGAGGTAATCCCAGAGGTCTCCAGAGTGCCAAACCTATCAAATGCATTAATCATGGCCACAGAACATCACCTCTGTCATTCTCTTGCCTAAAATTCCTTAACCTGAGGAAGCCAACCAACAGAAGCAAATCACGGCGTAACCCACAGACAATTGGCCCAGACCCTTCAAAATGGCAACGTCATGAAAGACAAAAATGGTGAGGGAGAATGTCCTAGATTGGGGGAGTCTGGGGCAACCAGAGAAGCAACATGGGATGCAATCTTGGATTGTATCTCAGACTCACAAAAAGGCTTTGAAGGACATTTTGGGGACAATTGGGGAAATCTGAATATGGGTGGGATATTAGATATTTTGTATGAATACTAACTTTCTTAGAGGTGATAATGGCACTGCTATCTAGGAGAATGCTCCTGTTCCTGGGAGATGACTTCTTTCTCGGCTGAACCACCTAAAAGTCATGGACATCACTTCATCCTTCAAATACCTCTGAGTGTGAATGTGGGGGGTGGGGAGGGTGGGAGAGGATTAAGCAAATGGGGCAAAGCGCTGAAGGCCGGTGAGTCTGGGTGAGAGGCATATGGAAGTTCATCACACTATTCCTTCCATTTTTCTGTAAATCTGGAATTTTCAAAACAAAGTTGGTGGGGAGGAAATCATGGTAATAGATTTTTTTTTCCCCTGAAACAGCAGCCTCTGCCAAGGTGTGGTTGAGAAAGAACCACATAAAATGGATTTATGCCCAGGGCACTTGGGAACCCAGAATGCACGGGGCTATGGCTACATGGCCTGTTCCCTCTCCATCTTCCCAGCTCCCAGTACCCTGCCAAACAAAATGATTTTTGGTTTTCTTTTTGGTGGCTCAACCTTCAAATGTGCTCAGTGACCAGAACATCCAGGCCAAATGTCTTCATGCGTCAAATTCATTTTGTGCTAAATGCTCATAAATCTCACCCAAACTGTCCCATTATGTTGATGAGGAAGCTACAGAGGCCCAGGGAAGTGAAATGACTTCCAGAAGCCCAGCGAAGCAGAAGCTGTGGGCCAGGTCCATGCCCTGCCAACCTCTGCTTGCGTGGGATGCTTCTTGGGTCCCACACAAACCGTGACTCTGGAAGAAACACACTTTAGACCCCAGCAGCAGGCCTGCATGTGACAGGCCCCAAGTCACACCCCTCTCAGAGCAAAGCCACAATTCACTGGAGCGTTCGCAGATGGCAGCACCTATCACACTAACAGAACGGACATCTTCCAGCACAGGTCTCAGACCTAGCATCTCTGTGGATGCCCTTAATTAGGGTATCTTAATTAGGGCCTATTATTTTAAAAGGTTACATAAAGAAACTGACTCATAAACCTCAGTGATGGGTGATTTTTCCTTCTTTGATGATTTTTGCTCTCTTACCTCGCTTTCCAACTCAAAGCACACAGACAACAAATGCCTCTAAACCCTTCTCTCCAGCTTCCAGCTGCTGGTGATCATCACTAGGAATCAGGACCCATAAGGCTTCCCGATCTGGATGAGGCTGAGAAAAATGACCCACCTAGGCTTATCTGTGGGTTTCTGAGTTACTGTCCAGATGTTCTCCTAATTAAGGCTCTGTGTGCAGAGAACAAACAGTGAGCCGAGATTGAGCAGTCAATCTCCTGTTTCATGGATGGGTTTTTAATGAGCACCGCAAAGGAGGGCCTCCTGGGCAGCAGTCTGCGTCCATTTGCTTCCTCTCCTGGAAGAACTAGGGACCCAGTGGGGATTCTTGGGCTGCAAATGCTCTACTCTGATCATGCCTGAAGCAGAGGCCCCCTCCTCCCAATCGGTGATGCACAGCAGGAGCACAACAGACACTTCAGAGAGAGCATTTAAATTTAGAGCACCAAGCAGCCCACTGCGCTTAAAAGGCTGCTGCCCAGGTTTCAGGACAGGGTGGTGCAGATGGAAAGAAGAGATCCCATCCCAGCTCCACAGCTAACCAGGAGTCTCACCACCCAGACAGGCTGGTTCACTTCTATGTCAAAATGAATCTAACAGTCCAATGATATGACAGTACCATCTACCCAGGATAGGTGTGAAGAAGATTAAAATGGAATCGTTTCTAGAAAGCAGGGAGCCAAGAGCTGTTGGGATAATCCATAGCACTACCCATCTTCCTCCTGTTTTTGATGGAGTGGATGGATTGAGATTTCTTAGTTGGAAAACATCCAAGTGGGGGCTCTAAGTTTCTATGAGGCATATTAATTTCTAGTCCCCACCCCAGGGATTGGGTGATGGGCCAACCTTCTGTGATTCTGGTGGAATTTGGTTATTCCTCAGCTCATTCTAACAGAAGTCGAAGCCCGTATCCAAAAACAAGCTGGTGTGATTTCTTCCCCTCACTGAATGGGCATGGTTAACTGGCAGAAGAGGAAGCAGAGACCTGGGCCTGAGATGCTAACATGTCCAGCAGTGAGGGATCTTTGGCGGGTATAAGCAACAGCAATAACAAAGCAGCCCAGAAAATGGGAGAAGGAGAAACGAGTGGGAAGACCTAGATTCTGGCTCTGTACTCCTTAAATGTGCGTTCACCCCTTCTGGACCTCAATTATTTCCTCCTCTGAAAATGAGGGAGCTCATCGAGGTGACTCAGACTTTTTGAGGATTCTAATTCTGATTGAGTGAGCAGGTCTCGGGTGGCAAAGCTGTAGATGGAGATGCCCCAGTCCCATTTTAACAAGAGAGAAGAGTCCCACAGAGCCCCATGAGAGCACCTCACTGGATGCACCTAGGGAACTCCTTGGCCAGAGACGATGGTAGGGGATAGATGGACCACCTGAGGAAAAGATGGACATCACGAGGGAAGCAAGCCAAGTGTCAGCTCTGCCCCCCGAACGCTCTGAGTATCAACAAGGATGTTTCACTTTGAAAGGGAAGACTCGGTTGTTGTCCTTCAGAGGGTCAAACTGGTGGCAAAGGGGAGAAGAAAGAAGAGGGCTATAGAACCAAGACAAATTCCAAGTTGCTTCAGATGCTTCAGTCAGTGGTCATCACAGAAAGAGAAGACTTCATCCTACAATCCTTAATCCTATCAAGAAGAGTCAGCTCTGTGGGAATGGCGAATATGGAATATTTTCCAAAATTTCCAGGGAAGGGAGGAGCTCCCTGTCGCTGGAAGCCTTCAAGCAGAAGCAGGCCACTTTATGATCACTTTACATGGATGTTTTAGTGGGGGAACCAGTCCTGGATGAAGGGTCGAGCCCTTATTCCTCAAACTGACTTCAAGAGCCTGGTGCATTTACCGGTGGAGAAAGAGAAGCAGCTTCCCTCATCTGAGGGACGAATTAGGATGCCATGGCATGGTGGAGTCAGCTTCTTGGACCCTTTTGGGATCCAGACTGAGACTATTGTCTCAGTTCTGTCAAAGACCAGCTGTGTAACATTGAGCGAATCACGCATCCTCCCTGTGCCTCAATTTCTTTTACAGATTAAAGATTATCACACACACTCCCATTTGAGGGCAAATCTTACAAAGGAGAAACCCCACACTTATTCCAAGCAGCCCCCTCCAAAGCATGAAGCACCCTCCAAAGATGCATTAGTATTTTTGTGCCTATGACCCCCTAGAGCCAACAATCTCTCCCAAGAGAAAAAAAGAAACTTTAAGAGCAACTGCTTCTATTCTCTGGACAGACTTTAGAGCCCTAAAATTAAAAAAAAAAAAAAAAAATCTTATAAACAAGTGAATCAATACAGACCGTGAAGATTGATCATTGTCCACTTTGGCCTAGAGACTCCTTCCACAGGCCCCGTGTCCTGGACGAAGGGGCCGTTTTCTACGTGGGATGCAACATTAAAGAGCATGCCTTTTCAGAGGAGTCTTGAATACTGTGTTTCAGTCCAGTGGCCCAAATGCTTGGGACTGGTGGCATTTGTTGCTATCTCCTTTAAAAAATCTAGTAGGTCTACTCTTTCTAGGGAGTGGATCCTCCACTCTAGGAGGTCCCACTGGGGCTCCTTCTGAGCAGTACTGCCAAAGCCCATTTCCATTCAAGAGCCATGAACTTCCAGTTTATGAAAAACGAGTGGGAGGATGGGTAATTTTTAGAAATGGCAGGATTGTGATGGGGAAAGGAAATTCCCCTCTGGGAATTTGGAGATCAGACTTTCCTTCATTCCTGTCATTGAAAGGGCCTCCAATGTGCCATGTTCTATAGCCTCTCTGTACCCCAGGATATTGGAAGGCCTTCTCTTTTGTGTCATCCCCTAGTGAGAGTGGGGAGGAATCTCTCCACTACTCAGACAAATCTTCCCCTGAGACTGACAAGTTCCCAGCAGGCCAAGACACAGCTTCTTGCCTCTAAACTCTTCCTGAGACCAACATGAACTTTCCCCTATTTACAAATCAAATGCAACTAGAGACCATCTTTCTTGAAATACATATATACGGAGTTTTTTTTAAACAAGGAATGCCCTGTCATTTTTTTATTAGGAAAAGAAACTACATCCACCTTCTAATACCCATTCTCATCCAAACATCCCAAACTGTAATTCTTATTCGTGCAGGTTGATGCTGCACAAATCACCAGCAACATTATCATCATCACCATCATCATCATCATCTAAATAAGAGGGAAATAATAAAATAGATACTCTGTGGTTCCAACAATTTTCCAGTTTCTCCTGACACTTCCAGTTGCATGGTAAATTGTTGGAACCGGAGATGACAAAATTAAAAATGTCTTTAATAAATTATTATTATTGGCTTTTGATTATTCCATTGCTAGTTTTGTTTTCTTGTGTTGATAATGCATACCAGTTTAACAAAGTGCATGCTTTTAAAAAATTTTTGAACTGGCAAGCTAAAATGATCCATGTCTTCTTGCCCACCCACCCCCTAAAAAGAAGTTAATATAATTTAGAACCTAGCATTTCAAAAATATGGTCATGACACATCTGGGATAAAGACTGCTTATGGAACATGCTTGATTTGGCAAAATGATAAATCAAAAACCTCGTGGGTTTTGTTTTCCCGTTTTGTTTGGAAGCAGCCAAAAGCAGGCTATTAACAAAATTGTGTGATGGAAAAGGAGAATGAATACCTGATACTTTCCATTTTGTCACATGGTTCACATACACAAGCACACTCGCGTGTGCATTCATTCACACACACTCAAACCACACACATACACACATACATAGCCACCCACTGCTTGGGAGGAAAAGAGAAAGGAGTTAGGTCAGAGACACCACTGTGGGTGGGCGCTCAAAAGCTCTCAGCCTGGTGTGCAACTTTGGGTTGGGTATCCTCTCAGCTCTGTCACCTGGTCCTGGTCTCACACCTGTCCTGGGAAAGCCACCCCAGAGATGGGGCAGGTTGGGGAGAAATGTAAGGCATACGTCGCTGGGAAGGAAGGAAGAAATCCATGCTTCATGCTCAGCTGCGAGTTTCAGAGGACGGGCCTTTCTTTTCCCTTTGGCCTGCTCTGTCTCGCTGGGAAGTTGGGGGAGCAATGAAACCAGGAAACAAAGGAGAGAAAGTAATAATGATGACAATGATAATAATAATAAAGGATAATAATAATAATAAATAAGGAAGAAAAGACGAGTTGGGCTGATGGAACACAACATCAAATATGACAAATGACTTTTTCTGTTCGTATTTCCCTCCCCACACCCTAAATGGACTTCCGCCTTCTCATCAGCCTGTGGTTGTCGGTAAAGCTGTGTAACCCAGGAGAAATGGAGCTGATGGGGGATGGGAAGAGGCTGTTTTTTAATGTGCTTGGTGAGATCTCTTCGATCTTGTAAGAGATGGAGTGGAAGTACTGGGGGGCGAGCTTGGCGCTGACGGAGTTCTGATGTGCCGCCGAGCGACCACCGTATTCCTGTGGGCGGTAGCACGTGCAGGAGCACACGGACTGCAGGTCCGCCACGTCCGCCTTGTACCGTGGCCGGCCCTGCCGCGCCTCCTCAGGGATGTGGATGACCATGCTGTTTCGGTTTCCGGCAAGGGACGCCCTCTCTTCAGCGTCCCGCCTCTCGTCCTCACTGTTCATGGTCAAGAACCTGAGGACCACCAGGTTGAGGAAGGCCCCAATGACAGTCAGCCCCACTAGGATATACATAAAGCTAAAGGCCACGTAGAGTGGCTTCTTTTGCAGGGCGCCCTTGGTCTGCAGGGCCACGTAGTCCCCGAACCCAATGGTAGTCAACGTGATGAAGCAGTAGTAGTAGGCGTGGAAGAAGCTCCACTCCTCGCACTGGGAGAAGGCGGCAGCTCCAATGCACAGCGTCCCCATGCAGGAGAAGAAGCCCACGGTCACCATGTTCTCCATGGACACCTCCGTGTTGCGCATGCCACAGCACTTCTTGATGCGCTTTAGCAGGTAGCGCACGAACGTGTTCATCCGCTCGCCCAGGCTCTGGAACATGACCAGCGTCAGAGGGATGCCCAGCACGGCGTAGAACATGCAGAAGGCCTTTCCCGCGTCGGTGCCAGGGGCTGCGTGCCCATAACCTGAGGGGATGGGGCGAGAAAACAGGCAGAAGAGTGAGGAGAGGTCCTATGAGGTTTGGGATGGGGGTGGGTTTGGGGCGTTTCAGTGCGGAGGGGATTCGAGGCATTTGAGGTGGGATAAGGCTCGAGGGGTTTCAGTTGGGAGGGGATTTGGAGCCCATAACCTGGAGGGAGGGAAAAAGAAAAACAAGGCAGAACCAATGAAGAGATGTCACATGAGGTCTGGAGTTGGGACTGGTGGTTTGGAGCATTTCTTGTTGGGCAGTTCAGAGGAGGAGTTCGGGGAGCATTTCACTGTTTTTCTTAGAGCAACACAAAGTTTTTAAAAAGAAAAGCCACATATTCACTGATAAGGAAACTGCAAAAGTAGCAAGCCCAAGGGGGAAAATTAAATGTGCCCACCATGGATCGACATTCAGAGTGAGTAGTCAAGAATGCTAACTGCTTCACACCAGGCTCTGTGCTGACTCCTTGTCATACATCGCCTCATTCTAACCTCATGATGACCCTGTAAAATAGGCATGATTCTGACACCACTGACAAGGAAACTGAGTTAGTTATGTAATAGCTGGGTAACTTGATTTCTTCAGAGTTTTCAGCCACCAAGAATGAGGCTGAAAAGCACAAGGTTTAAACCAAGAGAGGTAATTGCAGAGTGGAACATAATTATCTGTTCTGCTCACTGCTGTATACCCACACCTAGAGTAACACCTAGCACATAAAATATTTCTTTACTAAAGGAATGAGTAAGTTTGTGCTGCTATATGAATGTGGCCTTGTCAAAAAAAAAGAGGGAACAAATAATCCTTAAAGACCTCATGTGTGTAAGTGCTTTTGAAACTTTTCACGTAACTTCACAGCACATTAATTCATTGATCCCCTACATCAACTATGCAAAGTCAAGTCTGTATTCCCTCACACTCAAAATAAGGATGGTGGTGCTAGAGAGATGAAGTTACCTGCCAGGGCCACCCAGCTGGTCAATGCTAATGTCAGAGCCAGGATAGCATCTGCACAATATGGCAGAAGGAACACAGGATCCAGCAGGTTCTAGTTCAAGTTCTGGGACTAATACTGCCCAGAAAAAATCCTGGATCACAAGCAGTATTTGGATTGAGAATTCAGAGGATGAGCATGGTCTTCCAACATCTCAAATCCTGCCCCATCAAGAAAGGCTTCCCTACCTCATGTTACCTTGAGCCACACATTCATGTCTCATGGCCGCTTAATCGGCTGCATTATCTAGGGCCCCAGAAAACCTGTCTCAACCTGGGTTCTTCATCTCTTCCATAGGATAATAATATTTCCCAGGTGGAGTTGCTGTGTGGATCTACTGAGATCAGAGAACACCTGGTACTCAGTACCTACCAGACCCTGAGACCTCCACCCTCCCACTGTCTCCCACAGGAAGCCTACTCTGATCTTTCTAGCCCACACCTCTCTCCCAGGGCTTCATCACTTACATTTCATCTGCCTGTCTTTCTCTTGGCATGAATATATGCTATGTCCTACCTGCCTGGGCGGCCAAGCTCTCCCTAGAGATAAACCACGTTTGCCTCCAGGAGGCCTTCTCCTCATCCTCTCTGACCCTCAGTCCCACTGTGCCAGCACTAAGCTCTGACCCCTCAGAAACCCCATAGCCCTTACGAAAGTGGATAAATTGCATGACAAAGTTGGAGTCAAGCCAGGAAGGATAGAATGGGGAAATAGAAAGCTGAAGAGTAACAGATCTATCAATAGAAATGATCCAATCTGAGGAACAGAGAGGAATAAAGATCAAAAATAAATAAACAAAGCCTCAGAGACTTGTGGGACAATATCCAAAGGTGCCCCAGAAGGAAAAGAGAGAATGAGACCAAAAAAAGTTGAAGAAATAATAGCCAAAATTAACCAAATTTGGTAAAAGACACAAATGGACAGATTGAAGAAGCTCAGTGAACCCCAAGCAGGATAAATACAAAAAAACCCCCACACAACAGAGTCAAACCACTGAAAGCCAAAGAGAGAAAATCTTGAAATCAATCAGAGAGAAACAACACATCACTACAGAGGAACAACAATTTCATAATCTCTTAGTTCTAATCATAAGCAGTGGAGGCCAGGAAATGGTGGAATAACATCTTTAAAGAGCTTCTAAACAAGACTATTAACCCAGAATTGCATATCCAGAGAAAATATACTTCAAGAATGAGGGAAAAATACATTTAAGATTAACAGAAACTTGTTACCAGCAGATCTGCATAGCACGATTACTAAAGGAAGTTCTGCCTGGAGGGAAATCAGACCAGATGGACACAGGTCTTCAGGAAAGAATGAAGCCCATCTTGGTAAACAAGTGGGTTTATATTTATACAAAACACAGGGGTGAGAATCCCACTACATCTCCATATAGCTCACCTGTGTAGCTGACACAAAAGCCACGTGGATGTTGGAGAACAGTAGATTGTTGGAAATGTAACAAGGTGGTAATATTACCTAACAGTTCTGGACGTGATATATTTACTGGAGGAAACCAACACAGCATTTGCTGGGTCAAAACTGCACACCAGGTGCATCCCCCACCCCATTCCTTTCAGTAAAGGTGATCAGAAGCAATTTTCTATCACATGGCCTGAACAGCACTCCAGCTGTATATCCTGTCTCAGGGTTATGTCAATTCCCCTGCTATCTGTCATACTACAGAATGAAAGAAATTGATCATTTTGACGCTCAACAGTATATCTCACTGGTCTATTACAGCAATGCCATTCTTTACTGAGACATGTGTGGGAAATGAACACCATCGAAGTTTAGGGCCTCCTACACTAATAAATAAGTCTCCTAGGGGCCTAGTGGTCTGCAGCACAGGACTATTCCTACAAATTGAGAGGCAAGTTGCAGGACTTGCAGTGCCTTCCCGGAAGATGAAGGTCATGCAGGACATCTGCCATTTCCTCATCGAGATGCATCCGTCTCCAGACCCTCTCTCCTCTCTCGGAGGCAAGCCTGCATAAGCCCCATCAAGTGTTCCTTGGCCCTCGGTTTCCAGTTGAATTCATCCAGTGGACAGCTCCAGTAGGACGTCAGAGGAAAGAAGGAAGATGTGGACCTTGGCAGTTAGCTGCATCTGCCAGCAGACTCACAACATAGAGCTACTCTCTACAAGTTCCAGTAACTATTTCCCAAGCATGTTGACAGCTCTCCGTTGTTGCTAATGCTGGGGTACCCCCACTTTCCCTTGTTGCTTTCCCTCCATCCTACCCACTCTTTGCAGAAAAGTTTAAGAATAGCCCATTAATTAATTGCTCAACTTGAGAGGGCTATTTCCTGCAAAGACCCTAACTGATATACCATGTGTATTCTCCACTGGGTCTGCTTACTATGTCTGCATATGATACAACACTGTGGGTACTGCATGCAAACAGGTCTACACATATCAAGTCTACATAGAGAATATTCATACAGTATCTGCATGGGACACACTTATATGTATGGAACACACAGACATGGCATCTGTGCATTCTTTATACAGAATAAACATGGCATACACTTGGAACTTCATTAACAAGACGTGTGTTGTGCTGAATAAATGCACATGCACGTGGAACATATAGGCACAAGACACATACCATTTATACATATTAGACCAAAATACTAAAAGCATATACAGTATCCCCATAGCATACCCATGTTCATGAACAAATTCTGTCTTTGCAGTATATGTGTGTGAATTTAGAGTACACTGGAGGCCCAGGATGTGTATGCCACATGCACATATGTGCTGCAAAGATTGTTTGTACATATTTAGATTTCAGGAGCACACACAATATCTATAGGTTACATGTATAAGATACACAGAGTAGAACATACAAAATGCACATATGCCCAACATACATGAGGGAGATGTTTGCTGAGCCCTCCCCAAAAGGAGAAGGAGGTACAAATCTTTGATGCTCTCATAGCACCTGTGTGACAAATTGGGTCCTGAAGTCTGTGCTTTTTTCTTCTGTGAATGAAGGAATGCATCCTGGCCTTCCTGGGTTGGAAGCCATATTTATTCATCTATGCATTCATTATCCATTCAGATTTCCAGAGTGTTGACTATGCAGTGGGTCCTGTGCTTGGCACAGGGGATCCACAGTGACTTATTCCACCAAAATCTCCCAAGGGGCTCCAGCCAGCCAGTGCATGCCCAGAGCCCCACCCAGTGCCCGGCATGCATGAGCCTTTGACAAAGGTTGGGGGCATGGGTATCTCAAGGCCACTGATGACTCCCAGGCTGGGCCAACTGTTCTCCTTGGTCACCTCCCACCCCGTCTGTGAGGACCAGTTTGGGAGTGCAGGAGCCACATCGCCATCTGGGTTTTTGCTCTAAGACCCCAGGCTCACCCTACCCCCATCCCCTGCCCCTGGAGCCAGTTCCTCCTCCACCTCCAAGCCCTGAAGAGGTGACATAACTTCAGGAATCCCACCTGGAACTGTACTGTTCATCCTTCCATCATCATAAATGAATCATTCATCATTTTGGCAAAGAGATGTCTCAAATTTATTTACACATGGATCAGGAGGCATGCATGGGACACAGAGGAGATGCTGAGACCAGGTAGCCCCAGATGGATGCCTCTGGGCTGCTGCCACATGACCTTGGCAGAGTCGCTCAATTCACTTGATGGATGTAGAGGATGAGGCTGAAAGGGAGAGATCAGACCAGCTCACAGCCACCATGCAAGAAAAGGCATCATCCTTGCCCAGCTCCATACCTGGCACCCCCTGTAGATTCCCAGCAGTGGCCAGCGTGACTGCCACGCAGAGCCCCACCAATTGGGGAATGCGAAGGCCACAGGCCACCGGGTGCAAAGCTTGCTGCACACAGGGGACACAGCCCCTTGTGCTGTTCATCCGTGCCCACTCAGGCCTCCCCCTTCCTGCTGGAATCTCCATGTGTGCAAAGTCAGAGACGCACTTGCTCATGGCCCCAGTGCTGGCCTCGATGGTCTACTTGGGTGGCCATAAAGTGTGAGGCCAGCCATGGGGGCCACTGATGGGCACAGTGACTGCACTGGCAGCCCAAAAAGCCACCCCCAGCGCTGCACACACAGCGGCTGCATCCAAAATGCCATGCTCCCTGAGTTTCAGGACAGCAGCTCAGTTCAGGGCCCCAGAGCTCCTATGAGTTACCAGAAAGTCAATGTCAAGTGATGACCCACCCCAATTTCCTGGGCCTGCCAGCTCCCAGCCTCTGCCGTGTCCTCAGCCCTCGGCTCACAGCACCTGTTGTCGCCCCAACCTCCCATCCAGGGCCAAGCCCCCGCTCCCCATTCTTCCACCCAGTAGTGTTTGCAGAGCACCATAGGGTGCCCAGGATGGGAAGCAGCTGAGGGATGCTGGGTCAAATTGAAGGCTCCACCCTGAAGATGCTCACAGGTTCCTGGCCCAGTGCTGGAGCTGATGAGGACACAGCTTTTGAATCAAATTCAAGGCCCTTGGCTACCATGATGAGAAGAGGAGCCATTTTCAGAATGACCCCAGCATCTGAGACGTGGCTCAGTGCCCCTGAGCAGTGGGGCCAGCACCTGGGGCCAGGGAGGGCACACGAGGGGGCTGTGGCTTAACCACCTACTGGCAACACGGGCTCTCCATGCCAGGACCTATGTGAGCTGCTGGAGAATCTGACACGAACAAAAGACCTGACTGTGAACTCCAGAGAAAGCAGAACACAATGTCAGAATCGTCTGCTTTGCCTGCTGTAAGGTTTCACCACTGCTGGGTGCTGGGGAAGCACAGAGAAACACCCAAGTCAGATTAGGGCATCAGCTCAGAGGCCACTGGCTCCAAGGAGCCTTCAGACTTTTGACAGATGAATGGGGATTGGCCAGGAGAAGAGGTAGGTGGGGCTTGCTCAGGCCACCCGTCTGCTGGAATTCCGACACCACTCAATGCTTCAGCTCCTGTCTTGGTCTTACCGGCCAGCCCCTCTCCTTGGACCTGGGTTCTCACTGCCCATTCGGGCTCGTCAGCAGATGGCACGGCTGAGGACTGGGCCGAGGGCAGAGGGAATGGGCTTCTGCTTGGGGTCTGAGCCCAGGACCCTGGCCTTTGTGCCAGGAGCACTGAAGGCAGGGCAGGTGGCGACAGGAGCAGAGCGAACGTGGATGTGTGCAGCGAAGAAGGCTTAGGAGAATCGAAAGGAGGATCCTGTGCCCAGCCCCATATTCCAGCACAGGAAACCAGCCCCCAAGGAGGGCACCCACTTGCTAAGCCTGGAGGGGACTAGAACATTGTAAGAGCTGGAAAGGGTTATTTGTTAAGAGAGGAATGTATGAACTCAGCCCTACAAGGGAGCCTCCACGTCACTCAGCCAACCGCCCCACCCAGCAGAGAGGGCCGCACTGCCCAGCTCCACACGGCAGGCCGGTGGTGGGCTTTCTAACCCACAGCCCCGAAAAGGGGATATTAACTGTAAAAATAACAAACCCCACCTTGAAAAGCTGACTCTGGACTCGGCTCTATGACTGCTGAGCACCCTAGAAGGACACCTCAGTTTCCTCATCTGTGAAATGGGGCCAAGGACATGGAGCAGAGAGAGACAGAGCTGGAATGAGCATCGACCCCTCACCAGGGTCCCAGGTCACCACCTGCTATGGACTGAACACCTGTGTCCCCCTCAAGTTCATATGTTGAAGCCCTAACCCCCACTGGGATGGTATTTGGAGGTGGGGCCTTTGGGAGGTCATTCAGGTTAGACCAGGTCATGAGGGTGGGGCCCCCAGGATGGGATTAGTGCCCTTATCAGAAGAGGAAGAGACTGGCCTTCGCCCTCTCGCCCTCTCACCACATGAGGACACAGCAAGAAGGCAGCCATCTGCAAGCCAAGAAGAGAGCCATCACCAAGCAAATCTGCTGGCACCTTGCTCCTGGACTCCCAGCCTCCATGACTGTGACAAATGTCTGTTGTTTTAGCCGCCCAGTCTGGTGTTTTGTGATTGCAGCCCAAGCAGACTAAGACACAACCCACAACTGACCTCAGGTTCACGGGCGTCTCTCCATGCCCTCATCTAGAGCTGGTCTCTGTCCTTTGAGCCAAGGCCCCATTGGAGCTGAGCCCCGACCCCAGGCTGGCATTCACACACTGGGTGCAGGCCTGCTAGCAACCAATGCCCATGCGGGTCCTCGGCCAATGACATCTTGGCATGATGGAATGACCAGCAGCCTGCTTGCTTCTCCAGGGCCTTCTCAGTGGGCTCAGTCCTTGTCTGCTCCCATCGCCAAACCCAGAATGGGGGCTAGGGACCCCCAAGGCAGCACTACCACCCAGACTGCACTCCTCAGTCACCCACAGATCTTGACTGACCCCACTGGGAGTCATAGCTCAGGCCACCGCAGACCCAGCCATTGGTGGGAGGTCATTCCCTCCCTTCCTTCCATGGCCTTCTGGCCAGACATGAGCCCCGAGGAGGACAGAGGCCACTCCTGATTCACCACGGCAGATCCCAGAGCCGGGCACGGAGGAGGCACTCAGAATTCAGAGGGATGCGGCACCATGCAAATGATTTCTGTCTTCCGGGGCCTGCCTGGAGGTCCAAGCCAACCCCTGAGCCCACCCCTGAGCCCACCACTGAGCCCGGTGTGGCTGGGGGCAGCTTCGCCCAAGACACTGCACCATCCAGCCGGATTTCACAGTCCCTCTAATATCCTTCACAGGTCTCTTTGATCTGTCCTGGGAGAGGCTTTGCAGAGAAGAGGCCTGAGTCTCTCGGCTGCAGCTGGCTAACAAAATAAAAGAAAATGAATAGGCTCCCTCTTCCCAGAGAAGAGAGAGGCAGGGAAGGAGGGTAATAAAACTAATCGTTTCTATTGGGTCTGGGGCTCCCTGCAGAACCAGCTGTGGCTTGCAAGACACCCTGTGCTCCTCGCTGACTTCGATGAGATTTCCAGAAGCCTGACAGCCACCAGGTACGAGACGTTTTCCAGGCCCCGTTCCTGCTCTGGGCAGCACGTCCTTAAACATGCCCTAGTGTCCAGCAGGCTCTGCCCCCTGTGAATAAGGCGGCTGGGCAACGTGGGTCACAGACCAGCCTTGCTCCCCATACTCCGGTGCTTAAGAACTCTCTGTGGCTCCTTCGTGTTCCCTGGACATCTAGGTACATAAACAGCTGGCCAAAAATGACCTTTTCAAACTTACACAGCACTTCACAGTTTGCAAAGCTTCTCCTACTGTGGAGTGCCCCTCCCTGAAGCCCGCCCTGATCCCTCTACAAGAAGCCATCAACCCTGCTTTGAATTCCTGCTCCGGGACACTGCAGTGGAGTGGACAAGATTGGCCCCTGACATTGGGCCAACCTGGGTTGAAGCCCTGACTCTGCCCCTTAGGGACCATGGCTGGTCCCCTCCCATCCCAGGCCTCCTCATTCTCTCCTGTCCAGTTCACTGTGATCCCGACCTCCCTGGGGAGGCTTGGCTGCTCTCTGAGCAGAAGCGGCCATCAAGGCCGAGTGCCCAGTGAGGGTGGTCATGACTGTCTCCTCCAGCCCACAGCTGCCTGGGGCGAGGGACCGACTGCCCAGCACAGGGAAGGATATGGCCACACAGGCATGTGGGCATCAGGAAATTTGTTGCTGGACTAGAATGAAATATTTATAAAGGACATGCAAGGATTTTGTGCTGATAGGAATTAAAACAGGCACAAATTCCATTAAAGAATGACTCAGGGTGGCTTTGCTGCAGAAGGGAGCTGCCCCCGGCCCCTCATGCTTCCTGGCTGGTTCCCACTTCAGCCAGCAACAAGCATCCCACTCGTCCATCCTCTCATGGCATTGGCTCCACTCAAGCCCCTGAATGAGCTCCGCATGATTATTAACAGCCGGGTGTTTGCAAACACCAAAAAGGAAAATGATTCATGGGCCCCGTGGCGAACGGGGAGGTGGGGGGAGTGGGCAGGAAGCATCCTTAGCAGGTTCCTGGGTGGGAAGCAGTAAGCCCCAAGGTCTGCATCTGGCTGCATCGCCCACTTACCAAGCATGACCTTGGGAAAGCCACCTAGACTCTCTAAGCCTTACTTTCTCTTCCATAAAGGTAATACAGCCTGAAGCAGACCCTTCCAGTTACATGGCACTTTACAAAGCTTTTCCGCATTCATTCTTGCATCTGAAAGGGACCTCCCTTGTTGCAGCTGCCTCGCCAGGTCAAGTCACCCTTCTCGCAATATAACAGAACCCTGATTTCCACTGGGTACCACATGGGTTTGGGCTTACGTGCAGGTCTCCCGTTCAATCCCCGAGAGAGGGTGATGCTTCTTGTGGGCTCTGATTGGGTCACCAGCCAAGCCTTGAACCAATAAGCCTTTTGCTCCTTCCTGCCAAACTCAAAGGGTGCCAGAGTGTGATGTCCGGAGCCACTGAAGTCATTTCATCACCATGAGGATGAGCCCAACCACAGAAGAGAATGCTCTGACCTGAGAAATGAGGGATATCATTCCAGCCCCTGTGTGTGAGGTCAGCCTAGAGTCAGCCCTCCTCACAGACATTCCAGTCTGTCCCCCGGGAAATCTTTTGGCTTCAGCCAGTGTTTTGATTGCAACTGATTAACACTCAATATGTCCTCCGCCTTAGCATGGCTACAAATAATGAATAACAGTTTCATGTGCAGAACAAAGCGCTTTGCAATGCACACGCCCCTGCACCTCACATGATTCCTCTTACAAGCAGCCTCAGATGTGTCCGAGGGGAGATGGGTAGGTGAGGTGAACCAGGTCTGAGGGTGGACAGTGGCCAGCTGGAGAGCCAGGTCCTCTGAAAGAGCAGCTGTTCCCCAGCCCAGCAACAGGGCTGTGGGCCAGGGCGACCCCATTTCCTGATTTTTAAAGAGAAGCTGGGAATACGGATTTTTTTAAACGTGGGATGTAACTGGTGTCTAATTAAACATTTTAAAATGTGGCACAGGCCAAACAAAATAAGACAAAACAGACCATCTGTTTGTCTAAAACTAGAGGTTACGATGCTCCAGAAATGGAGAAGAGAGAACAAGAGAAGAGGTGGGAGGAGGGAGGGCGGGCAGCAGGGGGCAGCCAGTGAGGTCAGTGGGAGACCCGTGGCCCCCCCACCAAGCCCCTCCTCACCCCCGACATTCACCTGCTCTCCATCACTGTGAGCCCGCTGGGGCCAGAGTCGCCAGTGGGTTCCATTCCACAGATGCACAAATAAAGGCAGCAAGAGGTGGCATCACCTGCAGAGCGCCTCCCCGAGGGGGCTGAGGTCAGCCCTGCCCCGTGCAGAGCACCGAGGAGAACTGAGCATGGTCATCTGGGGAGACTGAGGCCCCTCCCACAATCCCTGTGGGAAACCCTACCCCATAGGACGCGTGAACCCTTGTCACAGATGGGAACGCTGAGATTCCAAGTCCCACAGTCACGGCCCTTCCCGGAGCCCCTGCAGGCCCTGGCGACTTGCTTATTCCCAGGGTTGGCACTCTCGTTCTCTGGAGGAAAATCTCGCAGACTTGGTGTTTTATTTAATGAATGAGCAATTCCCTCATAGGCTTTTTTATTATTATTAATTTCCCAAAAAGTTGCCTTTGGGTTTCCCTTGATTTTATGTCTTAAGGGGGAAAGGGGACCTAAAAATGTTTTTTTAAAAAAAAACAGGCAAGCTTGCAAAGCACATGCTTCCAACGACAGCTCATGACAGGCCTGTCTCCTCCCCTGTCCCACGTGTGGCCTCGTGTGGACCCCCTTGGGCGAGCCCAGAGAGCTCCTTCCTGGAAGGCTGGGAAAGCCAGGAAGAGGAGCCCCCAGTGAGGGCAGAGCTGCCTGGCCTCGGGGAGCCTCCACATTCAGCAGACAGCCTGCCACCCGCTCCCCATGACTGTGCGAAATGGACACTTCATCTCTGGGCTGCTCTCTGGTTCTCACTCAGGAGCGCCTCGCAGACGGTGGACTCACAGAAACCCTGGTCCAGACTCCAGCTGGGCCTCTTCCCGACTCTGGGGCTGCACCTCCTGGGCCCCGATTCCTTCATGTTATGAGGATCCAGTGCGGATCAAATGAAGTGTTATCATCCCCATCTTATGGATGAAGAATCTGAGCCTGGGAAGCCACGTGCCCCTCTCCTCTAGCCCCCACAATGACCTGGCGAGGCGGGCATCAGGAAACCCCTCAGATGGGGGTGTAGACGCATCAAGGGGTGCACCACAGGGGTGGGGATGACGCCACTGTAGACGGCGGCAACCAGCCCAGGAGTCAGCGGGTACATAGAATGCAGGGCCAGACAGCTTGCTCAGGCACTTCGACTCAGTGCAGAACCAAGTAATGAAGAAATATATTCTTTAAAAATTATTTTTGGCAATTCTACTCCTAGGTATATCACTGAAAGAATTACAAATAGTATTCAAATACTGGTACAGGAATGTTCAAAGCAGCACCATTAGCAACAGCCAAAAGGGGGAAACAGCCCACATGTCCATCAACAGATGCATGGGTAATAATACCTAAATGTGGTCCATCCCCACAATGGAATACTACTCAGCCTTAAAAAAGAAGGAATGAGGGCTGCCCCGTGGCACACCAATTAAGTTTGCGTACTCCACTTTGGCGGCCTGGGGTTCACCGGTTTGGACCCCAGGCGTAGACCTACGCACCACCTATCAAGCCATGCTGTGGCAGGCATCCCACATATAAAGTAGAGGAAGATGGGCACTGATGTTAGCTCAGGGCCAATCTTCCTCAGCAAAAAGAGGAGGATTGGCGGCAAATGTTAGCACAAGGCTAATCTTCCTCAAAAAAAAAAAAAAGAAGAAAGAATGGAAGCAACCAAAGTGTCCATTGATCATTGATGGATAAATGGATAAAGAAAACATGGTCTATCCCAACAATGGAATATTACTCAGCCTTACAAAGGAAGGACATTCTCACATATGCCCCAATGTGGATGAGCTTCAAAGACATTATTCAAAGCAAAACCTGCCAGACACAAAAGACCACATATTGTAGGATTCCATTTATATGAAATGTCCAGAACAGACAAATCCATAGAGAGAAGAGGCAGATCAGTGGTTGCCAGGCTCTGAGGAAGGGGGGAAGATGGAGTGGCTGCTTGATGGGTCTGGGGTTTCCTTTTGGGGTGATGAAATGCTTTGGAACTAAACAGAGGTGGTGGTTGGACAACACTGTGGACGTACTAAATGCCACGTGAATTGTTCACATTAAAATGTTAATTTTATGTTCTGTGAATTTTACTTCAGTGAAAAAGGAAAAAAACCATTATTTTTAAAGCCAAACTCTTCCCATTTTGCACATGGGGAAAAGAAGCCTGGAAGTATGAGGGAGGTGGGAGACTGGCTAAGGCCCTGGGGCTTTGTGGGGTCCTGGAAAGAAGGGCCCAGCTGGCCTGGACTTGCTCCACACTGAGGACCCCGGGGGCGGGGGGGAGCTGGATGCACATGACAGACATCAGCCCTGAACCAGCCATGGGCCACCTCTGTCAACAGAAGGCCCCTGGAGCACAGGTTTGAGGGTGCAGCCGGGTAGGAGAGTGTGGTGAAGAGCCTGGAACAGGGTCTGAGGCTCGGGCGTGCCCAGATGAGCCCTTCTGAGCAGCGGGTGAAGACAAGGCTGGGAGAATCGTGGGGGCCCAGCCAGGACCTTCCATCCACAAGATGGCAATGCAGCCCCATCTCAGAGGGCTGTCGGGGCTGTAACGAGGACCCAGCAGGGTCTCAGCTCTGACCTGAACAGGACAGACATCGGGAGCAGGACCCGGTCAGGGCACACCCCTCCCAGCCCCGCAGCCACTCGAATATCTTAGCTTGGAACCACACCCCACACCGTTGGAAGAGGCCAGAGGTCCTCCATCCACCAAATAAGTTTGCTCTGAACAGATTCATATAAAATGTGGTCAAAAAAGAGTTTAAAGGGTTGAAACGATCGTTAAAGCCTGCAGTCTAGAGTATTTTCAGGCTCGCTCGCCGCAGAGCCGCGGACCGCCTGTTAGGGACCGGAGATGCAAGGGCGCCCTCTGGCGGGCGCTCCGACAACTGCAGAAACGCGACTCCCGCCTTTCTCCTGGGACGGCTTCCAGACCGGGGAATCATTAGGAACAGTCATTCATCTTTTTCAGGGATGATATGTGTCACGTGGCGAAGTTTTTCTCAGCAGTCACCATCAATCAAGGCGAGCACTGACGAAACGTAATAACCACAATAATATGACGATGATGATGATGACCACAAGCGCCACTGACTGAGGGCATACACCGTGCCAGGATCTGAGCACAAACGTTCTACGTTTCTTAACTCCTTCCCTCGGAGGGCTACTCTTTGCACGGTGAGTGGTGCTATCTCCGTAGCACGGATGAGAAACACGGAGCCAGTGTGTTATCTTTCTAAGCCCCAGTTAGAGGGACCGGGGTGGGGTTCCCAGCCAAAGGCCTGCTCTCAGCCAGCCCCGACGCTGCCACGTTTGTCAGGGAGCTTGCTAGAAGCCTGTGCCTCCCTTCTGATCTGCTCATCTCTTCAAAATAAAATGCTCCTCGCTCTTCCATTCCCCTCTCCTCTCCTTGCCCCCAGTACATAACCCCTCCCTCCCCCCAAAAAAACCTACAAAGAAAGGTGGGGGAACCAATTTAAATTTAAAAATAAAGTTCATGGAAAAAATTTACATAAAATTTGGCTGACTTTTGAAAAGTCTACGGTACAATAAGAAAATTTAAAGTCAAGATTACTATCCATTAATACCCACTCAAGTGATAACTGATACATTTGGGGGGGGGGGGGTAAGGAAGATTGGCCCTGAGCCAACGTCTATTGCCAATCTTCCTCTTCTTTTTGCCTGAGGAAGATTGTCACTGAGCTAACATCTGTGCCAATCTTCCTCTGTTTTTCGTATGTGGGATGCCGCCACAGCATAGTTTGGTGAGCGGTGCTAGGTCCACACCCAGGATCCAAACCCATGAACCCTGGGCCACCGAAGCAGAGCATGTGAATTCAACAACTACGCCACTGGGCTGGCCCCAATACCTTTTTTTTTAAAGAAGTGAAATCAAGTCAAAAATGTCAATTCATGCTTTGTTTCTGTTTGCTGTAGAGAATCTCTTTTGGGGCTAATTCACCTGGAGTGGATGAGAGGGATGGAGCAGGCAGAAGTCGCACGGGAAAGATCCGATGGGACAGAGCAGAGAGAGCCTTGAACGCCAAATTACTCACGGCTCTAAGTGCCGGCCAGACAAGGCGGGCGGCCATGGTCCCACAGCCCCCGCCCCGGTGTGCCAAGTCCACAGCTTTGTTCAGACTTTTCCTGCCCCTCCCCAGGACAGATTCCTACCCTCCTTCAGGGCCCAGCTCAAGGCCTCCTTCTCCAGGAAAGTGTTCCTCTCACTCCAAATTCCCTAAGGAGCTCTGGACACATAGGGATCTAAGCGACATGGAGTTGGGAGGCCTGAGGCCAAGCATCACATCACCCGTCTCTGAAATAAGTGTGATGCAAGCCCATGGCGTCATCTAGAGACAGCAAACGCACGGGTGCATTTAGAGTCAAAACGGTCAACTCCCCATGTCCGTGCCTCTCAGGGACCCGACCGATGGAAATGAAGGTAGAGAGTGTGGCACCTGTGGCTTCTAGAGCATCGCTTCCCGTGGATCACCGGGATCTCGTTACCGTGCAGGTCCTGAGCCAGGAGGCTGGGGGCCGGGGACTCTGCATTTCTGACAAGCTCCGTGGACCTCACCTCTTGTGAGAAGGGGTCTAAAGAGAAGCAGGGGCACATCACAGCTGATGGGGTCAATGCTGGACCCTAGGAGATGCCACCAGCCTCTTCTCAGCACATCTTGGCTGTTAGATTGAGCCCATTCATTCCGGGTGCACACAACGTCAGCCCATGCTGCAGTGTGCCGGCAGCAAACCCACGTCCAGAGCCTCGCGTGCTGAGAGATGCTCATTTCATCAAGAAGCAACAGAAGCAGGTGGGTTCTAGCCGAGACTGCCGATGCCCACCCACATCCGTGCCCTCCTCCTGCTCCTGGGCACACAGCTGGCCCACAGAGTCCCTTGCAAATCGGCGTGGCCTTATGATTCAGTGCCAGGCAGCAGGGTTCTAGGGCTGGCCCCTAAAAACCTGCGTCATGGGATCCTTTCTCAGTCTCTCTCTCTCCCTCTCTCTCTCTCTCCACGTCCTTTCCTCCATCCCCTACCTAAAGATGGAGAGGACTCAGGACCTCAGGGAGGAGGAAGCCTCCAGCTGCTCAGAGCCGGGGTTCCTGAATGACCGGATGGAACAGAGCTGCTGCCAAGATACAGGGAGTATGGCACGAGAAGGAAAGTGACTTATTGAGTGAGCCAGTGATACCGGGGATGTGTCTGCCAGCACCTCACTCGCAGTAAGACTTAGCTGAGATTGTGACTTACCAGCGTAGAGGCTGAACTTGAAGAGAAAATACGTACAGACTGGCATCGCCCACACCGTGCACCTTGCCCAACAGGATCCGGGGGAGAACCTGCACTTCGGTGCAGACGCGGCAGTCCACAAGCCCGCCACTCCCCCGTTCTCACATCTGCCAGGGGTGCTCAGGCCAGGGCTGGCCATGTCCCTTTCACAGGTGAGACCGCTGGGTCTCAGGGACATCATTAGCCGTGTGATCTTGGGGACGTCCCACTCACAGTGGGGTGAGGCCTGGGACGTGGCTGTGACTGCACATGGCAGCCTGCTATACAATGCTGACATGCAGGTGCGCACGCACACACATACAGACACACACACAAGCATACACAGACACAGATGCATGTGCACATGCAGATGTATGCACACAGATACACACACATTCAGAGCCACACATGCACACACACCCCCTCTGTGGCCCGAGACCCTCTGTTGGAGGGTGATAGAAAAGAAACAAGATAAAACTGAAGACTCTCAGAAGCCCCTCGCTCCCTAATTGCTAAAGGAAACGTGCATTAACGGGGAGCGCTGACAACAAGCACAGAACAGCGCTCGGCTCACAGCCTTCCGTCCTCGGTTTCCTTGTTGGCAAATCAAGAATAATAATAGTACCAGCCTCCGGGAGCTGTGAGGATTAAAGGATTTCAGCCAGTCACTTGCCCAAGGACACACACCTGATATGTGTGCAATCCTCGACTGCCCCCAAACCACCCTGTGTCGACCTCCTTCTAAAAGGCTGCAGCCAGCACCTGCCGGAAGACACACACACGCACAGACACACACAGACATGCACACACAGTCACACAGACACACACAGCCCAGAGCACGGCCCTCCCAGACCCTCCCTTACATAACAGCAGCCCAAGGAGTCTCTGAGGCTCATGGCAGAGTGGAAAAACCCCAGCTTAGAGGCAGACCAGCTCGGCTGGACTCCTGTCCATCTGCGTGGCTTCAAGAACTTGCTGCAGCACCTGGCCTGGTCTGTCCTCCCACCCCGGAGCTCACTGTGAGTGTTAAGGAAAACAGACATGATACACCAGCACGGGCCTCCCTAATGTCGGGGGCTCTCCCTGGGCCCTTCTGGTTTTTGATTTTGCCTTCCGTTGCCCAGACGCCTTGTAGATGTCGTAAATGAACTTGTCACAGGCACATGCAATTCTTATTTCTTCTGCTTTATGCCTCAGGGCCTTTGCTCATGCTGTGCTGCTGGCTTGAACACTGACACCCCTCCCCTGCTCCACAACTCACCTGTGGGTTCACTCCCTTGTCCCTCAGCCTTGGGTGGGACAGCTCAGCAGAGGGGACCCACCGTGTTGAGTCAAGGCGCCCTTACGTCTTGGCTCCCTTAGGCTGGTGGTCTCAAGCTCCAATGCCTTTGGGACCAGGTGAGTGCCAGTTACGTGGAAGTGGGACTTTCTGAGAGGTCAGAGGGAGGTGGAGACCCTGACAAAGGGGAGAGCGTGTGCCATCTAAGTGACAGCCACCATGTAGCTGCGGCCGACAACTGTTTTGAAGGCGGATGGCCCGGGAGGCCTGACCTTCCTCCTATCAGAAAGGCAGGTGTCCAGATGCATCTGCGCATGGGCCACAGACGGAACATTTGCAAAGCCCCTGCCTTATGGATGAGTCTTCCCCTTTCTCTCAGCAAGGAGACATCCGTGTCGGTGCACCTGGGGGTTTGCTGTTTGTCCTCCCTGTAGCCCTCACTCCCCTCAGCCCGCGGGTCTCGGGGGCGACACGTCCACTGTCACCAGTCCTGCAGGACAGCACCATCTTCCAGATTTCCCACCCCTCCTGCCCCCGGTAAAGGGCACTTTACGGAAGCCGCCTGGTTATCTGCGCTGGAGGGGCCGGCTGTGCCATGCTGGGCCATCTGTCCTCCGCAGACCAGCGGGAACACCTCAAGGGCAGGCTCTGACCCTGATTTGTTTCCGGAGCCCCAGGGCCAAGCCTGGCACGAGGGAGGCAGCTGCTTGCCAAACGGCTGGACAGGGGAGGTCCCCTTGGTGTTTCTCCTGCTCCGTGTCATCCCACACGGGACTGAAACTGTGAGTAAATGGGATCCTGGGGTGGAGAGACAGGAGTTAGATTATAAAGCAATAGCCGAGGTGTGCCAGGTCTGCCGTGGGACTCAGCGAGGGACCCTCTCCTGGAGTGCACCACAGGACTTGTGTTTCACTGAGAACTTTCAGGGTCTTTGTCGAAGGCGTGCTGCCTGGGGCATAGGAGGTGATCAGTGGCTGGGTAGGGACCACCTGTAACACTGGCTAGGGATCCAGGGGCAGCCTCAGGCTGGCCCCTGACTCAGGTCACCATCTGCAGCATCCCCCTGCTGCACAGGGATTTCTGAAAGGTAGGGTGGTGGCCAGTCTCTGGGCAGAGGGGCCTCTCAGGGCCCATCACAGAGCACTCTAAAGCCTGTCTAATTCTCGGCCATAGGAAGCCCCAATGTCTGGTGCAGAGCGGAACCTCAACAAAAATTTGTGAAATGAATGAATGAATAAATAGAAACCGTTATGTGCATAACAGGTGTCAGCTTGCTCTAAACACCAAAGTACCTACAGTAGGCATGATGCTACACCCATATTTTAAATGAGGAAACTGAGGCGCGGGGATTAGTAACTAGCACAAGGTCACCCAGCTGTCAACACGGCAAAGCGAGGAATCAGACGCAGACCTGCCTGCCCCCAACCCCTGTCCCCTGGGCCACCTTGCTGCCAGGATGTGGTCAAGTTTTCCACATAGGACAAAGTGGGGAGGATGGAAGCAGGGAGCCGAGCCCCTCCCACCCAACCAGCTGAGGGGAGCAGGTGCAGGAGCAGGTGCGGGGTGGGGCCCTGAGGAGGAGGCCAGGGCAGGAAGGAGGGAAAAGGGGGAAAGGCAGGAGGGGCGTGGCGAAGTGGATGAGAGGAAGGCTGAAGTCCTGACATTAGGGCTAATGGCTCAAAACTCTCCAGGGGTGTACACCTGCCTTTATGTGAACAGACTGTCCTGTCACAGCCCAGGGGGCGTCTCCTTCCTTCAAGTCTCGGTGCATGAAATGGTTGTGTCTTTCATCTCTGGATTCCCATGCCTAGTGCATGTGGGCACCTTATTTCATTCCTTCATTATTCAACAGGTAACTGCTGAGCACCTACCACGTGTTGGGCACTATGCTAGTCAGGGGGGAGCCCAAGAAAGTGATGACAACAATGATGATGGGGATGAGAATGGTGATGATGGTGATGCTATATGTCTGTCACTGTGCTAGGCACTGGGGAGCCCAAGAGAGTGATGACAACAATGACAGTGATGATGATGACAACACAATGATGACAATGAGGATGATGCTCTGTACTGGGCACTGTTCTAAAGGCTGTAAATCAGCTGCATTGTCAGCAGAAGGCACAGTAATCACGAGGGTGTTATAAAGGGTGAGAGAGAAGACTTCTCGGGGTGCTATAATATACCCAGCTCACAGACGAGGAACTGAGGCACAGAGAGGCCGTCACTTACCCCGGGTCTCACGTGCCCATCCCTCCGCCCAGCACCTGTCTGTAAACGGGGAATCTGGCCCTGGGCTCAGCATCTGAGGAGGGGAGGGTTCCCATCCACCCGCCCGTCCCATGAAGAGCCATGCCTGCTGCAAGAGGCAGAAGCTGGCCTCAATTCATCTCTCCAGGGCCATGGAACCCTTTTAATTAAAGTGGCTGCCCAGCTGTCTGTGAGTGAGGGATGGCCCTTGGACCATGAGAGCAGCCGTGCATCTGTCTTGTTAGTGGCTTGGTATCCGAAAGCCTCAGCTTCAGCCAAGGGAGCTGGACCAGAGAGGGCCATCCCATCCTGCAGGGATATGCAGACTGGCCGCCCCCAAGGCCATGCTCACTGCTGAGATGGGCTCTGCCCCACTCAGCCCCTGGGGAAAATAAGGACCCGCTCCACGTCTGTGGCTCCTACAGGTGAGGTCCCCGCCTGGCCGCATGGTGCTGCTCTGAAGAACCCCAGATGCTGGCCACAAGGCCACTGCCCTGGTGAAGGTGGGCTTTGAAAGACAGGCCTGGGAAGAACACGGGGCTCAGATCACAGGAAGGTCACTGCCTCTCTGGGACTCAGTTTCCCCTCTGTCCCTTGGGAATGAGATTGGTCCTGCTGCCTGGGGGGCTGGGAGAGCTAAATGGGGTAACCTGGCAAAGCACCTGAACTCTGATAAAACAGCACCAGGTGTATAGAAATTGCTGTGTTAACGCTAAAAACAACACAACGTGGCCATCTGTTACCGAACTTCCTCAGAGCATGGCAGTTGACGTGAAACGGCATCACAGGTACGCAGTACACAGGCTCTCTGCAAATGTTAGTGGAATTCTCTCCCCTTCCCGGTTCCCATCGCCCCCCTGCCCCCAATCCAAACCTGCCCCAGAACACTGTTCCTCCCAGGACGACCCGCTGGAAGAGCCGGGTCCATATTGTAGCGGAAAAGCCCATCCCGCCCTTTGGCAACAGAATGGAGGTGACATGCAGGGAGCCCTGTGCTGGCAGGTCTGAAGCTGGACGTGTGGTCCTCACCCTGGTCGTGTGGCTGAACAAATTGCTGAGCCTCCAGGAACCTTGGTTTCCTCATCTGCCGAAGGGAATGAACCCCCAACGTCCTCTCCACAGCAGGTGAGACAGGCACGGTATGTGACACTCGCAGCCCGTGGCTGAGCACACTGAAGTCCCAAGTCCCTCCCTTTTGAGACGCCAATCACTTATGCACTCCTCAGCCCAATGTTCCTGAAAGTGTGGCCACAGAGCATGGGAATCCCTGGGTGCTGGCCAAAATGCAGATTCTGGGCCATGCCCCTGACCTATGGAGTCAGGACCCGGGGAGCAGGACCTGGAATCTGCATTCCAGAACCACTCACACTGGAGTTGGAGAGCCGCAGCCCCACCATAAGCTGAGCTCTGGGTGTGGCACCCATTTTGGGGCCTGGCGTGAGGTAGAAACGGGGATAGCTCTCCGAGGGTTGTGTGGTTTGGATGGAAGCCCACAGGGTCCCCAAAGGGAAACACCTACTGATTTAAGCTTCTTTGCATCAGCCCCACAGGGAGGAAATTATGCCTGACCAGAGCATTGCCCTCGATACCCTTCCTGAAAAAGCCAAGGGTGACAGTGGCTGGGGTGCACTCTCGCCTGAATCTGTCACCACTAATTTCCATCACCTTCCAGCGTTGGACACCACCAGTGAGGGGAGCGGGCTGGTATCTCTGAGTGGGATGCTTTATGGCCATAATTACTCTGTCATAACTGTTAGAGAAGACCCAGGTCCTGGCACCACCTCCTCCATGTCTCAGCTGTGCGACCTTGGACAAGTTACCTAACCTTGCAGAGATCAAAAACTGAAACATTAAACAAGGGATGGAAAAACCCCTGCTGAGTGATCCTCCTTAATCTATCTCCGAGGCTTCCAGCAACTGTACTTTATGTTGTTTCCTATTTTTTAGATTTTTCTGTTTTGTAATTTGCTAATTGTTGGAATAACGCTCGCTCACTAAAGAAAATCACAAAGTTAAAAAACAAAAAAGAAGTCTACAGAAGCAGGAAGGAATTACCCACAATCCTACCACTCAAGAGGCAGACCTGTAAGTATTTTGTTACATTTCCTAAATATATCTTCCATGGCAGAGGGCAAACTCTGTATAAGCAATTATGTAGCCTTCTTCCTTCTACTTATAAGAAAATGCTTATGCCATTATATTGCCAATAAAAATTCTCCATAAATATCATTTTTAATACTTCATAAACTCCAAGTAGATGTGCCATAATTTCTTTACCTAAATAGGCTAAATAGGGGATCTACTCATCTCCAATTTGTCTCTGTAGCTAATAACCACTTGTGTTTTAGCCAAAAGCACATCACTTCTGGCCCTTGGGATTTTATTCACATCACATAAAAAGACCAGAAGCCAATGAAATGCCAGAACTTGGGCTGAGCACAGCAAGAGAGTAAAAAGATAAAGATCCTTCATTGTCCCCTTTTCTGAGGACAGTCTAATGAGAACCTTCTTCCCACTGCTAGAGATGATCAGTCCCATTTTCCTAGATGAAGAAACATGCTCCAAGAGGTCAAGTGATTTGCTCCAGGTCACACAGCTAGTGAGTGGCAACTTTGAGATTCCCAGCCTCACCTCTCCGACCCTGAAGCCCCAGCTATTCTCTGCTGGTGGGCTGATGGTCAGAACCAAGGCTGAAGACATCCAGGCTGCGATGAATGGGGCTTGCCATGTTCCCAGGGGTAGGGTCACTTCCTGAGCCTCTCACCTGGCCAGATCTAGAATATCTTTTTTCCCCCTCTCTATGGCCCTTTCTATTCAGCGGAAGCAGATCCCTGCTACTGCTGATGAACCCAATCCTTGATGTGCTTTCTTAGGTCACAGAACTTCACTGATGGGCAACAAACTTCCAGAATGGCCGAGTAAGAACCTCTGAAAATCTGCTTCTCCCTAAAAACAATGAGAACACTGCCAAAAGGGTCAAACACAACTTTTTTGAATTCTGGAAATTAACTAAAGGCTTGCAACAATTCAAAAGTGTTTATTCAAGAAAAACAACTAAATTTCAGTAAGAAAGGAAAGCTTTATGGTGCTTTAACGTGTCCTAGTTCCATCTCCCCATCTCCAGCAACACAGTAGCCTTGAAAGCCAACAGCTCAGCAATTATGATAGCTGTGAGGAACAGAATCCCAGCTGCCACAGGAGGGGGCAGGTAGGTTTGGAACTCCCCAAAAGCCTCCTTCTCAGAGTACTGTCACTCTTTGACTCGGCTGGCACCTCCCTGAAAAGTTCCAATCCCATAGCTTGTCTTTATTTGACCTGACTCAGAGCTTGCTCAATGAGAAACCATATCCCCAGGCCATTAGTCGAAAACAATCAGAGGATGTTTTTTAACATTGCAGCTGCCTGAAGTAGCATTACAAAGTTGGTGCTAACAAGAGACTAACCAAAAAACTAAAAGGAAACACTAGGGAATGGGAGATTTGTAGGAGGCTTTGAAAAGCTCTGATGTATTCCTGGGCATCTAGAAGGCCTCATGAATGTACGAGGCTGTGGATGTTACCAGGAAACACTTGACATGGCCCTAATCTCTCCCTTCTGTCTGACCATCAGACTCTACACAAGCAGAAAGTGAAGGCTAAGATAAAGTTGTAAACTGCCTACCAGAGCCTTGTGTACCCCAACACACACACAGATTCCCTTGGCAAAGACTGGGAGATCTACTGGCTCAAGGCATTTAAGGATATCTCTCTCCAATCATTAGCTGATCAATAAACTAACCAAGCCGAGACTTCATGGCTACCCGTGACAAGAATATAGACTTCATCTCTATTCATCCAGGAAAGTCAGTAAACAAGAAACAGCAGCAGCAACAACAAAAAGTAACAGTAACAACATTAAACCCTGGAGGGTAAGGGGAAATTGGATTTCCAGAGTTACCATATTATATCATTCAAAATATCTAGTTTTCAACAGAGAATTGCAAGACACACAAAGACAGCGGAAAGTATGGCTCGTTGACATGGGAAGAAAAAGCAGCCAATAGAAACTGGCCCTGAGAAAGCCAGCGATTAGTAGAGATACTAAATCAGCTGTTATAAATATGTTCAAACACTAAGAGAAACAATATCTAAAGAATTAAAGGAAAGCATGAGAACAATTTCTTACCAAATAGTATCAGTAAAGAGATAAAAATTATTTTTTTCTAACTAGAAATTCTGGGTTTGAAAAGTACAATAACCCAAATGAAAAATTCACTAGAGTGCTCAACAGACAATCTGAACTGGCAGAAGAAAGAAGCAGTGAACTTGAAGACAGGTCAATTCAGATTACTCAGTCTGAGGAACAGAAAGAAAAAAGAATGAAAAAGAAAGATGAAACGAGCCTCAGAGACCTGTGAGACTATAATAAAAGATCTACCATTTATTTCATCTCAGTTCTGAAGGAGAGGAGGAAAAAAGGCAGAAAGAATACATAAAGAAATAATGGCCAAAAACTTCCAAAATTAGATGAAAACATTAATCTACACATCGAAGAAGCTTAACAAACTCCAAGCAGGATAAACTCAAAGAGATCCACATCTAGACACATCATAGTTAAGCTACTGAAAGTCATAAACATAGAATCTTGAAAGAAGCAAATGAAAATCAACCTATCACATACAAGGAATTCTCAACAAGATTAACAGCTGACTTCTCATCTGAAACCACGGAGGCCAGAAGGCAGTGGGATGACATGTTCAAAGTGCTGAAAAAAAGTCTATCAACAAGAATGAAACTATCCTTGAAACATAAAGGAGAAATTAAGATGTTCTCAGGGAAACAAAAACTGAAATAGTTCATTGGTAGCAGACCTGCCCTACAAGAAATACTAAAGGGAATTCTTCGGGCTGAAATGAAAGGACATTCGACAGTAACAGTAACAGAACCCACGCAAAGAAATAGAGTGCCAGCAAAGGTAACTACATTGGAAATACATAAGAAAGTACAAATGTGTTTTCTTTGTAACCTTTTTCTTCTCCCACCTGATTTAAAAGATAATTGAATAAATAATAAAACACTGTTGAAGGACTTTATAACACATGGAGATATAATCTGTAAGACAATAATAGTAGAAAGGAAGAGAGAGAAAACGGAGCTATATTGGAGCAAAGCGTTTGTATACTGCTGAAATTGTTTGTATCAATCCAAACCAGACTTTTCAAAGTTAAGATGTTAATTTTAATCCCCAAGGCAATTACTAAGAAAATAATTGAAAATATATATAAAGTAAAAGAAGCAAGAGAATCAAAATGGTATACTAGAAAATACCTATTTAACACAAAAGGTGGCAGTAATGGAGGCAACAAGATACAAAAAATACATAATACGAACAGAAAACAAATGGCAAAATGGCAGACTGAAATCCTACCTTATCAATAATTACAAACAGACTATATACTACAGTCAACAAGCAGAAATTGGCAGAATGGACAAAAAAAAATGATCCAAAAGACATGCTTTAGATTCAAAGACACCAACAGGCTTAAAGTAAAAGGATGGTAAAAAAGATATACCAAGCAAATTAACCAAAAGAGCTGGAGTGGCTATACTATTATAAGACAAAAGAGACTTTAAGACAAAAATTTTTACAAGAGACAGAGAAGGACATTTTACAATGATAACAGATTTAATCTATTAGGAAGCTATCATAATTAGAAGGGTGAATGACCTAACAACAGAGTCCCAAAATACATGAAACAGAACCTCACTGATACAGCGAGTGGTTAGTTTTTTTCCAGTCACCGCCTTCAACTACGCCCTGATAATTCTCCCATTCCCGACATCCCTTCATGACATCTGGGGAAGAGTCCATAACTTTCCAGTCCCTTTCAGTTATTCAAACCTCAAGAAAGCCTGAAGTGTCATCTCAGATTCAATTTAACTCTTGTCTCCTCCTCCATCCCAAATGCAGGATGGAGCTGGGATCCTGATTGAGAACAGAGAGAAATGGAAGGGGACCTGCGGTCTGGCTGACATACCTCCTCCCCGTTCCCTGGCAGGCCCAGCCTTGTTTGAGACCAGGGAAAGGCAGCAGGAAAGAGCTGAGTCCTGTCCCCTTGATCTGTCACTCCCTCTTTGCTAATTCTGCCTTGCAGATGGCCAAGGACTGGCACTCCTGTGGACACATGCCTGGGTTCCCCGGGCGCTATCAGTGCCCCCACACCAACCACCTCTTGCCATTGGGGTCCCCTCACCCCAGGCAGCAGCCACCACGGAAGCCCAGCCACTCTCCTTCCTCAGGGTCAACTGGATGCAAAGGACCCTCCCACACCCTCGGGCAGGGATGCACAGCCATAATGCACAGCTAGAAATGCTGATCTGCCCCTTGCCTGAGTCAACAGGTCAGAATCAGGTGTCACTGACGCCTCCTTGGCCTCCAACATCACATCCAACCAGCCCCCAAGTCAGTCTCATGCCTTCCACCATCCGTGTCCCTCAGTCCACACCCCGTGCCCGTTGCCAGGCCTTAGCACCCACATCCTCTGCCAGGAGTTGCTGAGTCACTGCTGCCCCATGCCCCCTCCCATGGCCTCGGCCACCTCTGACATATTCTGGGCACTCGCTACAAGGTTAACTTCCCCCAAATGTCAAAGCAATACTATTCACACAGAGCTCTACAGTTTATAGAGAAATTCCATGTGTGACGTGAATTAACGTAAGTGGGAGGGACGTGAAGAGAACGAAACATGAGTTTTGAAGCCCAGTACCTAGCTGTGCCATCTTGGGAAAGTTACTTCCCCTCTCTGAGCTCCACTTTTCCCATATATAAAATATTAGTGGCTAACATTCACTAGGCGCTTAGTCTGATGTTAAATGGACAAGCCTGATAACTCTCATCATAGTCCCCTAGGCAAGTGCCAGCATTATCCCCGTTTTGCAAATGGAAATGGAGGTGCAGAGAAGGTGCAGGGCCTCACCGAGGGCCAGGCCACTAGCAAACAGGAACACCAGGACTCGGACCCAGGTGGTCTGACTACATACACATTTTGCAAGTGTGTCTGGCACTGTGCCCACATATTGTAGGTGACCAACCAGTGCTAGTGCTTTCCTTTCTCTGTCCCAAAGCACCAACAAACCCCGAGGCCCACAGGTTGAATAAATGCCCTGTGCCAAGCAACTGGGGAAAGATGAGACTAAGGAACAAAGCTGTTTGCCCTGCACGGGCCCTGGCTCCGAGTCCACAGCTCTAAGTGTCTGGAATCTGGGCCTGGCCATGTGGCTTGTTTTAGCCAAAGGGACTGTACCAAATGTGATGCAAGAAAAGGCTGGAAAAGCATTTCTGCTTCAGGGCTTGCCCTCCCTGCTCTGAAGTCCAGCCTCCAAGTGTGCGACAAGACCCCAACCCTCTAGGAGTAAGACCCATGGAGCAGCCAGCCCAGCTGAGGCCCCAAGCCAGCCAGTCCCCAGCCCACCCCGCAGCTAGTCACCACTGGACAAGCAAGCCCTGGCCAGACAGGCAGGACGGCCCAGCTGGGCCTTGCACATAACCTCTCTGAGGTCAGCGTCCACATCTGTGAGATGAGATAAGGACCCCAGCTGTGCCCCATCAATCACAGAGATGTCATCGGGAGAGGGCGTGCCTGTGCCAGGGCCGAGCCGCAGTCCCACCGCTCGCCTGGTTCCCACACCTGCATCCACTGAGCCTGCTCACACACACCTCCAACCACGGTGATCCCAGCCTCTCCCTGGTCTTCCAGACAAGGCTCAGATCACCAGGCCTCCTGGGCTCGGTGCTCTTTCCAGGCCCAGAACAACAGTAAAACCAGCCAACCTCAACTTACGAGCATCTGTGGGCCCTGGGCCCTGGGCTCAGCTCTGCACAGGCCCCGAGCTCCTGCCACACTGTGCACTTCTGTTCCCAGGACAAGCCAAGTTGTTGACAGCTGCAGGGATGATGGATGTGCTGGTCCCTCAGCCTCTGACACCTCACACCCCTTTCTCCAAGACGGTAGTCAGGGCTCATCTCCACGGGCCACTAGACTGGGTTGGGGGTCCTGGCCAACATCGGAGCCCACCACCCAGAGGATTCTATTTCTTCAATGCTGCCTGTCCTGGTCACAGACCTGTACTCAGAGCCAAATGGGGCTCACTGGGGTCTGTCCCTCCTAAAACCATGCGGCTGCTGCCCTCAGGGCTGGCCAAGGACGATCTTGGAAAGGGGTCCTGCACCCTGGGGATCTGTAGACAGCATTCAGAGGAGGGTCCAAGATCTTGGATAGGGAAAAAAATACACCATCTTCATTTTCACCACTCTCTGGCCGAAATTTAGCATTTCCTATTATGCAGGTGAACAACAAGCCAGAGAGGGGTCAGCCGTAGCTGTCACTGTGATGTCAACAGAAACAGGAGACATCTCCATGCCAAGTTCACCGTCGGACACATCCTGAGACATCGAGGACATGCATCATCCCTGGGAGCTCACCGTAATTCTTGTTATTGAGTGCATCAGGCCGGAAGTACATTTTCCACCAGATCACCCATTTTTAGACATTCTTTTCATACCTTTGCTTCAGTTTTACTGGTTTCTTAGAGATCAAATGAGATCACCAGGGAATCGCCCTGGCACCAAGTCAGAGCTCGAGAGGAGCCTCCAGGAAGTCCTCCCTCCCTCGTGGTGAGTCGGGGCACCCTGTCACCTGCACTTTTGGGGAGACAGTGGACGCTGCAGTGAGGACCCCAGGCCTGGCCTGCCCTGTCCCTCAGGCTCTGAAGCTGAACCCCAGGTCACCCCAGCATGCCCTCGGGGCACAGGACACTCAGAACTTCTTTTTCCAACTCCTGCCCTCCTAAAAAAAGCACACTGGCCTTCTCCACTGAGGCGTGCAGGGCCAGCGCAGACCGCACAGCCTGCAGCTGATTTCTGGAGGGATGTTGGGCCCGGCCCTGGCGCCCTCAGTCTCCCTCTGCCCCTGTGAAATGCACAGCATGACCTTTCTTCTCGTGGAGGGAACAGGTGTCACCCCCCATGATGGTATCCTCCGTTCCTCTCTGCTCTGACCTGCACCCACCTCTCTGGCACTCTCCGCTGCACACTTGTTCCAACATACCACATCACTCTCTCGTCCCTGAGCACACCGAGCCCCTTCTCGGCAGGGGCCTCTGCCCCTGTGATCACAGAATGAGCTGACTTTGGCCGGCTCGTCCATCGCAACTTTCCTGACCCTGCTTCTGCCCAGTGCCTGACCTCTGCCCCTGGGCAGGGCTGTGAACCCCTTGGTGATATGCTTCTTTCCCAGCTCCAGCCCACATCTGGCCAGGAGCTCCTGAGGGCGAGGACTGGGCCGCAGGAGATGGGCAATAAGCACTCTGGAAGAGCCCACTGGAGGAGCAATCCAGCTGGCACGGCTCAGCCTCCTCTCAGGCTCTGCCAGACAGATGCCCGTGTCAGCTCAGCAGCAGGGGCCCTGCGTTCCTGGTGGAACCAGCCAGCCACAGCCCGGTGAGGTAGTGAGCTCCCCATGGCTGAGAGTATGCAAACTAGGGCCAGACGACCACTCACCCAGGATGGTCCAGAATAGATTCCTGCATCAGAGAAGGGACTCTGAAGTGTCCTTACTCCAGCTCAGGGGCTCCTATAACCCCAAGTGCCTTTCATGACTCAGGGACAGCCTTTATCCACCTAAAATTGAATTCAACCAAATTCCATTCCCCACCAAGAGCAGCCTGTGCAAATTTAGTGGCTCCTTCAGAGATAAGTGCCCAGACTCAGCAGATGCTGAGAACGTGGCTGGGACCAGCAGTCCTCGGACAAAGGCAATTCTACCCCAACCTAAAAAAACTGGAAAAAGCACCAAAATGGTAAAATTAATTGTGAAAAAGAAGAACTTTAATTCACTTGTTTGTTGTCATCAAAACCTATAAACAATTTTAGGGAGCACAAAAGGAATGAAATGCATGTTTTAAAAAACTTCTGTGAATTAAAAAAAAAAAAAAAAGACGCTCTCCTAGGACGCCATGGGTTTTGAACTAACTCTTGGCTTTGCAAAGCGACAGTGACTTTGCAAGTCAGCATGGCCTCACTGTGCTCTCCCCGGGGTCTCCCGCACCTGCTGTGGCCTGGCGGTCAAAAGGCCCCAAACACCGACAATTCTGGACAGGACTCTCCAGAGGGACCCTGAGCAGGAAGCTTAGGGGGAAGTTAGGGTCCCCATGGAGAGATGCTCCTTTCTCTTGGCTGCAGAGCCGACCCCTCATAGGACTTCTAGAGCAAGGGTGGGGGTGGGTACCCCTGTGCTAAACCACTGTCCCCCCTTTTCCTGGGGAAGAGAGAGATGGATGTCCCTTCAATGAGGAGCCCAGTGGCAGGGGGAGGGCTGCAGCCCCAAGCTGGATCCCATGACGGTGGAACACTGCAAGGGTCAGGGCTGGGGGTGAAAGCAAAGAAAATTCCAGAACCTGGACCCAGGAGGCCAAGGGGTGGTTTTGTTTCTGAATTTGCTGTGTGGGGGTGAGGCCAACCCTGTCCTCCAGTCACTTTCTCCACTGTGAAACTGTCGAGCAGGACAGCTCCTCCGGCCTCCTTCCTTGCCATCTCACTCCCCGAAAAGAAAAACTAATCCCCCCAAATACCACCTGCGTGCTGGGGAGGGTCCATCCGGCTGGCTCTGTGCCCCAGCTGAGTGTTTAATCCCCTCTGGGCTCCAGAGGCACCTCTGCTGGGCAGGAGGACAAGCTTGGGGACAGGTGGCTGATGAATGTGACTTGTGTCCTGTGATCAGTAAGGGGACGACTGCCATCTATCCCCTGCTCAAATACCCTCAGGGGCCCCCAGGCCTTCCACTGAGGCCCAGAGCCCTGGGTCTGACAGTCGAGACTTTTCTCCACCTGCCTGAAGCCCAGCTAGGCCTCCGTGAGTCCTGCCCACGCCCTCGGCCTCATCCTCCTGCCTCTCCCCCTTGCAGGCGTGTGGCGAGCCAGCTTGCCAAGGTCACAGGCTTCCCCATCTGTCCCACATCCCTCATCCCATCCCATCACTGTCCCACAAAGTGGGGACTTCCTCCCAGTACCAGGCTCAGTGAACAGTTTAAAATCCCAAAGGCCAGCCAAGCCGGTCACCTCCAAGTACTCCTCACAGGGCAGTTTCCACCTCCTGCCTGCATCATCTCCCCGCCTCTGCGTCTCCAAGCCTTCCCACTCCCACTCCGTAAGGCTCCCCATTACAGGAAGCCCTCTGGAGAAGGCGGGGGGAAGCAGCCCTTGCCGTGCACATTCATCTCATTGCTGAACACCCACCCATGCAGGCGTCCTGGGAGCCCAGAGCTCGGTGGACAGGGCGGGACTGGTCAGGGCAGAGCCAGCGCCCCCCACTCTGGAAGCCAGGTTCAAAGTCCATCCTGGCCAGTCCAAGGGCTGTGGGAGGAGACGTAGAGACCCCGGGAGCTGGCCGGAGGCATGCCTCGCCCAGACAGGGATGCAGCGAGAGCTCCCTGGAGGAAATGAGACCAAACCTCGTCCCCCTTCAGGACTCAGCCACAGCTAGACAAAACCCTGGGGTGGGGAGGAAGCAGGGACCCCAGACAGAAGGACCGTCTGAGCCAGAGCCTGCGTGAGACCCAGCAAGGAGTGTCTAAGGATGGCCAGGGGTGGGGAGTGGGGCTGGTGTCACCCCTGTGCTCCCGGAGCTGGGTGCACCTCTCCTGAGCTGGGGGCCGAGTGAGATGATGAAGGGGAGGGCTTTCACAGGGAGGGGGGCTCCAGGGATCGAGAGGGCATGGGGGTAGGAGGCAGCCGGACAGAGACACAACAGCTTTCAGAATTCTGAAAATGTCCCCACCTGGGACTACTGCACATGCAGTGGGCTGACAGGTGCCCAGGGCTTGGCACTCAGCCACCAGCTGCAGCAGTGATGCGGGGGGTGGGGGGGGGGGACATAGTGGGAGGAGGAGGGGGACACGACCCTCATCAGGGTGCAGTGTCCCCCATTGGCAGCTGTCAGCTGGAAAGACCCACAATCCCCCTCCTATGGCTCCAGTCCAACCACCCCATGGGCAGCTCCCTGCCCCAAGATGCACAGCAGGCCTCTCACACAGCCTCTGTTCCCTGGGGTCTCTGCTCCCTGGGGCCTCTGCCTGGAATTCTTCCCACAGCCCTCCAACCCCACCTCCACCCCCTGCCCAAAGCCTCCCATCCTTCAAGCCCCGGTTCACTTGCTACCTCCTCCAGGTGGGCCTCCATG
The DNA here is from genome assembly GCF_041296265.1 of Equus caballus. NCBI lineage: Eukaryota > Metazoa > Chordata > Mammalia > Perissodactyla > Equidae > Equus > Equus caballus. The sequence continues at coordinate 94,222,819 of NC_091692.1, forward strand.
GTCAGCCCAGCCAAAGCGCTCCCTCCCTCTGCCCGGCACTTTGTCTGCACCCAGGGCGGGCTGGGGAGGGCTCTTTCCGCATCTGCCCTGGACTCCAGCTCTCTGGGCCTAGGGTGGTCTCAGTGGGCCGTTGCTGTGGTCCCCATCCTTCCCATAGTATCCACACTGGGGAGCTGGGGGCTATTGCTGGAAGAATAATAATCCCTTTATCGTTAATGCTGTTGTGATTATGAAGGGCCAGGCCCGTGCAGAGCACTCTGCCAATAAGGGCTTCTCAGGGACTACGGGGTGTAGGTACTATTATTCTCATCAACCCTGTCTGACCCACAGGAACAGAGCGGGAGGAACCAGCCAGGCTCCCCAGCTTGTGGATGGCAGCACTGACCGTCCAGCCAGATAGTCCAACGCCACCCCCGCAGCCCCAGGTCTCACAGGCAGCACTCTCCCTAGTGCGGCTCCCCTCTTTCTATTCTATTATCTGATTCCCTTCTATTCGGTTTGGTTTTTTAATATTCTGGCTGTGACCTGCTAACTAGATTTCAGGACCCGCTAATGGATCACAGCCCACAGTTTAGACAACATCCCAGGCAGGGTTCTTTGGCCAAGGTGGATCCGGGTGGGCTGGGGGGTGAGCAGGCTCAAATGCCCCAAGCTGGGCTGAGGAAACCGAGGCTCCAGGGACCTGCTCAGTGGCCGGCATGCGAGGCTGCCCCGCCTGCACTCTGTATGGTCTTGCTGTCTCAGAGTCAAGAGTGCACAGCAGGAACCATGGACCACAGCCCCCTCTGTAGGGGCACTTGCCAAGTGCCTCAGAGGAGCCTCAGAGGGTCACAGGGAGGCACTCCATGAGTGACCCTGGAGCCCCAAGCACCGAGGTTGGAAGACTCACGCTTTGTGATGTTAAGCACCTCGCTCACCCTCTCTGGGCCCCAGCAGTCCCACCTACAAGAAGAGGTCAGGATTCTTTCACCTTCCAAAGGCTGGGGCTGGCCTAGTGAGCCCAAGACCCCCCCAGTTCAAGGATTCCCTTCCAGAGGGTAGAGCCGCCAGCCCCTCCCGGCCATACCCACCTGCCCTCAGCACTGAAAAGGGCAGGGCCTCCAGGGTCCCGGCTGAGCAGTTAGGAGGTTGGCAAAGCCAGGCAGTGGAAGAGCTGGGACCTCCCCAGCCCTGGGCTTCCCTGTCTAGGATCAAGGCCTGAATGGCCTCCCCATCAGCTGGCAGAGCGCTCTACGGGAGGAGGCGTTCCTGAAAACGCTGAACCCAACGTGGGGCCGACGTGGGGCCGACGTGGGGCCGGAGCGGGTGCTCGTGGCAGCCAGTCCCTGCCCTCCCGCCCATGCCCCACACGCCCGGCCCCGGGACCACCACCGCCAGCCTGGCACACGTTGGTCTCAGGGACGGCTCCAGCCGAAGCGCCCTCATGTCCTCATGTCACCTGGAGCCAGTTAGCCATCCAGCTTAAGTACCTGCCGGTTGAAGTCCCGGAGGAATCCACCATCACCGCCTGGCTCCTCCCCCCTGCTCCCCTCTGCTCCGCAGCCTCCAACCCCATGGCAGCCAGAGGGGCTTTCTCGAACCTCAGAGCAGATGCTGCCCTACCCTGCGGGAGACCCTCAAAGACTCCCCCAACACTACTGAGACAGCACCCCCTGCCTTAGCTTGGTGCCCCGAGTCCTTCCAGTTCTTACCCATCCCCGCCATGTTCAGAGCTCCCCGGGGACACTCCCTGCTTCCCCACTGCCCACTCTCTCTGACACCTTTGCCCCATGGCCCTGGGGATCACCTTTCCAGAAGGATCCCTCCCCTACCCTTCTCCAGCTGGAACTGTACCCAGTGTTCAAGGCTGTCCCCTCCCCCAGGAAGCCCTGGGTCTAGGGAGCAGGAGGAGCCTGGGCAGCACCTGTCAGGAAATGCTGTGCGCAGGCCCTTCTGGCTCCGGTCCCTCAGCACGGCTCGTGTGCACCCCCGGGAGGTAGCCTGACCACACAGAGGCCGCCCTATGGTCCCCTGCCAGCCTGTGCCAGCTCCTGCAGGTGTACGGTGCCAGTTCAGTTTGCAAAGACAGTAGACTTTTTGCCAAATTTGTCAATTTTTGAGTCTCTTCTGGTATTCTGCAGAGAAGACAGGTGACTATGGGCAGAGGAAAGGTCAGCGGCCTCTGAATTTATGTTAATAAGCACAACAGGGACTCTAGTGACCAGGTTCTCATGGAAGGAGGTCCCTAGTGGCCAGCCACAGGGCTCTCTACCTGGGACCTGACCTGAGCAGTACTTTTTAGTAATGACTCAGCTAATGACCCGGAAGAAGCCTCTCACACAGAGCAGTGAGGGCCAGCCCACCAGCAGGTGGCCAGTGCCATTAGAGATGGTACCATGTCTTGTGTCAAGCAGTGTCCCAGACATGGGAACAATAGGTATTCCAAGGGCCTTTGATCACCGACTGACTGAATGAACCAATGATATTTTGGGTGGCAGTTCTGGGTATCTTTCCAACATTTTAAAATCTTGAACCTAACAAGAGAAAATAAATCATGATAAACATGAATTGCCAAAAAGGGTCTCTAAGTTTATGGCAGAAACATAGACTTAGCCCTAACGGGTACCCCTTAGTTTAATAGAATACACTGATGCGGCCGCCCCAAAAGGGATGACGGTCTGGACCTCGAACATCTCTACATTTGGGTTCTTTTGGGAAGGGGAAGGGTGGGGGACAGACGATGAAAACCAAACACGGTAAATAAGTAGATTACACAGTGAGATAGAAGGTATAAGGGCACATGTCACTTTCTCCTGAAGCGACCCCCGTGGCTAACGGATGGCCGTGCAAAGGCCCTGAGACAAGAGCGTGCTGGCCTGCTGGAGGACAGCAGAGGGTCCAGGGTGGCTGGGGGTCGCTGGCGAGAAGGAAGAGGCAATGGCATTGGAGGTCACAGGGACCTGATTGGCAGAGCCTGTGGGCCATTGTAAAGGCTTTGGCTTTTACTCTGAGAGAGACAGGGAGCTTCTAGAAGTTCTGAACCCCAAGAAGTCCTGCCTTGACTTCCATTTTAAAAGAAACCCGCTGGTCTCCACATCTGACCTGCACCCCCTCTCAAGAAGCTGCCGCAGAATATGACGTGGTACGGCCGCTGTAGAGAACGGGCTGGCAGTGCCTCAAAAAGTTAACGGAGTCACCACATGAGCCAGCAATTCCCTCCTGGGTAGACCCCCCCAAAGAACTGAAAACAGGACTCAGACAAACACCTGTACACGTGTTCACTTCAGGCAAATGGTGGAACCACCCAAGGATCCATCAGTCCATCAGCAGACAAACAGATGAGAAAACATGGTCCGTCCCTGCAACGGCCTGTCATTCAGCCGGAGGCAGGGACAAAGGTCTGACACCTGCTACAATGCGGAGGAATCTCGAAGACATGATGATGAGTGAAAGGAGCCAGACACACAAAGCCCCAAATCGCATGAGTCCACTTCTATGAAATGTCCAGAACAGGCGAGTCCAGAGAGACAGAAAGCAGATTATTGGTGGCCGCCCGGGCTGGAGGCAGTGGGGAATGGGAGTTAGCGTTTAATGGGTACGGGGTGTCCCTTGGGCTGATGAAAATGTTTTGGCACTAGACAGAGGTGATGGTTGCACAACACGGTGATGTCCTAAAGGCCACTGACTTGTACACTTTGAAATTGCTGATTTTATGGTACTCTGTTTACTGCAGTGAGGGGGCCTGCCCCAGCAATTCAGACTCAAGACGGTTGGTAGCCACAATGTCACCTCCCACACGGGGCTCCCATCTCCCACCCCAACCAACGGCGCAAGAAGCCACTAGCTCAGAACAGAAATTTGGGAACTGGCTCGTCACTGACTATTGACCACACACCCCCGCTGGCACCAGCCTGTCCCTGAGCAGCTGTGTCTCAGCCCAGTGCCTGGTGGCATTAACAGCAAAAAAGGGCTTCCCAGCCTGCAGACATGTGAGGACATGGTGCCTGCCTTCAATGAGCCCACCCCGGGCTACAGAGCCCCAGGGTTGCGTGCCCAGGGGCACACCAGCCTGCCCACCGCTCTGTCCTGGGGGGGTGAGCTGGGGACCCCCACCCCAGACTTTCCTGACTTCAGTCTCCACCTCACCTTCCCCTGCAGCAGGTGATCATCTACTCATAAGGGGAAAGAAGCCACTAAAAGCCTAAGGAATTGTTTCCATCGATTTTCATAATCCACTTGCGGCAAAGATTCCTCTCAAATAATCAAAGGAGGCTGGGCTGAGATGCCCCCTCCAAGATGCGCGATCTCCCCTCCCCGAGGCCACAGTGTCCCCTCCCGCAGCCTGCATTTCGGGACCTTCAACTACAGATGGGCCGAATTGCTCCCTTCCACTGAAGATGGATACACTCTGGTTAAATTATCCTTTTTCACTGTAACTCAGCTGGTGGGAAATGACAGGATTTTCAAGTAGATCCGATCTGGGAAATTGGCCCGCATGGCGTGTCGGAAGTGCGTGTTTAATTATGCAAACGCTGAAGCCCGGGGCTGGAGCCTGAGCCACGAGCTCCAGTCGGTTGATGGGGGGTTGGCAACAAGTGGACACTGTGGGCGTAGAAAGAGGGCAGATTTAGCAAAAACAGAAAGTCACCAGTTGGGCCAGACTCACTCGCGAAGGTGCCCTCACACGTGTGCCGACCCTCACTGGCTGCCTACTGCGGGCTCTTCATCCCAGCCCTGGGGCAGCCCCAGCCTGCTAAGTGGCCTGGGATAACTCCCACTCCCCATCCTTCCTCCTGCAGTTACCACCAGGGCACTCCCTTGCTCAAGTGCCATTGGTGGCTCCCCAGTACCTGCAAGACAACAGGGTCCAGTTCCAGGACTGCACTGCTTGGCTTCCCATCCCAGCCCTACCCTACTTCTTAGTTGTGTAGGAAAATTATTTAACCTCTCTGCCTCAATCATTCATTAAGAGAAGATTTACTGAGTGCCTAGCATGTTCTAAGATCAAGGGGTACAGCAGAGAACAAAGCAGCGCCACCTGACAGACAGTGAACGGTCTCTACCCAAGAGTGGAGGATCCACGGAAGCTGAGAAGGACACTACTGAGGAAAGAGGTTGGGGTGCAGAGGGGTGGTCAGGGAAGGCCCCTCTGTTCTCATCTCTCTAAAGGCAGTGAGAGAGCAAGCCAGGCAGATAACCTGGGGAAGAGCATTCCAGGCAGTGAGAATGGCACGTGCAAAGGCCTTGTGGCAGGGGCAGCCTAATCCAGGCAAATTAAGATCTCATGGGGCCTTGTGGCCAAGGGAAGAACTTGGCTCAAAACTCCCCAAAGCTTCTCATTTCACCAAGAATAAGATCCAGAGGAGTGAAGCTGAGTTTGATTTTCAGTGGATCATTCTGGCTTCTGTTTGAAAAATAGATTGTAGAGGACAAAGGGGGGGCAACTTTTGTGAACACAGGGAAAGCCTCAGCTCACTCATGTTGCCTGCACGACACTCTATGAGACACGAGTAATTTCCCCTCCCATCCAAGCCTCCATCACTGCAACAGCCTGGCACATTCAACGGTTTATTAAGCGCTTATTATGATTATTAACGGGACATCAAAGAGCCCGAGGTGGACTGGCGGGGGGCAGGTGCTGACTTAGGACAGGGGAGGGGGTGAGCAGAGCAGCTCCCTGTTTCTGCTCTGGTGCTGGAGGCTGCTCCTCCTCTCCCCCATCCTTCCTCCTTATCCTTCCCACTAAGTGAGGCCAACCTGAGGAAGGAGGGAAAGGAGAGCGAGCGAGGGGACCACTTGGACTCCACCGACCCTCGTCCCCTCGCAAGTGATTCTGGATGAGCCTGGGGCGATGGCCTTTAGAGCCTGCCCCCCCACCCACCCTAATAACATTCCTTCCTACTACTATGGAAAGCTCCAGAATATCTGGATGAGTGCAAAAGCAAGAATGCTGGGCTGCAGGTCCAGAGAACGCATTTTCATTTCCATTTCGCTTCCTCCTGGCTGCAAGGCCAAGGCCCAGTGACTTCCCTTGAGCAGTCCCCAGATGTGCAAGGAGGGGTCGGAGCCAGAGGGAGGCCTGGAGACGGTGCCACTGCTGGACACTCTGCATCCCCACTCAGCCTCCATCACCAGGGGCCGACATCGCAGGCTCAGAGACGCAGGCATCCATCTGGTCCACCTCTGGGATCAACATCTCCCCAGCCCACCCCCAGTCTGCGGTCCTGAGGGTGCTTCCAGACACAGCCCTGTCCTGCCCCTTGGCCTGAGTCTTGCCCTGGTATTGCGTATAAGGATGCTGTCTCTGCTCTGGAGTTGTTTGCTGGGACTAATGCTGCGGTCTGAGCCCCCAGGAGGAGGCCCACCCATCCACTGTGCCCTCCCCACTGCAGGAAGAACACCAGGCCTCCCTCTCTTAGCTCTGACAACATCTTTTGAGCCCCCAGGCCCCCAAGTACATGATATCTGGTCTACTCCTGAACTTCCCCATCTTGTGAAACCCCTGTGTCACCAGTTTGAGACTCAAATGTCCTCATTCTCAAACCCCTATGAGGTGGCTAACATGATGCCCAGTTTTATGCAAAATTAACTGAGCTGATAGCATAGGCAGGCACAGGCTTGTGGGATGCAGGTGAAAAACGCCTGCCCTGGACCATCCACAAGGTGCCCAGCCGTCCCGGCTCTCAGTGGACCGGCGCTAAGACGGCCCAGCTTCGGGCACACATGGGGATGCTTGAGACCTGACTTGCGAATGCACTGGTACGGGTGGCTTCATTCGCGGGTCTCCTGACTCCAAGCCCAGCGCACACACCTCAGCCCATCATGGCTCCAGGATTGTGTGTCCTCCATCACAAAAAAGTGTTGCTCCACTGAATACAGCTAAGAACCACACCTGAGCAAAGTGGGCGTGGCGAGCTGACCACATGCACGCGGGGGCTGCTCACTTTGGGGGAAGCGCCCTCCCTCCCTCCCTGGCAGTTCAGCTGTCCCAGGGGCTCAGGGTTTAGTCCCCTTTCTGCCGCTGGCCTGCTGCCTGCCCCCAGCACCCCTCCCTATAAAAATGCAGGGGGTCCTCCTCTGATACTCAGGGAGTGGGGAGCTGCTCGCCCTGGAATCCACCCAGGGCAAGATTCTCATGCTGGGAGCTGGAGGTTGATTAAATGGTTATTCATTCTGCCTTCCAAATGGGGGAAATACGGACCCTAAAGAGCTTTCAGGAGAAAAAGTGCTGCGTGATGATAATTTAATATTTTATGGGTCCATAAATATACCAAGGGCTGTGCAGCCAAACGCTGTCAGCCGCTGGCTGCCAGGAGCGCCCGTCAGCAGGTGGCACACCCCGGGCACTCCCCAAACCTGGGTTCTTAGTTGACAGCGGCCGAAGGTCCCTCTGAGCCCAAAGCCACAGAGAGCAGGCAGGGGATCCCGGGACTGGCTCCAACCTCATCTTCTCTCCTGGGGTCAGACTTCAGGATCTTGGGGGCTGGGGATGATGAAGCCGCAGCCACACGGGTACTGTGTGCCGTGATGACAGTTTGCTGCTGTACCCCGTGGGCCACCTAAGGACTCTCCTTCTGCCCCCACCCCCGCAGCCAATCTCTCCTCGAATGTTTCTATCATGTCCATGCCATGGGGTGCAGGAGGGGCGGCCTGCCCGTGTCCTGCCCCGTGCCTGGCACACCCCGGCCGCTCAGCGTTCACTGTGCGAAGCGATAAAGAAGAGTCACAAAAGCCAGCAGCCCCGTCGGTCTCTGATTTAGACTGGTTTCCAAGTGGCAGAGACCATTCTTTTTAAAGTATTTTATTATAAGAGATCGCAAATATCTAGCCGGGAATAAAACATGCTATGGAGGTATTTTACACACATCTGGCTTTATCTTAATGTCCCTAAAAGGAGCGCCTGAATGTTCTTTCTCTTTGCATCTTATTTGCTTTGAATCAAATAGAGGTCCTCCCCCACCCCCGCCCCGGCTGAGCTGGTCCCGCTTCCTCCGCAGGGGACCCTCCTCCCAAGGGCAGGGTCCACACTGAGAGCCCCCCCAGAGACCCGCCCTTCCTCCCCCTCTCTCTGGGTATTGCTGGGGCGTGGCTGAGGCCCCTGGGGGAGTGTGAGCCCCTGGGGCAGGGCCAGCCCCACCCCTCCTGACCCCACGGGACCTGACTTCCCGCGTCCACTATCCGCAAACACGCATTCAACAGACTCAAAACTCCAACTAGACGACACGAACTTTTAAGATCCCTAAATCGCTCTACAAACACGCGGCGGTATTATCGGCTCAAGATGAATCCGCCTCCCGCGCCGCAGTCCAGAGGCCACGCCCCCCACACCACCTCAGCTCAGCTGCCCGCGCTCCCTGCTCCCTGAGAATGTCTGTGCCATGTGGACGAGGCCTCGCCGACCCCCCGAGTCCCCAAACCCCCAGAGCCTCAGAGCAAAAAGGGCCAGATCTAATCCCCATGTTCCTTTCAGCCAGGGGGACATAGAGGCCCAGAGCAGGCAAGTGGGAGCTCAAAGGCCACACAGCAAGTCAAGGCCCAGGCCAGGGTGCTGAGCCCCACACCCTAGGCCTTGTCCACTCAATTCCCTCAGGAACAGAGCTTTCCGGTTTAATGCACCTGGGGAGGAAAAGGAAGACGCTTTTATTTAAGAAAAAGAAAATTCTAACTAAGACTAAGGGTATCCTAGGAGTAGCTGAGGTTTATCTGAATTTTCTGCTTAGACAGCCTGGGAAGGCTGCAGGGAGTGTGTGTAACCTTTACCAGTAAAACACAAGCCACCAGATGCTTGGGTCCCCCTGCCCCAGCCCCCTTCCTCTGGGGACGGCCCTGCCTGGTCAAAAGCAGCAGAGCTTCTGGACAGGAAGCCGGCCTCAGAGCCTGTGCACAGGTGCCCACACCCTGCCAGGCCGCCACGGACTGTATCTGATGGGCAGACAGACAGTCTCCAGCCCCCAGGGCCCAGCGAGGTCTGACCCCCCACCCCCTCACTCTTACCCCTCCACTCCCTCACTGAGCTCCAGACCCTCAGCTTCCTGACAACAAGCCCCTTCCCACCTCAGGGGCTCCCCCAGGCTCCTCCCTCAGCTACGGTGATGCAGTGGAGGAGCCTGCTGGGCTGACACCTGGACTCTCCCCAGGTCGCAGCTGAAATGTCACCTCCTCCAGGACTCTTTCATTTTGGCGCCTATGTGGTTCCCTCACACAGCACCTTGTTCTAATCTTTCCAAGCACCTAGGGGTACTGTAAGGTCCAGAAAGAGAGGCATTAAATGCCGAGTTAGGGGTCTAATCATGGCCTCTCGCGGGAAAGGCGCGGTGGGAGTGGTGTGTCCTGTTCACCACTCTATCCTGGGGCTTCATACGACGCCAAGGACAGATTGTGGAGCACCTGCAGTGTCTGCTACAGAAGCATGGATGGATGAGGGGGTGGTTGGGTGGACAGATGGGTGGGTAGATAAATGGGTGGGTTGATACATAGGAAGATGAATACGATCAGGTGAGAGGATAGTTGGGTGGGTAAATGGAGGGGTGAGAGGGTGGATGGAGAGAGAGGTGGATGGATGGATGGTCAGGTGAATAGATGGTTTGAATGGACACATGGATGGATGAGTGGGTGGATGGTTGGGGGATGGATGGGCGGGTAGATAGATGGGTGGGTGGATGATGGGAGGGAGCATGGTTGGTTGGACACAGACAGGTCAGTGGGTGGATGGGTGGACGCACGGGCAGATGGCAGAGCTGGAAATAAAATCCTGGTGTGTCAGGATCCGCGCTCCCTGCTTACTCAACCCTCCCCTCCTCCACTCCCGGCCCCTCAGACACCGTTGGGAATAGGCTGACAGTGACGAGTGATGGGGGCTAGGCTGCAGACCCGTGTGGCCTCCGGTTGTCGTGATGTCTGACAGTCCATCTCACAGAGAACCGCGTCCCTCCTTCCCACGCCCATCCCCAGCTCAGACTCCCTCGGTGTCCAGGGGAGGAGAGGCAGGACGCTGCCACCTCCTGTAATCACGAGGAGAAAACAAAACAAAACCCTCCTTCCCGGCTCCTTCCCAAAATAGCCTCTCTCCCCACCCAGACACACTGGCTGGCTGGTCTCCCTCGGTCCAACCTGACTAGGCAGATTTTCTAGAGCCCTGAGCTGGTGGGGAGGAGAGAAGGGGCCGTGGGAGAGGCTGCGACTCCCAGCGGGTCCAGGAGAGAGAATGACAAGGCAGCATCACCTCCAAGGGGAGGCAGGGAGCTGAGCAGCGCCAAGCCTTGTGCATCACCATGTGCTGAATCCGCAATCCACCCTGTCATCCCCATTTCTCTTACGAGTAAACTGAGGCCAGGAGAAGGGAAGTAACTGCTTCAGGTCGCATGAGCAGGCATGGCTAACTCCAACAACCTGCTCTTTCCACGCCCCCGGGCCTCCTCATCCCAGGTCTCTGCCAACGAGAGTCAGAGGGGAGAAAGCAGATGCAGCGGGCCAACCCAGGGTAGTCAGGGAAGGCTTCCTGGAGGAGAAGACAGGATTCAAAAGAGGATTCCTACCCTGCAGGGACTTGGGAAAGTTCCTGGAGCCCTTGGAGCCTCAGCTTCCTCATCTGCATAATGAGAACAAGAACCCAGGGAGGGAGGTCAGGTGAGGTTCGAATCAGACAGAGGCTAGGGGTGAGTGGGGCACCGTCTAATGGGCACTGAGCCATAGGCCCAGGAGACGCACAGGTGACTCAGGGCCCCTCTGTGCCACCCTCATGGGCACAGCCAGGGAGGTTTGGAGAAGCCGAGTGGGGCGGGGGGGGGGGGGAGGGGCAGGCTGATGCCCCAGGTGCAGGTGAATGAACGCTGCCTGGTGCCCAGGCCTGAGCAGAGGCAGCTGCCAGGCCCTTTCTGTGGCCAGCCTGGCCTTCTGGAGCACAGGAAGAGAGCAAAACAGAGCAGCCTGAGCGGGGAGCCACAGGGGGCTCAGCCCAGGGCCCTGACTTTCCTGCCTACTCCAGCCCCCACCGCCCTGCCATGAATGCTGCCCAGATGCACAAGCACTCTCTCACCTCTGGGCCTTCACCCATGCTGTTCCTCCTGCCCAGAGAGCCCTTCCCCATTCTCCTCTAGGAACTTAGCCCTGCCTCAGCATCTCAGGCAGGACCACACTCTCCTCTCCCTCACCATCTCAGGCAGGACCACACTCTCCTCCTCCCTCACCATCTCAGGCAGGACCACACTCTCGTCTCCCTCTATCTGAGGCAGGACCACACTCTCGTCTCCCTCTATCTCAGGCAGGACCACACTCTCATCTCCCTCTATCTGAGGCAGGACCACACTCTCATCTCCCTCTATCTCAGGCAGGACCACACTCTCTTCTCTCTCACCATCTCAGGGAGGACCACAGTGGCCGTGGCCATGGCCACTCTCCCTGACAGGTTCCCAGCCCTGAATAGTAGACAATGAGTCTTGTCCGATGGCCCCACCTCTAGGAAAACTTCCACTTTCCCCCTCACCTCCCTGGAAACAATTGACTACTTTCTCCTTTAGGTTGAATTTTGGAGGAGCTCAAAGCCACACAAGGCTCCGTCTACTGCCACAAATACTCCCGAAATGATCATGATCGTCTCCCGTACCCACTGGTTCTCTTGGCCTCCTTGCAGCAGCCTGGTTCAGGCCTCCATCATCTCCCACCTGGACACACACCACATCCTCATGGCCTCCCCATATCCCTTGTCCCATGGGCCAGACCATCCAATGGCCAGCGTGATCTCCAACACCAATCAGATCATACCCTGACCCTGCTCACCCCCCATGCCGGGGCACCCTCTCCTCGCCCCGGGCTCAGCCCCTACCCCTGGCACAGCCTGTGCTCCCCTCATCCAGCCTCATCTCCCTGCAGCCCCCTGGCCTCGGGATCCATTCTAAACCTCACCCCTGCACCTGCTCTGTCCTCCAACAGGAACTGCCCATCACCATCCTGCCTGGTCATCCTGGCTAAGTCCTTCTCTCCCCCTGGGGCTCAGCTCCAATGTCACTGCCTCTGGGATGTCTGCCCTTATGTCCCCAGGAAAGTCAGGGCACACAGAGCGGTGGGAAGGCAGGTGGTGGTTTGAGCCAGGATTGAACTCAAGCACACTGTTGCTCCTAACAAATGGCCTGTATGACCTTGGGCACGGGGCTGAACCTCTCTGAGTTTACCTTCTCATGGATCTGACCAGGAAATGAGGACCCACTTGAATTTAGAACAGAGGGAATTCTACCTGGAGCACCAGTCACAGAGATGATGGGAAAGTTGAGGCAGCCCAGAGTGGGGAGCACAGAAGCTGCCACCAGGCTTGGGCAGTGTGAGGAGGCAGGCTGGGGTCAGGTCACTTGGCCAGAGCAGAAGCCACGGGACTGTCCACATGGAGCTAGAGCCACAAAGGACCCATAACAGCTGCCAGGAATGCCACAGGAGAGACTGCAGCGTGCACCCTCTCATCACCCTGCCCCTTGCACCCCTACCGCTGCCTCCCCTGAGCTAAAACCCCCAAGACCAGCGTGCAAGGGAGGCTGGGAATGAGTTCCCTGCCACACAGCGCAGGGGAAGGGGCGAACAGGTCTGCAAGCACAGCCGCCGGCTGGCACAGCCCGCTCCCCACCTGCCAAGCAGAGGTACCACTGCTACGGGGCATTGCGTGGTCACTGCTAACAAGGCCCCATTCCAGGATCTTTGCATGAATTAACTCCTCACACAGGAGGTACATCATTGCCCTGTGGGGCGGGGGGTGAGGAGCCCCTCTGCAGCCTCTTCCACTGTCCCCCATCCCAGCAGGCCACCCTGTGCCAGGCTGAGGACACGGCAGAGAACACTGCCCAGCCTCTGCTCTCACACATCCTCACAAAAGGGACGGAGGGGATGCTAGGTGGGTGGGTGAACAGATGGACATGGGCTGTGGTTCCCTACTGGGTTTAGAATAAAGTCAAGGTCCTTGGCTGTCTCAAGTCAAGGTCATGGCATGAAACAGGAGGCCGTTCGGATCGAATCAAGAGTCTTCAATGAAGAGAGCTGCTCGCAGAGGCAAGGGGAGGTTGAGGGCGCCGACTGGATGGTGTGGCCTTGAGGCATGGCAAGATGGAGCCGCTACCACCTGGGGGTCTGAGGAGCCAAAGGCAGCCCCGTGAGAGCTGCAGCCCAGTGAGCGGCCAGCAGTGGGAGCACCAGGCAAGGGGAGCAGGTGCAGCGACTGCTGGAGAAGTGGCATTGAACAGAGATGGAGCAGCGAAGAAGCAGCCCGGGTCCCTGGGTGGGCTGCACCTTCCTGGAAACCAGTCCACAGCTCACTCCTCTAGAACCCCCATGATATTTCAGAACACAAAGAAAGCTGGATGGAGACAGGCTCAGACCTCACGCCATGCGGGCCAGCCCTGAATCCCCTCACTGCCCAGTCAGCCCACCCCTGCAGCAATTCCCCAGTTCTCATTCCTCCCACAGTGGAAAAGAAACCCGTGAGGGGAGAGCACAGCCAAGCTCCTGCCTTCTGGGGTTCAGCCACACCCTCCAAAAGCAAGCCCTTGGTTCTGGCTACCACTGTCACAAGCCAGAGGGGCCCGCAGGGACCACGCCTGTAACCTGGGCCACCAGACTATGGAGCCCAAGCTCGGCAGCTGACCAGCCTGGATGCATCCATCGTCCCACGGTGCCACGGTCCAGGAGTGGAAAGGGCCCACGTCCAGTCACTTCTGGGTGCCCATCGGCTAGGTGAGGCAGCCCTGCTTTTGGACTGTCCCTGCCTAAATCCCAGTTTGTCACCACCCTTGGTCCTGCCCTCTAGGTCCTGCCTGACTCGGGCGCTGTCCGAGGTGCTGAGATAACCCAAATTCAGAGGATAACACAGGGTGGGGAGGCTTAATGTTTTCAGGGGGTGGTGGAGGAGGCGGTCCTGGAAAGCTCCCTAAGGGGATGAGATTAAAGGTGATTCAATATAAAACTTAAAATGTGGAGGGAAGACAAGTTATCGAGGAAGGTATTCCAGGTAGAAGGAACAGCATGTGCAAAGCCACTGAGGCTTGGGGGCCTTGTGAGTGTCAAACGAGTTCATAGGTAAGAAAGTGCTTGTGACCCAAGACAGCCCATAAGGGACTGGCCTAAGGTCCCCCACCTGCTAGGGGCAGCTCCAGGCTAGAGCCCAGACCCCTGAGATGAGACCCAAGGCATTCTCTAGTCTACCACATGGGTCCCCCTTTAAATTTCTCAGACAGGGCTCATGCCTAGCATTGAGGGTACAGGCTAGGTTCCCCTCTTCCCTTTGCCTCAGCCATGTTGATTAAAAATAGAAAATACTGCCCTGTCCCTACTCTCCAGCAACCGGGTGCAGGGCCCCTGTCATCTCTCCAGCCTGGACCCTGTCACTGTGCCATGCTCGCAGGCTGCTGGCCATCCAACACCAGTGGCCAGGTGATCAGCAAGGGACTGGGCACTCCTTTCCTGGGGACTGTTCTCAAAGGTTGCCCCCTTCTCTTTTTATCATTACTCTCCACTTCTTCTCAACTTCTAGCAGAGCTGCAATGTGAAGCTGGGCAGTCTAAACCGAGAGCCCGGGCTCTTCACCTCTCCATTGACCTGCCCTCCAGAGGGAAAGCACTAAAATCACCAACACCACAGGGGGAAAAATGGACAAATGCCATAAACAGACAATTTCCTGGAAAAAAGAAACAACTACTAAACATAGGGGGAAATGCTCAGCCTCACACTTGAGCTACACAAACTATCATTTCTCACTTATACCTCGCTGGTGGGCCGGCACAACAGTACGAGCCCGGTAGGGGAATTTGTCGACATCTACCAAAATTACAAATGCATTTGCAATTCCATTTCTGCACATCTATCCTAAAGGTGTACCTGCATGCCTGTGAAAGGATGTGTGTGCAAAGTTATTCATCCATGAGTTGTTTCCAATCCTTTGCTGTTAGGAATAGCACGTCAATTAGTAGAGGACTCACTGAATGAACTCTGGGACATTCACACAAGGGAATACTACGCGGATGTCAATAAAAGAAAGAATTAGGAAGTTGTGCATTGGGATGCAAAGATCTCTGGGATTTATTGTTACAAGAAGAAAGCAAGAGATAAAGCAGCGATCGAGTATGCTGTCTTCTGTGTAACAAAGGAGGGGTGCCAATATATATTTGTGTCTGCATCAGAAACACGAGATAGGGACACAAATGATTCCCTCTGTATTAGTAAGAACAGGGGAAAAACAGGGTGGATGGAGAGAGGATGAAAAGAACAGGCTGGGAGTGAGTTGTCTCAATGAACACTCTGTACTTTGTCTTAATATTAGAACTATGTAAATTATTATCTACTCAATTAAAGAGCTCGTCAGAGCTGTTTTATTTATTTATTTTTATGTGACGCTGGGCAAGTAACGCATTTCCAAAGGTAAAGGGTATGATGTTGACTAAATGGGAGCATCTCTAACAAGCACCTAGACCACCAAGTCGCAGGTAGCAACCCTCAGGAATCACAGGTCACAAGGAAACCTGGTGCTATTTTGCCCCAACTTGTTCACATAAAGCACAAAAATGTCTGGGTAAAATCTATATCTTGGATATATTTTTCATTCAATCCACAAAACATTTATTGATTATCAACACATGCTACTCATCATTAAGGGGCTTAGCACACAAGCCAGCCACTCCCTCATCGGCTGTTTTGAGAAATTACGTTTCCACGACCATCTCCATTTTCCAGATGGAAAACTAAGCCTCAAAGAAGTAGAGGCATCTGCCTAAGGAGACTCAGAGCCAGTCGGTAGAGAAGGCCAGTGCCCTCCAGCTCCAAAGCCCTCTTTGCTGCCCCCACCCCACTCCCAGGGGAGCCTCCTTGACCCCCAGCTCCTGATGGGCATCAGCACCTTCCATGCATCTTTGGTAGAAATGCAACAAAAATGCTCAACTCCAAATAACTTCCCCCAAGGTCCCAGTTAGGACATGGCAGAGCCAGGACTCAAACCAAGGGCGGTGGACCCCAGAGCGCCAGCTCACAACCATCCCCAGGCCCCAGGCTGCACAGTAGGGGCCATTCATGCAGCCACAAACGCACACCGAGCTCCTCCTCTTGCCAGCCCTGTCCCAGCCACCAAGGATGCTGAGTTGGGGGCACCATCTCCCCCACGGGAAGGTGAGTTCCCAAAGGGGAGACATGACCACTTTGTCTGTGAGACAGAATAAGGCAGGGTCTGAGCATTGGTACATAACATAGGAGGGGTGTAAGGGCTGCGGGCAGGTGCGGCCAGGTGGGCAGGTAGTTTGTGATTGGACAGGGGAAAGAAGCAGAAGGCTCCATGGGAAGAGCATCTCTGTGAGAAGATGCGTTCCTGGGCGGGAGTCCCCAGAACAGCAGGGAGGCGGCCACAGGGTGACTGAATCCCCTGCTCTTTCCCCACGTCCTGGGGGGGGGAGGGGATGGGAGGCAGGTAACCTAAGGCCCTGTGTTCCACTGTAAGGACTTGACTCAAACCTTCTGGAAGCTTCTGTCTCCCTCCGAATGAAAGCCAGAACGACGCAGTCAGACTCCAGCTTTAGCGAGCGGGATCTCACTCACTCTGGATGGAGGGGACCCGCAGGGCAGGTGCAGGGCGAGAGGAAGCCAGGGCTGGTGGTGGTGGCCTGTCCAGGGTGGCCGAGGTGGTGGGAGAAGGGCCGGATGCCGGGTCTCTCCTGCAGGTGGAGCGACAGGCTTTGGTATCGAGTCAGATGATGCCGAGGTTTCTAGCCAGAGAGACTAGGATGGGGGAGCCACTAACCAGGCAAGGGGAAGCTGTTGGAGGATCTGGGTGGAGCAATTATCATGATGATGATCTTCATCACTCCCATGTTGCAGATGAGGAAACTGGGGCACAGAGAGGTTAAACTTGCCCTCTGAAGAACCAGCGCTCAGACAGAAGTCCTCTCACCAGCCTGTTGCTTTAACACCCACGCCTACTGGGGAGCACCCAGGGCTTCAGTACTGCCTCCTTTTCTTTGTGGGGAAACTGAGGCTCAGAGAGGCGATCTGGCCCAGCTCCCTCTTGCTTAGGAAAGAAACCCCTGGACCCCACTGCCTCCAGGGGGCGCCCAAGATCCGATACCCAGGGAGGCCGAGCCCGCTCACCCCCACCCTCTGGGAGCGCACCCAGTCTTGCTGCCCCATTGCCATGGAAACCACCAGAAGGTGCCTTGCAGCCCAATCAGAGGTAGTGAAGTGGACACAGCCTCTGGGTCCCTAAGCCGAGGCTAGAAGGTGCTCAGGACTGGACAGAGCTGCACGGGGCGGACAGTGTCGCCCTCCTCCTCTAGCGCCCGCCCAGCGCCCGCTCAGTGCCCACCCATGCTCAGAGGCCCCTCGCTCTCCACTGCTTGGGTTTGGCCTGCACAGGGGTCCCACACCTTCCGAGCCTCTCTCATGGCCTCCTCCCCCGAGACAGGCCTTGGGCCTCCCCCAGTCCCTATGCTCCTGAGGTTCCACACGCCCCGCCAGCCTCCAGGCCCGGCCAGCCTCCAGGCCGAGCCTCCTTCCCCACAGCCCTACCCTACTGAGGGCAGGGAGGGGCAGGAGGGTGGCCGAGGAGTGAGCAGGGCAGCCAGTGGTCCCACCCACCCTGCCCAGGGCTCAGCAAATGAAGCCACAGGAGGCTCGGAGGGGAAAGGGATGCAGGAGGCATGGGTGTGGCCCAGGGATCTGGGATGGGGGCACAGGCACGTGGCTAGGTGGAGACGAGGAGCAGGGAGGTCCAGGGAGCGAGTTCTTCATGCGGAGCTGCGGCAGCTGCTGTGGTCAACGAGACAGGGAAGTGCAAAAAGGGAGATTTAAGTCTGGCCACCGCCCAGCTGCTGACCTTACCCGAACCGCCCTGCCCCTGCCTCTGGCCTCAGGTGCCCAGGCTGCCCGGCTTACGGCCTTGGCCCACCCCACCCCTCCTCTCCCAGCTGCTCCTGGCCCTGAGGCACCGTCACACCAGGGTGCCGTGCCTGGGCACCACTATGAAAGCAACTCCAGCATTTTGTGAGGTCCCTACTCTGAGCTGGACACCGCTGGGCACCGAGCATTTGGGGTGAACAAAAGAGGCACCGTCTGGCCTCCTGGTGCGGTGGGAGGGGAGGGGGACAAACCTTAGGCCAGGAGTGGACCCTGGGAGCTTCAGGCGCCAGTGTGGGTGGGGGACCCCCTGAGCTTGAAGGAGTTCAAAATGAAGGGCCTGTCCCTTGCCCCCAGCTTCTCCCCTCCCCGCCCCACAAAGGACCCCCACGGAGGACAGTTCTATCTGGGGGATTTGGGAGGAAGTTTCCTTCCCAAAATAAAGTGGGCAGACCCCAGTACCAGCACAGGGTTGCACAGTGATCCGGCCGACATTCACCGGCTGTATGGTTCCTTACGGCTGCTGTAACAAACGCCACACACGTGGTGGCTTCAAGCAGCACAAATTTATCTTCTTACAGTTCCAGGGGCCAGAAGCTGAAATGCGTCTCGCTGGGCTAAGATCAAGGTCGGCAGGATTGCATGCCTTCTGCAGGCTGGTTCCATGTCCTGGTCCCTCCCTCCACCTTCAAAGCCAGCAGCATGGCATCTTCTCGCCTCTCCCTCTCTCGACTCTGCCTCCACCATTTATTCTCCTTCTCTGACTCTGACCTTCTGCCTCCATCTTATAAGGACCCTGTGATCACAAGGGGCCCCCGCATGATCCAGGGTACCCGCCCCATCTTAAGGCCAGCTCATTAGCCACCTTAATTCCATCTGCAGCCTCACTTTCCCCTTGCCCTGTGAGGGAACACGTTCACTGGTTTGTGGACATTTCCGGGGGAGAGAGGCATTATTCTACAACTGCCGGTGCCCACCCTGCCCAGAACGCCTCACAGGTGGTCCTCATGGAGCTTAGCTCCTTACCCACCCCTCCCCTAACAAGTTCCCCTTTTGTGAAATGGGTGATAAGGCACAACGGGGAACGTCATTACCCCCAAGATCTGCTTCAAAGCAGCCAAGACAGGAAGACCCACAGCCCACCATCCAGACCTGCACTTCTCAAACTTGAACGTTTACACTGTCCCCGGGGGTCTTGTCAGAACGCAGCTTCAGGTCTGGGTAAGACCAAGACTGTACCTGTCCACCCAGCTGCCAGGTGAGGCGAGCACCACAGGCCAGGACCGCGTGTAGCATGGCGAGCGTGAGAACCTCGGCTCTGTACCACCTCTCGGACGAGCTAAGTGCATCAGCGCCCACGTTCCACTCCATCAGCACTGTCCCTGAGCCCTAGGAATGTCAGCCCACGTCCCCCAAAGCTGAGGCTTGCGAGGGAAGAACTCGGGACCCATCTGGGATCTCATTGCAGCCACCTGGCTACCAGCCACACGTCCTGTGGTGATGAGGTGTCCCTATTCCAGAGTGGAGAAAACTGAGAGGGAGGAACAGAGTCTAATAGGGACACAGGTGCACATCCATCTTTCACATGTGCTGGTGGGGTGTCAGAGGCAAGTTCCTAATGTCCCTGAGCCTCGGTTTCCCACCTGGGAAATGGGAATAAAACCTGTAGTGTCGGGTGGTTAAAACAATATGCAAAACTCCCATCATGTAGTAAACCCCGCTCCATGCAGGGGGGTGCTGGACTCTATCTTTTCACTCTTTAAATGAACACACACACGGGAGCACCTCCTTCTGGGGTGTTGGCAGGTTTATGCGGCTCAGCACTGCTCTGGCACTCTCTGGGAGCTCCATGGACACTGTGATCATCCCTTTTTACAGACGAGGAAACTGATGCAAAACAGGGTCCATTAGTCGCCCAGCTCTCGAGGCCAGTGAGCGCCACAGCCAGGACACGAACCCGGCAGCCAGCCCGAGTCTGTACTCTCAGCCACCACAGCACTGCATACAGCAGGTGCTCAAATACTGCTGACTGATCAAAGGAGGGACCTGGCTCCACGGAAAGATCCAGATCCACCGTAAACCGTATCTAGTAACCAGCGCTTCACCAACTCTTCACCAACATCTAGTCTGATTTTTATTTCTTTCCACTTACGTTTCCTTCATCTGTTTTTCAACCTTCAGCCACGTGCCTCCTTCAAGACAATACCAAGCCAGGGGCTGATGCCCGTGGCCTTGCCCTGGCCTGGAGGACTGGGTCTCACACTTGAGCAAAGGCGTCCCCCCGCCCCCACCCCATCCACTGCAGCAGTCCGTGGCTGCATCTGAGGCCATACCCAGGCCGCCGCTCCACCCCAGCCCAGCATCCAAAGGGCCCAGTAGGGGAGCACAGCCTGGCTCACCTGAGTGCCTGGACATGATGTGGCCAAGGCCACATGATCTCAGAGTTGTGCGAGTGGGATGGGAGTCCGGCCCCCGTCCCCACATTTGTAAAACAAAGCACCACATGAATCCTTCCATCAGTAACCCTGTGATGCAAGAGAGAACGTGGCACAGGGTCCACCCAGCTCACGGATGGTTCTGGCACCACTGATGTGGAGAGAACAAGGACTTTCAGAAATGACAGATTTACACTGAGAGAGACAAGCGCCCATTTATTGAACACCAAGCTGCCACACCTTAAAACATCTCTGCGTGACTGGTCCCCACACGGCGACACGTCACAGCTTATTAAAAGCTTCCAACGAGTCAAGCACTTCATACCTCCCCTCGAGGGAGGATGTGGTGTGGCGGGGGGACTCCACACCCCTCACCCCTGTCATGGGTGAGAAGACTCAGCTGGGTCTGGCTGTGCAGGCCTTGGCAGCCTCACTGGGACCCCCTGCCCTCCATCCTATAGACTGGGAGTCAGAGGCCAGAAGGCGGAGAAGGAGCCGTGGTCAAGGATGATGGAAGCCCCCAGAACCAGGCCTTGCTGGTGCCCTGCGTGAAATGCAGTTTCCAATTCTGCTGGCGTCTCCCTGGGCATTCTGAAGGGGAGAGAGATGGGGCAGGGGAGAGGCGAGAGGAGCACCCAGGGTCAGAACAGACACTCTGCCCACCAGGCCTGGATGGAAGACCCACAGGCCATGGCAGCAGAGAGAGAATCAGTGTCAAGGGTTGTGATCCTCATTTTTTTCTAATTATGGAAAAGAAACAGAAGACACGAGAGGGGAGAGGAGAGGAGGGCAGGAGGAGTGGAGGGGAGGGAACAGAGGAAGAAGGATCTGAGCACAGCTCAGCTGGCATCGTAGTCACAGCTTCATGGAAGTGTTTTGCGTTTCCCACGAGAGTAGGAGGGTGAGCACTGGGCCACAGTATATAACGTGTCCCTCGCCTTCAGCCTGAAGTCCCCGAGGGCTGCCACACAGCCCCTCCGTTCTCTGCACCGAGGCCCCACATAGAGTCCTGCCCACCAAGGCCCCCCAGCCAGGGGTTGGCTGAGACTGGCCGGCACTCAGACCCTGGCCTTGGGCCAGCACTCTCTCCATGCCTCCAGGGACCCGCAGTTAAAATGAGGAGGCCCCACGGGGCTGGCAGCCCTCCCGCCCTCTGCATCCTATCACCCATGCCTGCGAGGGGTAGATGTGGTGCACACGCCTGCCAGATGATGCATACACAGAGGGGGGGTCCCGCTCCCAACCTGCAGCATCTGCATGTGCCCCTGACCCCTCCCAAGGAGCCCAGGGGGCAGCACCATCTCTGGAACGTGTGGGGTGGTGGGTGGGCCCAGGCGGGAGTCTGGTCTCAGGCCCTCGATGGCCATGGGGCCTTGAGCACAATCCTGACAACCTTCCCGGCCCCATGGCTGTGAAGGGAGCCAGGGGCACAGACGAGCTCTGAGAGTACCACCCAGTGAGACAACGGGCCCAACGGACATTTTCTCCAAATTCAGCCTGAGCCCCATCTGCGTGGACCCTGAGACACGCACTCCGTTCCAGAGCCTCTATTAAATGGGTTCTTCACCAGGCCCCCAGGCGACCTGTGGCAGCAGTTCAGGGAAGCCACTCCCTGGGGACCCTCCGTGCCCCCTCCAATGCTTCTGCCATTGCCCAGAGTCAATGGAAACACCCCCTCCTCACTCTCAAAGTCCCTCGGCATCTAGGACTGCACCCCATGCCCAGCACCTTAACCTGACGTGGGATAAGGACTCAGTCCGGGGCCAAGAAGGAGCCAACAGCACCCAGACCTCCAGCGGCAGGAGATATGGGCTCAGTCCCTGTGCTCTTCCCAGCACGGCCCGAAGGGCACCTCACACCCACTCCTGAAGGCAGGACTGCCACCGGTGTCAGCCAAAAACGGTTCTGGGACCACAAAACACACCCACACCACGTGCTCAGGCACAGCAACATCCACTGGCGCCCAGAGTGCCCTTCCTGGACTGTGGGCAAGACCAGGACCCAAGGACAGGCTCACGTGGGGGGCGGGCATCACATGTAAGCACCTGACCGTCCGCATGAGCCACGGGCCAAGAGGCCAAGGAAACGGCCTCACAGGACCAGCTGCATCAGAGACCCCGCTGCCCACAGGACGCGACTCACCTGCTGCCACTTCCTTCTCCTCTTTGGGAGACTGGGCTAACAGACAATGCCTTTGCCAGGACAACCCCCTCCCCACCTTTCCCTCCAAAAGGAGGGCTGCCCAGAGACCCCAGAACTGCCTCATTCCTTAGGTTTCTGATACCTCTGACCCACCAGATCAGAACCATTTCTTTAGCAAAGACACTGATCACTCATCTGGAACCACACTGTCTCTCCTCCCTGAAGGATCTGCAGGAGCCTCAGGTGGCACTGAAGGTGACAGAGGAGGGCACTGGACCTCCCTCGGCCATCCCCATCCCCATATGCCATCCCTGCAGAACACCCCCTTTGTAAAATCGATTGCAAACACCACAGGGCGCAGAGAGGGAAATGATTCCCTCCCAGGGAGGTTCTGCTGACCTGTGCTGGGGTCTGCTGCTGACCTGGCCCTGCCTTGGGGATGGAGAGAATTAAGATCCAGCTTCCACCCTCAAGGCACACCCGGGGATGCACCCAGCCAGAGGTGCCATCCATGCATTTCCTTAGAGAGGCCAGGGCCTGACACCAGGAGGGGCCAGGCGCCATAAGATCTCACGGGCATGAGAACCTTCGAGGGAAGGAAGTTAACCCCGTTCCAGAGATGAGAAGCCTGAGGCTCAGGGAAGTTAAGTCTCTGGTTCTTGGTCACGTGCACGATTGCCGTGCAAGCAAAGAAGCCCTAGCAGCTCCCAGGGGAGGGACCCCGGCACGGTGCAGAGCGCCCCACATATCAGCTGCTCTCCACACTCACTGTGCAAGGGCCCACTGCTCACACGGTCCGCCTGCACAGCCCAGGCAGCTCCAGCCCTGAAAGCCTCTTTCATGAAGATGGAATGGAGTGGGGTTACAGAATATGTCCGTGACGCTGCAATTGTCCCTCTAAGAATGTATCCTAGGGGAACATTGGACAAGTGTGCAAAGAAATGCACACAAGACGGTCATCACAGCCTTCCTTATAATGGCAAAAACTTAAAATAATCTAAATCTCCAACATAGGCGGATGGTGAATTGTGGCTTATTACGATTCCCTTGCACAGACGGACCACTGAAGCCGTGCTATGGATCCACGGTCTCAGGTTTAAGTCCATGAAAGTAGGTTCTGATGCATTAAATGGCAAACACCAAAGTTATAGTTAAGCATGTATAGTGTGATCCTGTTTCTTATAAAATAAATAAATATAAGAACAAGAAGCAGGTGCCGGCCGTGTGTGTGCGTATTTGAAAAGACATGTGTGAACCAATAACATTTGGAGTCTAAGAACCAGAGATCTGGGGCTCGGTGACGAGGTCTTTTTCCTCACGTCTATTTTCTCACTTTTCTGACAATGGTTATGTTTTCCTGGTGAGATTAAAATGTTTTGTTTTCTAAAGTTAGAAACATCACGGTGGGACGAATTCAGGTGGCCTGACCTCCCACCTCGAGTCTTCCTAGCTCTGGGATTCGATGACCCCCTCCAGGGACGTCCCCATCACAGAGCAGGGATGGGACCTGACACCTGACACAGGCTGGTGACACCACCTGTGGCCGCATCGCCTTCACCCCTGCCACCACGGAGCCAGCGGAG
Source organism: Equus caballus (assembly GCF_041296265.1). Taxonomy (NCBI): domain Eukaryota; kingdom Metazoa; phylum Chordata; class Mammalia; order Perissodactyla; family Equidae; genus Equus; species Equus caballus. The sequence goes on from NC_091692.1 coordinate 94,246,805, forward strand.
CGGCAGTGTTAGTGTCCCCTGCTCAGCATCCTGCTCATCCGTGGGCTTCCTTCCTGGATCCACGTCTGTAGCAGTAACAACATCAGTAATGAGAAGAAAGTATGGGAGCAACAGCTGGCCTGTACGGACACAGGAGGGTCACCTGCCATTCTGCTCCTGGAGCCGCAGACAGCAAAAGCTAGGCCACCTGCAGAGGGTGCCCAGGCTCCGAGCAGCCTCACCCCAGAGACAGGCTCTCCACAGTGGGGGCCTCCCTCCCTCCCTCCCTCCCTTCCCCGGTTCATCCCTCCCAGGGGATGCCCTCCCCAAACACATGGGCGAAAGTTCTCACTTCTGTGTTCTGCGCCCCCAGCAGCAGGACCCCGAAGCCTGCCAGGGAAGGTGAGAGAGACCTCCGGAAGCTCCGAGAGCAAGAGGCTTGGCAGATCCATCTGCACGGCAAGCATGGAGCCCATCCCCAAGGCGAGTCACCTGTGTCTATTCTTTTACTTGCAAGTATTTATTCACGGCTCCCTTGTGCCCGGCACAGAGTGGGGATGGTGGAGCAGCACGGCCCCACCTGTCCTCATGGGGTGTGCAGTGCATAATGTATAAACACATGCAGTTCATGCTCCGATGAAAGCTGTGATGGGAGGCTAGGGGCTCTGAGAGCCAAAGCCAGGCAGAGCCCCAGGCCGGCGGCCACTGGAGCTGCCGCCAACAGCAGCCTCCTCACAGTACCTCCCCAGGCTCGAAGGCCGGTCCCTCACCCCAGTCTCTCAGTTAATTCCCAGGAGCCCGGAGGTGGCTCTCTGGGTTCCTCATCTGTCCCTGAGGGCACACGCCCTGCCCAATGATATCGTCCAACTGGCCAGAGGCAGAAGCTGGATGAGGGGCACTGAGTTGCCTGCTCTGTACCCAGCAGTGGCAGGCTGGGGAGCCCAGCCTTTGAAGGGGGTCCTTGCAAGGCCCCTGTCACCTGTTACTAATTGCTCAGAAATGCCACAGACAGAAACAAAACCAGCCAAACCCCTCTGGCTGGTCAAAATCCACTCATGGGCAAACAGAGAAAAACCAACAGCCAACACCAGGCAGTATTAAAAATCATGCTACAAAATGCTCTCAAAATAGATCCCAATACACGATTCCCATGGCAACGGCCCGGCGCCTGAGGGCCACCTCCCAGGGCCGGGGAGCAGAGGGGACACAGGGCAGGGTGGGCCCAGGCTCTCCGGGACACAGCCCACGGGGGTCAAGAGGGGCGTCCCACCGCCCCCAGCAGGCCCGGGAAGGGAGAGGGCCCCGGCCCCCTTTTAAGCCCTAGGTATTCTCCAGGGAAAGAGACGGCATGGGGAAGGAGCATGGGGATCCAGTGGGGGAACCACCAACATCCTACAGCATGTGGGCTGGGAGGGCCACAGGGAGAAGCAGTCCGAGCCTGAGGAACCCTCACAGGCTGCTCCCTGAGCCATCTTCCCCACATCGCACGAGGCATGGTGCCAGGCTGGATGAGGAGGGTGACTTGGGGAGCAGCCCGTCCAGTGGCGGGGATGAGACAAGGCGAGAGAAGTAAACAGCCATGGGTCCAACCCACCTACCACTGACACCCCGCCCGGCCCACGCAGAGGGATGCCAGGCACAGAGAAGGACATGAGGAAGCCCTCGGTCCTTGGATTCAGGAAACTGATTCCCCCTGAGTGGACACACCAACACCTGGCAGAAACAGGCTCCAAACCTTGCCCGATAGAGACAAGGAGATCAGTGGTTGCTTCAAGCTGAGGGAATCGGGGACGCGGTTTGGGGAGAGGTGATGGCTGAAGGGCACAGGGTTCCTTTTTGAGGTGACAAATAGGTTCTTGACTGTGGATGGCTGCACATATCTGTGAAAATGCTAAAAACCATGGAATTGTACACTTTAAATGGGAGAATTATGTAGTATGTGAACTATATCTCAACACACTTCTACAAAAAAGAAAGAAAACCTTACCAGCCCTGTGCCAGGAATCATGAGGGGACACCTTCACAGTACCTGGCAGGTGCCAGGTGAGCAGTGGGGTCTCGGTACCTTCCACCTACCACCTTGACGGTCAGTGTCTCATGGAACGGCCCTGATGATCTGACCTGGTAAACGCCCGTAGCCCATTTTACAGATGCAGACAGTCGGGTTAGGAGAGCTTCGAAGGCTCAGAAGAGCAGCACAGGCTGGGAAGAGAACTTGTGTACGTAAGCAAAATGTCAGCTGTATATGTTTGGGACAAAACTGCCACCCAAGAGATAGCCAGACCTCCCTTCTGCTGCAGCCAGGAGAGGGGTAGGACCTCGGGGTCCAACAGAGAGAAAAGAATTCATTGCAGCATCACACTGAGCCCACACCCCACACACCACCCCTGCACCTCCAAGGCCGGATTTGGGGCCCCCTCCTCCCGGAACCCAACTTCCTCCATGGCAGCTCGCCCCCACTGCAGCCCTGCACTTGCTCTTTTGTCTGCTGTCTTCCAATCCGTCCGACTCTAGACCACCATATCATGCCAGGGCCACAGGACCCCACGCTTATTTCCCAGAGCCCTTTTGGGGTGTGTTATGGACTGAATGTCTGTGTCCCCCAAAAATTCCAATGTTGAAGTCCTAACCCTTGGTGCAATAGATTTGGAGGTGGGGCCTTTGGGAGGTCATTAGCTTTAGATGAGGTCAAGGGGGTGGGGTCCCCAGGATGGGATTAGTGCCCTTATCAGAAGAGGAAGAGACCGGGAGGCCTCTCTCCGTCATGTGAGGACACAGCAGGAAGGTGGCCGTCTGCAAGCCAGGAAGAAGGTACTCAGTCAGCCATGCTGGCACCTTCATCCTGGACTCCCCAGCCTCCACAGCTGTGAGAAGTAAACCTGTGCTGTTTAAGCCACCCAGTCTGTGGGATTTTGTCATAGTCACTTGAGCTAAAACAGGGTGCCAGGGCCAGATGGACAGACTTCAGTGTGCCCCAGCACCATCTGTCTTCAAGGCAGGAAACCTGGTCCTCCCATTTCACAGATGAGGAACCCAAGGTTCTTTCTCATACCTGGGGTGCACAGCTCGGGGAGGGAGGAGTCAGGACTAAAATCCAGGACACTACGACCCCAGCGCCCCGGCTCTGCCTGTAACACCTGTGCCATCCCCGACCTGGCCAGACAGCCTCCCCGCCTCTTCTGCTCTGCTTGAGAAGCTCCTCCATTGCTGACATGTTCATGGGAACTTGGTGCTGTGATGGGGCCAATGCTGTCAGGGTCACCAAAGCTCAAACACTCCATTGGCCCTGAGGTGGAGTAGCAGATAAGGGTTCCTCATGGGGCAGGCAGAGCTGCAGAGGCCCCGGGCAAGGGAAGTACTTCCTGAAAGCCCAGGGAACAGCTCCTCCTCCCTCAGAGCCTTCCCCACCCTGGGACCCCCCCACACCCTCTTGGCCTCACTGACACAGATGCAGTGTAGGGTACTAGAAACAGCACTGGCCGCAGCCAGACATACTGGGATTCAACTCCTGGCTCCATGCTTTTTGGCTGAATGAGCTACAGGAAAATTACTTTATCTCCCAGAGCCCTGGTTGTCCACCAGCCCCAGAGAGATCAGGGGTGGAAGGACGGAATGAGGTCATAATGTCCATGCCTGGCCCTGCTCCTCCAGGGGCACAGGCAGCACCTGAACTGGAAACACTCAGGGAAGGGGAGGGGAAACATCGATGACCTCCTGCACACCCTGCCCCCCACCCCATTCCCTGGGTTTCCTGTCTTCCCCAAACCTGCCAGGCAGTCTGAGCCCATGCCCAAGCTGACCCTCTGCCTGGACAGTGTGTTTCCCCTCTGCACATCCGGCTATCTTCCACAGCCAGAGTCAACGTTAGCTTCTCCCAGAAGCCTCCTTTGATACCCTGCTTGTATTGGCCAAATCTCACAAACCTCACGTGCATCCTCCTGGACACACAGCTAGACTACATTTCCCAGACTCCTTTGCAGTCAGGCAAGATCATGTGACTGTGAGCCAGCCAATGGAATGTGGGCAGAAACGAAATTCCAGAAATTCCAGGCCAGTCCTGTGAAAAACACCCTGAGCACACCTCCAGGCTCTCCTTCCGCACTGGCTAGCTGAATGGAGGGGATAGGAAGACCTAGAGGAGGGCAGAACCCCCAGACGGAAGGAGACTGGGGCGCTGAGTGACCTAGTGGAGCAGAGCAGAGCCTGTCCTCTACCTGCATTAATGGGAGAGCAAGATAAACTTGCATTGTGCTAAGCCACTGAGATGTGTGGGTAGATGTTATGGCAGGTGGACTATGCTGACTAGCACACATCCCGGACTCCTTTCCCAACAATAAAAATGCCCAGTGGTGGCTCCTTCCTTGAGCCCTCCCAGCCCTGGGCCCTCTGTGCCATCAGTGGCCAGGGTCTCGTCTCTCTCCCGCCCTGGTTGTGAGCTCTTTGAAGTCAACCCGTGACTTGCTCATTTCTGCTTTCCTAGCTGGGGCTGGTGCAGAGTGAGTGCTCATAAATCTTGCCTGATAAATACACCAGAATTCCTCAGAATAGGGCCACTTGCAAAATGAGAAGTTCATCCCCAAAGGGCCTTCCAGCAATGCGTGCACTTGCTTCTCCGAGAGTAAGTGATTACGATGTGTTAGCCACACTCCAGGCCTGTTCTAAGCTCTTCCCGAGGACATGCTCGCTTCACCGTTCACAAAAACAGAGGTGTAAAGGAGGTAAATCACTGGTCCACAGCCCAGGGCTGGCAGGCGCACAGGCAGGATGACAGCCCGGGCCGTGGGGCTCAGAATGCACATGCTCCCCCGAGAGGCAGTCCAGCATCGTGCTTGTCCCACTCCATGCCCCCTCCTGCTCCACCTCCTGCTGAAGACACACATCCAGATTGTCACAGCTGACCCGAGGGTCCACTGTCCCCAGAGCTGCCCCCATGTGCTGCTCAGCTGAGTGCGAATTCTGGGAACTCACGGCCAGAGAATCAAGCAGGAACAAGGGCTTCCCCCCAGCTAACTGGATGTAAGGCATCAGAGAGGGACCGTGGGCCCCCGAGAGCACCCAGGAGCACACTGGCTTGAGAATGAGGACCCCACCCCGGGGCCTGGGGAGCTACAGGGACACTGCCTTCCACACACATGGTGCCTCCCAGACACCACTGTCCCTTGAGAGGTGGGTGCACATGTCATTAGCGGTTCTCACCAACAGAGGAACACTGTTACCAAAACACCGAAATTCTCTGCACCAGCTGGTGAACAGCCACTCCCTTACTTGCCACCCTGTGCCCCCCACCACGGCCCCGTCTTCCAACTAGAGGTTGAGGCTGGGCACAGCAGGTCCTGCAGCACAGCATCTGTGCCTGCACCAGATGCTAGATGCTTACACTGTCACCCCTGGGTGTGTGCAAACCCTCATGTGCCAGATGGAGAAACTGAGGCCGAGACACTGAGTCACACCAGGAGAAGGGACAGCGCTGGGCTTCCAAGCAGGCCTGTCTAACCCAAGGGCCCGTGGCTGTGTCCACACACTTGTCCTGCAGGCTAGTCTGACCCCAAATGCCAAGAAGTGTTCATCACCCAGCCAGTGTTCAGCAAACCGCCCGGACTGCTGGTTTGATCAAACCCCAAGAAGCAGCTCCAGGCCAGGCAAGACCATACTTCCTCTACATGCCGAGCACTTGGTGAAGGGTAAAACAGGGTCAGACTCCCTTACGAGGAAGAGGAAACACAAACCGGATACTCCTGAATCCCTGTGACCACAGAGTGATGCTGCCACCCCGCCCGCCGAGCCCAGCCCACGGCCAGCCCCGCCAGGGACGCCCAGCTGCAGCAAGCTGACTTCCTCACCCACTCCTGACAACGGCCCACACCTGCGTGGCCTGGAGACTCCTGGCCCCAAGAGCTCCAGCTCCTTCCCCACATTTCTCAGGGTCACGAGAACCCCTCGGAATCTCTGGAATCAAGATTCCATCCAAAGGGCTGCCCTCCCTTGGGGTTAAGGATTCCAGGGTGTCGAGGAGAAGTCTCTCCCGGTAGCTATGCCTCTCAAGCCCTCCCCTCTCAGGTCCAGGATTTGAACCCACCTCCCCTCTGTGGGCTGAGCCCCGAGATCCCTGTCTCTCTGGGGCCACTGCCCCCTGTTCGCCCAGGAATCTCAGGACACCCTTCTACAGTCACTTCAAAGTGGATCTGGATCCAAGTCCACAGCCAGCTCGGGCCCTCTCTGGTCTCGCTCTGAGGCCCATGGCCTTCCATAGGGGTCCCCAGGTCCCTGGATATCCTCCTGGCGCCTCCCAGGGCCTCTGTGCCATCGCTGGGAAGGTGACCGCATGGTCAGTTCTAAAGGCCACAGACAACCGTTCCCTTTGGGGGTCTGAGGCCTGTTGGCCCCTGAGGCCACATGGCCAGGCTGAGGGCCAGCACTTGGCTCTTGCTGCCATGTGGGCTCCCATCCTGGACCAAGGCCCTTGCTCTAAGACGTAGCAGTGAACGTCCTCTCTCCCCAGGCTTTCAGTGGGCAAGAAACTGCACCCTCCCTCACTGGGTGATGGTTAAAACCAGCGTTTACCTCCACGCAGTGGCAGAAACAGAGCAGCCACTGCAGAGGCTCGCGTCTACCCCAACCTGAAAGAACACCCCGATACACCTGCAGCTTTATTTTTTTTAAAAAGCCCATTCCAGAGTCTTAAGCATTCGATTCAGGACCGCACGCAGGCTGTGCACTCCACACCTCACCCCCTTCTTCCTCACTGAGAGAACCCCGGTTTTACTCAGAACAGCCATGGGCCCAGCTAGAAATACCAGGGGTGGCCACATGCCCACGATCTGACCAGTGACAGCAGAAGTTCGCACAAGGCGGGGTCCTGGGAGAGCTCCGATGTCCTGACACGTGGGCGCAGCCCCAACGGACACCTGCCTTTGTCCTCCCTTCTTCCTGCTGTGGAGGCAGGATGAGGAAGAGCAGAGGCCTGAAGGGGCCTGGGTCCCTGACGACCTCTCCAAGAAACTGTCCCAGCCTGGCCTGCTGACACCCAAACTTCTTGTTTTGGGGACAATCCCAAACTGGTTAAGCTGCAATAGTCAGATTTTTCTTACAAAAAGTCAACACCATCCTTCCTGACACAGGTGGCGGTCACTCCACCCGGGACCTCCAGGGGTGCACGCCTCTGGATAAAACTGAAGGATGGCTTAGCAGGAACAAGCGAAAGTCACCAAGACTTACCGTGTGCTAGCATTTGCTCAGTCCTGACATTGGGAGTCTCATTTTACAGTTGAGAAAACTGCTCAGAGACGTTAATGAGCTCACCCAAGGTCACACAGCCCGTGAGAGCAAAGGTCAGGATTAGAACCCAGATCTTTTCAGAGGAACCCAGGTTCCTCTTTCACAGAAGGGGAAGCAGCCACACGCCTGGGGTCAGAGCAGGACTCCTCCGCGTGGATTCACTCGTGAATAAGCACAGATTCACCAAGCCCTTCCTGTGTGCCAAGCACCGAGCGCTCTGGCCCCACAGCCACACTCCGCCCAGGGCAGCAGGGCCCCTTCTCTGCGGCACCTCGCACCACATCCCGCTATGTTATTTGGCACATGGTGGGGGGGTGTCCTAGGAGAGGTGAGCACCCACCATGTACCAGACTCGGTGCCTTCCTGGGGCACATGGTCTGGGGGCACGAGGCTCCTGGGGCCTGTCCCCTGTGCCACTTGGTCCCATCCCACGCCTCTGGGGACTCGGGGAGTCATGCCTGAGGCCAGCTGGCAGCTTCCCTTCCGGCTGGCACAGCCTCTGCCGAGGGCGAGCCAAGTGCGGGCTCCTGGCTTGGCCCTGGCCAGCAGCGGCAGAAGTGGAGGGACCGGAAGTTCCAGTGCCTGGTCCTCCAGGGGTGGCACGGGGGCAGGAGGGCCCCTCCTTAGGAAGACTCCTTCACCCGGGCCACCAAGGCTCACTCTTCTGCCCCGGGGCCTCTGATGGCTCACTCCACGTCCCCCCGGGGATCAAAGTGGAGGTCTGTCCAGGGCCCGCAAGTGGCTGCTCCTGAGGCCGGCGGGGGTCCTGCCCACCTGGAGGGCCACGTGTGGACGGCACCAGAGGCTACCTCGGGGACACACCGAGGGCTAGGGGAGGGGCAGGAGAAAGAGCGCCTTCCTGGGGGAGGAGACGACCAGGGAGGAGCTGTCCTGCCCTCCTCCGGCTTCAGGATCCAGGTCGGCCTCTCTCCTTCCCACGGCCACACCCCAGGCAAAAGCCCCATCTGCGCTCGCCGGAGGCCCTCCCCTCTGGGCCCTGCAGCCCCGCCTTCCCCTCAGCCAGGGCGCCTTTCTCAGTGCACCTCGAACCACGTCACAGCTGGTATTAGTAAGTGGGTCTGTGTCCAGGTAGGTGAGCACTCACTGTGAGCCAGCTGGTCACCTGTACTCTCTCTGGATCCACACCCAGCCCTTTGAGGCTGATACTCTTACGACCCCCACCCTGTAGTTGAGAAAGCGAGGGTACAGGAGGTTAAGTAACTTATCTGGGGTCAATCACTAGTAAATGACTGAGCCACGACCAGTTGGTCTAATTCTCTAGTTCCAGAGCTATGCCACCTCCCTCCTCCTCTTCCAAGGCCTCGCCCATCCAGGGCTCTCTCAACCTCATCCACAGCCTTCTTTCAGTCACCCTGCTGCCTCAGGGCCTTTGCACATGCCATGCTGGTCCTTTGTCCTGGGCAAGTAACTTCTCCCTAAGTCACTAGGTCTCAGTTTCAATGACACTTCCTCAGGGAGGCTGTCCCTGACCGCCCAACAGGAATTTAGTCCCCATCACTTGCTTCCATAGCACCACCCACTTCTTGCCCTTCACAGCACGTCCCACAATTTGTAGGTTCAGACTCGTGTCTTTATTTGTTCAACAGCTGTCTCCCCAGCAGACAGGTGGCTCTCGGGTCTGTCTCATTCACCTCTGACAGCAGCATCTGGCACAGAGTCTAGCACAGCACATGCTCAGCAGCAGCACGCACTACTCATTCATTAAGTACCATGTGCCCGGGACCAGGCCAAGCACTCTACCCTCATTATCTCATTTAATCCTCACAAAACTGCTAGAAAGCGGCGATTGTTCTATCCGTCCTACATGTGAAAACCCTGAGCTACACAGTGGGTTCAAGTTCACACAGCTAGAAAGAGGCGGGCCGCCAGGATGCGCACCAACTGGGTCTCAGCCCACAGGGCTCTACCCACTGGGCTGTGCTCCTCTCTCTAACATGCGTGTTGACTGGAGAAACAGCAGAGTGGCCTGGAAGATGGTGGGCAGAGGGACCGGCTGAGCAAAGGTGGGAGGCAGGAGGATGGACCATACAGAAGGAACCAGCACTCCGCGTGCAGGAGAGAGGAGGCTGGCAGAGAAGGGCAGAGTCCTGGGGGAGGTCCCCACATCTCAGAAGTGTGGCCTTGACCCTGCAGACTTCCCGGAGCCCTGAGGGTCTGGGAGCCAGGCCAGGGCGCCCGGCCGGCTGCAGGGCTGCAGATGGCCCAGCAGTGAGCAAAAGGCACCGCCCCCTTTCCGGAAGGATGGAGAGTACCAGGGGCTCCCGCGGTGAGGTGATGGGTCAACCCCACCCCATGGGGCGGGCGGAGGGTGCCAGCAGCCTGGAGCGCCGCCTGTCCCAGCCCCTGCTGAGAGGGATCAGCAGCCACAGAGACCCTGCAGAGGACTGGCCAGCACATGGGTGACAGTCAGAGCCCCATCAGAGCTCAGGAGAGCAGTTAGCTTGTTTAAGAGGCCCAGCCCGTCCCCTAGGTGGGAAAGCAAGGCTTCCTTCCTAAGGCCGCCCAGACAGAAGCCCCACGGGAAGCAGGCCAGGCCCTGCAGGTGCCCTGGGACTTGGAAGAAAAACAGCAAAATCCGCAGGCACCTCAGAATGAGCACGGAGGACGAGGGGTGCAGGGGTTCCCCTGACTCCCACGGAAAGGGGGACAGCCCTCCCTCCCAACTGGACTGCCCACCACTTCGTGCAAACACCTGCCGCTCGGATCCGTGGGCTGCTGTTCTTCAAGGATTTGCTTTTCTGAAAGACCTGGAGAATATTCTAGAACAATTAAATATAGCTCTCGTGGAAGCTGTTCCAGTTACATGCCTATGTTCATTCAACAAACATTCTCCCAGGGCCCGCTCAGTGCCAGATGCTGGCGGACAAATTCTTGGGCCGCAGCAAAGTGAAGGAGGCAGTTGCCCGCGAGGGGCTGGGCAGGGGAGGCTCAGGAGCTGAGATGACACAGGGTGACAGGTGCTTCAGGGACACACGTAGGGGCACCCAACCAGCCAGAGAGGGCTGCATGGAGGAGGCGTCTTCAGCCGTAAGGTGACTCAGTCTGCACGGCACAGGGTGGACTGCATGCAGCAGTGAGTGGCAGGCAAGAGCTGGGACTTCAAGAGCCATGGGACCACCCCCTGTAAGCTGCGGGTGGCTGGGAGCCATCGCTGGCTCCTGAGCAGGGTAGTGACTGGATCTGAGGTGATGGCCACGGTGAGCCTGGTGCACACCAGCGCAGGCCTTGAGCCATCTCGGAAACGCAGGCGCTGGGAGAGCCGAGTGGGTGCGTGGTCTCAGGGCGGTGTTGCGTAATGCCCCGTGGCCTCCCGCCAGCCCTTTAAAAACAAATGCTTAGGTCATCGCCAGAGGAAGCCAAAAATTAGAGAGGGCTCCTCCGTGTGCCCAGAAAGGACCCAGGCTGAGCTGGAAAACAAAACCCAAAGGAAAAATCCCAGAGTGTTTCCGACGGCCGGGTCTCCCGGGTCTGTGGGGAGGGGACACCGACAGGCTCTTCCGAAGTACAACGAGGACAGGGTCCTGGCTGATGACCGATGCCTGCCTGACAGGAAGGAGAAAAGAAAGGACTTTGACAGCAGCACCTGACATCCCTTCTTGTGAGGGTCACAGCTGGCCCAGGAGGAAATGCTTAAGGAGACGAGGGCCTTGTCCCGCCAGCATCAGACTCTCCCTGGGTAATCTCCTCTTACCCGGCTCTGCAGCTCTTGGGTGCGCCCCTGCCAGCAGCATTCCCCATTTCAGCTCCATCTTCTCTTCTGATTCCTGGACACGGGAGTCTTAGGACACCCCAAGTTGCCAAATAAAGCAGCCGGTGGCCTGTGTCTTCAGCAGCAGGTCTGAGGGTTTCCATCGCCAGCCACTGGAGACCTCAGAGCCAACCTCAACCACGGGCTCATTTCCCACGCAGAGAGATAAAGCCCAGACAGAGTCATGTACCAGGACATGTGGTAGCTGAGCAGGGCCAAGGGCTCAGAGGGCTGTCCCTGTCACAGGGAGGGTGCGAGCAGAGTCTGCAGGGGCCCTGAACAGACTTCCAGGAGGTGCCTTCCACCCCAGGAGCCTGGGCTCCACATCCCCAAGGCCTCGAAGCAGGCGCAATATGGGGTGTGCAGCCACACCCCCTTCGCCATCATCTTCCAACGATTGGTCTAAGTGTAACCATGTGACCCACCCCCTGCCCCATGAGGCAGAAGCAGAAGTTGCTGGATGGGGCTTCCAGGAAAGTTTGTTCAAAGGGCAATCTCAGCTGGCGCAACCCTTCTAACCTCTGCCTCACCCTTCTCCTTCCTGCCTGGAGCAGACATGCGACCAACCCAGTACAAATGGCAACACACTAAGGAAGACGAAGCAGGAAAATCAAAGGAGGCTGGGCCCCAGATGGCCCTGGACAGCGTACCCCGAGACCAGCACCATCACCATCACTCCTGGACATTCCACCCAGACATCCCCTGGGAACTCCACCTGCGCCAGTTGCCTCCAGGTCAGCCACATCTCAGCGTGGTCCCCACGATGTTCCTGACATCAACACGTTACTCAGTGAGCCCTCAACGACAGCACGAGGGCACGTTCCTGTGCAATTTAGTGCCCAATGTTTCTGTAACAGGAGCTATAACATTGACGTGTTTCTTTTCGTCCTTTCTCCTAGGAAGCTCCAGGTAAATCTGAACTTCTATCACAGCCATCAGGGAGGTCGATATCTGCCATTTAGGCACCCACCCCAGACTCCTGGACCTGGCTCTATACCTTACTTCTATGCCTTTTGTTATAAACCACGTCCAAATCTTCCTAGAAGAGAAAGGGTAAAAACAAGCTAAAAACACGAACATATATATAATAAATGCTAACAAAACAGGCACAGAAATAATATCAGGAAAAGAAAACTTGAGGCAAAAAGTATCAAACACAATAAACAAGCTTGTTGTATAAAAGCAAGCATATCTCCACCAAGACGAAATAACAAACAGAAACCTTTATGCCTCTAACCACACTGCTTCAAAATACAGAAAACTGAAGTTATCAGGAACGCAAGGAGAAACTGACAAACCACAGTGACAAAGCACAGAAAGAGACGTTAATGGATGTCGTTCAGAAAGTAAGTCGGCCTAATAATAATAATTAGATGATCATAAAGCAAGGGCACGAGGCGAAATGCCTAGAGAGCCAGGCAGCTGAGGTAAATGAGTGAGGTGACCTGAGGAAATGACGACGGGATAGTGGAGAACTCAACAGAGCACATACTCCATCGAAGGCAGAAAAGTTAACAACATAAGGATGGTTTAAAACACCACAGTCACGTGTCGCCTAACGAGAGGGATACGTCCTGAGAAATGCATCATTAGGCAATCGTGTTGTTGTGCAAACATCAGAGTTACTTGCACAAACCCCGATGGTGCAGCCTACTGCCCACTGGGCTAGATGGTACTAACCTTATGGGAGCACCGTCATATATGCGGTCTGTTGACCAAAACGTCCTTACGCAGCGCGTGACTGTACATGTTCTTAATCCAACACACGTGCAGGCTGCTTTGGCCAGTACCCACCAGTTTTCAACACTTGAGAAGGATTTGAGCCACCTAATAAACAAGTTTGATTTAATAGATTTCTGCAGAACTTTATGCAAAACGAAGAGATGAACGTTCCTGCCAAATGTCTGTGGAACTCTATAAAAAGTCACCACTGAGCTACGAAGAGAAAGTCCAATAAATCTGAAAATATAGAAATGATGCATTCGAAATGTGCCCACAGATCTTGAGCACTCAGTAAGTCTCGGCGATTTTCAACGTTTGGAATGCAGTAGCTGAAATCTTCTCCACAACTTCCAGGGCCATTTAAACACACACGCATATTATTATTATTGCCATTATTATTATTAATTACTATCATGTTATTGTTATTAATATTATCCCCATTTCATAGATGGCAAAAACCAAGGCACAGAGAGGTTTCATTACATGCCCAAGGTCACACAGTTGGTAAACAGCCAAGACAGGAATTATCCTCAGGCAGTCTGGGTCCAAAGCTCGTGCTCCTAATCACTATGCTAACAAAAGTGTGTGTGTGTGTGTGTGTGTGTGTGTGTGTTTGTGTTGATGTGTATGTGTATAATTTTAAAACATATACTTCAAATAACTCTTGGATTAGGGAAAACTGTACTCATTTGCAAATTATTTACAAATAAGTGATAACGGAGACCGGTGGGATACAGCCACGGTGGCACACAGAGGAAAATGTATAGCCTTTAATACATTTATTGAAAAACCAAAAGTCGAGTAACTGTCAGTGCATGAAGCTAGGAGAAGAAAAATAAACCTAAAGAAGGTAAAATAAACATGTAATAAATGCAAAAGCAAAAAGCAATAAGATAGATAACCTAACTGATATAATAAAACCAAGAGCTGGTTCTTTGAAAAGATCAATACATGTTGGCGACTCATTCCCAATATTGTCAATGTAGGAACCAAAGAAAACTCATGAGCAGGACAGAGCCAAGTGCTTTGTCATCATCTACACAGCAGCCCACTGGCAGCATCACCTCCTGGAGGTGGGGCTGATGGCCTGGACCGCGACAGGAGACTTCCACTCCTACTCTGTTTTGTTGGGTCTTTTTAAGTTTTACCCCGCAAATTTTCAAATACATACTAAGGAAGAGAAAACAGTACAATAGACCCCCAGACCCAGTCATGTGTCACTCAACAACAGAGATACATTCTGAGAAGTGTGTCGTTAGGCGATTTCATGGTTGTGCGAACATGATAGAGTGTATTTACACAAACCTAGATGGTGCAGCCTCCTGCATATCTCGGCTAGGTGGCACCAATCTCATGGGGCCACCGGTTTACATGCGATCTGTCATTGACCGAAACATCATTACACAGCACAGGACTGTACAAGTATTTAAGCGCCAACAGTTAACAACTCATGGCCAACCTCATTTCATCTAACCTCCCACCCACTTCCCCTGCAATTCAGATTGTTTTGAAGCAAATCCCAGATATCTAACCTCTAAATGTTTTAGTATATATCTGTAAAAGATAAGGACACATTTATTACGTGGAACCATAATAAAATAATTACACCAAAACATTAACATTAATTCGTGTGTGTGTTTGAATTAGAGAAGCACTACATGCTACTGTTAAAAAATCCAATTAAGAATAAAGCTTAAAAGAACCCCAGTGGACTTCACAGAGCCCAAAACACGCGGAAGGAGGCAGGACCACTCGCAGCCCACGCACGGGGGACACCGAGGCTGAGACCAGCAAAGGGGTTCGCTCTCCAGCCCCGGCCAGTAACGGGGAGCAGGGATCTGAGCTCTGGTCTCTTGACAACACATCCTGGGTTGGGTCCACTCTGCCATGGTGGCCTTTTGACCCAACACATAACTGGATTTTGAGAATAACCAGAAAATAATGAACAAGCTGGGTAAAGAAAATCTCCTTGGCCGTAATGAAATAAATTCACATTCCTCCGCAGGACACGGCAGAGAGCCGGCATCTGTGGGGTGACTTCCACATGACAGGCCCTGGACTTGGTGTTTTCTCATTTATAGTTCAGCCCTAGAAGGGTGTCCCCTCAAATTCCTACGTTGGAGTCCTAACCCCCAGCACCTCAGGACGTGACTGTGTGGAGGCGGGGTCTTCACAGAGGTGATAAAGGTGAATGAGGACACAGGGCGGCCCTGACCCAGTCTGACTGGTGTCCTTATGAGAAGAAGAGATCAGGACACAGACACGCACAGAGGGACGACCACGTGAGGACACGGGGAGAAGACGCCATCAACAAGCCAAGGAGGGAGGCCTCAGGGGGACCCAGCCCTGTGGACACCTAGATCTCAGACTTCTCGCCTCCAGAACTGTCAGAAAATAAATTTCCATGGTTTAAGCCCCTCAGTCTTGGGGCTTCGTCACGGCAGCTGGCGCTGCCTGATACAGAGGTAGACGGTGCTCTGTCTTACAGATGAGAAAACAGCGTGTGGTCGTGGAGCTGTGAAGCGGGCAGCATTTGAACTCGGATAAGAGTCCAGAGCTGCACTCTCTCCACCGCACCGGGCAGCTAATCACTGAGAACATGAGGGGCCTGGCCAGGGGCGTAGACAAGCTCTCGGTCAGCCAGCAGCACGAGCAGACTCACCAGCGCCTTGGCCTCATTCTGGGCAGGTGTATTTCCCGTGCTTTGACGCTGGCCTTGGTCATGTACTTGCTTTGACCAATGGTATGTGAAAGAAACGACAGTGTCAACAGCAGGGTCATGGTGTAAGAGACCTCACTAGCTTTCACTGCCCTAGTGTGCCTGTGCCACCACCAAAAAAACAAAACAACAGTACACAGCGGTACACAAGGGCTTGGAAAAGAAGTGCCCCGGTCAGCCTGCAGACCAGCAGTGAGAAAAAGCTGCCCAGCTGAGCCCCAGACCATGAGCAATAATAAACGGTTGTTGTTTTAAGCCTCTACATTTGTGGGTGATTTGTTACACGTCACTAGCTAGCTAATACAGAAGGTCAAAAGCAGCAATATATAACAATATTGTTACAAGCACAGACTCTGAAGTCAGGCTGCCTGGACATAACTCCCGGCTCTGCCACTTCTTAGCTGTGTGACCTTGGGAAAATTGCTTAACCTCTCTGATCTTCCATGTCCTCATCTGTAAGCTGGGGATACATGAAAATATCTCCCTCTGAGGGTTATTGAGAGGATGAAATTAATTGAGATAGTGTCTATAACAACCAGAACCCCACAGACATACCATGAACGATAGCTCCATTGTTGTGGCAAGAGAATGGAGCTTAAACTTGTCCCAGGGAGCTCTGCTCAGCCTGACCAAGACAAGCAGATGAGAGAACTTTTGTCTTTTTCTTTTGTTTAATATTTACCCCACATCTGCCTTTCCCTACTAACTTAGTGAGGTAGTGAGCCCCCTGTCCCTGGAGGGTCAGCAGAGATGCCATCCTGAGAGGGGAGCACCAGACGACCTCTGAGTCCTCTTGACTGCCAGACAATAATCACGGAGGCCGACTCTTCCTCCATCCAACCCCCGATCCCAGGTGGGTGAACAGCGTCTGGGACAGCACAAGGCAGAGGCTGTGGGTGTAATGGGGAGAATGTTGGGCTTGAGGCCAGAAGACTTGGGTTCAAGTCCCACCTCCACTGTGTGACCTTGGGCAAGTCACTGGACCTCTCTGAGCCTGGTCCAGCATAACAGGGTTAATCCCTGACCTGTCTATTTCACAGTTGTTACATGGACGAAAGATGGTAGTGGATGAGAACCTGCCTTACAAACTAGACAATGCCAGAGACAAGTGACATCCATAGAGCTATCCATGGTGACGTCACTCAGAGTCATTGATGGAAAAGCCCACCACCTCTGACGTTCTTTCAGGAGCCCAAGGTGGGCAAGTATGTGACAAGCATGTTCTATACCCGGGCAGACATGACTAATCAATCACGCACAGCACAAAAATACATTAAATCGCTATAAATAGAGGAGTGGTTAGATAATGGTATGTTCATTTCGTGGATATGGAGCTGTCAAACAAATTTCCCTTAAGATCGCAGAAACACAAGAGGAGGTTTGATACAAGTTTAAAGGGAAAAGGGGCTCTGAAACGCTAGGCATACAGCCACAGACTGCCAAGACCTGACTCCACTCCTTCCCCAGCATCAGCACCATAGTTTGGTTTGAGACGCAACAGGTCCCATTTTTCAGACTCCCTTGCAGCTAGGGCTGGCCATGAGACACAGTCCTGGCCAATGAGATGTAAGTAGAAATCCTTGGGTGGGCCATCCAAGAAAGCTCTTTAGAAAAGAGCAAGCTCGGCTGGCACACGCCTCTGTCATTTGCTCTTCCTCTTTTTCCTGCCAGGAAGGATGCTAGAGGTGATGCTGGAGGTGAGGCAGCCATCTTGGAACCATGAGACACCCGCCTAAGGATGAAAGCCAAGCTAAGATGGCTGAGCAGGAAGACAGAAGGGCCTGAGTCTCTGAAGGCACTGTGGAGCTGTCTGTCAGCCCATCCGCCTGCCCTAGACTTCTTAACCGAGAAAGATAAAGCTGCTGTTTCCTGAAGCCACTGTTAATTGGGTTCTCTGCTGCAGGCAGCTGAACACAATCCCTAACTGATTTATTCTGATGAAATGATAAAAAACAGCGGGCACATTTGGGCAATGACAAGAATGTGAACATGAAAAGCTGAAGCCATTCTTGTATGTGACCACGGGACCACAGGAGAGTCACGTGGCCTTTTCTCTCCTCTTTATTCAAAGTTCTCGGCCATCTCTTACCACTTCCCCTCTTCGGGGAGGTGAGAGCTATCGTGCAAATCCACACACACCGGGCTTCACTTCACTTTGAGTCCCTCTCTCCTAAACACTGTCCCAAATAGAGGCCAGACCAATTCTGCCAACCACCCGTGTTCCTCAGCACTCGGGGTTGGTCAAAGAAGTCGTTCTCTCTTTAGATATGGTGCTCACACCGGGAGACCCCTCATTAGGACCAGACCCAGCAGGACCCAATCTCCCCAGAGCATCCCCGGGCCAGGCCCTTTCCTAGGGCCCAGACAAGACTCGTGTTCGAAGCCCCCCCAGCCAGCCCTGCATCACCAGCGGTCACTTCCCACATGGAGTCCAAGAGATGTGAAGGCCCCAAAATGCACACACAGGCTGCGGGGTGCAGGGCTGCCTCCAGACGCACCTGGGGCCTCACGGCCGGGATGGAGCAGGGACCGTTCTCTCCCGGGCACCCTCCAACACAACACTGCCTGGCACGTCTGCTGGAGGGGTGGAAGCCAAGTGTCCACCCGCGTTGTCCCCAACACCCCAGAGCTCCCCCCACCCCCCGAGCGGGCTGCCCCCAGCCCCACACGAACCAGCTGGCCTCAGCTTCACCTGAGCTCCCATCCCCATCCACACTGGAGCTGTGCCTGACGCTCAAGAGCCACCCCCGGGAACTCCCACAATGTGGCTGCCTCTCCTCATGGGGCCTCCGCTGGGCAGGAAGGATGGGGCAGGTAGAAGGAAGGAACCCACCTTCCCAGGCACACACTGGGAACCAAGTGCACGCATGCACAAGCACACACGTGCACACGCACACACACCACATCACTCAGCCCCCACCCGCCACGATCTGGACGGGGCTTGTTCTCCCAGCCTGCAGAAGAGGCTCAGGGAAGAGAAGCCACTGGGGCCATTTTGCACTTCAGGAGACACGCGGCAATGTCTGAAGACATTTTTCTTTGTCACAATGGGACAGGGGGGCTGCCACCGGCATCTAGTGGGTGGAGGTGAGGGATGCTGCCGAACATCGTACAGGGCACAGGATGGCACCCACTGCAAACGAGCATCCAGCCCCAGATGTCAGTGGTGCACAAGGAGCACGCTGCCCTGGCCCGAGGTCACCGGGTGGGGATCAGGACCCAGGGCATCATAGGCCGGCACCAGGGCCAGCACACAGACCCATGCTCTCTGCACGGCTCTCACCTGCATCCTCACTGCCGTTCACAAGCAATCACGCTCTCTTGCCCATGGAGGTGGAAACACTACCAGTAGGCACCATGGAAGTACCCGACAGAGGCTCTAAGAGTCGCCGGCAACCCTCACAAAGCTCCCAGGTGTGCCAAGACCACGGGGCTCGAAGGTGTGGGAGGCAGAGAGCAAGAGGCCAGGCGTGCACATGCAGACAGTCCTGGGGGCCAGGCCAGGGAGTGACTCTGCACAACTCGGACCCCCTCAGGGCTGCAGCCACCACCTCCATGTGGATGCCTCCGCCAGTGGCGGCCAGAGCCCAGGCTCTGCTCCTCATCCCCAGCAAGCCTCACCCACCCCTAAAACTCACAGCACCCCACATGTGTGCCCACCCTCCATACCTCCAACAAATGGACAACAGGACCCAAGGACACTCCTGCCACATGTTTCACACACTTACTAACGTTCCCACTACCTGACTACAGTGTCCTGTTCCTGAAAGGCCATCAGATGTCAATCAACAAACACCCTCTAGGGCCCAGTGCACGCCAGGTATAAGGGACACTGACACAAAAGGCATGACCCCAGCCTTCAAGCGGCTTTCACGGGAGCAGACCCAGCACAGCCCAGGCACCACTGTCACCTACTGACCAGTGTCCAGGGGACAGACATGAGGACAGTCTCATCATCTTATGAGCACACTGTGCCATGCTGGATGGACAGAACAGCATGGGCAAGGTCCCAGTTCAGAACTACCAGACAAGTGACATGGGAAAGAGGTTGAGCAAGGCAGGGCAGGTAGTGGGCTGGGGGGCCACAGGGCAGGAGGCCAGAAGGGCCAGGAGGGCCAAGGATGCAGTGGGTAGAGGGCCGAGTGCCATGACGATGTGCTGGGGAGCGCACAGCCCCCTGTGCCCCTCGACCCCGGGAAAGGGCCTGGGGATGCTGTCAACTCAGAGGCCTCTCACCTTCCTGACCGCTTGACCGCACACATCGGACAGGGCCAGTGACAGCCAAAGGCCATTTCCCCTGTGCCCGACAGACTCACAGGGGCCTGTCACTAGTGGCAGCCTTGGGGACCAAGATCACACATCTGAGCCGTGGGAGTGAGAAGCTCCCATCTGGCAAGATGGGTCCCTCACCTGCCATCTTCCGTGGAAACCAACAGCTCAAGTTCAAATGGCTGGGGCGACCATCCGGCACCTGCCCAGTGTTCCTGAGACGACCGAGCGGAAGGATGGCACCTGAACGGCTCAGGTCACAGTTCTCCTGCCCGTGGGGTCCGGGAGTGTGTCTGGGGCCCAGCGGGTGTGCCCCGAGCTCCCCCTGGGTCCGGGGAGCCTGAGACCAGTAAGCGCCCAGCCTGCGCTGGGGACTCGGTGTCTCCTGGGGAGGCTGCGGCCCAAACGCAAACCAAGGGATCAGGGCCAGAGGGTAAAGGACGACTGGGGAAGAGGTGGCAGGGCCGGCGCGAGGGGAGCGGGTGGGGACAATGACACAGCGGGAACTGGAGGAGCAAACAGGGCTTCGGCCTGAGGACCTGGCTCTGACCGAGAGGGAACGGGGCGCTAGGGGATACACGGCCTGGGAGATGGCCATCCACTAGTCGCCATGGTGGTGTCCCGGGAAGCCATGATGTCCCGACAGGACCCCCGGATGGGGAAACCTAACACCCGGGCTTGGACCCTGTGGCCCCAGAAGCCCGTGGCCTGGCATCCCCCGACAAGAGCCTCCATCTGCCGGAGGGCGGGAGCTCCTCCACCTCGAGGGCGCTCTCTAAATGCAGAGTGGACACCGGGCAGCCCCTCCCGAGCTCAAGGCCACGGGACCCAGGAGAGGCGGGGGCCAGAGAGTGGCACGGGGTGGGATGTCCCCCAGAGGGTGGGCAGGACAGCAGAGCTGGGCAACTGCAAAGACGACTTCGCAACTTTGCCCAGAGCCAGTGGAGGGCACAGGGCACGGGCGTCCTCCGAGCCATCGTCATCGCGACAACGACAGCCAAGCCCGGGGTGCTCAGCCAGGGAGCCTTTCTCAGGTGTGTCCTCTGATGCTCATGGCGCCACAGAAGCTAAGCTCTGCATCCCTGTTTCAGAGACGAGGAAGCCACGGCCTCAGGAACGTGCCTAGGACTGGGCCTCCAGGACAGGCAGCCATGAGCAGTCCTGGTGGGGGCTCCAGGACCCCACGATGGGTCTGCTCCCTGAGTCCCTCTACACTCAGTCCCTGGAGGCAGGTGGCATCACGACCCATTCATCCAGACAGGAAGACTGAGGCCAGAGGTAGGGCCCGGACCTGGACCAGCATCCCTCTTGCCACACCAACAGTATCTCCACGCCCCACCACCCCACGCCAGCCACAGCTCACCCTTCTCTAGTCTGGCCCCACCCTCCCTTCACCCCACTGCCACCCACTGGCTCCTCCCAGAGCTGCGGACATGAAGATGCTGAGCACAGATCCAGGCATGCCCACCCCACTTGGCCAGTGCCACCTTCCCCGGCCAAGCTCTGCCATGTCTCAGAGCCTGGCTGACCCCAAACTCCAGGCAGGAGCACAGTTGGGGAAGTGGCAAGGCCAGCAAATTCTCATCAGCTGGAGGAGTCTCCGTGTCCCCCAGGCCCAGGGGCCGGCATCTCGCAATATCCTGAAAAGCCAGCCCAATGCACTCACAGACACTCCTAAATCTTCTCATCTTCCTCTGCTGCAGATTTTTCCATCCACCATCCCCTCTTCTCTGGGTCCACAGCACATAACTGCTCTGTGCTCAGAGATCAACGTCAGGGACTGTACTTGGGTTCAACCCAATCCAAGACAGAGAACACAGCAGAATTCTCTTGAGAACACACAACAGAAGTTTGCATGAACTAGAAGCTGAAAACATGTCAATGCAGGGAGGCAGCTGCCCAGAAAACCTGCCCTACCAACTGGGGACATTAACAGAAGTATAGTGCCTAGATGAGGGGAGGTGATGTTCTGCTCTTCCTGCATCATCAGACAGGACTTGGACAACACACACACCAACCAAAACTGCTCAGAGGAAAGTGACAAGAAATTCAGGGGTCCCTGGGCTATCTCCAAATTCCTAAAGAATATTACAGGACAGGAGGTGAGCCAAGCTCCACTCAGCCCTTCCTCTGGAGAACTGTGAGCAACAGGGTGGGTGCCCTTAGCAAAAAGGGGAAAACGCTCTATAGGCAGAGGTCCCAGAGTGGGGACAGGCAGGAAAAGGGGCCCTGGAAGAAAATCCTTTAAGGAAATGAACACCAGACACCCTCCCCCATGGCCTTCACAGCAGAGGATGCTCCACTCGGCAGAGGGGAAGACCCCCACCAGAATTCTCACGTCCCAGAAGCCCTCTGCCCTTGGGCCTATCTCAAGAGTGCCCACGGCCCTCCTTTATCAGCCTGGGTCCTGGCCTCCTGATCCCCAGGGTCCAGCCGGACCAGCTTAGGTTCACTTTCCCGTCCTCTGGGGAGGCTGTGTAAACACAGAGCATGGCGCTGCTGTGCGCTCCAACTCAGAGGGGCAGGTCCCCTGGGGCTGGCAACCTGTCCATCCCAGCTCCCGGGGCCCATCACAGCCTGGACCACCTCAACACTCCCTCCCACCCCAGACTCACTCACGCATCCATATGCTGGATTTCCTCTCCTCTCCTGGGCCCAGGACCCCCGAGTTCCAGTTTCTAAAAGGAGATCTTTGGGCTCTGCCTCTGGTGACCACCATAGAGACTGGCCAGCCCTTTAAGAGAAGGCCCCCCCACCCCAACACACATACCTCTTTTCTGCATGGTGACCCACCAGATCCAATCCTCACACAATAACCTCAACATTCATCTAAACACACACCACTTCATCACTTGGGAGGTAATGAGCTCCCTGTCACTAGAAGTATTCAAGAAGAAGCTGGCTGATGGGAGAGGATCTGGGGTGAGGGGAATGTTCTGTTTCTCGACCTGAGTGCCAGTTACATGGGCCTGGTTTGTTTAGAAGAATCACTGAGCAATACATTTCTGATACGTGCACTTCTCCATATGAACATTATACTTTATTAAAAATTTTTAAAACTCAAAAGTGATGTGATTGGCTGATATTTGGCAGGATGGAGACGAGGCTGGCACACTTTGAAGATCTCCACATCAAGGCAGTGACACTTCCCGAGATCCTGCTAGTGGCACTGTGCACGTCTTTTTCACCACTGTGCACCTATGCCAGCAGAGTGCCCACCCCGCAGCTCACAAACGGAGCCCAGGAAAAACCCAGTGATGGAGGAATGAATGAATGCGTGAGTGGAGGACTGGGTGAGTCCTCAGAGGCGTGAGTGAATGAGCAAATGAGTGAGTCAGTGAATGACTCCATAGAAGGATGGATAAATGGATGGATGCATGGAGCATCAATAAACAGGTGCATGGGGGACTGAGTGGGTGAGTGCATGGGGAAGGGGTGGGTGGAGGTGTGCACACAGGTGCATGGGGGACTGAGTGAGTGACTGCATGGGGAAGGGGTGAGTGGAGGTGTGCACACAGGTGCATGGGGGACTGAGTGAGTGCATGGGGAAGGGGTGAGTGGAGGTGTGAACACAGGTGCGTGGGGGATTGTGTGAGTGAGTGCATGGGGAAGGGGTGAGTGGAGGTGTACACACAGGTGCATAGGGGACTGAGTGAGTGACTGCATGGGGAAGGGGTGGGTGGAGGTGTGCACACAGGTGCATGGGGTTTGAGTGAGTGAGTGCATGGGGAAGGAGTGGGTGGAGGTGTAAACAGAGGTGCATGGGGGACTGAGTGGGTGAGTGCATGGGGAAGGGGTGGGTGGAGGTGTGAACAGAGGTGCATGGGGGACTGAGTGAGTGACTGCATGGGGAAAGGGTGGGTGGAGGTGTGCACACAGGTGCATGGGGGACTGAGTGAGTGGGTACATGGGGAAGGGGTGGGTGGAGGTGTGAACAATAGGAGCATAGAGGAAGAGATGTAGACCAAGGCCTGGTTCACCTCCTGCTCTGACCCCCCTGGACTTAGCTAGTGAGGGTCCGGGCAGTCCCAGGAGAGAGCAGGTGAAGGCAACGGGCGGTCGAACACTGGGCCTCACCTGATACCTGCCACTGTCTCGGCACACTCAGCTAGGTGTCTCCATACACCTCGGGAGAGCCGTCTCTTCATGTCACCCAGAGAAAGGAGCCCCACTTCTCCACCTCCCCCACGATGTCTATAAATAGGCCATGTGTACCGGAGGGCAGCGCTACATCGAGCAAGGCCAGGTCTGGGCAGGGTCTGGGGAGGAGGAGCTGTCCACGGGCATCTCATGCTTCCCGCACCTGCCAGCCGCCACACTGGGAAGGAACAAGGGAACCCCACCCCTCCTGTCCAGCCCTCGGTGTGCTGGGTGGGCAGGTCTTTCAACCAGGTCTGGCTGAGAAGGTTTCCTAAACCATGGAGTTAAGGGAGAAGCAGAAAGACACAGATGGAATATTCCACAGGCCCATCCCTGGCTCCTGGGATGAAGCCACAGTTGAAGCCTGCAGTAAGGAGCTCTCAACTGCATCACAGAGCTCAAGGTCCTCTGCCTCAGTGCGCGCTGCCTTATCAGGGCCTCAGTTTCCTCATGTGTGCAGTAGGGCAATCCTTCCACTAGCCTCGAGGATGATGTGCATGCACATGTGTGGAAGCGCCACGCTCCCTCTGGCGCCAGCCTGGCTCGGTCCGTTTGGGCCCCTTCCGTCCTGCAGTCCTTTATGAGATGCCCTCTCTGTTGCGGGCATCGTGCTGGGTGCTGTGCTGTGCTGGAGAAGGCACAGTCAGCCTGGGGAGGAATAAACAGTATGGACAACGCTGGAACTGTGGGAGGCAGGGAGCGCAGAGGCAGGCTGAGACTTCCTGGAGCGTCAGGACCTGTGCAAGCCGTGCAAAGGCCAAGGGGAAGGCTCCCTGGGGGCGTTCTGCATCACTGTGGGCGGCACGGGACAGGTTAACTGAGTGGCTGTCCCCGCTCTTCAGGCTGGACTGCAACCAAGTGTTTGGGTTTCCAGTTCCCCTCCTGCCTCAAGGCCAGGCCTTATCTCGCCATCTAGACTGTCCCCAGAGCCTCAGAGCAGCACAGCAAGAGTATAAACCACGACTGAAAACTACACTCCAGAGTGCCAGAGAGTGTGGAGAACGCTTTCGCCTCGCGAAAACTCAGTTCGAGGTTCAGTTTATGAATGAGAAAAGGGAGGCAACCCCTTGCATTCTGGTTTCACACAGGTGTGGGACCTGGTTCCCCGGGAACGACAGGAGTCCCAGAACTTTCTCTCAGAGTGGGCCCCACCCCTAGCCAGCAGCCCCTGGCTCCTAAGCCAGTCCCCTCTATTCCTCTATTCTGCAGCAGCCACCTCGCTCCAGCTGGGCCCAAAGGGCCTGGGGACCCGGCCCCTGACGTACGTCTCCCCACTCCTCCAAACTGAGGCCAAAGCAGAAAACCCACATTTGTTCCTCCCCTCCTTCCCTTACGCAGACCACTTTTCAAATCGTCCTCCCAGACGAGCTCTGCATTCTGAGCATGGTTTTTCCTTCTTTAATGACCCTAAAAGTGGCAACAACTTAGATCACAGACGTGAGATTCAAAGAAGTGTCGTGGGGACTCCCGCCCTGGTGTCAGGAGTAGCTGCTGATTGTGGGTCACGCTTTTGGCCTAAAGTGCCTCCTGTAGGAAGCTTACAAGTTTGTGGGGGGGGGGGGTCCCTTAGCACCCAGGCCTTAGCCCCAAGCAGGGAAACTCAAATCAAGCACTCTCTAGGCCCATATGGGTGCTGCCAGCACACCCACCGCTTCCACCCACAGCTGAGGAAGGAGGCGGGGGGTTGCCCACCGCCTCCTAATCAGACAAGCAGGCGGGGTACCTAGGAGGGTTTTCCATCTTAAACGCAGGGGAGTTCCAAAGGTTCAGGGCTTCCCAAGTTTAGAACTCAACTATGGAATCTCCTGGGAAGCAGCTACAAGTGGCACGGACACCAGGAGAAGCCAGTGGAGAAGAATGATAACCAGAGCTAGATGAAGCAGGACGCTGAACCTGCCCTTTGGGAGCTGCTGGACCTGAGTTCTTCCCTCCTTAGGACGACGATGGCCGTGCTGGGGCTCCTCGGAGAGCGGGGCGGGATTCAACGTGACGTCCCTTTCACCAGGGCACAGCCACAGATCCGAGGTGAAGTGGTGATTATATACGTTTTTAAAATCCACTTCACAGAGTCAGCTAAGGACTGCATGTGAGACGCAGCGTCCATTCGAGGACGGTGTGCGTGCCGGGGGTTCCTGCCCCAGCTGGAGACTTGAGCTCAAAGTTGAAGCCCGCTGGAGAAAGCGCTCAAGGTTACGGTAAAAATAAGAAGGCCCGTGAAGATTCACCAGACTCATTAATATCACTGTCCGATAGGAGACAATTCCTTGGAGGGCCTGGCGTGGGGCTGGTTTTTGTTCTAGGCCTAGGAGCACCTTAATTTGCATTTATATTAAAAAAGAAGAAAACAAACAGAATTAACTAGAAAGGTGCTTTGTTTCCCGTAAATTCGAGCTCCTCTGCTAAACAGCTTCTTAACGCAAGAGTGTAAGACTCAGCCTATCGGAGAACGTGCATTCACACCCCCTAAGCGCATCTCGCTGGACGGCACCAGCCCTCCAGTCAGCCTGCAGGTGGTCTCTGTCAGCGCCTTCAATAGGCGGGGAAACTGAGGTAGGAGTCTGGTAACAACCTCCCCACGTCTTCCTGTAGGATGAGATTCCGGTTCGAAGCCCGGACAATGGGCTGCACGGCCGGTGTCTTCCCACCGCAGGGCAGTCAGGACTGTCTCTCCTCCCCAGCTTACACACACAGTCCAACCTTTCTTTCCAGAAAACCAGCTGAAAACTCAGTGAGGGAAGTGAGAAAAATCAGCCTCGTCATCAGCTGCCCCTCCGGCCGTGTCTCGATTCGAGTCCCACCCACAGCCCTGGCTGAGACTGCACCCTCCACTGAGCCACACGTTCCTCCCCAATCTCTTTGGAGCCTTAACCACCAGAACCGTAGAAGAACACGCCCAGAACGATCCATCAGAATCAAGAGACACACCTGGATAAGAACTCTATCCATCTCAGGTAAATGGGAGCATCTCTGGGTTTGATTTTAACTCCAATGCACTCCTTAATGTTGTAGCCCAACTCTCGGAACCAGCCAAACGTTTTATGTGCTGGTGCCACTCCTGGGGCGGTGTGCCGGCAGCCTTCACCTGCTTGGGTCTAGATCTCTCAATGCACATTTGGGGAATGTTGCGCTCTTCCCCTCCCCAGGGGCGGTCAGGTTTGGAGGCATAGCTCTTTGCCCTCTAGCTTTCCAGCCAACAGGCCCCCATCCCCCAGGCTCACCACCCTGCTCATCTGTGTGTTACGGCCGCAGCTCCCACTGCAAGTTTAAAGACAGAAATGACGGTAATGACCAACTGGCCCTTTCAGGCACTGGAGGCACAGGGTGGGGAAGGAAGGACTTTTCTGGGTTCTGGCCGCTGGGCCAAGGGCGGTGGGACAAGCGGGAGCAAAGCTGGTGATGCAGACAACAGAAGGACAATTTCCTTCCAACAACATAAAAGCCTGCACCAATGAATTAAACATTTCAAACAAGATGACTCTCTAAAAAGTCTTTTCAACCGAGAAGGAAAGACAGGCCGTCCTGTGCTGGCGCTTCCTGTTGCATATGGCACTGAGAAATCCTGTTTTTTCAGCATGCAGAGCTTTCCAGACAAAGAGAAATACCAAGGGGAAAACTGGAGGAGAAGCTCCAGAAGTAAGGCAGGAGGACCGAGAAGGGTGGGAAGGTGGGGGTGTCGGCTCAGGGCACAGGGGCACAAAGGGCGGCAGGGAGCAGATAGGAGACCACCCTGAGCCAACACGGTGGCCCTGACAGGTCCAAGGAGATGGCCCTGGGGACAAGTTGCAAACCAGAGAGACACCACCCTGCCCCCTGCCACGGAGGGCACCCCCCCATCCACAGGGCAGAAGAGACTGCTCCAGCTCGCACAGGTCTCTGTCAAAGTGTAATGTCTGCAGCTCTCCCACACCAGGCTACCCCAGGCACCCACAGAGATTTGCTCCGCGGACAGCACCCTTGGTTGGGTTCAGGACCCACAGGAGTCCCCAAGGTGTATCAACTGGACTCTCTCCCCAGACTGGGGCTGAACTTCCCCAGTTTCTGGCCAATATGCAGACCTGCCTTAGCCGCTGTCACAGCCTGGGGATGGGCAGGTCCTGCCCGGCCCCTCCTCGACCTCACTCCTAGAGCAGTTCACCCTGCTGCCACCCCCAACCCAATCAGCAGACAGCAAACTCTCTCCTCCCAGGGGCCTGGCACAACCAGGCTCCAGAATCCGAAGAGGAGCCAGGAGGCAGGAAATCGGGGCGCGGAGAAGGCTGGAGGCTTGCGAGGGTCAGCGCCTCCCACGCTCCAGGAGCAGTCCCCCGCCACCTGAGTCCGTCTTCGCGCCGCGGGTACCAGGCCAGCCCTCTCCAACTCCCGGAGAGGTAGTAAGTGTAAGGCTTGGAACCCCGCGCAGACCAGCCCGCGCCGGGGCGGTGGGTGGGTGGGTGTCTGCTATGCGATTATTCTTAGCGCTCCACTCTCTTCGCAAAAGTGGCGCCTCCGCCCTCCCGGCTCCGGCACGCTCGCTCCAGGCTTGCACGCCCGGCCCAGACACCGGCGCGGAGGAGAGCACCGGGGTGGGGTCCGAGAGGGCTGAGGCGCGGAGGCGCAGGAGAGGCAGCGGCTCCCGAGAGAGGAGGGGGCGCCGCGGGAGGGGCCCCGACGACAGGCAGCGTTTAACCCTCGGCGCCCCGCACCCAGCCCCGCGCCGCGCGCTCAGCCGCCTCCCCGGACTCCTCCCGGGGCGCCAGGAGCCCGGCGGCAGCGCGCCCAGCCCTTACCTATGGTGGTGATGACCGTGATGGCAAAGTAGAAGGAGCCGGCGAATTTCCACTGGACGCCGGCGCGGTGCGGCTCCGACTGCAGGATCACCAGCTCCAGCTGCCGGTAGTCCTCGCTACTGATGTTGTATTTCCCCTTGATCCGGATCTCCTCGGCTTTGAGTTTCTCCTCCTCGCGCATCTCGTGGTCCGACTCGAGGGCGTCGAAGACGGCGGCGCCCACCAGCAGGTAGGTGAAGGTGCAGACGATGAGGGACAGAGTCCGCACGTTCTGCCTCTTCATGGCCGCCAGCAAGGAGCCGGCGCGGGGGGCATGTCCCGCAGGCTCGCAGCCGCGCGCGTCCCACTGCAGCGCCCGGCGGCCGCCGCCGCCTCCTCCGCCGCCGCCGCCGCCTCCAAGTTGTAAGCGGCGGCGGCAGCAGCAGCAGCAGCAGCAGCAGCAGCGGGGAGGCGGGGGGCGGGGAGGCTGGGGGGGCCCCCCTCCGCCGGGGCCGCCACAGCCGCCGCCACCGTGAGGCGGCTGGCGGGGCAGGGGTGGCGCGGGCCCGGGCTCGGGCGAGAAGGCGGACAGGCACAGGAGGCTGCTTGAGCGCCGGGGCCAGGCGTCCGGGAGCCCCGACACCCTGCGCCAGACCCGGCCGAAGCAGCCCGCCCCACTGCGCAGGGCCATGCACGGCGGCCCCGCCGGTGACCGCGCGGGCCGCGCTGCCCTCCGCACCCCGCCCCCCGCTCCCGCCGGAAAAGCAGGGGCGGGAGCGGGAGCCGGAGCGCGGCCGGAGGGCGGCCGCCGGGGCCCGCGCCCCTCCGGGTCCGGCTCCCGGGCGGCGGCGCCCAGCTAGGAGCCCGCAGGTCTGCGCGCGCCCCGCGGGACCTCCTGCCCCTTTTACCCCTCCTCGTCCCCCCTCGAAGGGGGTGCAAAAGTTTGCGAAGTGGCGGCGTCTCCGGAGTCCCCAGCAAGCAGGGAGGGGGCTGAGCAGGTGCAGCGGGCGTGGCGGCCCGATGCCCGAAGGTTGGAGCGCCCCGCGCCCACCCGGGCGCGCAGGGACGCGGCAGGGTCCGCGCCGGGCGTCGGCCGGTCCGGGAAGTTTGCTCGGCTCAGCCCCCGAGGCGCGGGAGCGGGGCGCGGCCCCGGGGCGGCAGGGCCCGCGGCGGAGCGGCCTCGGGGGCGGCCGGGGGACGGCGCGGCGGCGGTCGGCCAGCCCGTTCCTCCGGGGGCGGCGGGCGAGGCGGCGGCGGAGGCGGGAGGGGTCCCGCGGGCCTCGCGGAGCTGCGGGGTGGGCGCGGGCGCATGAGCCGCGCCGGGGTCGGGGCCCTCCGGCGTCCGAGCGTCCGGGGAGGCGGCCGCGGCGCTGGTCTGCCCGGGGCGCTGCGTGCGTGCGCGCCGGAGGGAGCCCGAGTGTGTGTGCGTGTGTCTGTGCGTATGTGTGCCCGTGTGTGCCCGTGTGTGTGTGTCTGTGTGTGTGTGTGTGCGCGCGCGCGCGCGCGTGGCAGCCCCGCTCTGGCGGGAGGGCCGCGGGGGGCGGGGGCCGGGCTACGCGGAGGCCCGGCCTCCCTCCCTCCCTCCTTTCTTCCCTCCCTCCCGCAGCCTCTCGGGCTCGCCACCTCCCGCCTGGTCCCCAGCCAGCTGGCGAGGCGGCCGCGGCGGCTCCCGCTGCAGACCGAGCGCAGCTCAGGGCGCACGCGGAGGGAGCCCGGGAGGGGCGGCCAGTGCCGCCGGGGAGGGGGCTGGCGGAGGAGGGTGGAGGACTGGGTGTAGCCCTAGTGAGGGTGGGGGCGGAGCCACCAGCAGGTTTCAGCGGGGGATGGGAGGATAAATGAGGCTGCTTGGGTCTTTTTAGCCCAGCTCCCCGAGAACGCATGAAGCCACGCGGGGCGGCGAGTTTGAGGGACCTGGGGCTGGAGAAAGAAACGGGATTCAGCCAAGAAGGCAGACAGGCGGCTTACGGGAGAGAAGAGATCGGGCGGAGAGAGGGGAGCGCAAGGGGAGGGGGCTGTGGGCACCCGGGAGCACGGTGGCACCCGCAGTTCCACCAGAAGCCACCCGGCGCGAGCGCGGGCGCGTGTCACTGGCCTGGGGCACCTCCTTGTCCCAAGGTGGGGTCCCTAGGGCCGCCTCAGCTCCCGCGAGCGTCGCAGGCCGGGTGGCCCAGCACCTGCCAACCTGAGTCGTTCCCTCGGAGAGCGCTGAGGATGGCACAGGCCGCCAGTCTTGGGGTTGGGCCCTCAGGGGAGGGCGCTGCATTCCCCCTTGCCTGCCCCCTCCCTGTTGCTTTTCAGAGAAACACTCCTTGGCTCCCTGAGGCTGGGCGCAGGGAGCACCCGGAACGCAATCCAATGCGCCGCGCAACGACGGCCCCTCTCTGGACGAGCCTTGCGAGGGTACAGGAGGCTCTGACCGGGGTGCAGCTATTCCTTGCGTCCAGAGAGGAAGCCTCGCCCTGATTTATCCTCTTGCCGTTTCAGCTTCCTTTGCTCTTTTGTCCCCGTGCCCCCCGCCCCCATCTCCCTTCAGGGCGTTGAGGGGGTTTCTCTCGACCACCAGCCACCTAATCTCCCTGAGCAGTGGAGCTCGAAATGGGTAGGCAGAAGCCGCGGAGAAGCCCCCACCCCCACCTCCCCTTCTCTGGGTCAGGCGACCTCCCTTGGACCTCAGCCAAGGAAGAGATGGAGACTTGGGGGAAGGGACGCCCCCCGGCGGCGGGTCAAGAGACGGGCCTGAGGTGGGCCATGGGCGTTGCAGAGTAGGTCCAGGGAATCAACTCTCGCGCCCCTCGCGGGCTTCCGGAGCACTGGCCCATTTGGGTCGCCCCCTTTAGCCGTGTCTTGGGCTCGCCGTCCGCAGGACCGAGCGAGTCTGGGAACGCAGTGCCTCACCGAGACTCCACCCCGTTTCTGGAACTCGCAGGTGCTTGCGCACCCGGCCCCACCGGAGAAGGGGGCCAGCGCTGTGGGCGACTTTTGGGCAGTCGGGTCTCCGCTGGGTCTGCAGGCGCCCTTGGGCACGGGGACGGGGAGCCCCACCCTAAGCAGGCGCTTTCCCCAGAATACATTTTGGAAACCGAAGCCCCCGCGCTCGCGAATGAGTCTGGCCGCCCGGTGAGTCACCGCGAGCGGGCGACAAGGATTCCCAGCAGCTGGTAATTAATTGCTCTGTGGCTCGGCCCACGACGGAACCCCAGTCGGGCCTCCCGCCGCCCTGCAGCGGCGCCACCCCTGAGTCACAGCCGTCGGGCCTCCGCCGTCCGGAAGCGGCCTGCGCGCCTGGGCGCCACCAGGGGGCACTGGACTCCGACCCACAGGTCGCCCCGCTTTGAGCCAACGCTGCGCAGGGAAGTCCAGGCTGTCCCCGCTGGCAGGTGCGGAAGCGGGGGATGGGATGCTCCCCACCGGCAGATTCCAAGCTTCGCAGAGAGCCACTTTTATTCGGTTTACATACAGCTTTTCAGAAAACGGAACCGCTTTGTGTGCATACTGGGAGGGACCTCAGAGATAAACTAGTCCAAACCGCTTGTTTTTCAGATAGGAACACTTCCAACCGGAGAAGGTCACGTGCTCGGGGACGCAAGGCAGTTCCCATCTAGAACCAGCTCTTGAACCGTCTCCCGGCTTCTGTCCAGCGCTCCACGGACCCAGCAGCCTTCCGACCCCAAGGTCACACTGCCTTGAATAGCCACACACCACTCTCCCAACACTGGTTCTTCCTTTTCTTCTCCCTCCAAAATGAGGCCTTTAGACTCAGGAGAAACAAGGGCGGGAGCGGGGCCTGAGGGCAGACTCTGGGGAGTGGGAGAGGAGGGTTTCCTGGTCTGTCCGTGGTCAGCCTCCTCTCCTCACCCTGTGCTCTCCTTTCCGGGTCTTGACCTGCAGGTGGAAGTGAGCTCCTTGGAGCAGAGCCTGGCTCCTGACATCTTCCCTGTGTCCCCAGCAGCCATCCCCAAGGCAGTTGCCCAGCTAGCACTGTGGGTTGCTGCCACAAGACAGTCTACAAAGAGGTCAGGCTGCTGACAGTGCCTCTGGGGAGCCCACCTCCCTCTCTGCCTCTGGTTGTGGGAGCATCAACTCCAGCCCAACTGGAGGAGGATTCAGAGCTCAGGTGTGGCCAATCAGAGCCCGGGATTCCCCATGGCCACAGTGATTGGCTGGGTGTGGCTCATCTCTCCACCAGTGAAAACCCTGGGAAAGCATTTCTAAGAGGAGCCTGGTGGAGGGAGGGAGGCAGGTCCCAAGGCTGCAGGCCCACGGGGCAGCAAGAGCCACGCCTGGAGGGGAGCAAACGCATTCTCTTCTCCTCCGCTTAGGCCACTGGGAGTTGGTCCCAATCTAGACGCGTGCCGCTGGTGCCAGGAAGCTGGCAGCCTGTCTGAGCTCCTCCAGCAGTCTGTCCCTGGGCCTCCCTGGACCTCAGTGTCTTCTTTCGTAAAAACAGATTTATCTGATTAGATAATAAAGAACATCGTGGTTTTATAATTCCCCCTCCACTGCCTAACTTATTTGCTAGGCTCTTTACACATTGGGCGTGCCCGTAGCCCCCAGGCCTAAGGAGTATTCTTACCCTGTCTTACCCAGAAAGGCTGAGCAGTTTATTCTGGGCCTGCAGTGAGTCAGAGTGGACCCAGATCCCAATCCAGTGCTTCTTCCAATGAGCACTGCATCTGTGAAACTGATTCTGCTGTGAGCTAAAGGCGGGGAGGCACAGCACCCTCCGCCAGGTCCCCCACCCAGGCTGACGCCCAGGTGTCTCCAGAGGCATCGCGGGCGGTGCTGGCCCAGGGCAGGTCCTATTTGCTGGCAGGAGCCAGAGCTGTCTGCTGCTCCCAGAACATCCTGACTCCTTGGGTGCGTTTAGTGCTTTGTCATGTTAATGCCCACGTCTTCGAAAATAGGCAGAGGATGCAGAACCATCGTCCCCATTTTACAGGTGGGGTAGGTGAGGCACCAAGTCCCATGGCCCCAAGTCACAGAGAAGAGCTGTGCTGAGCGTGCCCACCCTCGGGCCCGAATGCCAACACTATGGGTTCTCCCCTGTACTCCTGGCTTTGCCAGACCCCATGCATTCTTTGTGGCCATACATTTGCAGCTGATGGCGTGTCTTCACTCTGGACCTCCCGCCGTGGTGGGTTCCCGAGGAAAGTACTTGGCAGCCAGGCCCCTCCGGAGCATCTCACACTCTCCTTTGGGATGTGAATAAGTGTGTCACCGAGGAAGCCTTCTGTGGTTACACAGT
Organism: Equus caballus; assembly: GCF_041296265.1. Lineage (NCBI taxonomy): Eukaryota > Metazoa > Chordata > Mammalia > Perissodactyla > Equidae > Equus > Equus caballus. The sequence continues at coordinate 94,280,668 of NC_091692.1, forward strand.
TTGGGGACACAGGGTTAACAGGGGTGGATCCAGGACTTCCCAGAGCCTTTGGCCCACTAACAGGCACCATGACACCCAGACAGGAGCCTGGGCAGCATTTCCCAACCTCACTTGACCGTGGAATCTGCCTTTGGGCAGAGTCGGCCTCAGCCCCACGTCCTGGGGCCCGCGCTTTGGGAACCACTGGCCCAGCTCGGAGAGCTGAGCATAGGGAGGCAAGAGGCCTGGGTTCCACTTCTGGTCCCACACGAACAAGCTCTCCTCCCATTCAGGTTCTTTCAGCCTCCAGTCCCTCACTGGCCCCCCTGCCTCCAGCTGGGCATCCCCGTCTCTCCTCCACCTGTAGCCAGAACCTCCTTCTGAATACACTGACCCTTGCACTTCCGTGCTGAAACCCTCTAGGAGCTCCTGGGTCACGTCGGGCCCTCCCCCTGGCGTTCTCACCCTCAGATCTGGCATCTGGTACCCTCTCTTGCCCCAGCTGCTGCCTCCCTCCCACCCGCCTCCTGCTCCAGCCACCCAATACAGCCATTTCCTCAGCACCTCGCACCTCCGTGCCTTTACTCATGCTGTTCCCTCTGCCTGCTTCCTTTACCTGGCCTATCACGCTCTCATCTCCTCACCTTTCAAGATTCAGCTCTGGCAGCATCTCCTCCAGAAGCTTCTCCTGTCCCCAGGCTGGACTAGGCTCCTGTGTCACTGCACATACTTGGATCACAGTGACCCCTCTGAGGTCCCCCCCCCAGGCTGTGAGCTCCTGGAGAGCCAGGGCCTTGGGGACCTTAGCTGGGTCATGCAGGGCACAGTAAATGTTTGGTGGGAACTAAAGAACAGGGCTGGGTTCACTCGCCAGTGGGTCTGAGGTCATCGTCCCAGGTGAGACCTCTCCTAGGAAGGCAGGCAGAAGTAGGTACAGAAGAGCGAAATGAAAAAGAGCTGTGCAGGTGGCAGAGTTGGTCATCTGCCAGGACCCCAAGAGCCCCGAGGTTTAGGCCTTGACTCGGATGTCCCTGGGGCTCCAATGCAGTGAAGACAGAGGACAAAGAATGAGAAAGACAGAGTGGGAGAGAAGAAACCAACAAGAAAGAGGCACAAACAGCAAAAGGCCTGGGGACTGAGCCTGGAGAGGGGGGTGGGGCCAGTGTTGGCAGAGAGGTTGCCTTTCCTTGGCCTGTGCCCCTGGCAGACATTGCTAATCAACCCCAGCCCTGTCTTTGGCTGGGATCTGTTACAGCCTGAGAATCTTGAACACAGAGGTACACACGGGGCTCATCCTGGGCTCAACACTGACCTGTTTTCTTTCAAGACCATCACCAATCTGGCCCCAGCTGAGACGGCAAAAAAGAGTTTACACCCAACGTGAGAGGACGTAGGAGGCCATGATAAGTTCTGCAGCAGGAGGGCGGCCTGGTGATGGTGGTGAATGGTACCCTGGTGTGCTGGTCTGAGTAAGTGAGCGTTTCTCGAGCACCTGCTGGATATTGGGCCTGAGCTGGGCATCAGGTCCTCATGATAACTCTGTGAGACAGTCATCACCCCCACTGGCCAGTGACAAAGCTGAGGCTCTCTGAGCTAAGGACACCAAGTCCTCTTTTTGGCACTGCCCTTGTAGGGGTGGGAGTGGGAATTGGGGAGCTGTGTCCTTCCTCTCCAGGCACGGGGAACAAGGGGCTGGACCAGCGTGGCAGCAGGAAGGCCGAGAAGGAAGAGGGAAGGTCAGCCCAGCCCCTGGTACACAGTAGGTGCTAAAAGTTGTTCCATTGGTTCCATGGTTAAATCCAGAAGATGCCAAGAGTAGCCCCAAGGCTTGGTGCCCGATGCAGTGAGGGTCGGAGAGGGGGAGGTGGGAAAACGGCCCAGGGCTTCTGAGATACAAGAGGCAGAGCCAGCAATGGAAAAGGGAAACTGAGGCCGGGCCTGGCTAGGTCTGCCCAGAGGGTTCCAGAACGTTATGTCAGGGGGCAGGGGAAGTGTTTCCAAGAGTGGACAGTCAGAGCCTGTGAGCTTTTGGGTTGTCAAGCTTCCACCTGCCCTGAATGTCTGTTGGCAGGTGAGGTGAGGACATGAGCCCCAAACTGGCCGGGGCTCCTCCCTGAGATGTCAGGCCCTGGTGGGTCTTACTGGGGATTTCTGAGCTCCAAAGTTCTCAGCGTGTGGTGGGGTCTCCAATTGTGGCCACGTGGGCAAAGTCGCCTGGGCAGTTCACAATCTAAACTGTTGCAGGATGGCATGCAGAATCAGGCTCAGGGCGGACCTGCTGTGCCCCCAGAGCAGAGGACTTTCAAGAGCGGGAACATCATTTAAGAGAGGATGAGCAAGTCAGCCCTCCTTGGGACTCAGGGCTGCATGGCAAATGGAGGGGTGCGGTAAAGAGGTGAAGCCGGACCGAGCACCCCCTCCTTGGTGCCAAGGACGCCCCCAATGCCCCATGCGTACACACACCCTCACTTTGTTAGAGGAAATGTGATTAGTGGATTTCAGGCTTCTTAATGGGGCCTGAACCACTGCCCATCTCCACACCTGATCCGTAAATAACTCCAGCACATTCCCCACGGAGCCCGGTGCTGCCAGGATCAATCGGAAGATTGGCAGAGGCTTCACTCATCGGCTGACAGCTCCCGAGAGAGGCTGCTGGGGGCTGTGCACCCCGTGCCCACCAGGAGGGTCTCATTAGCCGTGGTCCGAGTGAAAGGTCGGCACCCGTGGGTGGCTGTTCTCAAACCAGGCAGAGGAGATGGGAGGGCAGCATGTCCGCATCCACAGCTGGGCCTCCTGGGCAGCAGGGAGGGCAGCTTGTCCGTGGCCTCCTCTCCTGGGTCCCCTGGGGCTGGGCAGGGCAGAGGCTCTGGGGCGTTTGCTGACTAGATTAATGAGATGACTCAGGAATGACATACCGGTGGCCAGGAAATGGCATTGGTGACCTTTCTCCCAGTCACCTCCCCACCACCCAAGCCAGAAATAATTAGCTGCCCATAGAAAGGGGACATTTGTTGAAACAAGCTCTTCTGCCTTCTTAAAAATAATGATAGTAAATAAAACAAAAATTAAAAATAATAATCTTCTCTTAAAAATAAACAAAATAGTTTATTGAGAACGCACTAACTCTGGAACTTGGGGAAACAGCCCCGTCCGGTTTCCTTATCTTGAACTTGGCTGTGAGATGGGACTATCTCCTGCAGTTGTGAATGTGGTTGGATAATAACGCCTGGAAAGGTCGTGCACAGAGGAAGACGCGGTGAGGATATGAAGGCAGGTCTGGGCGTCTCCACAGAGGCAGCCCAGCTCCGAAGCACGCCCCTGGTGTGACCAGGCTCCCCACCATCTGCAGTGTCGGTTCTCCCACATGGACCCAAGTTGCACTCAGGCTGTGGAATAAACACCAGCTTCCAAGTCAGGCGGCCAGAGTCCAGATCCCAAGGTTGTCATTTCCTCCCCGTGTGACCTAGGGCAAGTGAGGGACCCTCTCTGTGCCTCTTCCCCGGTTGGTTAAGCACGGGGAGGAGAGCCGTCCCCCTCAGGATGAAGAGAACCTAGGTGTGTGTGGCTCCTGGCAGAGGCCCCATGCCCGCCGGTGGGCGCTCAGTCAACATGGACCCTATCCCTGGTGTCGAGGGTGCGCTGCCCTCCTCTCTCCACCGGCCCAGGAGCGGTGCCAGCCGCCCCAGGCTCAAGGCGGAGACCACCGAGCGGCCAGCCCTCCGCCTGGCGGGAGCTGCCTTCAGCCGGGTCACATGGCACGCGCTGGGCCGTGCTGAGAGTCTGTCCATCCCTGAGGAAGGCGTCTCCGTGCTTTCCCTTTTCGGAGCCTGTTTCTCACCTCTGCTGTTTTCACCTTTGTGCAGCAGAAGGTATTTTCGCAAACGCAGCCGAGGTGGCAGCAATTTCGCAGCCTGACAGGCGTCCCTGTACACACCGATGCTATTTGGGGGATCCGCAGGTGTATTGTTTGTATCATTATGGGTCTGTCAACTCCCAGGGAGAGGGAAGAGAGGCTGGGTGCTGCCAGAGGCCCCCAAAGGCCCCGGAGCCCCCCTGTTCCACAGGCACCTCCCCCAGGAAGGCCTCCTGGCCCCCAGGCTCGCTCTGAGCATGGCCCTGGGGTCTCCCATTGCAAACCGCCCTTGTCCTCAGCACTAGTGCTCTGTCCCCTGCTCTAGGTCTCAGGCTTCCTAAGGACAGGGCCTATGCCACCGTCCGTGTCCCCAGCACAGAGCAGGGCTGGGGAAGCATCCACTGAGATGAATTAACACCCGGCGGGCTCTGCAAGTGCCCAGTGCTTCTGAGGTGCTTTCTCTACCTCCGAGCTGCTCTCTGCCCCCCAACATCACCTGCCAGACTGGGGGTCTCTGTGCTGGCCGGGTGCTGGGGTCTGCGACACAAGATGACCAGGAGACAGCAGGGCCTGGAGGTGGAGACCCATGGGTCACATGGGGGCTGCAGGAGCCCAGATCAGCCTAGACTGGGGGACCCCAGAGGGCTTCCCAGCAGCGAGGAGTTTGGCCCGCCATCCCCAGGCTGTGGAACGGGCTAGTCCCCAGCTCTCGCCGTTGCTACAAACATGGAGCAGGCACAGTTATGCCCCGAGGATGCGCACATAGTAGGGCTCATCCAGGATTTAAGTCCCTTCCCCTGGGGCTGGAAGGAGCACTGGCAATTAGATCTCCTTCCTTGTTTGATGAATAAGGAGACCATGCCCAGAGAAGTCCAGGGACTAACGGGAGGTCACAGAGTCATTGTCGGCAGAGCTCGGACACCATCCACCTCCTGGCTCCCCTGTGCGCAGGCCCAGGCCCCCTGAGGGTCCCCAGGTTGTCTACACAGGTCATCAATGCCGCTCTTGCCTCCAGTGCTGACAAAGGGCAATGGGGAGCCAGCAACAAGGTTCCTGCTGTCACGGAGCACATGTCCTGCTGGGAGAGTGGACAGTAAACCAGCTAAGAGCTGGAGACGGGTGATTGCAGGAAGACGAGAGGACATGGAATAGTGAAAAGTGTGCCGTGGGCCCAGAGATATTGGGTCTGGTAGTCAGGGTGGCCTCCCCAAGGGGATGGAGTTGGAATTGAGACTTGAGTGACATGTTTGGATCCAGGGGAAGGCATCCAGGCAGAGGGAGCGGCTGATGCAGAGGCCCTGGGGTCAAGGGAAGGAACGTGGCTTGCTCAGCGTGTAGCCAGAAGGCAACTCTCGCTGGGATGTGGGCCCAGGGGAGGTGGCACAAGATGAGGTCAGAGATCGGGGTTCAGAGGCCCCAGGAGGACAGGAGCAGATCACGAAGGCCATGGGAGGAGTCTGGATTCACTTGTGCATCACAGAAGTCCATGGTGCACAGTGTGGAGGGGGGAGCTGAGGCACGTCACGTCTCATTGGACGGGTGTGCCAGGGCCTAGGGAGCTCTCTGACCTGGAGGAAGGAGGGCCCCCAAGAAATGGGTGGCCAATTAAAACAATAAGGATGCCATCTCTGATGGCCGTGAAGGCACTGGGGCTGCAGTGTGCATGGCTCCTGTCACCAGCATCCCAGAGGCCACTGCCAAGTATCTCTTGCTGCGTGCTGGGGTCCACTCACAGGGGCCACCAACAGTGAGTTGGGTGAAGTCGCAGCAGCCTCTGATGCTGCCTGGACCCCAATGCCCCAAGGCAGGCCTGGCAGACACGGCACGATTCCCACAGCACCCGGAAGGGGTCCCAGTTCCCCAAATCCCTCCCCTACCCCCACCTCATGCCTAAAACCTCTTTAATGGAGGCAGGTTGAATCACTGACTTTTTAAAAAATCATTTTATCATTTTTTTTTCTTTTGGTGAGGAAGACTGGCCCTGAGCTAACATCTGTTACCAACCTCCCTCTTTTTGCTTGAGGAAGATTGTGGCTGAGCCAACATCTGTGCCACTCTTCCTCTGTTTTGTATGTGGGACGTGCCTCAGCATGGCCTGATGAATGGTGTGTAAGTCCGTGCCTGGGATCCGAACCTGCGAACCCTGGGCCGCCAAAGAAGAGCATGTGAACTTAACCAGCATGCCACCAGGCCAGCCCCCATTTTATCCTTTTTATTTATTTATTCTTGATGACAAACAATACTTTTTGCATAAATCTAAAAAATAGAAGAAAATATGAAGAAACAAAAGAAAAAACAATCCCCCAAATCCTGAGGATTTTCCCCCAGGGAAGTTCACACCATTTCAGCAAGGGGGTCCAGCTCTGGGAAACGCTGACTTTTACACCCTGAAGTCGAGGGATGCTGGCGTAAGATCTCCCTTAAGAGTCAAGTTCAAGGCTCCACCATATCCAGGTGAGCACTGAGTGAAGGTGAGCTGGTCGTGTTTGTCTCCATCCCGAGCCTTGAACTGACTCTCGTAAGCTACTGTCGCTTCTCCAAATGCAGGGCCACCAGTGACCCCCAAATAAAGTCCTGGGGAATTCTGAACCCAGCAGAGCTGAGGCGGCAGCAGGAAAATCAGGGCATCAGAGAGAAGGAGAGGGAGGTGGAGGAGCAGAGAAGGATGGAGGGCATCTCAACATCTGCTGCTTGAGGGACCCAGACTAACACAGAGGCTTCCAGCAACCAGATGTGAGCCCCCAAAGAACTGACAAAGAAAACTCACAGCATCCCAGGAGGCTCAGAGCCAGGCAGGAGGGGCACAGTTAACCCTGAATGAGAGCGAGCAACCAGTATCCTATCCGTTTCTGAACCAATCGGGATGGGAGAGATTATACAGCATGTTATGGACTGAATGTTAGCGTCCTCTCCAAATTCATATATTGGAGCCCTAACCCCCCAATGTGATGGTATTTGGAGGTGGGCCCTTTGGGATGTGATCAGGTTTCCATGAGGTCATGATGGTGGGGCCTCCATGATGGGATTAGAGATCTTTTATAGAAGAGAAAGAAACCAGAGCTCTTTGTGTGTGTGTGTGTGTGTGTGTGTGTGTGTGTGTGGTGTGTGTGTGTGTCTCTGCCATGTGAAGACCCAAAGAGAAGGGGGCCATCTGCAGGATGAGAGCCCTCACCAGGTACCAGATCTGCTGGCATCCCGATCTTGGACTTCCCAGCCTCCAGATCTATGAGAAATAAATGTCTGTTATTTAACCCTCCCTGTCGGTGACATTTTGTTATAGCAGCCTGAGTTGACTAAGACATAGGAGTACCAAAATCTTTTTTAATTAAAAAAATCAGTGGCCTAAAATTACGAAGGCTTATTTCTTGCTCGTGTGAGTTGATAGGTAGCTCTGCTCACCGAGGTCCCTTTAAGACCCAGGCTGACAGACTGTCCCCCCGCCATGGGCTCCCATGATCCCTGACAGGGAAAGGGAACTTGATACATCTCACCACGGTCCGGAAATTTCCTACCCAGAAATGTCCTACACCATTTCTGAACACATCGTGTTGGCCAAAGCATGCCATACGGCCAAGCCTGGGACTTCAGTCCAACCTCAAGCCCAGCAAAGACCTTCACCCAAGAATCCTGTCCTCAGACAAGCTCTCACTCACCTGTGAAGGCGAAAGGAAGGCATTTGTGAGAGCACCTCCTGAATCCTTGTCTGTCCACTGCATCCCTCCTTAGGAAAAGACTCAAGAGAGGACTCAAACCCAAGAATAAATGAGACAGAACAGAGCTCACAAAATGAAGAAAGATGAAAAGGGAAAGACTTGGTGGTAAGCAGCAGACCTTGTTATGTGGGTAAATTAAATCAAAATGAGTAAGGATGGCCCTGCCTTAGACTATGTAATCTAAGTGCTAAGTAAGGCTTCCTGAAATAGAAGGTCCGTACTGGAAGGAAAAATTCTAATGATAGTCTATTTATAAAAATCATAGCTCAGCAACATCCATGAATTACGGGCAGGGGGAAATTATAAACCTTCCAAGGATCTCATCTTTGTGGGGGAGGAGAGAAGAAGAAAATGAAAGAATTCTAGAAGTGTCATCTTACTGGATTGAGGAAGAATAGTTAGGGGAAAATAGAACATCTTATTGTGAGAAATAGCTGGTATCTTATTTTCAACTACTACTAGAGAAATCTGTGTCTGGTTATGTAAACAGGGAGGAAGGGGTGGCCATCAATGCAATAGGTGTCTTCGTGTCTGCTCCAGTGGCCGTTAACAAAAGACCACACATTGGGGGCTTAAACAACAGACATTTGTTTGTTGCAGATCTGGAGGCTGGAAGTCCAAGCTCAAGAGGCCAGAAAGGTAGGTTTCATTCTGCGATCTCGTGTCTTGGCTTGCAGGCGGCCGCCATCTTGCTGTGTGCTCACATGACCTCTTCTTTGTGTACCCACTGGAGAGAGGAACCGGAGAGAGAGAGCTCCAGTGTGTCTTCTGGTAAGGACACCAATCCTATGGGATCTGGGCCCCATCCTTATGACCTTATTTAACCTTAAGTACTTCTTTAGAAGCCCCGTCTCCAATTATAGATAGCCACACTGGGGGTTAGGACTTCAACATATCAGTTTTGGGTAGACACAAACATTCTGTCCATAACAGATGGGCATAAGTGAGGGCTTCCAAATTAACAAAGAGAGTAATGGAAAGAACAGTAACTTGATCAAACCATCAAAAATGATGAAGCGGGGCTGACCCCGTGTCAGAGTTGTTAAGTTTGCGCACTCCACTTCAGTGGCCCAGGGTTTCGCCGGTTTGGATCCTGGATGTGGACATGGCACCGCTTGTCACGTCATGTTGAGGCGGCATTGCATATAGCACAACCAGAGGCACTCACAACTAGAATATACAACTATGTACCGGGGGGGGGGGGTTGGTTGGGGAGAGGAAGAAGAAGAAAAAAAAGATTGGCAACAGATGTTAGTGCAGGTGCCAATCTTTAAAAAAAAAATGAGGAAGAAACAATGATGCAAAATAATCAACAACAGAATACTGTAGAAACCACATTAAATATATGAGTTAATATCTTAAATGCAAAGAACTGAACTCTCCCATTAAAAGACAGACACTCATATTGAGTTCAACAAGCAAAAGAAAGGAACAAAGGCAATTATAAGCTGTTTATTAGAAGTACACTTGAAACAAAGTGATATTTTAAATATTTCAAATAAATTGCTGGGAAAATATTTACAAGGATAAAGCAAATGGAAATAAAGTAGAAGTGGCAGATACTAATCTCAAAAAAGTTTAAAAATATTTATATGTGATAAATTAGAACATTATACAATGAAGTGATAAACAGCCATAAAATTGTATTTTATTTTTAAAAAGAGGAGCTAAATATATAAAGCAAAGCCTATTAGAAAAGGAAAGAGAAGTTGATGAAAATAAAATTATAATGAGAGAGAACTGCACAGCTTTATCAGAAATGGACAGACATATTAGAAATGAAGAAGGAGTTAGAAATTAAGAAGCAATCCAATGTATTGCAGGGCCATTGATTGGGTCCTAGTTCGAACAAATCAGATTTTAAAAAGTCATTTTAGGGACAATTAGGGAAATTTGAATATGGATGGAGTTTTAGAAGATCCTAGAACATCACTGTGACTTTCTCAAGCACAATGATGGTATCATGCTCATACAGGGAAGATCCTTCTTTACTAAAGAGGCAGACTGAAGTCTCTAAGGGTGAAATGCCATAAAGCCCATGATTTAATTTTAAATACCCCAGTAAAAAGTAAGTATGGCAAAATGTACACAATTATTGAATCTTGGTGATGGGTATATAGTATGCATTATCCTTGTTTCTCAGCTTTTTTGTACACTGGAAATTTAAAAACAACAGAGTAATAACACCAGAATTGAATAATACAAGCAATAAGTGTGAATGTGTGTGTGGGTGTGTGTGTATATATATATATATATATATACACTCAAACATTGAATACAATTTCATATGCCAAAAGGACACTGATGAAAATCAGTACATAATAGGTCAGCAAGAAAACGCTACCAAATTCAAGAACACGAGAACAGAGTTTTTCACAGGCCTCCTGCTCTGGCCATATCTAAGGCAAGTAGAAATAAATAATATAAAAGGAGCCCAAAACACTTTAACTACTTGCAAATTTAAAACATGCTTACATAACTCTTGATGAAAGAGAAAATCAGAGAAATTATATACTATCTGGAAAACAAAGAGAAAGAAAAGATTTCATGGTAAAACATACGTACGGAGTAGATATAGTTAACACAGCTTAGAAACACACAGCCTGAAATGCCTTCATTAGAAAGGAGGAAAGACTAAACACACCATCATTTTTAGTACTTGTCTCAAGAAATTAGGAAAGGAAACAACAAAAGAAATAAGAAAGAGGGAATTCATAAAGATAAGAACTGAGATTGATGAAATAGAAAAAATTTTAAAATAGTGGAAAGAATATGTAAATGCAAAAGCTTGTTTTTTGAAATGGCTAATAAAATAGAAAAAACTCTCGTGAGCCCAATTATGGAGAATGAACAGAGAGAGTAAAATTAGACAAGATTAGGAATGAGAAGGCAGACATACCAACATAACTACAGATACAGGAGAGATAAAAATAATTATGAGAGAATTTGATATGCAACTCTGTGATAACAAATTGAAAACCTCAGGGAAATGGACGATTGCCTAGTAGAAGTAAATTACCAAAATCAGTCCAAGAAAAAAAATGGAAAATTTTAATAGACCAATTACCATAGAAAAGATTAGAAGGTGACTGGAGATCTATCAGTGATAAAGGACCAGGATCAGACAGGCTCACAGCTGAGTTTTATCTAATTGCTAAAGAACTAATCATTTCAATGCTGTTTAAACTATTTTGGGCCATAGAAAAAGGTAGACGAGAAACTCCCTTATTCATTCTGTGAATCTAGAATAACTTTAATACAAATAATACAAAATAAGGGGAACTATAGACCAATGGCACTTATGAATAGAGGTGAAAATTTCTAAATAAAGTGCCAGCAAATGGAATCCAGTAACTAACCAAAAGAACAGCATGCTACCATTCAGGTTTACTGTGGTATGCGATGTGCGGTTGAGGCGTCTCGGCTCTGGGGACATTTTGCAGGCGTATTGTCACCCTGCTTCTCTGAGCTTCTCTTGATGTGACAGAGTGAGGATGTTAGGCGATGATAGGGGGTTCAAGTGAACAGGACTGAACAGAACTAAGAAATCTGAGGGAGTTTTAATATCTATTAGCAAATGCCAAGATTTTGTACAGAATTTTATGGGATTTATTTCCACAACAGGCTCTAAAAGGTAATATTGTTTCAGCATCTTTAAAACCTTCCGTAAAACCAATTCCTTTTCAATTTGAAATCCACCAAGAAAAGGATAAGGGAATTTTCTTGTTTTTCACTGAGCACCAGTGCACAAGATGTAGTGCTGACTGTGTGATGCATCTAATGTCATGGAATTCTTGAAGCAACTCTTTGGGGAGTTGCTATGATTGACACCGAGTCTTGGAGAGGTGAAGTCAATTCCGAGAGCACTCAGGTGGTGCGGGCAGAGTCCAGATGTAAACCCTGCTAAGACTGGCTGCAAAGTCCAAGCTTTCAGTGGCATACATGGCAGCCACATGTGGAAGTCCCCCGGTGACTTCCTGGTTCATGGAGGAGTTCCAGTCTGTTTATCCAAAGCCAGGAGCAAAGGAACGAACACTGGATTAGCTATCAGGAGACCTGGGCTCTATTTCATGCTCTGCCACCAGCTTGCTGGCGGGTTGGGCCATGGGTTTGAAGACTGCCTTTGTGCAACTCTGAGATAGATCCTTGTAAAGCTGGTCTCTGCCGGGCCGGCTGTGGGTCGCTGTCCCTGGTGCTGAAGGTGCTCCTGCCCGAGGGCTCCAGCTTCACCCGTTTTCAGAGGAGCTGGCCTGGGTGGCTGCCAGGAACACTCCGTGATTAATCAGCAAGTTTGAAATGGCAAACGAAATTCTAAAGGTGGAAGAAGGGAAGAATTCTTTATTGGTTTGCTGAATCAGTGCCAAGGGATCTTTCTTTTTTTACCAAAAGCCATGTCTTTGACAATTCTCATCACCTGGACCTGAATCGAACATCTCAATTTTTGGAGAAAGGCATAGAATTAAGTTTCCACTGCCCAGGTGAATATGGAACGTTTCCTAATTCCCAAAGTCCCCTGTTTGCCCCTCTCAAATCCCATCCTTCTTCTTTACCCCAGAGGGAATAGATGCTAAGTTTTATGTCAACTACTCACTTGTTTATGGTCTTTTTTTTTTTTTTTTAACTTGTGTAGATAGCCTTAATAAATACACGGGTTTGCTTTTGGTACTTCATGTAATTAGAATCATATTGCATGTGTTATTCCACTGCCTGCTTTATTCCATCAGTCTTATGTTTTTGAAGTGTATCCATGTTGTTGTGTTTTGACCATTGTATAGTATTCTGCTATATAAACATGCTGCTATGTATTTATACATTTCATTCTTAACATGGCATATGACTTTGTGTCCTTTTTCCCATTATAAACAATTCTGCTATAAATATTCTGGTACATGGCTCATGTTGCAGAAGCCACTAAAGTATTCATTAAGATACGTACATGGTAGCGGAATCGTTGGGTCATAGGGTACAACCAGTTCAACTTTACAAGGAGTGTAGAGACTTCTGGTGTATCACTCTATCCCATTCTTCCCTCCTCCCTATAGGAGACATGCCCCATTTGCAGTCAGGTGGGGCCACGTAACTTGCTCTTCTCTATGGATTGTAAGCATAAGTGACTTACATTATTTCCAGGTTGAGTAATCTCATTACAGTGTCAGACTCTCCTCATATTTCTCCCAGTTTGTAACTTGTCTTTCTACCTTCTTTATGGTATCTTTTGATGAATGAAAGTTCTTAACTTTAATATAGTGGAATTTATCATTTTTTATGGCTTGTGATTTTTGTGTCTTATTTAGGATACTGTACATCTCTACCCCAAGATCATAAACATATCTATGATGTCTTCTAAATGTTTTATACTTTTCCTTTCACATTCAGGTCTCAACCTAGAATAGATTTTTGTATATGGTGTGTAGTAGGACTCACTGTCTTTCTCTCCCTGTGGCTACTCATTTACTTTCTCAGCACTATTTAAGGAAAAATCCATCCTCTTCCCACTGGCATGTGATGGCAATATTTCATGTATCTTGTGTTTATATATGCATGGGTCTGTTTCTGGGCTCTCCATTGGTCCGTTTTTCTATTCCACAGTGTCTGTTTAGCATTTAATACATTTTGACTTATTATTCAAAGTATGTTGGCTGTTATTGGGCCTTTGCATTTCCATATAGATTTAAGAATCAGCTTGCCAAGTTTCACCAAAAAAAATTGTTAAGATTTTTATTGGTGTTGCATTGGAATCTGTAGATCAGATTTAGTGAGAATTTAGTGAGAATTTACATCTTTATGAGAGAGTGTCTTCCAAACATTTATTTAGATCTTCTTTAATGTCCTCCAATAAATTTGTATAACTTTCTCCATAATGGTCTTGTACATTAAAGAAAAGATTTATTCTTTGCTTCTGTATTAGTTTCCTATTGCCACTGGAAAAAATTACTACAAACTTAGTTGCTTAAACAGCAAAATTTATCTTACAGTTCTGGAAGTCAGAAGTCCAAAAGGAGTCTTACTGAGCAAAAGTCAAGGTGTTGGCTGGGCTGTACTCTTTGTGGAGGTCCTAGGCGGGGGAATCTATTTCCTTGTCTTTTACAGCTTCTAGAGGTCGGGGCAGCTCTTGGTTTGTGGCCCCTTCCTCCATCTTCAAAGCCAGCAACATTGGGCTAAATTCTTCTCACGCTGCCATCTCTCTCACTCTCTTTTATCTCCCTCTTCCCCTTTTAAGGATCCTTGTGAGTATATTGGGCCAACCTGGGCAATCCAGAATAACGTCCCTATTTAAAGTCAGACGATTGGCAGCTTTAAATTTATCAGTACCCATAATTACTCTTTGCCAGATAACCTGGGAATTAGGTCATGGACATCTTTGAGATGCTGTTATTCTGACCATCACACTCTTTATATTTTTTGTAGTTATATAAATGGTAACTTTTATAATTTTATTTTCTAGCTGTTTGCTGCTGTGGTACAAAAATGCCATACATTTTTCTATATTGATTTTGTATCTAACAACTTTGCTAAGCACTTATTAATTCTAATAAATCTGGAGATTCTTTAGGGTTTTTAAAAATGTAATTGATGATATAATGTGCAAATAATGATAGTTTTGTTTCTTACTTTCTGACCCTTATGCTTTTTATTTGTTCTTTTATTTGCATTTCTGTGCTGCATGGACCACTTATACAGTGTTGAATGAAAGAAGAGATAATGAGTATCCTGATCATTCCTGATCTTAAAGGGAGTGCTTACAACATTCCAACATTAAGAATAAGGTTTGCTTTATACATATAGATAGATAGATAGATATAGATAGATATAGATATAGATACAGATACAGATATAGATATAGATATCCTTTTATCAGGTTCAGGAAACTCTCTTCTAGACCTACATTGCTAAGAGTCTTTTGGGGGCTTTGAAAGTCATGCAAGGATGTTGACTTTTATCAAAGACTTTTCCCACGTTTGTAAGGCTGATTGTATGGTTTTTCTTCTTTAGTTTGTTAATGTGGTGGATTCATTAATATCTTTTCCAATTTAAAACCAACCTTGCATTCTATGAATAAATACAACTTGGTCATGATACGCTATCTTTTCACATATCACTGGATTTGTTTGCTAACATTTAGATTCAATTTTTTGCATCTACACTGATGCAGGATTTAGCCTGAAATTTTCTTTTCCTATGCTGTCTTTGTCAGATTTTGATATCAAGGTCATCTTAGCCTCATAAAAGTATCTGTTTTTCCCCTTTCACCACGTTCAGAAATATTTTGTGTATCATATCACTGGAATTTTTGTTCTTTGAATTAGAATTCATTGGTAAAAACCATCTGGGCCTAGAGTTTTCTTTTCAAAAAGATTTCCAACTATGATTTGATGTCTTTAATGGCTTTAGGATTGTTCAGTCTTTCTATCTATCATCATCATAAATTTATATTGCATTTTTATTGAAAATGTATATTTCATTTATGTTCTCAAGTTTATGTGTACGAAGTTCTTCATGGTTTCCTCTTATAATATCCTCTTATTATTGTCTGCAGTATCTGATGTCCCCTCTTTATTTGTGATGTGGTTATTTGTGCCTTTTCTTTTTTCATTATTAACCTATTCAGAAGTTTCTCAGCTTTATTAGCCTTTTCAAGAAACAACCTTTGGCTTTTTGCTATTGTGCGTTTCTTATTTTATTAACTTATGATCTTTATTATATTCTTCTATTTTCTTTGATCTCTTCGGCCATCTTTTTCAGCTCCTGGGTAGCTTAGTTCATAACTTGCACACTTTTCTCTTTTGAATATAAGCATTTAAGTTTGCAAAAACATCCCTCTAAATACTGATTCATCTGCATCATACAAGTTTTGACACATAGTTTTATTATTGTTCAATTTCAATATTTCCTACTTTCCATGGTGATGTCTTCTTTCAACTCTGAGTTATCTAGACGTGTTTCTTAATTTCCAAGGACTTTTATGGTAATATTTTTGTGACTGATTTCTTACTTAAGTATATTGGGTTCAGAGAATGTATCTGTATGATAACAGCCCTTCAACCACACACTAGGTCATAAAGCAAATCTCAGCAGATGTGCTTGATAAAAATTTCTTTCTACAGCTGTTGAGAGAAGTATTGTACATAAGTCCATTATATCAAATTTATTGATTGAATTTTTCAAATCTTCTATATCTTTAATAATTTTTGTCTTCTTGATCCTTTGGTCACTGAGAGAGGTTTGCCTACTTCTCCTTGTAGTTCTACCAGGTTTTGCTTTATGTATTTGAGGCTTTATTATTGGTTGCATACATATTTGGAGTCATTATAGCTTCCTGGTGAGTTATTACCTTTGTCATCATGATGCTATTGTCTTTATTTCTGGAAGTAATTTATTTTTTGATTTGACTTTCTTCTTCTTATGATTTTTCTGGCACATCTTTTCCTACCATTTTATTACAACCTTCTATATCCTTCTGTTTTGGTTTTTCTTGTAAACATCATAAGCCTGATATTGTGGGTTTTGTCTAGTATTTGATCTGGGATATTTAGTCTATTTTAATTGATATACTTTAATTTGTTTCTACAACTTATTCTATAACCACTTCTAGCTGTTACTTAATGGCTCTGTGCCTCATTTTTCTCAACTGTAATATGAGGATAATAATATTACTATGGTTATGGTTTTACTTGTTCAGCTATTTCCATTTATTTCTTTTGCCCTTTTTTGTCCCTTTCCTGCCCTCTTTTGGACTGAATAATTCATTTTCCTTATTCCATTTTTTAAGCATTTATTTTAGAAGCTGTTCATGCTGTTTCTCATTTTCTTAATGGTTACCCCAGAAATTGAAATTTCCGTAATTAGAGGACCAAAGCTTTAGTCTAAGTTAATCAATATCTTTACCCTCCTCCTGAACCTATGAAATTAAAATTAAAGCACCTTCTAAGGTTCTAACACTTTGATTCCAATTATCCCCTTACTAACATTTATTCATTATTTTTGTATATAAGTTAATTCTATTATGTTTTAACACCATAATTCATAATTATGATTATTTATACAGTAAATGTTTGCTTAGATTTGCTCATGTATACACCATTTTATTTGTTGTTCCTTCTTTCTTGCATCTCTGATTTTCTATTTTGTATCAATTTCCTTCTGCCTGGAGTTCATTCTTTAGAATTTCCTTTAATGAAGTTTTGGTGGTGGAAAACCCTATTTTTGTTTATATATAAATATTGTTATTTCACCTATTGAAAAGTACTTGTGTCACTCAGCACATTCTCAGATATTATTCCACTGAATTCTGGACTTTGTTTTTGCTAATGTGAAGTCAGCTCTCAGTCAAATTGCCACTTCTTTGGAGGTAATTTGTCTTGTCTTTCTAACTTCTTTTAAATCATCCCTTTGCCTCTAGTCTTTGAAATTATATTATGATGCATCTATTGTGTATTTCAAAGGTTATGCTACTTAGAATTTGTCCAGCTTCTTAAATATGTGGATTTTTATCTGTATCAGTTCTGAGATGTTCTCAGTCGTTACCTCTTTAAATACTGCCTTTTCTCTGCTCTCTCTACCCTCTCCTCCAGGAATGCTGATTAGATATGTGAGAGCTTCTCCCTCTGTCCTCCATGTTTTCTTAAGTCTCTTTCGTATTTCCTGGTCTTTCTGGGCTGCATTTTTTTAACGTCTTCAGCTCTTTCTTTCATTCACTAGTTCTCCTC
This sequence comes from Equus caballus, assembly GCF_041296265.1. Lineage (NCBI taxonomy): Eukaryota > Metazoa > Chordata > Mammalia > Perissodactyla > Equidae > Equus > Equus caballus. The sequence continues at coordinate 94,297,920 of NC_091692.1, forward strand.
CGGCTGGGTTTAATCTGTTCTTAAACCCGCTCACTAAGTATATCATTTCAATTGTATTTTTCAGTTATAAGAGTTCCATTTGATTATTTTATGATGTTCTAGATCTTTACCCATTTTAATCTTCTTTTTCATTTCTTGTTAACACATTAAGCATACTTACTTTATAGTCTAAGTCTGATAAAGCCAATATCTGATTCTTTTTCAAGCCTGAGTTTGCTGATTTTGTTTCTTCTGGCTCTCACACAGGATGTATTGTCTCCTTGTGTGTTTGATGACTTTCTTTCTTTTAAAACTCTGAATTATTCATTGTCCTTGTAGAAACCCGTGGAGATTTGGGACGAAAGTGGGTTCCTCCACAAAGGATGTGTTTCCTTCTGTAAGATGTCTGGTATGTGTTGGGGGGTACTATGTGTCTAGGACCACTTTCAAATTAATGACTGATTCGAGGTTTGGGGGAGGCATTTAAGGACAGTGACTTGGGACTGCAGATTCATGGGGGGGCCAATTTGGGTTGGAATCAAAGGGTTGACACAGGGAAGTTTTACTTCCACTCTCTAAGTAGGGTCTGGGGTATTTTCAGTTCACACTTTACTAAGGGCGTAATCCTCTGAGGTCCCACATTAATGGGGAGCCATCTCCTATTACCTTCCCCACCCGGTGGGTCCTGAGATCTTTCTTCCTCCTTCCAGTTTTGTAAGACTGCAACAACGATGCTCTTGCTTTGGCAAAACGCCTCAAAGTCAAAGTTGGCATCAAACCTCTCTGGATTTTGCCTTCCCACAGGTACTGGGTGAGTATTTCTCACTTTTCTACCAGCCCATGGGCGCACTTGCAAATGCATTTTTGATATAATTACTGTCATTTTTAGTTGTTTTCAGTAAGAGGCTTCATCTGGGCCCCTAGTCCATCATGTTGACACCCTCTTTTGATCTTTATTTATTATTTGTCTTAATCTCTTAAGACATTGTTCAGAGGCCCTGGAGGCAGGTGACCACGTGCACCTCGCTCTCTTCTCTGCTTACTGGGGCCAGGCTGGCTCTTAAGACGTTGTGACGACAGTGGTTTCTGGGCTGGCAGGCTCAGAGGCCTCATCCTTTGAGAGCATCCACAAGCCCAGCCGTTGCTTGAATGCGAAGAGCTTCTAGTGACAAAGCCACAGAGCTCACTCCTTTGTCAGGCAATCCCGTTCCTATCTGAGCATCTGTGTTAGAAAGATCCGCCTTATGTTACTTCATGTTCCCTACTGAATTAACCCGAGCAGGGGTCTGACGGGGAACGGTGAGGGCACGTGGTAAGCTCCCTAGAGGAATGGTGAGATTCCCGGCACAGGGCTGGACATGTGGATGGGAGAACACAGAGAGGCGACGGGACGAGTGGGAGAAGGGAGCCAGTCTTTATTGAGGAGTTGCTGTCACGTGTAGGAACGCTGAGGAGATTAAATCAAACTATTAATATAAAAGTGCCTGTGAAAATGAGTCTTTTGTCTCCAATTATTCAGATAAAAAAAATGAGGCTCAATTTAAGTGACTTGTCTGAGGTCACAGAGTTGACATGGGGCTGAGCTGGGGCTCAGCTCCTGGGACATCTTCCGTGGATCCTTGCCCTTCTCGTGAATTTCAGATGACAGAGTGTGACAGCCAGGTGAGTGTGGGGCCTTTGCAGGCCTGTCCCGGCCAAAGGGGCAAATGTCAGGGAACAACACCAGGCGGGCTCTGCTGGTGAAGTGAGAAGGACAAGGTCTATTCCTGGCTCAGCCTCCTCCGGCCCTGGGGAGGGAGGGAGCTTCTAGATACACAGCTGTAGGACTGCGGTGCCAGGAGCTCCTGGAAGAATCACGACATTGTGCCATCACCAAGACGCTGCTCCTGTGTGCCCCGCCTCAGCCCCGACCCACCCACACAGCCCGTGAGCGGAATGCTTCAGCCACGCACAGGCCGACCAGCACCCCTGCTCTACGTAGATCCTTGCTCCCCCACCCTGCAACAGAGCTCCAGCTTCCTACAGGACACTCGAGGCTGTCCTTGTCCTGACTCGGTTCATCTCCTCCACTGGAGGACAGGGTGGGGAGCATTCTGAGCCGGGAAAGGGCCGGGGGCATTGGAGCACAGGCCCCGTCCAGGTCATTTTTCTGGGTGCCTGGGTTATTTCTAACACGCCCTCCTCCATGAAGCCAACTTCACCTCCTGCCCGTGAAGCCGTCTCTCGCTGCATTCGGTCTCTTCTTTGGTAACTGTTGTATTTTTTTATTTGTTTTTGAAAACTAAAAAAATATAGAAAACATCACAGAAGAATAACAATTGCTCATACACTTACCACTCAGAATCAAACACGTGAGCGTTTTCCTGTTGGGTCTTAGCTCTCCTCAGCTTCAATCGATCTCTCTCTCATCGCTATCGCCATGATCTCTCTCTTGTCTCTCTCACTATCTACCATCTCTATCTCCATCTCCCTCTCTATCTCTATTTCTTTATCTCTATTATCTCTACGTCCATCATCTCTCTCTCTATCATCTCCATCTCCATCATCTCTCTCTCTCTATTATACTTTTAAAAAGAAAGTGCAACATGACTAAAGTGCTCCCAACCTGCATCCCATTCTGACACCCTTTTTCTTACCTTTTTTTTTTCTTTTCGTTGGGAAAGATTTGCCCTAACATCTGTTGCCAATCTTCATCTCTCTTTCTTTTCTCCCTCCCTAAAGCCCCAGTACATAGTTCTATATTCTAGTTGCAGGTCCTTCTAGTTCTGTGCGAGCTGCCGCCACAGCATGGCAACTGGTGGTGTCGTTCCACACGCAGGAAACGAACCCGGGCCGCCGAAGCGGTGAGAGCACTGAACTTTAACCACTAGGCCATCAGGGCTGGCTCCTGACACCCTCTTGGAGGTGTGTACCCTTTCACTCTTTTAAACATGTTTTTATTGACACTTTTGATGCACAGAAAATGTATAATGTTTTTGTTGGGGGCAGTTTCCCCGAGTGGGGTGGGGCTGCACCCATCATGCAGCAACATGCTGCTTCACTGCACGGCACATCTCTGGGACGGGGCCAGGCTGATGTACGTAGACGTGGTTGGTTCTGTTTAGCCTCGTTTCCATAAGCCACAGCTAATTCATCCGGCCCCCTGTTAGTCGTCGTTTACGTTGTTACTAATCTTTTCTCGACAAACTAGGCTGTGATGAAGAGGCGTCTTGCGTTCTGTGGGGTGACCAAGTTCTTTGTCCTATTTTCCCCTCTCCTGGTTTCCAATCCCCTCTTTCTATTTGGGTGGGTAGGGGTCCTCAGGGTCACACCTGTTGGTGAAACAGGGCGCCTGCAGTTGGCTTTGCTCGGGATTGTACAGACACCGCCCTGGGCCTCCTTCTCTCGAGGCTCCTCATTCCCTAAGGCACAGTTGTGCCCAGACCTCCTCTCCTCCACCCTGTGGCCTCTTCACTGAGTGTGTGTGTGTTGGGGGATGAGGGGCGGATAGGCAAATACAGAGCAAAGAGCATCCTATTCTGGTTTTGCACATGGTGGAATTTGGGGTCCTGCCTGCCTTGGAGTGGCCCCATCTGATGCCAGAGAGCACCTTGGGGGTCAGGAGACCCTCACAAACGCACCTTCTCTTCTGCTCCTACGGGGGTGGATTTGGAGGCTGAAATGGGGTAGATCCCATTTTACAGAGCAGGACGCTGAGGCCCAGGGAGCTGAAGTGACATTGCTGAGGTTACACACTTCTTAGGTGGCGGGGACAAGCCTGCCTCAAAGCCAGTGGATGGCTCCGTTTGTTCTTTCATTCAACAAATGTTTGCTGGGCACCCAGACATGCCCACTCTGTTCCAGGCCCTTTAGATATGATCCTCAACAACGCCCTCTGAGGTGGGCGTTATTGCCTCCATTTTACAGATGAGAAATCGAGGCTCAGAGGAGTGAAGTGGCCGGCCCGTGGTCACACAGCAAAGCAGAGCTGGAGCACTGTTTGAGCTCCACATCTCGTGCTCCGCCCAGTCCGCAGGGCAGTGCTCCCAGGGGGCCTCCCAGGCTGAGGACGGCTCTCAGCCAGTTCTCACCCCCGCCCTCTAGGTGCCAGCCACCTTCCCAGGTGCTCGCGCTGCAGCAGAGGACAGAGCACACGATGCCTGAGCAAACAGATCATTCCAGGTTGGGCCGTCTCCCCCATGAGGGCTGGGACCAACCCAGCCAGGGCGGTCAGGAAAGGCTCTTCAAGGGAGGTGACGTGGAGCTGAGACTGGCGTGCAAGTGGCCGTGTGGGGTCTGTGCGCAGAGCATCCATCCCGGCAGAGGGCGGTCCAGGCCCCAAGGAGGAAACAGGCTCAGCGACAGAAGAGAGAAAAGGCTGGTGGGGCTGGAGCACGTTGTGTACACGGCAGGGTGGGGGCGCGAGGACATGAGGCAGAGAAGTGGGCAGAGTCACCATGACCCAGCCAAACAGACCTGGCCTGGGTCCCCTCTTCTTCATTCTTCTGCCATGTGCGTCCCCATCTTCGTCTCCTGGGATCCTTTCGGGGAGCATTCACCTGCCCCAGGGTCCCCCCACTTTATCTCACAGGACGGCTTTGCCCTCTTCAGGTCCTGGGACCACGCACTTCCTGTCATATTAATTATTCACGTGCACTCCCCTCAGGTCTGTCCCGTGCCTCCAGGCCTTTGCACATGCTGTTCCTCTATCTGAACACCCTTCCTCCATCTTCTCCCCCTGGTGAGCTCCAGCAAGGCCCAGTTCAGCATCACCCCGGCTGGGAAGGTTTCTCTGACTCCAAACAGAGCTGGCCCCCGTCCTCCATGTCCCCACAAGGTCATCGCCTTGCTGGTCCCGTCTTAGCAGAGCACGGGCCCAGTCACCAGCGGCTGAGTGGAGTGGCGTTGGGCCAACCGTGTCCCCAACAAGCCCCTTGTTCTCCCTCCAGGTCTTCACCCAGCCCTCCCACCCTCCTGGAGAGCCGTTCCTCCTCCTCTCACCTATCCAGGCTCCACCCCCATGCCACCTCCTCCAGGAAGCCCTCGCTGATCCTCCTGCCCCCAGGCCCAGCCTACAGACCCTTTTGTTTCCCTAGGTGCCTCCACTGAGACTGCGGGCTCTGTGTTCCGGGAACCACTGATGGGCACTGTGCGCCTGCCCACCGGCCCGCCTATACTTCCTGGCTGGGGCAGGGGCCTCCCATCTGCTTTCAGCACAGCATCCAGTTCAGTCCAGTTAAACCTAGGGGGAGGGGTCCTGGGCTCCTTCCTCAGGCCGGGAGCGGGGTACGACCTGTCCTTCAGTTGCTCCACTTTACTGCCTGCCTGGCGCTGGGCAGGGGGCCCCCCAGAGCTCAGCCATGACGCCAGGGGACTGCTTTGACTTCCTTCTGAAGGTGTCTCTGGACATGAGCCAGTGATGAGCAGCCTCACATGGTCCCTGCCCCCTGCGGTGACTCACGTGTAACAGGTGTGCAGAACACACACCACAAGTGGGACCTCCTGCCCGAAGTCCCCGGCTGCCTGGGAACACGCAAGGTGCATTCTCAGACCCTGGCCCAAGGGGCTGACTGGCCGTTTATTGAGCACCTACTATGTGCTGGGCATTGCTAGAAGCCCTTTGCTTAGATCCTTGGCCTAATCTTAACTTTGAAGTCACCCCAAGTGACAAGTTGGGGAAGTGGCTGACCTGGGACTTGACCCGGGCCAAGGGCCCCTGCACGGGGCCTGTCCATCTGACCTGTGTGTGTGGAGCGCCCTGGATGGGGGGCGGGTCAGGCCTGGCCCTGTCCTGGGGGAGCCGTGGATGGATGGTTTTCCAGCGTCCTCAGCAAAGGGCTTTGGCCATCTCTGCTACAGACACTCCTGCCCTGGCATGTCCCACATGGGAGAGCTGAAAAGACCTCCCCAGGTCCCCACCCACGGGCAGGCCTCCTGGGGTTGCTTTCCCTGAGGAGTCGCAAGCCACGGCAGCTGACATGCTTCTGAGACTGTGGGGTCAGTGCCGTGTGCTGTGTCCCTCGTCCCCAAGTGCGGGGCGCTGGTCTGCTTGTGCCTGCGGCAGGCAGGCACACAGGAGTGAACTCTGGGGGGTGGAGGGTACGCAGGCCAGCCCCCTGGCCCTGGGGCTGGGGTCCCGCGGTGTCCGTTCTCCCTGTCCCCTGAGCTCCCCCCAGGATTCCCACTGCAGCGGTGGCCCGATGTTGCCGTGCTGGCTTGGTCCTTTCCCTCTGGCCCCTCACTTTGCACTCGAGCTCTTGTGCTCGGGCTCTCGGTCTCAGGGTTTGCTGTGGGGCACCCCGAGGACCCTCCCGGGCTGGCCTCTGCTGAGAAGCCAGGCGTGGCCAGGGCTCTGCACAGTTCCTCCCGCCCTGGGCGGAGGGAGCTGCAGCTCGGCCCACGCAGGGGAGGGCGGGCGAAGGGCCGAGCTCTGTGAGAAGCGAGGCTGGGAGGGTGGGGCCGATGGAGCAGAGGGAACCGGCCACTGCAGGCTGTCTGGTAGCTTCGTGCAATTTGAATAAGGTGCCCCTTCCCTGGGTGGTGCAGCCCCGCACGGGACAAGGCTGGCCCTCCCGGTGGGTGCTGCTGGGCAGCAGGCAGCCTGAAAACCACAAGCGGCAGTATGGCTGGTGAGGCCTGGGCTTGGGCCCCGGGAGCCCCCAAGGGACTGTAAACTTCATCAAGAGGGCCACATGTGGGAGAAGGTGGCCACTCCCGGTGTCTACGGGGGTGACACCACCTGGGCAGTGGGGAGCACACACACAGGAGTGTCATCCTGCTCAGCCGCCTCCTGCTATGTGCTCCGGGCTCCTGGAGACTCGGTTCCCCACCCTGTGATGGGGGCACTGGCCCCTGAGCCCAGAGCAGTTGAGAATGCACAGCAGGGACGGACTGTCCCAGCCACGCCTGGCGCAGGGAGGCGCTGACCCAGCGGACATGGTGCAGCCCCACGGGAGGTGGGGCCCAGAAAGTTCTTCCTGCCCTGAGCTAGGAGCTCCCGCCGGGATGTTTTTTAAGTGGGGTATACTGGACCCTGTGAAAGGTCACCTGTCCCCAGAGTCACAGGGTTCCCATGGCCAATGCCCCTCAGACCCCACCACAGCCCCGTGACTGTCCATTCTGCTCCATTCCCACGTGAGTCGGCACTGAGCCTGTTGCCTGGCGGCCTCGTGGAAACAGGGTGACCCCAGGAGCCTTGGAAGCCCCTGGCTTCACCCCACCCTGCTCTGTGCCTTGGGACCCCTGCCCTCTCTCTGGCCCCAGAATTCTGCTCAGGGAGTGATGTTTGCTGGAGAGACTGATGATGCTGGGCCGAGGAGGGACTCTGTGAAGCTGCGGGACTGGAAGTGAGGGCTGCAGATAGCCGGTTGTTCCAGGGACGGTGGGGATGGCGGGGGGGGGTCTGGGGGACCCCGAGGGCAGTGAGGGGGAAGGGGAGGTAGGGGAGATCCAGCCCTCATGGTTGGTCCGAGGGCCGCTGTGGCCTCATCAGATTCCTTGACTCCTGCTGTCGTGCTCCTGAGCATTTCCTGAGTATTTGTATGGAACAGGAGGAAGACGCAGATGCTGTGTGGACCTCATGGGAGAAAGCAAGAGGCCAAGATGGCCAGAGCCATGGTGGGGGGCTGAGGACCCTAGTGTGAGGGGCTGAGGACCCTGGAGTGGGGGCTGAGGACCCTGGCGTGGGGGGCTGAGGACCCTGGCATGGGGGCTGAGGACCCTGGCGTGCGGGCTGAGGACCCTGGCGTGGGGGCTTGAGTCAGTGTTCTGAGACAGCTTGGGGGGCCAGGCTCAAAGAGCACATGCATGAGAGGGGACTGGGGGTCCCAGGGACAGCCAGACGCAGGCCTGACTCTGCTGGCCACCAGCCGTGTATCATGAGGGCTGAGCTGGGGGCTGAGGGGCTGGGTGGGGTGGCCCCTGGCCGCACTGGACAAGCAGATGCATGGATGCAGGTGGACCAGTAGAGGAGCGAGGCAGGTCTTTATTGGAGAATCTGGCACAGAGACACATACACACAGGCCACGGTCCCTGGAAACAGCCCAGGGCCCGGAACAGCCAGCACAGGCCCAGGCGTTTGTCCGCAAGGGCAGGTGGCCCCTCTCGGTGTCAATAGTGGCACCATCTTTCCTGCCTATGCTGCCTCGGGGCCTCTGGGAGAAAACCCAGCCCTCAGGGGATTCCAAGGGCCGGCTGAGGAGGCTGACGGAGGCTCCCAAGCCCACCCGGGCCGTGCCCCTCCCTCACGCTTGCCTTTCTTCCTACTGGCTGGGCTGTGAGCTCCAGGCCACGGGAACAGGTGCAGGGACCCCCACCTGGGCTGAGTGGGCACCACTCTCTGGGGTTTGGTCAGCGTCCGCCTAAGCGCCAGGCTCCAGCAGAAGGGCCCCGGCGGACAGTATGGGAAGGGGTGAGGCTGCCATGTCTAGGGGCTCCTGTGCAGCCCAGAAAGGATGCTGGAGGAGAAAGGGGAGGAGGGGTGGGGGCTGGGAGAAGGGGACGGAGCTGCAGGGAAGGCCTTGCCCCGCCATGTGGCTCTCTAGTCACTTCTCCCGCAGGAACAGGGACCCAGGAGGAGGCAGGAGCGGGCTCAGGCCTGTGCCTCCAGGGCACGCACGTGCACGCTGGGCAGGCAGAACCAGGACGGCGGCAGCTCCTTACTCCTACTGTCCTCGTGGAAGCGGATGTGGAGGAAGAAGTCGCCCGTGTAGAGGAAGAGGAGGGCCCCCAGGCAGGCTGACTGGCCCAACGGCTGCACCTGAGGGGGAAGGGGAAGAGGCGTCAGTCCAGGCCAAAAAAGCCACCCGGAGACCCCTGACCCTGCCTGGACATGGGGGCAACGGAGGGCGGGGGGGGGGCCCCAGGCCTTGCTCCCATGCCCCCTCCAGGGCTTCCCTGCTGTGCTGCCTCAGCAAGTTGCTGCCCCTCTTTGAGCCTCAGCTTCCGTCTTTGGACACAGCTCACAGCACTTCCCTCCCTGGGCCGCCTCAGGGTTCAGGTAGTGTGGGGAGCAGCTGGGGTGAAGGCACCATTTCAGCAGGTGAGTGGAGCGTGAGGGCAGTGCCATGCGAGGCTGGAGGAGGGGGCCAGGGCGAGCGCTGTGACTTTATCAGTCCCTCTGGGACGCACTGCAGTCACCGCTGGGCAGGGAGGAGCTGACCGCATGGGGCGGGGCGACTGCCATAGCAACACAGCGGGATCTAAGGCCTTCCTAGGCCCCCTCCGCTCACCTTATCTTCTCAGCAACCTTCAGGGGGTGGCCTCAACATCCTGGTTTCCCTCCCAGGCCTCGGATACAGAGAAACGCACTTGTCTGAGGTCTCTCCACGAGTCGAGTAGACGACGGTCCACCCAGAGAAGCCCCAGTGTCTGCCCACCCCTAGGTCCACCGCCTGGGGGAGGAGTGGGGGTGGTGGGGCGCTCCCAGACCACGTACCGCGTCGAGGTAGAAGGTGCTGGAGCCCACGAAGGAGACAGCGTTGTGCAGGTCATAGTTGTGCACGCCGTTCTGCTGGTCCTGGAAGGGGACCACGGTGAGGGCGAAGGGCCCCACGCTGCGTGGGCTCCGGTTGGTCAGTCGCACCTCCAGGCGGACGGGGTCGCCTACGCGGCAGGCTGCCGCCTCGCAGTCACAAGGCTGTCCGTCCACCAGCACATCTGCAAGGGACATGGGACAGAGACTGTCAGGGGTACCACCTAGCTGGCCCCCGACCAATCCATCCACTGCCTGTTCATTCATTCATTCATTCATTCACTCCTTTTCCTTCACCCACCAAGGCTGCCGCCCCATCTGCCAGGCTGGGTGCTGGGACACAGATATGTGGCCCAGTCCCCGCTCTTCTGATGTGCAGGCTGGCAGGGACTGGCGCGGGGGCCAGAGCTGTAACCCAGAGGGTCTGTGCCACACCAGCGAGGCCACAGGGGCCCCAAGGTCATTTGGGAGCCCGGAGGACCTCCTAGATGCTCCTGTCTGGAAGGGCTGAGCTCTGCCCATGGCCCCCAGGGGCTCCTGCAGGTGGAGGAAAGCCAGGTGAGAGACTCAGCAACTGGAGGAGGAGGGGGAGGGAACGTGGAAGGGGCCGTGCACCAGGTCCAGGTCGACGAGCCAGCAGGCACCTGGCTGGGCCCCTGCCACACATACTCCTATTGAGTCACGTGCAGAATGACCTGCCCAGATTGCCCCAGTGAGGGCTGGGGCCACCCTGGGGGCACTGTGAAGGTGGCAGGACACTAGCTGGGGAAAGGTCTGGGCATCATGGAGAGGATGAGAGCCTTTCAGGCAGGGAATAAGGGGGGAGCGGGGCCAGGGGAGCCTGGGGGCAGGCAGACTGGAAAGGGCTGTGCCATGACTCCCACTCCTCAGACCACCAGAACATCCCAGCAGGATGGCGGGGGGGGGGGTGGTCTGGGGACCTGCTTGGAGGCACGGGTGGGAGGCACAGCCTCGGATTTGGGAGTGACGAATGTCCTTGAAAGAGGCAGAAGAGGAGAAAACAGACTCAGAGGAGAGCCCACGTGAAGATAGAGGCAGGGTTGGAGCGACGCAGACACAGCCCAGGAAGCTGGAAGAGGCAGGAAGGATCCTCCCCCAGCGCCTCCGGAGGGAGCACAGCCCTGCCGACACCTTGAACTTGGACTTCTGGCCTTCAGAACCGAGAGAGTAAATTCCTGTTGTCTTAAGGGTCCCCGTCTGTGGTCATTTGTTACGGCAGCCCTGGACGCGGACGTGGTCAGTGTGCATCTCTTCAGCTGACGCTGCCGGAGCAAATCCAGGGCTGGGCTGAGTGTGTGTGAGAGTGTCGTGTGCAGAGAGAGAACATATTGGGAACGAGAGACGGGGAGAGGCCGGGGGCAAGAGCACCCAGCGCCCTGGGCTCTGCGGGAAGCTAGGGGGTGGGCTGGGGGGTAGCTGCAGGTCAGAGGACCACCCGCCAAGTTCCCCACCAAGCCCACTTTTCCGGGGAAGCCTTCTGAGGTCAAGCCTCTCCCGACATTTTGTTTCTTTAAAGCCATAAACTGTTACAACACATTATAAAAAAATTTGGAAAGTTTATAGAAGTAAAAATAATTTTTTAAAAAATCCTACATAATTCTAGCCCCCTCCCCCAGCAACCACTCTTAGCATTATGGCAAATATTTCCTCATCTTTCTCCATCTTTATTTACTAATGTGGCTGTGGGAGCTGACGCATGGTTTTGCGTTCTGCTCTCTGGGACCCTGAGAACATACGCATGTCCTACGTGTGGACGTTTTTGTGAGGACGTTTTCAAAGTCTGCAGAAGTTTCCATTAAAGGAATAAATTATAATTTATTGACTCAACCCTTCTTAGATTGTGTCCACTTTTTCAGTATATAAATACCTCTGATGTACACTTTTTATATCGAGCTCTGTCTGGATTCCTAGGATACCCTCTCAGGAATGGAATTATTGGGACAAAAGTAAAAAGATTTCTGAGAGTGGCTGATACCAGGGCAGACTGCCCTCCAGGAAGGCTCCAGGGCCTGCGCCTTGTGCTGTCCCTACCTTCCCCAGGTGGAGAAGCCACCCCATGCTCCAACCCCACCCCGGTGCACATCTGGCCAGACCAGCTCCCACCCCATCTAGGGGCAGAGCCTCCACTGGGGAGGGTTGTGTGGGAGCTGGGAGAGGCTGCAGAGATCACTGGCTGGCAATCATTCATTCCAACATTCACCGCCATGCCCCTCAACCCCTGCTAGCACCTGTGGCCAAGGTGATGAGAAGCACAGAGATGCACAAGTCCTAATGTTGAGACAGTTCACGATCCAGTGAAACAAAGAGAGGTAAGCAAGAGTCCAGCCATGCTGACGCTGCAGTGACAGAGTAAAGGTGTGTGTGGAGGGGTGCCTCCTATGGGGCCCAGAGGAGAGGCCCTTCACTCAATGTAGATATAGGATGGCATCAGAGTGGGCTTCCTGGAGGAGAGGACACCTTTCTCTTTCCCAACATATGTTTTTAAGGCCAAGATTTGCCCTCAAATCCCTGCTTTTACTGCATCCTACACTTTGGGATGTGCAAGGACACCTGAGCCAAGTCTGGCCAGGCTGGGATGACCTTGAGGGTGCCGGGTCTCCACCCGCTTATCCGCCACACACATAAAGCACTTCCCAGGGTGCCTGACACACAGCAGGTGGGCACAGAGACTGGCTCTTGTTCCTCCTGGCTGCTCTGTTTTGCACAGGAGCTGAAACTCAGCTCAGGTGTCCTTGCACATCCCAAAGCGGAGGATGCAGTAAAAGCAGGGATTTGAGGGACCTAAGCCTGGCCTTTTCTATTTGTGTGACCTGAGGCACATCACCACTCTCCTGAGCCTCAGCTTCCTCTTCTGTAAAATGGAGCTGATACCACCACTAACAGTGTAATGAGATAACATAACCGTGTGCTGCACGGCCCTGTGGGCCACAGTGTGTGAGAGGTGTGAGTTCTGGTTCTGGAAACGTCTCTCTAGAGGGTCCTCATCCCAGCATCATCCCTGCCCCCATCCCAGCAAACGGCAAACATCTGAGGGACTTGCTTCTTGAGGTCCAGAGCTGGCAGGACGGTGGCTTCCGTCTGGGGGCTCTGTTTCCTGTCTGAGAAGTGGGGATGATGACAGTGCCAGTCAGTCTGAAGTCCCTCTCCCCGCTCAGGTGGGCCTCAGTAATGTTTGCTGAACAGTGAACCCAGCCAGGCGTAGTCTGAACCTCTCGAATCAAATGGGAGAACGGAGAGAGCAGGTGTCAGGGCGCCACGGCTGCTGGTTCCATTAAGGGAAAGATATGATTATGTGCAAATCAGTGAAGGGTAGCTGGCTCATTACGTCTCTGTTCTTTTTTCCCTTGTAGAGAATTGCACGGCTGCTAGGGCAGCTGAGGACTGGCCTCTGGCTCTTCTGCAGAGCTGCCCCCAGCCTGCCTGGCAGTGCCCTTTTTAACCCTTCCCTGGCCCCCAGCTCTGCCTGGCCCTCCAGGGCAATGCGAAGGGGGAGACGAGACCGTGAACACAGCTCCTGGTGAGAATCTTTCCTTGGCACTCTCTCTAGAAGGAGGGGGTACTTGTGGTCTCAAGGTCAGGCCAGGGTGGCAGGGGGCGTGGACGGAGCCAGCCCCTGGCTCAACAGGAGGCTAGGCTGGGGTCTCAGCTTTGCCCCGACTCTTCATCCTGGGGGAGGCCCTTTGCAACCTGAGTCCCCTTCACCACGTCTGCAAAACTGGGACACTGATCCCGGCTCCACAGGCTGGGGGGTGGGTGGGTAGGGTGAGGCCCAGGGAGGGGACAGAGGACCCAGCCAAGGTTCCTGCCCTGCTCTGGGGTGAGGCTGCCCTCACGGCCCCGGGGGCTGGCTCTCACTCACAATGTGACCACTTGCTCCCTTGCCGGCATTCCCAGGGAGAAGGGGGCACCCTCTAGAGGGGCGGGATCCACCTGTCTTGCTCCCTGCTGTCCCCAGGGTGACCAACTGTCGGTCTGCTGGGATGCTCCAGGTTTTAGTACTCAAAGTCCCGCATCCCAGGACGCCCTCAGTGCCAGCAAACTGGGACAGTTGGTCACACTACCCCAGTGCCTGGCGCCCACAGTAACTGCCCGCCACATTAAAGATTGTCTGTGCCCCACAAGCAGCTGTTTCCTTCTCCCTGTGGCTCCAGCACCTCAGGTCCAGGTCTGAGGGCACCAAACCTCCCATCACACCCCAACCTCCCCACAGTGCTGGAGGGAGACAGCAGGGCAGAGCTGAGGCCTGGCTTTCTCCAGGGGCATGACATGCTTCCTGAATTGAAGGCTGGCTGGCCACTCGTGGGACCCCCGGGTGCTGTTTAAGAAACGTGGTGGAAACGACTCTAATGATAATCGTGTCGATGATGATGATGATGGCTGTGCTCAGGGGGGTCTGTCGCCACTAATGCCCTAGCGCATCCCTTGCTGTAATTAATTCGCTTCTCTGACCCTGGACCAGGGCAGCTGTGTCCCATGCCGGGGAGGAGGGTGCCATTCTCACACGGCAGCCCCGCTGAGCAAGGCTCTAGGGAGAAGCCTGGGCTGGCCACCAGTGACTCACAGAACCTACTAGGAAGGAGCGAGGAAGAAATCATTAAAAATCTCTCAGAGGCAAGCTGTTTCGGAACAGTTTCTAAATTGCCTGGAGGAATAAGAACCGCGTGTTAAATCTCGGGCCCGGCTGGGAGTTCAGCCTGCCCCACCACACGAAGGGCTCAGCTCCACGTCTGGGCTTCCCAGCTCGAGTTTCCGTCCATGATCCTGGGGCAGCCCCTCCACCCTCAGATGGGGAAGGCGGGTGCCTCGTCTGCTCCATCACAGCAGGGCAGGCACCAGACCATGGACCCCGTGAGATGGTGGGCTAGCACCCTCTCTGCGTCCTCAGCCAACTGACCAGCCAGCCCCCAGGGAGATGGGTGTGGACGCCAGTCCATGAGTGTGTCCCGTGCAGCAGGCAGGTCCCCCCCTCAGCTATGCCTCACAAGCACCCAGGCGGCCTCCCCTGGGGTGCGGGTTGGGGCTCATCAGGACCCTCACAGAAGCTCCAGGTCTGATGACCCAGTGTGTGGGCTCTAGTTTTTCCCCTTGGCCTCCAGGCTGGCCTCTGTCACCCCCAATCTCCTGGTGGTGGTGACCGCCCCCTCCCCATCTCCAGGCTGGGGCTGAGTGGGGATTCCTGCCGTTTGAATCATTTCTCCCTGACTCACCACCCCTTGCCCTCTCTGAGCCTGTTTCCTCACCTTTAGATGGGATGACAGTAGCCCCCAGTTCACAGGGTTTTGGGAGAACTGGAAACATGTAAGGAGAGTGGGGGGCGGTGCACAGGGCGTCAGCAGGGGAGGCCTGATCATAGGCCCATCTCCCGGCTTCCACCCTCCGTGGGGAGTGGAATATCCACAGGGCGGGGCAGGTCCCTGACACCAGCTCTAGTCCCCGCCACCGGTAGGGACCCTGCATCTATACAACTCCTCCAGGGCCCTTCCTCACCAGCCAGGATGGCTGTGAATGCTGAGCGGGGAAATGAGGCTTCGAGAGCGAGGGGCTGGACGCCATGGAGAGGAGACACAGCAGAGACAAGGCCTTTCAGCCTCTCTGGGGCCACACGGAGCCTGCAGGTGGGCCACGCTGCTGAGACCT
Organism: Equus caballus; assembly: GCF_041296265.1. Lineage (NCBI taxonomy): Eukaryota > Metazoa > Chordata > Mammalia > Perissodactyla > Equidae > Equus > Equus caballus. The sequence continues at coordinate 94,313,008 of NC_091692.1, forward strand.
GGAACGTCCCAGGCTCAGGGAAGAGGCGCCTGGGGAGGGGGAGTGAAAGGGGGGTCCCAAGCTGGAATCCCATCTCCTGAACCCCAGAGGGCAATCCGAGGACCCCATGAAGTGGCCCACCTGTCCTTCCTCCCTTTGAGCTGCTCCCCTGAGCCAACAACAGGTGCCGGTGGAGCCGTGCACAGAGGACCTCGACCTGGGGGCCGCTCAGGGAGTGGTGGGCGGGAGATAGAATGCCCGTCCTGTGAAGGTCAAAGCGTGCCCCTGAAACACTTCTGGAACCCCAGTTTGCCTTACCACCAGAGAGGGTGGTGTGGTAGACAGAAAACACCCCCAAAGATGTCAATGTCCTAACCCTGGAACCCACGGAACACGTCCCCTCATGAGGTAGAAGGGACTGCACAGGTGTGACGAAGTTACGGACCTCAGGACGGGGAGACGACGCTGGAGTATCCGAGTGGGCCTGACGTCATCACAAAGGTCCTCGTAAGGGATGGGGGGGGGGGGGCAGAAGAGAGATCCAGGAAGGCCACGGGACCACAGAAGCAGGGGGGCTGGAAGGGGCTGTGCTGCTGGCTTTGAAGACAGAGGACGGGGCCAAGGGTGCGAGCGCCTTCAGAGCTGAGATGGCAGGAAACGGGGTTTCCCCTGGCCCCTGGGAGGAATGCGGCCTCTGCCACTCAAGACTCTGGCCTCCAGAGCTGTGAGGTCATAGGCTGGGTTGTTCTAAGCCACCGTGTTTGCGCTCGCTTGTTAGAGCAGCTGAGGAACCCAACACAGAGGCGCCCGGGAAACTCGGCACAGCGCCACCTCCCAGGCCCCGAGAGGAGACCCAGCCCGGGCGGTGGGCAGAGCCTGGCCTGCAGTGAGACGGGCGTGGTCTGGACCCTGCCTCATCACCGAGCCTCGGTTTCCTCATCTGGAAAGTTGGCAACTGTCAAATCCTCTGTGAAAAGTGCTCTCTCTTGAAGGTTCCTTTGTGCCCGCCCTCAGGCTCCAGCCTCTGACATCCTGCGGTCCCAGGCTGAGACCACAGCACTCATCATCTGCGAGCATCCACTGAGCACCCAGGACGTTGCCCTGCCCTCAAGCAGCTCTGGGGGGCACGAGGTGCTTGGGGCCTCAGAGATGCCCCACGCCGGGTGCAGGCTCCTCTGGGCAACCCCGACATCTCGGCCGGGGTGTCTAAGGGGGTCTCACCCTTAACTTGGCTGAAACGAAGCTCTTCTACTTTCGCCCTCAAACCCCTCCTCCCCAGTTCTTGCCACACCACAGCAGGCCCAGCCCACAGGGGCCCAGCCTCGCACCTGGAGGTCACACAGAGGCCGCCCCACCTGGGCACCCACACCCAGCCCATCGGCACGCCCGGCAGTCAGACAGGCCGTTCCCTTCTCCGCCCCACTGGCCCTACCCCAGCCCAGGCCAGCTTCCTAGCGGGGCCCCCTGCCTCCACACTTCCCACACAACAGCCAGAGCAGCGGTGCAAAGATGCTGTTCCATCTTGTCACTTCCTTGCTTGTCCTTTGCCCGGCCCATGGCTTCTCTTTACACTCAGAATAAAAGGGAGTTTCGATCAAGTTACAGCCCCTGGCCCTGGTCTCCAGGGTCCTGAGCCGGGTTCCCCTCCACTCCCTGCACCCTGACATACTGCCGCCTCCCTGTTCCTCCAGCACGCCCAGCTCATCCCTGCCCCAGGGGCTTTGCACCTGCTGTTCTCACCACTGTGGCCCTGCCGCAGAGAGGCCGTCCCTGACCACACAGAGAAGAGCCTTCCTGTCCCTCGTCCACACTCTCCATTTGCCCACGGCCTCAACATCTTATCTAAAGTTCTCTTGTTTCCCCGTCTATTGAACGATCTGTGTCCCTCCTTCCCGGGAAGCTCCAGGAGAACTGGCACTTGCCCGTGTCCCCAGTACCCAGGCCAGGTAGACACTCCTATTTCACGTTTGTTGAAAGAATGAATGAGTGAATGAGTGGGCTTTGGGGCTGGGGTGCCTGGACTTGAATCACAGCCGTGTTCTGCCCCCTTCGGGCCTCCGTCCCTCCATCTGTAACTCAGAGGACTGGCCCACAGCCCTCAAGTCCCCGCAGAGAGGACGTGAGGACCAACCTCCCACCTCCTGGCTCTGGGTCGCCGCCTCGCACGCAGACCCAGCTTCCTCCCGTGGAGGAGTTTATTTCTGCAGGAGAGTCTCGAGTTGTAAGAAATCTCCTGGGAGCGGATTAGTCTCTCCCTCAAAGCATTAAATCGGGCCACGGTCCATCTTCCCCCTCCCGCCCCCGGCCCTGCTTTCCTTCCCTTTTAATACCAGCCAGAGTCACGGACTTAATCTTGTCTGGCCCAGAATTCCTCCTGAAACCGCTGCCACGTTTATGCCACGGCACGTCTACAGGCTCTGGCAGGAACACATGCTATAAATAGAAGCCGAGATGAGGGAAGGGCCCTGCGGGGCCCACTCTGGCGAGGTGCGAGGGGAAAGGAGGCGGCCGTGCCAGCCTGCGTTTGGGCCAAGGGCGGCTACTGTGGGGTGGGGGACTCAGGGTGAGAGAGCTAAAGATGGGGAGATGTGCACCCCCTTGGCGGGGAGGCTGGGCTGGCCCGGGGCTCCACCAGGAGGTAAGACGAGTCTTACGTGGCCCCACCTGCCCCGTGGGGCTGGAGCAGCTCTGCTCCCCACGCAGGCTCCTGCAGGGCTTATGCGGGGCTAGTATGGGCCCTGCCTGGGCTCTGCGAAACCTGCCTCTACTGCTCTCTGCTCGGGTTCACAAGAGGTGCCAGTGGGGAGGTGGCCTTTTTTGGCGCCTTGGAAATGGCACAGTCCTCAGTATCTGCCAATCTACGACACACATTTCCCTCCAGAAGTTTCCATGATCCGAATGAGCCCAGGAGAAGGTGGAGAGCATGGTGGGAGGGGCTTGTCCGGACCCGGCCCCGCTATTCCCCGGCCTCCCCGACTCTCTCCAGCATGCTCAGCACACAGCACTTCCCACCGCCATTGTTCTCGTTGGTGACAAGAGTGCCCGATTTCTGCAGCTCCTGCTGCATCTCAGCCACTGTTCCAAGGGCCCCACAGGTACCACCTCGTTCAGTCCTGCAAACAGCCCCATTAGGCCGGCACTGCTCTGCCCCACTTGACAGACGAGCGTGTCGCCGTGCGGGGAGGCTCAGCAGCTGGCCTCGGGGCACAGCGGTCAGTGCTGAGCGCCCACTGGAACCCTGGGCTCCAGAGTCTGTGTTCTCTTCTTAAAAACAGCTTCATTGAGATACAGCTCAAAGCCTTACAGTTTGCTCGTTTCAAGTGTACAATTCAATGTTTTTAATACATTCTCAGATATGTGCAACATCTCCACAGGCAATTTGAGAACTTTTTCATCATCTCAAAAAGCAGCTGCATGCCCTTTACCCATCGCCCTCCTCTCTCCCGTTCCCCCAGCGCTAAACAACCCCTAATCGATGTTCCGGCTCCAGAGATTTCCCTGTTCTGGACTGTCGATGAATAATCACATGTATGTGGTCTTTTGTGCCTGGCTTCTTCCACTTGTGGTCGCGGTTCATTCATGCTGTAGCATGCGTCAGCGCTTCACTCCTTTTCATGACGGAATAACATTTCATCATGGGGACATACCACATTTGTTTATCCGTTCATCTGTTGACAGACATTTGGGTGTTTCCAGCTGTGTCTATTATGAGACTGCTCCTGTGAACAGCTGTGGACACGTTTCTGTGGGGACATAGGTTTTCGTTTCTCTAAGGCACGTATGTTGGAGTGGAATTGCTGGGTCAGATGGTGACTCTAGGTTTAACCTTTTCAGGAACTGCCAGGCTGTTTGCCAAAGCAGCTGCACCACTGCATGTCCCCCCCAGCAGGACATGAGCATTCTGATTCCTCCGCCTCCTCCCCGACACTCGTCGGTGTCTGTCGTCTTGATTAGCCATCCTGGTGCAGGTGAAGTGGCACCTCATGGTTTCGATTTGCATTCCTCTGATTTAACCATGCCTGGTCATGCTGCTGTGGCCCTCACTGCCCCACAGGCTGGACATGTGCCTCCGCCGGCCTGGGACAGGAGTTTGGAAGGCCCCTTTGTGCAGTCTTCATTACTCACTCCATCCATAGCCATCAGAACCTTCCAGAATCCCAAGCCCAAGCCCCCACTCCTTCTGGAGCCTGAGGCCGGGCAGAGGGCTGGGGCTTACCGTGGGATCCCTTCGTGTGAGGCCAGGCAAGTCCAAGGCCATCAGAGAGAGTCAGGGCCCAGATTCTGGGATAAGCCCCCAGGAGGAGCCCGCACAGCATGGCTCCGAGTGCTTGAACACCGAAAATATGAAAATATGAGCAGGCCCCAGGGTCACATGCAAATCACTTTTCAGTAGCAAAGAGCAATGACCTGTGGGTTTCTTGTTCCAGTGACTGATCCAACAATCTGCTCATTTCTTCCGTACCACAGGCTCCCACGGCCGGGCCGTGGAAGGTTTATTTTTCCTCCAGAGCTCAAACCCCTGGCGAGGACATCCTCCTAAACTCGCGCCACAGCTTCACTCTCCTTGCCTTTGGTGAGTGTAAGAAATGGAATGGCTAAGTAGACTTCAGGGGCTGATGTCAAATTTGGGATAAAAAGTTTTAAAGACTTAAGAACGATGCCGTAGGCCTTAATGAGGGGAAGACCTAGGGACAGCCGGAGGGAGTCAGGTTTTCAAGGCTCCGCCAGGCCTGTTGCAGCTAAAGCACATTTAAATTTTAAATTTCACAAGACACACAGTTTTTTAGTTGATGGAAATCTTGGGTGGGCCTAAATTTTAGAGTCGGATTTGATTCAGGCAAGCTTGGCTGGGGAATTAATCAAGGAGCTTTGTCACTCTTTAGATAAAGCCAAAGTTCAAGTGGAAAAAAAAAATAGCCAAGTTGAGTGTGTGAGATGAGAGCTCAGGCAAAGGGTCCCCAGCTGTTGGTCTGGCTTCACCCTCCTTCTTGACCACAGCTGGCCAGCTGTCCTCTGGGAGAACAACAGGCAGATCTAGTATGAAACCCTGTAATTTCCAATTACCCAGTAAAAACTGGTGAACTTCCTCTAATGCCAACACAGCTGGTTGCTAGGTACTCAGCCAACCCGGGAAGTTTTCCCTCTTTACCAATGAGAGCCAAGGAACTGAACTTTTCTCTTTGGCTGTTAGGAAGCTCAGAGCCAAAGGTATACCAATTTAGAGCATTACATTGGTGCTCAGTAACCATATTTTAGTCCCCCAGCCCTGACATTTGCACACACACACACACCCCCGAGCCTCTCCTACATATCCGTTTCTCCAAGTCTTGACCAACTATGCCAAATGTGGTTTCCCTTAGCCCAGTTGTTTTAAATTTTACTTTGCTACTTCACTGTATATGCAGAAAGATTTTGGAACAGAGGTGAGAAGCACGGATAATGCCCAGGAGGTGGGGGTAACGATGTTCTGGGCAAGGGTCTTAATGCAAAGAGGCAGTGCACAGCCCGGGGAGGTGGACGAGCAACCACACAGACCCCCTCACTCCTCCCTATCACCCTTCCCCCACCTTTTGAGCCCCTAGCACTCCAGGAAAGGGGTCTTCCTGTGGTGTGTGCTGGCTCAGACAGGTGACAGGCAGGGAGAAGGGCTGGCTCCCTCCACCCCAGAACCATAGGGCTGATTTCAGAGGGCTCAGCTCCGTCCCCAGGTTCTCACAGGTCCCAGGACCAGGACAGGCTCCTTCTACCCCTTGGTAATCATCAGGGTGTGCACCATGTGAGCCCAGAGCTTTGCTCTTAATCCACCAAATGGCAAGTGTTTTTAACAGTTATTGAGGTAGCTAATTAGTTCATAAACCAGAATGCCTCTTCCTCAGCATCCAGGGAGAATGTGCAAGACCCACACATGTAATTACCCTCAAGTCGAGAACAGCTCCTGAGGAGCCGTTTGGCTCTCTTGGGTAAATAATTTACTTTTACAACTTTTCATTAAAGATTAAAGGGAATTAAATTAAAATTAAGGCGAGTTGGAGAGGAGACCCGCGCAGCCTGGAGTCCTCTCGTGGAGATGCTCTCCAGCTTTCCTAGCATGGCTGCCCGTGAGCCAGCCCTGGCAGGTCCAGCCAGAGGGGTCTTGTGGAGCGGAGCCCAGGGGAGGTGCGGGGTGTACTCCGGAGGGCAGCGAGGGCTGCTCCAGCAGGCAGGTCTCTGGGCTGCGTCCTGGTGTGGCTGTGGCTGCCCGTGGACCACGGTGAACCCCTGCCTTCAACAATGGGAAGAGGCACACATGGTCAACACCACACACTGAGTCGGGGTCTCCCAGCCCACCGTCGCCCTCCAGGACCACCAGGCCAGGGTTCTCGGGCCGCGCGGATAGAGTGGCTGAGCCCAGGCGCCTAGCCAAGGGCCAGAGTGAGCCCCTTCAGAAGCCAGGGGTTCTGCTTCCTCGTCTGAATGAGGAAGCGAGAGGGAAGATGTGCCCGGGAGAGGGCTGAGCTCCAAGCTTGGACAGACAGAAAATGCCTGACAAACACGAGCGGCTGTGATAAGGGACCACAGGCAGCAGCTGAGAGCACAGCCGACAAGCCTGTTTCAGTTTACAGAGACTAAGGATGAGGCAGAGCCAGCACTGGAACCCGGGCCTCCCTGGCTCCAGAGCCAGGCACGCCCTCGCCTGAGGGCTCTGCGCTGATGTGGCATTTGCTGTCCTCTGCGTCCACCCTGCCTCTGTGCTGGGCTCCTGTCTTCTCCCTGGCTCACCCCCAGCTCTTCCTCTCAAGGCCCTGCTCACATGCCCCCTCCACCAGGAGGCCTTCCCTGCTCCCCCTCACAGAACACTCGAATGTGAGAAAGTTCTGGAGGCAGAGGCTGGCTGGGTGTTCACCAAACCATCTCCTTTCCTCCTGGGCACACAGCCAGATTGCAGCCTCCTGGGCAGCGAGGTACAAACACAGGGCTGAGCCCTGACCAGTGGAAAGTAAGGGGGAAAATGACACACCCAAAGCGGGCCCACAAAAATATCCCTCCTACCATCCCCCATCTCCCATCTCCGGACAGAAACCAGAAGTTAAGGAACTGAGCAGAGGAGGGCAGAGCCACCAGATGGGTGGGGCCACGGGGAGGTCAGAGCCATGGGGTGGGTGGGGCCATGTACGGGGAGGCCGCATATGTAAGGTTGGTATGTCCTCAGGGAGCTGTTTGTTACAGCACTTGGCTGTGACACTGACAGGCCCCGGAGGTCATGTAAGCACGCTCTCCCCTTTCTGCAGGGAGCGCTGGGACCCCATGCACAGCCCACAGGCCCAGGGCACGCTGTGGATGGCGGTGGCGTGGGCCCTGGGACCTGGGTTCCCTTTCCTTCCCAACGGGAGCGGCCCGCTCTTTGCACAGGGAACCCTTGCCCGCCGGAGACAAAGCTCTATTAAGTTCTCCGCCTTCAAGCTTCTCTTTTTGGACAAGCACTTCAGACGACTGAAGATAAACCAGGGAGAAAAAGGGGAGGAAAAAACGGAAACTACGCCTGCTAGCTGGTAGCATTATGCAAAGACATCTTTCTGAGAATGGCAGAGAATTTAAAATGACCCTCTGTCCCCGAGCAAAGTCTATACCTTTTCAGTCTCTCATTTTTCATCTTCTCTCAAGCCTTTCTAAATAAAGCAAAAACTCCTGCCACCCGGGCAGGCCCCTCCGCTGCTCCCGTGGCTCTGCGTCCAGCCTGGTCCTCGCCACACATTGTCATCCCGGCCTCAGACCTTGTCCCTGCAGGGTCAGAGCACACGCACAGCACTGCTGGCACTGGGGGGATTCAGAGGCATCACAGGACCCTCGTTTCCTACAAGAGGAAGCTGAGGGCCAGGGTGGGAGGGAGCATGGTGTGGGAAGGGGCCGTGCTGTTGGTTTCATGCCACTGGACCTTTGCACAGGATGTTTGTTGCCTCTGCCTGGGAGCCCACCCTGTCTGCCTGTCCAGCCCAGCCTCACCCGTCCCCGGGAAGCCTTTTCACCCTGGTGCCTTGGTCGCTGCACTCAGCACTCTGCATCCACCTGGGGTCAGGGGGGCAGGGGGGCGTGTCTGCCTCCACCATAAGCTCCTGAGGGTGGCCTTGGGCACTTCTGCCTCCACCCCCGGGTGCCCAGCAGGACCTGTGTATGTGGCGCCTCCGCCAGGACTGGCAGACCTTCCATTGGCAGGTGCTGGGGCCGGGCCTAGAAACCAGGTCTCTGGACTCCCAGGTCTGTCCAGTGGGGGAGACAGCCAAGGGGAAGTAAGGGGGTTTCCAGAGAAATGATGGAGGTGCCAGAATGACACCCTCGATTGCTCCTCCAGAGGATTCTAGGCCAAGCTGAAGCCTGCTGCCTCTCCTCCTTTGTACTTGCTCTCCCCTCACAGGCTGTGACACCCCTCCTGCCACATGCAATGCCCCTCCTCCCTTCCCCCTTGCTGACTCCTGCTGGTCTTTTCAAAACTCAGCTTGAGCAGCACCTCCTCCAGGAAGACTTCCTGAACCACACCCAGCCGCACACAAGCCCCTCGCCATATCATGTACTGCCCCACACCAGAACTTTCTGTTGACAAAATGTCTCCCTGTTAGAGGCCAGCTCCTTGAGGGTAGGGGCTCAGGGGCCATTCACTGAACTAACCAACAAATGAACTTGGCTGGTCTGTGGCTTGCTGTGTGACCTTAGGTAAATCATTTAACCTCTCTGAGGCTCTGCTTTTACGTCTATTACATGAGCGGAATGGGCTGGATGATTTCAAAACAGGACTACTATTTCATGATGCTCATGCCTTGGCTCAGCCCTCTAAGTCCACACTTATCCTCTTCTTCCCACTGAGTCAAGGCAGCAACGTTTGTTCATTCAGCATGCTCACACTGTGTCCGGCGCATGCCCCACCCCTACCCACTCTGCACACAGCCTGGGGCCTGACACCTGCCAGGTGCTCAGTCAACGTTTACTGTGTCAAACAGACTCTTCAAGCGGTGACAGCCAAAGCTCCCCATGGACCCACAAGGTCCCAGAGCACACACAGATCGATCAGGAAGGACGCGGGCCACAAAAGGACCTTCTGAGCAGCCGTGTGCAGAACCGTGGGAGCCAGGCAGCTGGACAAACGGTGGTGAGCCTGCCGCCCCGCACCTAACTGGAGCAGGCTCAGGGCGGCTCCCGGCCACGAGGAAGGCCCCCTGCACCCCCCAGAGAGCGCTGCCTGCTGAGGGTTTGTCACCGGCCTTTGGAAGGGAGGCCAGGGGCTCCTGGGGAAAGGGCATGGGTGCCAGGCCCTCTGCCCCAGACCATGGATGAGGACAATGCAGCAGGCCCCAGGGAGCTCACAGTGTTTGGGGGACACTGAGTCCTGCACAAACCCAGGGCAGGATGAGGAGCGCCCCCTACTGCCATCAACCCCACTGAGAGGGCAGGGGGCCGGGCTGGCAGAAGGAGCCGTCAGAGTGGAGCTGCCTCAGGATCATGAGCTCTGGCTTCCCCAGCATGCTGCGGGCTGCGAGCTGAAGACTGCACCAGAAGTGACCCTACAGACTGAGGCCCAGCCCAGGCTTCTCTGACCAGGACCTGAGCGTCCCAGAGGCTCCAGAGGCCAGACGTGCACGAGATTCTGGACTCCCGTGGGTTAAGGCCGGCACCCTGCAAATGACTGTGGATTTACCAGACCCTGGAGGAATGTCTCCCAGGGCCCCTGCCAGCTTCTGTCTGCTGTTCCTTTTGCCCCTCTCCACTCTGGCCACCCCTAGCAAGACAAGAGGTGCCCTCGGGCTGCAGCCCTTTTTATCGGCTGGGTCCTTTCTGCTTGTAGAGGAGGAGCTTGGGGCCAGGTAGCACCCCTGCATCACACAGTGCAGGATGAAAGGGCCCCTGGGGCTGTGCTCGGCACAGGCTGAGGTCTGTCTAGGCAGCCCAGAGCCAGAGAAGAAGGGACTCGCCCAGGACCCCAGAGCAGGCCTGTGGCCTTCTGCTCTCAGGGACAAGCCTCTTGCCTCTCTCCAAGGACTGAATGGCCTCTCTAAATGCACCTTCCAGCCCCAAGAGGGCAGGATCGAGGAGCCCTGGGATGTCCCCAAGGGTCTGCACGGGATGAGTCCCGAGGGCCCACTGAAACTGCACCTGTCGTCCAGGTGCCCATGCCCTGCAACATTCAGGCAGCGTGCCCTAGGGAGGCGCTGTCCTGACAGTCTCGGTGGCTGCCGCATGTCACTTCCAGATGGATGCCACGCCGATGCGGGAGAGAACCATTCTGGGGCAATCTGGCTCCCCAACTTCAGCTTTCTGCAGAGACATCAAGACTGCCTCCAGCTGTCCCTGGAGAAAGGGTCCCTGGTCCTCTGACCGCACAGATGACACACCTGAGGCAGGTGTGGGTTTGGGGAGAATGCTCAGGAGGAAGGATGCACCAGAGGGCCCATGACTGGAGTCAGCAGGTGTGGCGGCAGGCTGGCTGATGGGGCCCTGGGGCGGGGACTTGCCTCTAGCCTCCGTCTCCTCATCTGGGAGATGGGATGCTGAACGACAAGGGCATAGGAGCGTCAGAATGTCCTGTGCTGTCCCGCTCACAGTGCAGCGTCCCTCCCCGAGAAGCCCTCAGAACTGCAGCTACGTCCGTTCCCAGCCCTGCCCGCCCTGCCTGTCCCTGCTGCTGTCCTCACACCAGAGCCCCAGAGGGCAGGGGCTGAGGTTTATTTGTCTCTTGCCCGGTGAACGTCTGTGAATGAATGAACACATGGAGTGAACAGACACCATCCCCTCCTGTGGTCACACACAGCCTCCCAACTCCCAAAGTCCCTCGCAGCAGCAGCAGCAACCGCTGCCATGCAAGATAGGAATGCCTGCTCGTGAGCGCTTCCTGTGCACCTGGCACTGTTCTCGGTGCTCCCAATGGATGGATGAGTCCTCACAAGGGCCCTCTGACTCAGGGACATGACCGCCCCATTCTGCGGACGGGGTGCTCAGAGGTTAGGTCACTTGCCCGAGCTGGGATTCACCCTGCAGCGCTCACACTTGTCACTGCTTCCTTCTCTGAGAGTTCCTATGTTCCCTGCAGCAGCAGCAAGTGACACCGGCAGGATGGATCACCCCAATCGACACACAGAAACCCAGTGCAACTCCAGCACAAGGGCCAGGGGCTCCCGCTCCTCTGCCAGGCAGGTTAGCCGGGTCTCCTGCCTGCCCTGAGGGTTGCAGACAGCCAGGTGCAAGGGGAGGAGGCCTCAACACGCACAGCACCGGGGCCAGGCCAGCAGGGCTGCAGGGACCTCTCGAGGAATGGCTGCCCTGCTGAGCCTGTCAATATGCCATTTGAAACAGGCCCAGCCCAGCCCGGGGAAAGGTTATGGGCGGCCCACCCAGTTGGCCCACCCTGTCACACATCTGAAACCTCTGGCCAACTCTGTCAGACGTTAGTCTGGAAATCACAGTGGATTTCTCAGGCGTGACTAGAACTAACCAGAATGCATCTTTGTGGGGGTCCAGAGGCCAGGGATGCTCAGGGGCCAAGCCGACGGCACCTGGCACTGACCCCAACCTTGGCTCTTAGATAAACCTGGCCCTTCCAGAAACCAGGTCACCCACAGGCATCCTAGCTCCAGGTATCAGGGCCGAACCCTGGACTTCACTTGTTTCCCTGCCCATCTGCCTCCAATGCCAGCTTGTAACCACTGGCAACAGGGGCAGACTCCTCTGTTTTGCTTACTGAAGTTGTTGACCTTGGCTTCGTGGTACCCCTGGTTACGGTGACCCCCACAGTTCCTTCTAATCTGCCTAGATATGTGGGTTCCTGTGCCCTAACTTTAGAACAAGGATCTGGATACTTCATCTTCTGCTTCACAAACTCAAACACCACTAAACTACATGTTACCCATCCAACCATCCTTCATCCCCCACCCATCTACCACCCACTCACCCATCCATTCATCTTCTACTCATCCCCCACCCACCCAACCATCCTTCCACCCACTCACCCATCCATCCAACCACTCATCTCCCACCCATCCACTACTCACATTCATCCATCTACCACTCATTCATCCACCCGTCCATCCATCCGTTCACCTCCTATGCATCCACCACCTACCCATGTACCCACACACTCAGCCCTGCCTCCCTCCTTCCCTTTGCTCGCTTTCCATCAGACTTCTTGATTGCATTTTCCCACTCTACTAAGTTATTCTGTTCTTTCTTCAGGGTGGAATACCCCCAGTACCTGCTCAACTCTCATTCATCCTTTAAGTCCCAAGCCCACTAATGTCCTCACCATAAGCCTTTCCTATTCCTTCCAGATTTTTCCATGCTTCCCTGGGGCCTTGACTATACCTTTACTCAGCTGCTTGAGTCAAATAGGCCACATTAAGTCTTACCTCCACTATTTATTCGCTGTTTGTTTTTTGGCAAGCCACTCATTTTAGGAACCCCAGAATCCGCACTTGCAATACGGACTAAAAGTGACAGTAAGGATTAAAGGACACAGCTACATAAAGGGCCACCCCCTTCCCTCGCACTGCATTACAGCTCATAGGACGGCTAGTTGTCTGCTGGTCTGGCTCCTCTGTGGGAGCACAATCATATTATTTGCACGTCCAAACCCACTTCTGGCACTCAAGAGGTAGTCAACAGATATTTGCTGCAGTGGACTGACCGCACCACGGTGAGGCTGAACCCTGAGCTGAGAACTGCAGAGACACACGCTGGGGTACTCTTAGTTTGTTCTGGCTCAGTGGGACCCAAGTGGGCAGTGGTCCCTCAGCCAGGACAGCCAAGGCCACTCTGGCCCTCTCTGGCCCTTGGTTCCTTCTCTGTAGAATGGGGCAGTCAAACCAGTGACCCCAGAGCCCTTTCCTCCTTCGACTGCCTGGTCTCAGCCACTTAATCAACAGCCATAGCCGCCAAGGACTGGTTGATGGCATAAATGCTAGATGCCTGTGTCTGCCCCCCGTAGAGACAGAGCCGACCTCCCGAGGAGTACAGACAGCCCACGGTGGATGCTGCGATGCTGCCCAGGCACTGCTCCAGGGGCTGGGAGCACCACCTCTCCCCCTCAGAGGCTGCCCTGCTCAAGGTCACAGCCCCTTCCCGGGGTGGCCCACATCTGGTGACCGGCTGACACAGGGGTATCCAGGCCCGGAGCCCTGGCCCCAAAGAGCCATCCCCACTCCCGGACTCCTCCACAGGGCCTGCACTGCAGCCTGGCTTCTCCTCTGTCCAGTGAGCTCCCTCCTCTCCCTCCCGTGGGGGCTGACCCCAGAGCACGGTGTGCCCGTCTCCACCTGAGTGTTTCCCAGGGACCCTGACCTGTGACTCGAGCTGAATGGTACCCCTCCCTTCCCTGGCTGAAGAGGATGCCTGCTGTTAAAAACCAGCCTTTGATTTTGGATCAGAGAGACTCCAACCCTGGCTCTACCACCTGCTGAGCTGAATGACTTCCTGAGCCTCCATCTCCCCATCTGTAAAATGGGCTAAAGCAGTAAGCACACACAGTATCACTGCGATGATGGAACGACGTGACCCACAGGAGCTTCATAGCACGTGGTGCTGTTACTGCCTGGGGTCCCAGGGAAGACACCCTGAAATGGAACCCAAGATGCTGTGCACGTGAGCAGGCGCCTCAGCTCTCTTTCTACTCCAACCCAGAAGGAACATCGCTGCAGCTGCCAATGAGAGCAGCTGGCACCTACCAGGAGCTTCTGTGGGCCAGGCCCTATTCCAACCCTGGCAGCAATCTTCCAGATTAAGAGCTACGAGTGTCCCCATTCCACAGATAAGGAAACTGAGGATCAGAGAAGTTAGTAACTTGTCCGGGCTGCACAGTAAGTGGCAGAGCCAGAGTCTGGATCCAGGCATTTGTTTAAGAAGTTAGCAGCAGGCTGTCCCATGGGGAAGGGAAGGAAAAGACGTGGGGGCTGGAATCACTGAGTATTGTGCTCCTGGCACTGTCCTGGGCTTTTTCCGGGCACTGTCCCATGGAAGCCTTGCCACAGTCATCTGAGTTGGGCGCTGTCTTCATGAGGAAGGTGAGGGAAAGAGGCCGAGGGGCAGCTGCAGGCATGTGGCTTCAGGGCCCCTGATAGCCACACTGGCAGTGCTGGAACCTGGGACAGCATACGTGGGAACTCAGAGGCCCAGAAAAATACAGAGAGGGCAGACTGCCTCCCGACAGGGGGCCGCAGCGGTTTCCTCCTGTAGAAGCTCGAGAAGTCAGGCAGCTGGGCGAGGTGGGTGAGCTGCTGTTCTAAGCAGAAGCCAAGGTGCATTTCCAAGAGGCAGCCTCCTCTGGGAGAGGCCAACCCCAAGCAGACAGCAGACGCAGACACAGGTGCTGGGCTCCCTGGGGAGGTGCAATTCTGGGCTCAGACTGTCTTTCAGATGCTCCCATGAGGCCAGTCACCGGCTCCTGCCCTCCCCGAGTCCTGCTAGGTGTGGAAGCTTGACCCTTGACCTGGGGTGGGTCCAGAGCACAACCTTAAGTGGCCCGCAGACAGCCAGCATCTCCACTGTCCCCGAAACAAGCTCCCAGGCCTGCATCCGCCCATCCATCCATCTAGCCACCCCTACGGAGCTGGGTAGGACAGACGTTTATATGTCTTCCACGCTCAAACACTGGAAAGGCCAAGCCAGCAACAACAGAAGAAACCACAGAAGGCCAAGCCCACTTCTGCCCTGCAGCAGGCGAGGACAGAAGTGCGCTGGGCACCAGGTGGGTGTAAATGGTACATCTTATGTTATGTATATTTTACCACAATAAAAAATACATGAAACCAGATATTAAATTTACAAGTACAGCTTAAAATGTTTAAGGAAGTTTATTATGTAAGTTTGTAAACGGGCCAAACGTTAATTAGAGGCTTCCTTAGAAGAGATTGCTAAAATATTAGACTTCTAAATAGAATAATAAGATGTGTAAGTTTAACTTAAAAGCGAAGGGAAAACTAAGTCTTTAAATTTAATGTCATAAATCAACCACTACTTTCTAAAAGAACGGGAAGTCTTTGGACAATTTTTCCCATGTAAGAAAAGCATCCTCAAGAGGTTAGAAACCTCACATTTGATGCCTTCACCCAGGGCACCAGCGAGACCCCTGGGAGTACCCGGATGCCTCAGTCCGCCTCCACCCAGCAGCCCTTGGGGCCCTGGCCTGGGTTGGACTCCTTCTGGACTCCAGCCACAGCCGCCTGGCACATCCCAGGGCCCAGTCTTGCTCCCCTGAATCCTGTGTTTCCCCAAATGGGTCCACAGCCACTTGCCTGTGAGGTGCTTTGGGCCTTCCTGCCTCCTCCCAGCCTGGCGGACGGGCCCCAGGGCTGTGGTGTTAGCCAGCTCTCCCTGTGAGCCACAGGACAGAGCTTGAGAGGACCACCCCAGTCCCCGGCGCTGCCACAGGACGCAGCCCCGCTACTGCCCCAGCCCTTCCCCCATGGCTCCCTAAGGGCCCTGGGAACTTGGCTTCCACCCAAGAGCTCATGGGCTGTGAGCGCTGTGGGGTGCCAGGCTGCCCACCCTGGGGAGCCTGTGACACTCCTAACACAGAAAGTGTGAGCATCATTCCTGCTCAGCACTGGGCGAGGTTATTCTTTTCAGGAAGGTTCTTGGGCAACGGGCCCCTCACTGGGCCCCAGAGGTTGACTACAAAGTGGGTGGGGGCACGGTGGGCAGGACAGGGCAGGTCTGTACCAGCAGTTTCGTGGGCAGTGGCATGACCCCTGCCCCCAGCAGTATGGAGAAGGCCGGAGGGTGGGGGTGCATCTAGGACGTGACACAAACCACCATTTCCCTGGTGGCCCATCTTAGGAGGCCATCCCCTCCTGCTCCCCCGTAGTTGTGTACCCCCCAACCATGACCATCCGCGCTGCCACCTCTGGCTCTATAAGGGGTGCCTGGTCCCCAAGGTGACCCACAGACATCAGCGCAGGGAGGGCCTCGGGGATTCCTGTGGTCCCCAGGCATTGGGACGGGCTTGCACTCCCTCCCATCAGGAGCATCTTGTCACCATGTGGCAGGCCCTGACCTGGCCTGGCCCACACACTGCGTAGAGTCTAACAACAGAGGCAGACAGGAGAGAAGGGACAGCAAACACGCAGTGAGAGGAGAAACACAGGCTGCCGTGGGGCCGCGATGTGAGAGCTGGGATGTGGGCCGAGGACTGGGGTGCAGCCCTCTGCAGGAGGCAGAATCGGAGGATTCGGGGACCGTGCAGTTTCACAGAAGCCCTACAAGAGGCTGGGAGGAGCTGATGAAGACTCTCCTTGACCCAACTTTAATCTGGCTCCTCTGAGCCCTCTTCCGCACTGGGCCTTGAACCGGCGCTGTCCTTGCTGGCGCATCATCCAGCTCTAGCAAGAGTCCCGCCAAGTGGGTTTAGTGAGACTCTGCCGCCCTTACATCTGATCAGATTCCTCACGCCCGCCTTTGAAGTCTGACCACGGTCCTGCTTCAGCAAGAACCCCCACCCTTGCTGATCTTCTCAGTGACTTTCCATCCACGGACACCCTCCGTCTGCTCCTGGGTTCTAAGCCCCCAGCTGTCTTTGCTGCATTCAGAGTGAAGCCTGATCTCTCTCTGCTATTGTGACAGCCTTGACCCCTGTCGCAATGATCCTGAATAAGCTCCCCTCACTGCTTTAACAAGTGTCACAAGAATCTTTTCTTTAACAGTACAAGGCTTCCTGTCCCCAACTCGGACACTGGCTGAAGGATTGATGTGCGCTCCGCCGCCAGGCCTTGTGAGAACCCAGGAGCCACTCAGCATGCTGGGAGGGGGTGTGGCTTCCAACCCCAGCCCTGCCTCTGCAAGTCTGGGCCACCTGGACCACCACACTGCACGTGTCTGACCTCTGGTCTTCATCAAAACACAAAGCCTACGTGTGTGTGTGTGTGTGTGTGTGTGTGTGTGTGCACACGAGCGGGGGTGTGGGGTGAGTTCACATAACCTACTCCAGAGGCTCTGAGGCTACAGTGAGCCGCTGCCTGTGGGGGTCAACGTGGATCCTGCCTCTCCACCCTTGTAATACCAGATGGAGAGAGCAAACAGCAGGGCAGGAGGGGTGACAGATGGGGTGGCAGGAAGGCAGCCCAGGGAGGGCCAAGCCCAGTGGAGGGCACAGCCTCGTGGAGGGCCCAGCCCAGTGGAGGGCCAGCATGGTGGAGGGAATGGCCCAGCGGAGGCACGGGGTGGGGCTGGGCAACCTCTGCCTGGCCCCTCCCTCTCCAGGGTGGTCTGTCTCAGGGCAGGCAGAAAGTGGCCCTGTGCTTAGAAAGCTCCCACAGCCCAGCACTCCAAAGGATGCCAGCTCCCTGACAAAGGTCCCAGTGTGTCCTCAGAGGCCCTGGCAGCAAAGAGGGTCTCTACTTCACCCTGCAGGCCCCTGTGTCCCTGTTTCCTCTTCTGTGAAGCCCTCCTGGACCTGCTCAAGTAGAGCAAGGGGCTCCCCAGGCCAGGCTGTGTCTCTCTGAGCACAGAGCTCTGAGCTGTGACTGCTGGCTCCTTGCCGGTCATCTCAGCACTGGGTGGGGCTGTGACAGCCCCCAGGGTCAGCCAGGGCACGCGTGAACACACTCAGCCATCCCCAGCGGGGACGCTCCTGACCCTCAGACCCCTGCTCAGGCTCCAGGTGGACTTGATTGGTGCCGTGGGTCTCACAGATGAGCATACACAGCTCTCTCCCGGGTCACGGCACTTTCCATCTTCTTGGTGGTGACTGCTGTGGGCCTTTGTCCCCAGCCTCGGGCCCTGCAGGGAAGTTTAAGGTGAGGGGTTCCACTTCTCACTCTTGGGCTGGGGATCCTCAGAGAAGCAATCTCAGCACAGTTGTAAAATCCCCGGGACCCCTGACAGCAGGGCTGACCCTCATGTAAAAACTGACACAGAGCTCAGCGTTTGTTTGCCGAGTGGTTTCTCATTAACTGAAAATAAAAAACTAAAGACAAAAAAGGCCCCAGAGATGCAGGAGGGGTGCAGTGGGGGCAGGGATTAGGCACCTGTGGATGTGCCTTGGGGGCTGGGCACCAGCCAGGCCATGGGACATGGTCACTTCCTTACACCAGAGATGGGGTGCACCTTATGACGTCATGATGAGGCTGTGCTGAGGCCCCGCAGCAGGGGTGTGGCAGGGCCAGAGCAAGGTCAGGTCTGTGTGACCCCATCAGATCCCACCCCTGCCCCACCCCCCACCCCGTCTGCATCTCTCCTCAACCTTCATTATTCACCAGCAAAGGCCGGAGCGGTGGCCCTGGATGGGGTCTGCTTGTTCTTGTGTGCCCCTGGGGCCCAGGGAGGGTCTGGCCCAGCAGGGGCTCAGAAAATACTTGCTGATGAGCAATGATGGTGATCTGATGAGCATGACCCCTGCCCTGGAGCAACTGGCACACATCTGCCTACCTGAGCCAGGCTCCCCAGGGCTGCCATCTGCCCAGGGCCACTTAGCCCTCCCTAATCAGCTCGGGAGCCAGGTGGCGGTTTGTAGGAACAGCCTATTCTGTGGGAAGCCAGGGCAAGGGGGTTCCTAACCTGACAACCAGGAGATTTAATTAGGGCTCCAAGCTCCTACTGGTCTCCTCAGGCGGTCTCATGTCACCCCACCCCACCGTGGGGGGCTATCAGACCCCAGTCTGCCTTGGGTATCTCTGGTCTGGATACCAGAAGGGGGACCCTTTGTGAGCTCTGGCTGAGCCTGAGGAATGCTGCGCTTGCTGGCTCAGTGAATGGCACTGCCACCCCAAGGTGAGGATGACAGAGGCCTGGGGTCACTTACTGTCTCCCTCACCTCTCGCAACCAGTCCTGCAACGTCTATGGCCTCTCACTCCCACCATCCCTGGTACGGAGGAGCAGAGGCTCAGAGTGGGCTCTGGGGACCTCAGGCCTGGGTTCAAAGCCCCATGCCAGCTCTGTCCAGATGGGTGCCCTGAACACATGCCTCTGTGCTTCAAGCACCTGACTGACTCAGCACTGGAACCTTCGTCCAGGGCCCATGGTGCGGCCAGCACTCTCCACGCGGATCCCCAGTGTGCCTCTGTCCCTCTAGCTCCCACTGTGTCCACTCACCAAGCTTCTCTACATCTTCCAACTGCCCATCCCCCACCCCAGCATCTCCGTCTCAGACTTCTCTCTCCTGCTTCCTTCTTTTGCACGTGCCCTGATCCCGGCGTCTGTCCCACGTGACCTCAGAGCCATGTCTCCCCGTAGACCCCAGACTGCGTCTCTCAGCCAGGGCACAGTGCACAGAGGCTGACCCATGAAAAGAGGACGGATGCACGGATGAAGCCTGAACTCATGGGGCCAAAGTCCAGCCCGTGTCCCATGGAACCTGCTGGGTCCCGTGTGAACGAGGCTGAACTGAAGAAGTTCCTTCAGATGGTTCAAGATGCCCAACTCCAGGGGCCCTGGGAACTCTGAGAGCCTTGCTGCAAATGTGATGATGACGGCAGGCCCAGCCCACCGAAATCAGAGCCCCTGAAGCCTGAACAGCTTGAGGAATCCCAGCAAAGTCAGCCGACTCACAAGCCCCTCAGCCCCAAAGCCCACAAAGAGGTCCACACCCTTTCTGGCTCACTGTCTAAACAGTCAGAGATGAAGAAACACCTAAGAAACCGATCAGACCAGCACGGGCGGTGGGGGAACACTGGAGCCGGGGGCCCTGGCTATCCGTCTGGGGAGGGCATTCAAGCAGCATGATTGCACTGGAGCTCACGGTGGATTTGGGGATCCCAGGGGGCTAATTTGCTGGCCATCCAGGGTTTACTCCTAGTGGTACACGGCTTTGAATGGTAAGACAATGGCTCCCATCGTTGACCGCCGCTGTGCTGGGCACCGCGTTAGAAACTGGGTGCACTAACGTTTAATCCTCGTAGCAATGCTGCAGAGGAGGTAGAAATGTTACCATTTTGTGGATGAGAAAGCTGAGGCTCAGGGAAGTTAAAGGAAGGCTTGACGACATCTGTCTACAGCGGGTGGCCCCACACCTGTGCTTGTGCCTGGAACACCCTTACTTCATCGCGGTGGCCCAGCAT
Organism: Equus caballus; assembly: GCF_041296265.1. NCBI lineage: Eukaryota > Metazoa > Chordata > Mammalia > Perissodactyla > Equidae > Equus > Equus caballus. The sequence continues at coordinate 94,332,991 of NC_091692.1, forward strand.
CACTCGCCTGCCCAGCACACTCAGCGCAGGACCCTTCCTCTGAGAAGCCTGACCTGGCCCCCAGGCCGGGCCCTCGTACCCACTTTGTTCCTTGCCAGGCCTTCAGACGGCGATGCAGCTGCCATCTCCATGCGGAACCACCTCCCCTAGGCTGTGAGCTCCTCAGCCCCTCACCTCTGAGTTCCTTCCAGGACCTCCACTCTGCTGCAGCTCACACAGCCAGCCACCCATCTGGCAGCCCTGCGCAGGTGTCTGATGGAGCCCCCAAACTTAAACAGACACTCCACTCCCACCTCCACCCCAAAACCACTCCACCCCATTTGAAGAAAGACCCCAATGACGCAGAGGCCAACCTCCACGCCTCCTTTTCTGGTCCCCTCCACCCACTCTTATCAGTGAGATCCATCAGCTTTACCCATAGTGCACTCAGAAATCAGTCATCTTCTCTCCCTCTCTCACCTGGATCACTGCAAATGCCGCCTACCTGGCCTCCCAGCTGCCATTCTCATTCTCCATAGAGCAGTATAAGTCACATTGTGTCACTTCCCTGGTTAAAAACCTCTAGAGGCTTTTTAGTTCACTTAGAATAAAAATTCACTTTCTATAGCAGCCTCCACAAGACCCTACACAGCCTGGCTCCTGGCTATCTCTGTCCTTTCCTCTCAGCCCACAGGACTTCCTTCTGTTCCTCCAATGCACTGAGCTTGTTCTCACCCCAGGGCCTTTGCACATGCTGCCCTAGCCATCTGTCTGCCTGGAACTCTGTCCCCAGATCTTCACATGACTGGATCCCTCCTATCCTTCTACTCCCAGCTCAGAGTCCCTCCTCAGAGAGGTCTTCCCTGGGCACTCAGGGGCCACTGAGTCCCATTATCTGGTTTCTCATCTCAGCAGCACAACACTGAGTAGTCCACATGATTGAGTCTCTGTGTACTATCTGTCTCCCTATCAGAAGTTAGGAGAGAAGCACACAACAGATTCTCCCTCACAACCTCAGAAGGAACCAACACTGCAGATACTTTGTTCTCAGACTTCTGGCCTCCAGACCTGAAACAATAAATTTCCATTGTTCAAGTGTCTCAGTTTGTGGTCCCTTGTCACAGTGGCCTCAGGACACTAAAACACTAGTTGTCTAATGAACTGTAAGGGAGGCACCCGCCTCCCCGTGCAGAAGCCTGGCGGGAATAGTGCAGAGCAAACTCCCCCAAAACACAGTGGCTTACACAGCCATTTTGGTTTGGCCCATGATTTTGTAGGTCAAGGAGCTGAGAAAGGGCTCGGCTGAGCGCTTCATCTCTGATCTGTGTGGCATCAACTGGGGCAAATGTCGCTGGAGCATCTGCATGCGAGACGGCTTCCTCTCTCCATGTCTGGTGTCTTGGTGCCACTCTGCCTCCCTCCCTCCCTCCCTCTCCTAGAGGCTGCCTCATTCTTCAGGGCGACTGAGGCTTCTTGTGGTCTCGGGGTAGTCGCACTCCTTATTCGGCACTGACTTCCAAGGGGCATTCATGGAAGCTGTCAGGCCAGTTTAAGGCTTTGTCATCCTTTCTGCCATCTTCTATGCGTCAGAGCCATCCCAGGGCCTTCCCAGATCCAGGGTGGGGCGGGCAGAAAGAGACGGGCCTCTTGATGGGGGAGTGCAGGGCTGCATTGCCAAAGGGCATGAGGGGTGGGATGGGGGGAGTGTTATCATGATGCATGAGAAAAACAGAATCTGCCACAGGTAGCCTTTTTCAGACAGTTCCAGGTTCTGGACGCCCTCCCATGGCAGGGCCTCAGTTCAAAACCACAAGCACTGGCCGCGTGTCTGACTGCAGGTCTAGTGAGGTCAGCGCAGCTCACGGGCTGGGTGGACTGCAGAGTTAAGGTAAGCAGGGGGAGAGGGACGTGCAGGGGCGTGGGACCCGGCAGGAGGGGCTGCTTGGCACGCTGGTCTTCGGGGAAGCACGGAGGAGGGGAGTCTCAGCTCAGTGAACGCTCCCTAAGGAATAAATCCCAGATCCTTGAATCGCTGCGGTGACGGCAGAGCCCGCGGTTGGAATCGTCTTTCTGCCTCAGTGGGTCTCCCACCCCAGCGCCCTCCTGGTTTGGTTGACCGGTCTCTCTTACTGTCAAATGAGAAGCAGCACACAGCTCTCTGGGCCAACAACACTCATTCCAGGAGAAGCATGGAATTTTTAAAAGCAACTTGGAAGTGATCGCCCGCCGTGTTGTCTGCCTAATTAGCAGGAAAGCAATTTCAGTCACAGAGCAGCATCCTGGGCTGGGGACCGGCTCCTGACATCGGGGAGCTGGCTGCCGCGGCCTTTGCTGGGGGCAATACAGGCCGGCCAGGCCCACCCGCGCCGTCTAGGGGCTCAGGGCAGGAGTGTGAGAGGAGACCACCTACCACGTGTCCAAATATACAAATCAAGCTGTCAAACCATGACATAAACTGCGCTTTACCCTCCTGACTACAAATGCACCTTCATGATGCCTGGGAAGGCCGAGTCCACATTTAGAATTTTTGGACCCCTCCGAGTTCTGGGCTGGAATGTGAGGATGCGGGGAGCGCCAGTCCCGGCTCCTGGCCCAGCCCTCGGCTTGCCCACCTTCTCCCAGCACCCAGGCTCTGCCCTGTCCTGTGAGGGGCCTCTGCTCACACGCAGACCAGCTCACTTGCTCTATCTACCCGCCGGCCAGCAGCCACTCCTTGGCACCCCTTGGGACAGACCTGGGCAAGAGGCTCAATGGGCCCTGAGAGTGGGAGGGGAACTCTGGGCTGCTGAACCCCCAGAGTGTGGTCCAGCAGGGCGGGGTGCAGGCACTCTCATGGCTCCTGTGGGGAGGGATGTGGCCAGAGGTGGGACGGGGCCAGGTCTATGGCGGACACGAAGGACGTCTCTTTTTCAGCTTAAGGAGGTTGTGTTCTGTAGTCCTCCTGCCATGGCTATAGGTCAGCCCACCAGTGAACCCTCCTAGATGGCCTCGGTGGCCTCTTACTGTGCCTGAGGGCCTAGAGGCACCGCTCACCACTGTTCTGCATGGGCGGGGATGCCCACTTCTCCTTGCAGGCCCCTCCTGGCCATCACCCCCTCTGGGAAGTCCTCCCACCCTGGCAGGATGAGTCGCCCGTCCTTTGCTTCCACCACCCTGCTTTGCACTCACAGCCCTGCAGCGGCTCTTGGCCTGTCTGTCTCACCCAAAAGACAATGACTTCTCTGGGGGAGGATAGTATCTCAGCCATCTTTGCATGCCTGGCTCAGCCACGCACAGTTGGGATGCAGAATAAAGGCCTGAATGAAGACAGGCTGGATGGAGGGACGAGCTCCTTGCTGTAACCTCCACCTGCTCCAGCTCAGCTCCCTCACACGCACCAGGATACCCTCGCTGGCTCTCCTCCCTCCTCACCTCCCACACTTCTGCCAGGTGATTTCATTCTCTTCCTTGCCTTCAACCACCTCCGGGGCTGGTGACCCCCATTCTGACTCCAGACCCACAGATCCCATGCCTCTGCACCTCCACCAGGTGACATGCTGGCGGAGCACTCTCATCTCAATTGAATTTGCCCTCCATTCCCTCCCTGGCTCTCTGGGCTGGGTCACCCCTTCCCTGCGCCCCACAGGGATGCCCTCCCCAGTCACCCAAGCCTTGAACCCAGAGCTGCCCAGCTCTGCCCTCACTCTCCCTGTGCATGGCTCCAAAGCCTAGTGCCGTTGCCCGCCGGGTCTCTAGCTCCAAAGCCCCTGCTCCCTACTCCACCTGGGCCCACAGTGCATGTCTGCTACCTTTGCTTGGCTCCCCTCGTCCTCCCTCCTCTGCTTATTTCTGGCACTAAGTTCAGATGAAGATTCCTATGGAGGGAAACCGATTTTCTGCAGTGGGTGCAGGCAAAGCCATGCTTGGATCCACAGACGTCCCTCTACAACACGATGGGGAAGCTCCCTCCTGGGCCGGTCGGCCTGGTGGGCAGCCCCAGCGCTGGACCCTGAGTGAGCCCCCACCCCTCGGGCTGGCCAGAGGAGGGGAGACCCAGCGCTATACAGCCTGAGTTCTGGCTGAGGATCCCTCCCTACAGGGCCAGGCAGACAACGGCAGCCAACCAGAGGGGTCTGCTGGAGGCTTGCTGCTTCAGAGAACCTGGAAGAATGGCTTGTAGTTAGCATATGAAGAGCCAGTATGCAAATCAGGGTGCTTGAAAACAGTTTGTTCTCTTAAATAATTTAATCGTCTCCACCACCATCTTCTTCTAGCAGCCTGCGTTTGCTTAGGAAGCAGATGGCCGAGGCAGGCCAGGGAACCTGGGGCCAGAAGCCCCGGCTGCCCCTCCTCCCTGGGGGTTCCGCCTCTCATTCCAGCCCTGCGCTGCACTTCCTCACCCGGAAAAATGGGGATCAGAACCCCAGCCCAAGGCAGCAGCGGAGCCTTGCAGGGTCAGGTCAGGCCTGTTCCCGAGGCTTTGTGAGGGAGGGAGCAGGGTGGTGTGCAAGGCATCATGTGCTGAGCCTGAGCGTGGACTAAGAGGGTGGGCATTTGGGGCCTGGGGTGTTGAGAATTCTGCCTTGGCCTGGTTAGCTTGAGGTGCCCCTTAGACAGCTAGGTACGCTGAGAGGGGTGAAGTGTAAGAGCAGAGAGGGTGAAGGACGGAAGCCCGCCATGCCACAGTGCTGGGGAACCTTGAAGACAGCACGCTGAGTGAGAAAGCCAGACACAGAAGGCCACATGGCACTTGAGTCCATTGATATGAAACGTCCAAATCCGGTAAATCCAGATTGATAGATAGGGTAGATATAGAGGAGATTAGTGGTTGCCAGGGGCTGAGGGGAGGGGAGGATGGGGAGTGGCAAACTGATGGGTTTGGAGTTTCTTTTTGGGGTGATGAAATATAAAATTAGCGGCAATGGTTGCATGACTGTGGAAATACTAAAAACCGTGGAACTGGACACTCTAAAAGGGTATACTTTATGGTACATGAATTATATCTCAATTTCAAAAAAGGAGCTGAGGGTGTGGGTGGAACTGAAGCCGGCCCTGGATGGAATCCCCGGGCGCAGGTGCAGCGCTAGGAGACGACTAGCACCTGAGGATGCAGCCCGGGGCTCGGTGACGCCTAGAGGTGGGAGAACCAGGAGAGGCCAGCAGAGGAGAGGAAGGGGCGACCCCAGGAGCCAAGTGAAGAAGAGTCGTAGGAGGAGGGATCAATGTGACACTGTGACAGGAGAGGTGACAGGGACCACCGCTGTCTGGTGGGGACGGCAGCCTGGTGGGCATGGGGAGGAGGTTCCAGAGAGCCTGGGAAGAGGGAGGAGGGAGCTGGCAGAGAGGACTCGTTAAAGTCAGTGTGGCTGTAAAGGGGGTGGCAAAATTGGGGTGACTGGAGGAGGGTGTGGGTCACCCTGGAGGAGGTGGTGACACTGTACCATAGCAGACGTCACAGCATCTGCACGGACAAGCATGCTCCAGGAGGGAGGAGAGGATCAGTGACGCCAGGGAGCGAGGGAGGACAGCATGCGGGTCACTGTGAAGAGGTGGGCCTCAGAGAGGACAGACTACTGTCCGTGCAGCAGGCGGCACGTCAAACGCAGGCACAGTCATTAGCCTGGCCCAGTGCTGTCCTCACACCTTGCCCAGCACGGGGTCAGACACTATTCAGGCTGGGCTGGTTCCCTCCTGTGTTGTCCACTCCCCAGAGTCTGTCTAAGTGCACAGGACACACCAGGTTCCACAGCTGAGGGCGCAGAGGAGCCCTCGTCCTCTGGGGGGTATGTGGGGTGCCGTGGGAAGCACAGCTGGATCTGAATTGCCAGGCGCAGATTTGAAGCTGAGACAGACTCTCTACCACTGAGCACCCGGCACCCAGGCCCTTGTCCAGGTGGGCTGGAGGGTGTCACATCCTTCAGCTGGGTCAAGAGAAAAGAGCCACCAGGTGAGGGAGACACCACAAGCTGGCAGAAAGAGTGCTTGGTCCTAGTCTCAGGGCTGCATTCACCATCTCCCCAGAGACCATGACCCTCTGGGGATTCTGCCTTCTCTCCCTGCATCATCCCCAGCACCTGCACACAGTGTGTCTTCAGCAGTGTAAGATCAACAGTACCCATTTGTTCTAGAAGGAGCCGCCATGTGGTCTCGTGCCAGTCTCTATCAGTGGATGCTTGGTGCCTTCACGAGGATTTACTGAGCACCTGTCAGCGTCAGCCCAGGACACACCCCGGAGCTGCAGGGAGCATGTGGTGGGGTTGCCGTCTGGCCGCACGTCAACACACGCCCAGTGTACACCTCCCAGCCTCTCTCTCCAGCTGGTTCATCTGTTCTCCATCCCATCTCTCATCGCTTACTGATGGCGCTCAGAGGTGGCCCCTGCCATAAGGACCTGGGTAGGTGCCCGAGTTCTGGGAGCAGGAGGGAGGGAAAGCCAGGCAAAGTCAGGAAGACTCCCCAGGAGGGTGGGCCTCTGAAAGCTCAGCCCATGTCTGTGGGGTCCAGGACGCCCCGGAAGGACATGTGCACGGTATGTACATGTGTGGGGTTGAGCTTTCCTGAACAGATGGTTCAAAACTTTTGTCCTCGAAATGCTCTGAGGCCCCAAAGGGTTAACAGCCAGTATCTTAAAGGATGGGTTGGACTCAGACAGGAGGAGGAGAAGTGAGGCCAAGAGAGTTGAGAGGAAGAGACAGGCGAGGAAATGAAGGAAGGCTCCAGATGCACTCACAGGTCAGAACCCATGTCACGGGGCCACAGGAGAGAGGGTGGACGATTCTGGAGGCCCCTGAGAAGGCTGAGGCGGCGGGCTCCAGGGCTGAGAGTGGGCCCCATGTGGTGAGCTGGGGTGAGAGCGTGGAGGCCCAAAGCAAGAACTGCAGAAGTGGGTGCGAGAGACACATGTTCTCGAAACGCAAAGCCCACAACTATCTGCTTGTGAATCACGCCAGAAGAGCTCTTTTCCCACAACTGAATTCATACACACAAGAATGAAGACTACCCCGGCCCAGCACACACTGGTCCTTGCACTGCTCCCTGGCCGGGACCTTGGCGGGGCCAGGAATGGGAGACGCGCGTGGCCAGGCTTCTCCAGCACCTGATCTGGAGCTCGGAACCTGCTGGTGGCCCCTTTTAAGGACACAGATCCAGCCTGGAAAGCTTTATCCCCAAAAGCGTTACAGGCACAAAAATAATCACCAAGCGATTTTCATAGACACAACATCTAACAAAAGCAATTCAATAGCGGAATATTTTGCTTTTTTTTTCTTTTTCACAAGGCCTCCGGGAAACTGTCAAATCCCTTTGGCCTCAAACACAGAGGAACAGAGATAGAAAGGAGGAGGAGCTTCCAAGACCAGGCTCGTCCTGGGCTCTGCTCACCTTCCTGGATGTGCCTCCTTGGGCAAGGTGCCCGCTCAGGCTCCGTCCCCACCTGTGCAACTAGAGGTGACCAGATAGTCCTGAGGTCTCCCGCTCCGCCGCGCTGGAATCTGGCCTTTGCAGTGGCCACAGCCCTCACGACCCCAGGCTGGGCCTGGCCTCTGCCAGGGCCCACCGTCTAAGGCCCCATCCCCACAGCGAGTGTAATGGCTGTGCTCTCACAAGCCTCTACTTCCAGGCTGCCTCCAAAGTGTCACAACTTATTCTCTAAATGCAAACTGTGGCTCCATCTCAATCCCTCCCTCAACAACGACATATTGACTTCTGGACCAGGGTCTCTGGGAGCAGATGCACACACAGTCAGGGCTCTGACGCTCCCCACCAACAGGACCTGGGAGACAGCACGTCACTTCCAGGCACTCATTCCCTTGTCTGTGCCATGCCTGACTGGCATCATGTGGGGACTCAGCAAGCTAGTCCCTGGAAAGGCACTCAGCCCACAGTGTTAACTATTAGGGTCTCTGCTCCCGAGCTGCCCCTGGAGGGAGACCACAGACGTGTCTCAGGGTTCAGGCTCTGCCTGCAACAGGCTCCCCGCCTGGCTCCTCCTGAAAGCTCCTTCTCCAAGGTCCAAGCCATGCCCCTGTGGCACCCTCTGGGAGCACCCTGTTCTCCAGAGGGAACTGCCTACCTGCATCCCACACGCTTGCATCACAACATCCATCATATATTCTGTGAGCCCTCACTACACATCTGTGCCCCCTACACAACTGTGAGCCCCAGGCCCAGCCCTGCCCGACAGTGTCTGCACTGTACCCCCTGCCACCCCTCCTAAAGCCGCTGAGGACCACGGCACTGACAAGGGCCATGACTGCCAGTTACTGCTGCGCTCCAGGGGCTTCACACACATCCTCTCATTTAATTCTCGCAACAGCCCTGCAAGGCAGGAATGACGATTTCTCGTAACTCAGATGAGAAGGCAGCCTCCAAGAGGCTCAGGGACCAAGCCACACAGCTGGACCAGCTCTGTCTGATGCCAAACCCTGCCCTCGCCATGGGTTCTGAGCTGAGCTGAGTCAATCAACTCAACACAGGGAGAAAACGCACGGTGCCACGAGAGAAGGAGAGGCAAATTTCTTCTGCTGACACCAGCAGAACAGCTGCGGGACTGGCCTGGAAGTTCCCTGTCCTCAGCAGGGCCCGTCCCAGAGTCAGAGGGGGCAGGGAGTGAGATGCCTCGAAGGCTGAGTTAGATGGACCCAGGTGGAGAACTGGGGCAGGTGCAGGTGGGGGGAGGGAGAGAAGATTCCAGATGGAAGAGAGGTGGGAGCCAAGTGCAGAGGTGGGAAGGTGGGTATGAGCTGGCTGGGCCCAGAATCCGCAGAGACAAGGGAACTAGCAGACATGACGGGCACTGGGTCCAAGAAGAAAGACAGCAGCTGATACACATATGACAAAAAGCCGAGGCTCGCCAGTAATCACAGGATGCAAAGTGAAGACTGCAATGCCTTTCTTTTTTGACCTAGTAGATTGGCACAGATTTTTAAGAAAAATAAAAGCAATTGCTGGCAAGAGTCAAGGGAAACGGATATTTTCATACACAGCTGATTAGCATCTAAAAGCTATAATATTTATGGAGGGCAATCTCATAATAAGTAGCAAACAGCCTTGAAAAACAGACACACTTTGACTCGGCAATTTGACTTCCAGAATGTTCTCAGTGGGGGTGGATTTAGATTATAACACTGAGAAACTGGAAACTATCTATAGTCCAAAAGTAGAGAGGATGGGATACATAAGTTAGAAAACACTAGCACAAAGGAATACTATGCAGCCATCAAAAATCATACATTAGATGTCTATTTGGTATGGAAAGACTGACTGTATACCTTAAGAAAAAGCATAGTTACATGCCCATATTTTCAGCTGTCTCATTTTTATAAAATATGTATAAATAAAATCTAGAAACTACAGGGGCCAGCCCGGTGGCACAGCAGTTAAGTTCGCATGTTCTGCTTCTCGGTGGCCCGAGGTTCACTGGTTCAGATCCCGGGTGCAGACATGGCACCGCTTGGCAAAAGCCATGCTGTGATAGGCGTCCCACATATAAAGCAGAGGAAGATGGGCACGGATGTTAGCTCAGAGGCAGTCTTCCTCAGCAAAAAGAGGAGGATTGGCAGTAGTTAGCTCAGGGCTAATCTTCCTCAAAAAAAAAAAAAAAAAGGACTAGAAACTACAAACCCAGTTGTTAATAACTTCCATCTCTGGATGATGAGATTACTACTAATATATAACTCCTATGTGCTCAACTATAAATTGTTGTTTTTCCACAATGAGCATGATTTTTTAAAAATTTGTCAACAAGGGTTATCTGAACAGAGCTCACAGCCCGCTTTTCTTCTTATCTTTGTACAATCTGTATCAAATGTATTACCCATGTATGTCACATCTAACGTTACAAGCTAATTGTGTCTCCCCAAATTCATACACTGAAGCTCTAAGGCCTCATACCCCAGAATGTGACTGTGTTTGGAAAGAGGGCCTTTAAAGAGGCAACTGAGGTTAAATGGGGTTGTTAGGGTGGGCCCTGATCCAGCATGACTGGTGGGAGGAAGATACATGCCAGGGGGTGCTGAGGTCAGAGGTCATGCTGGACCCAGGAGCCTCTCAGCTTCCCTCCTGTGCACCTCAGAGCCCTGCAGGCCCTGTCCAGAGCAGAAGCATGACAGTTAGATTTCATCAGAAGCACGGTTGCTCTCCTAACATGTGCACTTTTCTGAAATGAGGCCTTAGGTCTGTGCTTTTAAATAAAAAGCACACAAGGAGAGAAAATTGAAATCTGCTCGGGTCACTGAGTAATACAAGGACGGAGCTGGGAGGGACTCAGTGATCATCTAAACCAGCTTCCGCAGAGCAGGGTGACTGGCTCAAGGGAGACCCCGCACGAGTGGCAGGTGAGGACAATATGTGTCTCCTGATTCAGATCCCAGGGCCCAGCTTGAGGACTGCACAGACATTTGTGATGTGAACAGAAATAGAGTCTGCATATTAGTGACTCCAGCCTGTGTGTGTGCAGACGGCTGACCCCAGGGCTGACCCCACCCTGCCCCTAGACTCCTCTACAGCTTCAACACCCAGGTCAGGTGTGTCCTGGAACAGTTCCCACAGCCCCCTTGCCTGCCAAGAGCTGGGCGCCAGGAGAAGTCCTGCCCTGGCATTAACCTGATGTCCATCCAGGTTGGTTGGGCAGGAAGATGACTCAGCTAACGGTGACGGCCCTTTCGGTGGAAACGTTATTATGCTGCAGCCTGGCCCAGAGGGATGGCAGGGGCGCTGGCTGCCTAAATGTTGCTAATGGCTATCGATTGTCCTGCCAATCTCCGAGGCCTATATATAGCCTGCTTATAAAACCCCTTAGGGTCCAAATAGAAAGAGATCGTTAATCAAGCCGAATGGCCCACGTGTGTGTGCATGTGTGCATCTGTCTGTGCACGCGGGTGGGGAGGGTGAGACCTCGATGGAGTGCCCTCGGTACCTGGTACTGAATGTATGTCATCTTGGCACCCCCTCACAGGGGCACAGCAAGGTCAAGGGTATTACCCACATTTTGGAGATGAGGAAATGGGGGGCTCAGGGTTCCGTGATCTGCCTATAGGTGCCCACCCAGCTGGAAAGTGGCTGAGCAGAATAATGGATGGCCCCTCTCTGAGAGGCAAGACTTGGCCCAGCCACTGCTTGCTCTAGAAGAGGGCCGGGGGTCCCGGAATGGCCTTGGTGTCCCTCTTGGTGGGGTGAAGGAGAGGGATCGAGCACCCATGTGGGGGCTCAGGAACTCGGAGCGTGTGGGAGCCCTTGCTCCCAGGAGCTGCAGAGTCTCCATGGACATGAGGAAAGATGACAACGCAGCCCAGGCCGGGGCCTCAAGAGGGACCCATCCGACGTCCCCAAATCCCTCACTCCAGCCATCTCCACGGCCACCCCATCTCGGCCCCATGCTGTCAGGGTCCCACGAGCTCCCCCCTCAGGCTGCACTACACCGTCCCCCTCCCACCCTTCCTGGAGTCCTCTGCTCATCTCCCTGTGACACTCAGAGTTCCCAGGGCCACAGCTAAGCCCAAGAGTGTCTCTGCACAGTGGCTTCCTGGAGGAGGTGGGGCCAGACTGGGGTGACCACGCCTCCTCCAGCCTAAAGCCTGCTTCCCTAACATGTCCCCCTTCTCAGGAGCCCCACCAGCCCCGCTTCATGCTTCCACTAAAGCAAGCCCTGCCATCTCTGCGGGCCTGTGGGCACGGCAGCCCCTCTGCCTGAAACCAGTCAGTCAACCCACTAGTCAACGCATGCATTCTTCCAGTGACACTTAGCTCTTCCTGTGTGCCAGGCAGTCTTCCAGAAAGCAAACAAAAATTTCTAGAATGAAATAAAATTGCCAGGCAAACAAAGTGCCCGCTTTCAGGAAGCCCACATTCTAGCGGAGAAGGCAGCAAACACCCAAACCCCATATCCCGTGGAGGCCGGGGGTCAATTCCAGGAGGGGCTGTGGGAGAAAGGCCATGAGGGGAAGGCTGGCAGCTGCAGGAAGTGAGTGAGCAAGTAAGCACAGAGGGAGCAGAACTTTCTGGGCTGGGGGGCAAGTGAAGACTCATCTGGGTGGTCAGGACAGATGGGGAGACAGGAGCCAGCAAGGCTGGGGGTTAGAGGACAAGCCTGCTGGCACTCTGAGTAAGCTAGGAAGCCACTGGGGTTTAAGCAGAAGAGTGACGGTCTGATTCATGGGTGTGGAGGGTCACTCAAGCTGCTGTGTAGAGAGACCATGAGCAGCGACACGGAGAGAGTAGGCAGATGGAAGGCCTTAGAAGGGGTCTAGAAGAAACATGAAGATGGAGGCGTGGACTGGGGGCAGTGGGGCTGGCAGGAGCTGGTCAGCTCTGGACCTGGTGCGTGCCCATGCACTCCCTTTCCTGCTGCCTACAGCCTCGGCCAGCCTGACCTTCAATGTCCACTCAGACCAGGCCACCTCCTCCCTGGACAGGTGCAGCCTGTCTTCCCAGCCCTGCCTCACCCGCCTCAGGACAGACACCGAGTTGTCTTGCCTCGGTCTCCCCAGGCCAGAAACAGGCAAGGAGGGGATGTTTCACAACATTTACGCAAGAAATGTGGGCATCTTCCTGTCAACCCGAGAGAGACTCATTACCGTTAATTACTGAGATGATTATTTCCCAAGAAGGACAGGAAGCCTTGGTAAGGGAAGGGAGGGAATTTGCCGATTGCCAAATGAGGGACAGAGCTGGGAACTGACCTCAGCTACTCGGGCCCAACCCCAATCCCCATCCACAGCACACACTTTTGGGAGTCCTGGGGGCGGCCAAGAACATGCAGTTATCAACAATGAAGTCTGCAAGTCACGGAGCGGAATGACCCGATGGCATTGTGCGACCTTAGGGTAATGCCTGATAAAGAAGCAGGTTGAAGGCTATGGTTCAAGGCCAACAGGGGCTTTGGTCCCCAAGAATACCCAGGGCCACAGTGGGGTCCCCAAGTATACCCAAGTGCCAGGAGGCATCTTGGCGGCTGCTGAGCCTGGGTTGGACTCCCAGGAGAGCGTGGGTCTCTCTACACTCGCCTGGTGGGGCCCCAGAAGCCCAATCACCCTCATCCTTGTGCATCCAGGGTGTGAAGCCTGGTCTACACAGGGAGGAACCCCACCAGGAGACCCTCAGGGCCCCTCTAAGTCCAGGAGGCATTGAGGCTGAATCCCAGTTCTCTGGATGAGCTCTCTCTTTGGCTCACTTTTCTACTAAAAGCAAGAAACTAGAATATTGGTCTCTGGGGACCAAGAACCAGGCTGCAATTATTCACTCGTTTTGTGCCTTCCTTTCCTGTAAACATTTCCCCTTTTCACAAGCTGATAAATTTCTTTTCCCAGAAACTCTGAGAAAAGGGCCTCTGGCCCAGGCTGGGCACAGAGCGTGTCATTCAGGGCTAAAAATCACCAGCTGCTCTCTTGGGGCACTGGGAAGTGGAGGGCTGAGGCCACATCTCGGAGGGAGGGGTGCAGGCTGGATGGGGCACGGGGTCATCCCAGCATAGATACGAGCTGGCCTCCCTCGAGTGTGAACACCAAGCCTGCACTGTGCGTCCAGCAGGCTGGGTCATCCCTGTCCTCCATTACTGGCTATGGGGAGAGCCACCTCTCTCTTTCCTCACAGCCCCACAAGATGAAGCCCAAACTCTGGAGCCCCCAGCCAGGACCAAGTGCTCTGTCCTCCATGAACATCCGTCCTCCTGGCCCCAGGGCCTGGGCCTCAACATGGCCACACCCATGTGAAATGCCCTTCTTTCCATTTCTGCTACTGAAGTTCAGCTCTGCCTTTGGGGCTCACCCAAAGGCAGGTCCCTTCCTGATCCCTCCCTGCACCAGTGTCTCAGGGACATGCCCCTGACATGCCAGATGCCCCAGGCCCGGCCTCCTGGCTCATGATGCTCGTGCACCCGGGAGCTTTTCTCCAGGCTCTCGCAGAGGATGTGGGCGTTGGTTAGCTGCCAGCCTGGTCACTGCCTTACAGAGGATAAGAGGACCACACCGGGCAGACTCGTCCGGGACCACAGCTATTTCATGGGGACTTGGGTGCAGACACAGGTCTCTCAGTCACCAGTGCGAGTTCTCTGTACACTATAAGGCTCCTCCTCTGCACACAAATCCCCGGCCCGCCAGATGACCGGGTGCACAGAGTAACCAGCTGCACAGCGCAGCCTGCCCTGCGGGGCTGGCAGGCTAAATGGGGAGCTAAATTGCCCAGTGACTTCATCCCATTTTCACCACACAGCATTGACCGGTCTGCCCTCTGTGGCCCAAAGAGCGTCAAGCCTAACGGGAAAGGATGAGGGCACCGAGGTGAGGATGGATGCCTGTCCCCACAGGTCGGCTCTGCTTGTTGACAGAAGGGGCGCGCAGCACACACTCAGAAAATAGGGCCTTAATCACAAAGTCGATCGCCTGATTAGGAAAGCAGAGCCGGCCCCGCGGCAGCTGTGCCCGGAGCCCGGCCTCCAAGGAGGCTTCTGTCAGGCAGCTCTGAGCCCCACGTCTGTCTACCTGTGTGCTTGGGTGTGTGTGTGCACACGCATGCACATGTGGAAAGGCACACATCTGTGGGACGAAAAGGCACGTGTGTGTGTTGGCTTCAGGAGCTCAGTGTGGAATATGCTTCCAAGCCAACACAAGTCATTATAAATCTTACTCGAGAAACTATCACGAAGCTCCTTCAGGGAAACCAAAAATTATTTTGAGGCAATAAAAGTCAAAGTCTGTCATGCCTCTGAAGTCATATAAAATGACCGTATAATCATTTCCCCCTAAACCGCAGATGTGATGTGCCTCGAACCCTCTGCAGCTCCTGCAGGGCCATCCCTCAGCTCGCGTGTGACATGCGACCCCACACGGTGCCCCCCATGCCAGCTCATCTTTGGCTGAGCCCCACAAACTCAGGTTCCAGCCACCCGAGACCTCTTCCATCTCTCTGAACTTGCCACCTTGATCCCTCACCTTCCACAGGCCCCCGTCTTGACCATCTCTCAAAATTCAGTTCCACTGCCACCTTGTCTGCGACGTGTTCTCTTGCTACCTCATGGTCAAAACTAAACATGTTCATCTTTTCTATGGGTTTCTGTTTCAGAGTTCAGCAGACAGTCTTCCAACTGTCTGTCTGTGCATCTACCACCCTCAGACCACGTGCTTCTTGGGCAGTGCCGAGTGGGGCACCCTGGGACCTGTGCCCCTTGGGCGGTGCCGAGCTGGGTCTGGCAGGTGCCCGGTGCTCAGTAAATGTCTGCAGAGTGAATGAGGAAGGGCTCTATTTTCCTTAAATGTTCCCAAGACAGTTGTTAAAATTCCCTGGTTCTGGTTCCAAACCAGCCCCAGAGAAGACAGTGTAGCTGTTTACCCAGCGTCTTCTCTTCCTGACCTTGTAGGGGCTCAGTAAACACTTCCTGGGTGAGCGAATGAATGAATGAATGACTTTACCCCGGTACTAATGAATAAGCTATCATCCTGGCCCTGAGACTTCTTATATATTTGCATGCACTTTGGTGAGACAAAATCATGTCAGAACAGCTGGAGTGAAAGAGACTCACTTCCCGCCAAGAAGGAGTAACAGGGACAGCCTTCCCCTCCCCCGGCACAATAAACCAAAACAAACCAAAGCAAATGCAGACACAATACATGAAACAATGGGTTTCAGGACTGTGGTCATTAGGCCAAAAAGTGCAGTGGTCCCTGAGAGATGAGAAACAAAGGAAGTGAGCCCCATGCCACTGCAGCTGATGGCCATGAGTTTCTGGGCCCTAACACAGGAGCTGGGGGCCTCGGGACCCTGAAGACTCTGTGAGTGGTGGAGATAGAGCTGAGAGTCCAGCGAGATGATGGCAGCTACAGCTTACAGGAAAGAATACCAGAAAGAAGAGAGGGAGAGTGAGATGAGGGAGAGACTTAGAGAGCTACAGAGTGTCCCCTTAAGTATTCAGCAAAATACTGAAAGTATCCAGGCTGGTGAAGGACCACTGATGAGGATTATAGGGAGAAGTGTCTGGCGCTCACAAAGACCCAGGAATGGTGCCGGTTCCCACCAGCCAGGCGACAAAACCTCAGGATTCACAAGGTGGTGGCATAGTTAGAAAGCTCTGGCCTTGTAGTGGGGAGTAATTAGATCGAGATGAAACACCGCTATGGTCTTGCCTAAAAATCTGGAAAGCAAAACCCAAAATGATGCAGCTTTCTAAGTAATAAAATGATATCCCAGAATCTCCAGGATATTTGTATCCATCACCAAGGTAATTGATAATTCTGGCATCCAGTGAAAGATTACTAGGTGTGCAAAGCAGAAAAATATGACTCACAACGAGGAGGATAAAAACCAATCAAAACAGGCCCAGAACTGACACAAATGTTTGAATCAGCAAATGAAGACACTAAGACAATTATTATAACTGTATTCCAGATGTTCAAAAAGTTAAGTAATGACATGGGAGATACAAAAAGACGCAAATCAAACTTCTATCAATAAACTGTACAATATTTGAGGTGAAAATAAACCACATGGGGTTAAGAGCAGACTACACACTGCAGAAGAAGAGATAATCGTCCCTGACGACATTGCAATAGGAACTATCCAAAATGAAACACACAGGAAAAAAAAATATAAAAAGAACATCAGTGAGCTCTTGGAAAATTTCAAGTGGCCAAACATATCTATGATTGGAGTCTCTTGAAGGACAGTGGAAGGAGACAGAAAAAATAATTGAGAAATAAAGGCCAAAATTTTTTCAAAATTGATAAAAACTGTAAACTCCCAAATCCAAGAAGCTAAACGAACCCCAAGCAAAAGAAATATGAAGCTACACCAAGGCAAACTATAATCATATTGCTCAAACCCAGTGAAAAAAGGATTTTTAAAGAAAAAATCTTAAAAGCAGTCAGAGGAGAAAGGACAAGTTCCATATAGAGGAACGAAGACAAGAATGACAGCGGTGTCTCGTCAGAAACAATGTAAGAGAGGAGACGGTACAGCAACATCTGAAAGTGCCGGGTGGGGTGCAGTGAGGGACTGCTAACCTAGATTCAAATCCAGGAAAAAACAACTCTTTCAAAAACTAGGGTGAAATAAAGACTTTTTTTGGAAATACAAAAGCAGAAGGAATCCAGCAGCAGCAGACCTGCACTATCA
The DNA here is from genome assembly GCF_041296265.1 of Equus caballus. Taxonomy (NCBI): domain Eukaryota; kingdom Metazoa; phylum Chordata; class Mammalia; order Perissodactyla; family Equidae; genus Equus; species Equus caballus. Next base: position 94,350,049 of record NC_091692.1, read on the forward strand.
GAAATGTTAAAACGGGCCAGCTGGGTGGCATAGTGGTTAAGTTCGTGTGCTCCACTTTGGTGGCCTGGGATTGATGGTTTTGGATGCTGGGGGCACATGTATACACTGCTCATCAAGCCATGCTGTGGCGTCGTCCCACATACAAAATAGAGGAATACTGGCACAGATGTTAGCTCAGGAACTATCTTCCTCAAACAAAAAGAGGAAGATTGGCAACAGATGTTGGCTGAGGGCCAATCTTCCTCACCCTGCCCCTCCCCTGCAAAAAAAAAACAAAGAAAGAAAAAAGAGAAATGTTAAAGTCTTTTAGGCACAAAGAAAATGACACCAGATGGAAACAGAGATCAATAAGGCATAGGAAATAGTAACTATATGCGTAAATATACAAGATTTTTTTTCTTATTGAAATATCTTTAAAATAATAATGTTTTCTGGGGTTTATAACATATACACAAATAAAATGTATGATAACAATAGTATTAAAACTCAGAGAGAAGAATTGGAACTCTACAATTATAAGGTCCTTAAAGTATCCATAGAGTTGTATAATGTCACTTCAAGACTGTAATAAGTTAAAGATGTAAACTCTAAGACAGCCACTAAAATGATAAAACAAAAGAATTATAGCTATAAACCTACAAAGGAGATAAACTGTCTTTGTTCGCAGATGGCACAATTGTCTATGCAGAAAATCCAAAAGAACAGACCAAAAACACCTCCTGGAACTAACGCTTGCAGGACACAAGGAAAATACACAAAGTCAATCAGCTCCTCCAAAAATGCAATTCTTAGGGATAAATCTAACAAAATATGTATAATATCTACATGAGGAAATTAAAAAAACTCTGTAATCAAAGTACTAACTACGTGGAGAGACACAGCACGCTGGTGGGCGGGAAGACTCAATATCAAGATGTCAGTTCTTCCCAACTTGATCGACAGATTCACAGCAATCGAAATAAAAAGTGCAGCAGGTTATTTTGTGGACACTGACAAACGGACTCTAAAGTTTATGTGGAAAGAGAAAAAAAGACCCAGAAAAGCCCACACGATATTGGAGGAAAAGAACAAAGTCCGAGGACTGATGCCACCCAAGTTTAAGACTTACTATCAAGCTACAGTAATCAAGACAGTGTAGTATTGGTGAGAAAAACGGACAGATCAATGGGGGCAGAATAGAGAGCCCAGAAACAGACCCACATAAATAGTCAACTGATCTTTGACAAAGGAACAAAGGCAATACAATGGAGTAAAGACAGTCTTTTCAACACATGGTGCTGGAACAACTGGACATTCACAGGCAAAAAAATGCATCTAGACACAGACCTTATGCCCTTCACAAAAATTAGCTCAAAATGGATTGTGAACTTAAATGTAAAATACAAAACTATAAAATGCCTAAAAGATAACATAAGAGAAAATCTAGATGACCTTGGGTATGGTGATGACATTTTAACTATGACAACAAAGGCATGATCCATGAAAGAAAGAATTGGCATGCTGGAATTTATCAAAATGAAAAACTTCTGCTCTGCAAAAGATACTGAAGAGAATGAGAAGACAAGTCACAGACCGGACAAAAATATTTGCAAAACACATATCTGGTAAAAGACTAATATCCAACATAGACAAAGAACTCTTAAAACTCAATGATAAGAAAACAAACAACCTTATTAAAAAATGAGCAAAAGACCGGAATAGACACCTCTCAGAGAAGATAAACAAATAGTAAATAAGCATATAAAAAGATGCTCCACATCATAAGTCATTAGGAAATTGCTGTCCAAAACAACAATGAGATACCACTACACACCTATTAAAATAGCCCAAATCCAAAATACTGACCACCCAAATGCTGACAAGGATGTGAAGCAACTGGAACTCTCATTCTTTGCTGGCAGGAATGCAGAATGGTACAGCCACTTTGGAAGACAAGTTGGTGGTTTCTTACAAAACTAAACATAGTCTTACCATACGATCCAGCAATCACTCTCCTTGGTATTTACCCAAATGAGCTGAAAACTTATGTCCACACGAAAACCTGCACACGGATGTTTATAGCAGCTTTATTCACAATTGCCAAAACTTGGAAGCAACCAAGATGTCCTTCAGTAAATGAGTGGATAAACTGTTGTACATCCAGACAAAGGAATATTATTCAGTGCTAAAAAGAAATGAGCTATCAAGTCATGAAAAGACATGGGGGAATCCTAAATGCATATCACTAAGTGAAAGAAGCCAACCTGAAAAAGCAACATACTGAATGATTCCAACTGCATGACATTCTAGAAAAAACAAAACTATGAAGACAGTGAGAAGATCAGTGGTTTGGGGGAGAGACGAACAGGCAGAGCACAGAGGATTTTTAGGGCAGTGAATTTCTCCAAACCCATAGAATGCACAACACCCAGAGTGAATCCTAATGCAACCTATCGACTTCGGGTGATTTTGATGTGTCACTGTATGACCATTGATTATAACAAGTGTGCCACTCTGGTGGGGGATGTTGTCAGCAGAGGAGGCTATGCGGGGGTGGGTAGTGGGTTTATAGGAACTCTCTGTACTTTTCCCTCAATTTTGCTGTGAACTTAAAACTGTTATAAAAAATAAAGTCTATTTTCAAAAATGGAATCATAAAAATACTCAACAAACTAAAAGAAGGCACTAAAAGAGGAAAATGGAACAAAGAACAGCTGAGACAGACAGAAAACAAATAGAAGATCTTAGACTTAAGCATACTAATAATCACATTAAATGTTATTGGACTAAATGGAAGTGGACTCAAATAAAAGGCAGAGATTTGTCAGGATAAAAATGAAACAAGACACAACTATAAGTTGCTTAGAAGAAATGCACTAAATATAAAGAAACAAATAGGTTAAAATTGAAAGTAAAGCTGGAGTGAATATTAACATCAGAGCAATTGATATTATGAAGTCACGTATGTTATTTCATACGTAAAGAGGTCAATTCATCAAAAGGACATAAGAATCCTAAATGTTTATGTACTTAATAGCAGAGCTGCAAAATTTGTAAAGTAAAATCTGATAGAACCGCCAATAGAAACAGAGAAATCCATAACTGTAGGTGGATATTTCAATACCCCTCTCTCAATAACTGATATAACAAGTAAACAAAAAACCAGCCAAGGAATAAAAGACTTGGACAACACTATCAATCTGACCTCATTAACATTTACCAATTAACCAATTAACCAAACAGCAGAATATATATTGTTTTCAAGTGCACTTGAAATATTTACCAATACAGACCACATTCTCAGCTGTAAGTTTAAGAGGATTCATGTCATACAAAGCATATTCTCTGACAACAATGACATTATATTAGCAATCAATAACAGAAAGAGGTCTGGACAATCCCCAAATATTTAGAAACTGAACAACACACTTCCAAATAACCCTCAGGTCAAAGAAGAAATTAAATGGGAAATTAGAAATTATTTTGAACTGGGTGAAAATGAAAGCACAATGTACCAAAATTTGTGAGATGCCAATAAAGCAATGCTTACTGGAAAATGTATAGCATTAAATACCTCTTAGAAAAGAAGAAATCTTAAATGTATGATTTCAGCTTCCACTTTGAGAAATTAGGAATAGAAGAACAAATTAAATCCAAAGTAAGAAAAAGAAAGGAAATAATAAACAGCAAAGTGGAAACCAGTGAAATAGAAAACAGAAAATCAATATAGAAAATCAATGGAACCAAGGCTGATTCTTTAAGAAGCTCAGTAGAATTAGTAAATTTTAGCCACACTGATGAGGAGAAGAGAAGACGCAAATAATCAGTATCAGCAATGGGAGAGGTGATGTCACTGCAGATTCTGTAAACTATTAAAAGGAAAATAAGGGGATATGATGAGAAACCTTATTGCAATAAATTTAACAATTTAGACGAAATGTGTAAATTCCTTGAATGACATACCACCAAACCTCACTAACGAAGAAAGAGATGATCGGAATATTCTTTAATATAGCTATTAAAGAAATTGAATGTAGTCAACATCCTTCTCACAAAGAAACTCCAGGCCCAGATCATTTCACTAGTGAACACTACCAAACATTTAAGAAAGAAAGAACGTCAATTCTATACAAACTCTTCCAGAAAACCAAAGAGGGAATACTCCCCAACTCATTCTATGAGTCCAGCATTATCCTGATGCCTAAACCAGGCAGGATCTGTTACAAAAGCAATGACAAACATTCCTTATAAATATAGATGAAAGAATTCTAAAAAAATTTTTAAGGAAATTGAATCCAACATATCCAAAAAGGACAATATATCATTACCAACTGAAGTTTTATTCCAGGACAGCAAAGTTGGTTTAGCATTTAAAAATCAACCAGTGTAAAATTCACCATATTAAGAAACTAAAAAAGAAAAAACCATATGATCATCTTAATAGGTGTAGAAAAAGCATCTGATACAATCCTATATTCATTCCCGACAAAAACCCTCAGCAAACTAGGAATAGAAGAGAACTTCCTCAACTCAATGAGGGTGTCTCTGAAGACCCGCCAACAGCACACTCACTGGTAAATCCCCAGTGTTCCCCTCGGAGCAGGAGCTGGTAATTTGTGCTGTTCTCACCACAGTGCTATAGCAGTGCTATGCAGAAGGAATGACACAAACGCATCCAGGTTGGAAAAGAAGTCACACTGTCTTTATTCTTAGAGGATGTGACTGACTTTGTAGAAAATCCAATGGAATCTATAAAAACAGCTACTACAACTAACTAATATGGGTTTAGGAAGGTTGCAGGATACACGATAAACATACAAAAATCACCTGTATTTCTACATACAAGCCACAAACAATAGGAAATTAAAATGTTAAAAATAATACCATTTACAACAGCATAATGAAACATTTAGGGATAAATCTGACAGATGATGTGCAAGACTGGCATGTGGAAACCATAGAACGTGCTCAGAGAAATCAAAGATGACTTAAGCAAATAGAGAGCTATATAGTGTTCATGGGTAGGAAAACTCAACATTAAGATGTCAGTTCTCCCCAAATTGATCTACATATTCAACATAATCCCAATTGAAATCCCAGGGTTTTCTTTTGCTTTGTAGAAAGTGACAAACTGATTCTAAAATTCCTATGGAAATACAATACAAAAGGCCTAGAAGAGGCAAAATGCCATCTGACTTCAATGTTAATCAAACAACCACAATAACCAAGACTGTGTGGTATTAGCTTCAAGACAAACAGGTAAATAAAATAGAATAGTCCATAAATATACCTGCACGTATATGGACAATTGATTAGTTTTTTTGTGAGGAAGACTGGCCCTGAGCTAACATCTGTTGCCAGTCTTCCTCTTTTTGCTTGAGAAATATTGTCCCTAAGCTAATGTCTGTGCCAATTTTCCTCTATTTTGTATGTGGGATGCTGCCACAGTGTGGCTTGATGAGTGGTGTGTAGGTCTGCTCCCAGGATCTGAACTTGCAAACCCCAGGCGGCCAAAGTAGAGCACGCCAACTTGACCATTACATCACCCCTGTGGGTCAGCGCCAGCCCCAATAAATGATTTTTGACAAATGAGTAAAGGCAATTTACTCAAGAAAAGATAGTCTTCTCAACAAATGGTGCTAGAACAATTAAACATACATAGTCTACAATGAACTTTGATCCATACCTTGAACCACATAAAAAAATTCACTCTAAATGAATCACAGACTCAAATGTAAAATTGAAAACTATAAAACTCTTAGAAGAATACACAGGGAAAAGAATCTTTGTGACCTCAGGTTAGGCCAAGATTTCCTAGATGTGATACCAAAATCACACTCTATAAAAAGAAAAAATTGATAAATTAGACTTCAAAATTATAAACATTTCTGTTCGTTGAAAGACACTATTGAGAGAATGAAAAGACAAGTTACAGACTGGGAGAATACACTTGTAAAACAAATTTAATAAAGGACTTTTATACACAATATATAAAGAATTCTCAAAAGTTAATAATAAGAAAATAACCCAGTAAAATAATAGGCAAAAAATTCAGATAGACACTTCAACAAAGAAGATACTATGGATGGCCAATATGTGCATGATAAGATGCTTAATGCATCTTAATGCATGATAAGGTGCTTACTCGGTCAGCAGGAAAATGTGAATCCATGCTACAGAGAGAGGCTGCTTCACACCCATTAGAATAACAGAAGCTAAAATGACAGATGACGTCATGTGCTGGCGAGGATGTGGAGCAACTGGAACTCTCCCGCACTGCTGCTGGGGGTGTAAAATGGTGCAACCAGTCTGGAAAACACTTTGGCCGTTTGTTTAAAAGACACACACACACCCCTCTCATGTGATCCAACAAGTCTGCTCCAAGGCAGTGGCTCCCCATAAATGACGGCACGTGTCTATATAAAGACTTTTACATGATGGCTGTAGCTGCTTTATTTTTAGTAGCTAAATGCTGGAAGCAAGTCAAATGTCTGTGGACAAGTGAACAGATAAGGAATATCATGGCATGTGCATACAATGGAATGCTATCGGCAAGAAAAAGGAACAAACTATTGACACACTCAACATAAATGAACCTCAAAATGAAAGACACCAGTCACAAAAGAGTAGAGAATGTAAGAACCTACTTACGCAAAACTCTAGAATGTGCACCTAGCCTACAGCGACAGAGAGCAGATCAGCGATTGGAGGCGCATGGGGACGGGCAGGAAGGAGGCTTCGTGGAGGAGCAAGAGGAAACTCGAGTGACCACAGCTTCACCAGTGTACACATTTGTCCAAACTTATCAAATTGCACACTTCAAATATGTTTAGTTTATTATGTGGCATTAGACCTCAACAAAGCTGCTGAGAAATTCAGAGACTGAGTCAACCAGGGCGCCGACATTCACTTTTATTACCAGCACCAGGAAGGCCCTGCCTCTTCTATGAAAAAGCATCGAAGTGACGGGAAGGAGTACAGCCAGGGCCTGGGGGAAAAGCTAGTCACTGCTTAATTTGAATCGAGGAGGAAAACTCTTGTTTACAAGTGGTTGAGCTGCTTCCTGTCTGTGTTACAGCGGAGCAGAGAGGGGACTGGAGGGGAGGGCCCCAGGGGGGCGGGCTTTGCTGTCACTAGGGGCTTTCATCCTCATCACAGCTCTGAGGACGAGGACCTCGGTTACGAGACCTGACTTCTTCCCCAGGTTGGGTCTCACTGCCAACCCCAGAGCAGAAAAGGGCATCATGGAAAGCTTAACTATAAACGGGCCAAGTTAAAGACATTGATACATGTTTCAATTTTTTCTAAATTTATCAGGTTAATAGTAAAAGAAATTGGTGACTAATTAATGTCAACTTTAAACGTGTTTTTCAAATCAACTTCATTGTTTTTAAGCTGTGGATCTTAACACTTCCCTGTTTGGGGCCAGGAGCTACCTGCCTATTTGCACACGGGCCAGTTTCTGCCCAGGGACCTCCGTGTGCTCACCGGGCCCCGTGGGAAAGCTGCTCCACAGTGTGACTGACTTGGATCAGCCTGTGACTTCACAGCTGCACCTCAAGGTGTGCCTGGTAACATCGGGGTCAAGACCTTGATGCTGCCTCACTCCATCATCAGCACCAAACAAGCAGGGGGGGGGCGGCCAACAGAGCTTTGGAAGGCATGGAGGCTGCTGGGAGGTGAGAGGAGGGCCCGCCCACTGTAGGCACTCACCCTCACCCCCGTGGGGTTCTCCTTTGCTGCCAACCCCTTCCCAGGTATGGCAGAGGGCACTGGACTCAGAGCCAGATGGCCCAATCCCAACCAGGCCCTGGCCCTCCTGGCCATGTGACCCCAACAAGCACACTGCCCAGTCCACGGCCATGCCCATCACAGGACCTCAGCAGACCCACCATTTGCCCTCCCTGAACCTGTTTCTGCCGAGCACTACAATGGTGGTGACAACACCTCCTCCGACAGGACCCCACCCAGATCACAGATGCGAGTGTTCCTAGAGGAGCCTAGTGTGTGGCAGACCCTCCCAGCCTGGCCTCCTGTGAGGCTTCACACCCAGAGCGGCCACCTTGTCTGCTGGAGGAGGGGATGGGAGTTAATTTAAAATTTAACTTGCTTTCCTTTTCCCAGAGGGAAAAGGAGTGGAAACAGGTTTCTAAAAATAGCCTGGCCTGTCAAAACTGTTAACCATCAGGCAGGGCAAAGATGGGCTGCTCAGGGAGAGAGCACAGCGAGGAGCAGGGAAGACTCCTGGCTCGGGACGTTCCTGCTGCTGGCACTCACCTGGCTCAGCCGGCCAGGGGGCGGTCCACAGTCCTGGGGCCGAGAAGGCCGCCAGGCGATGCCATCAAAACCCGGTGTGGGTACTCCCGACAACCACTGGCACTGTAGAAGTCATGGTAAGGGCCACCTGGATCCTTCCTGGGCCACCTGGCTGGCCCCAGGGCATGAGTTTTACGCACACTCTCCCTCCCTCGCCATCCCAGCCTCACTGAGTTGGGAGCCACGATGACCCCAGGCTTCATGGGAACAGACTGAAGCTCGGAGAGAGTGGGAGCCTCTCCCAGGGTACCCAGTTGGCCTGAGGCTGAGTGGGCCGCAAATCCAGCTCCCCTCTCACAGGTCCTAGGGCGGCTGTCCACGTGCAGTGGTGGTGGCTGTGGACGTTCCAGTAGGGGCCTGTGCTGGGCCTGGGCTCCATTCACTTCCCATCCTCCTCTCCAGGGAAAGAACAGACCCAGCAGAGAGGTAGGTGGGAAGAGAGGGGGGAACCCCAGGGTAGTTTCAAACCACTCATCCGGAGTGGACAGAACTCACGACCCACAGCCCTCGCCCCACACAAGGTCAACCATCATGTGTAAGCAGATTAACCCTTAGATCATACCCTAGGCTGCCCACCTTCCTGGGGCTTCCAGGTGGGCCCTGATCCCAGGGCTCCACAAGGGACAAAACCACATCCAGGGGCCAGGCTGCCAACACTCTGCAGCTTAGAGCAGAGGGGTTTGGAAGAAGAGTCCAAATGAAGAGCATTTTGTTTTAAGAAAGTCAAAATACAAAACATTTGATTCTGAGAAATTTTCTATACACTAAGATGCAAAAAAATCATGGGAGTTAAGAGCACAGTACAGCTAAAATCAGCATGAATGTTAATCTAAACATCAGAAAATTATAAAAACGCACCAGAAATATCGAGCCTGGAGCTCTTGTGTGGGGAAGCGCATGGCTCATTTAAGCATTTGTTCCCATCAGCTCTGCTCCTCTGTGGGCACCACAGCCTCCTCACAGGCATGAGGACAGGGCCAGCACGGGACCTCAGGTGAGGGCTTTTGCAGAGCTGTGCTGCCACGGGCAGAGCGGGTAAGGTCACACAGTCTCCCCTGCCTGGCCCCCAGGCTCGCTGGAAGCTTTGTGGATATGGCTGAGGTGTGCACACTGCCCAGTCCACGGCCATGCCCATCACAGGACCTCAGCAGACCCACCATCACAGGCTAGTTTAGACTCAGCCTCATCACCCCTAGGCTACTCAAATTTGAGCCCAGCTGAGCCACACTACCAGGGGGAAGAGCTGCATGCCTCGCTGAGGGCTTCCTAGAGGTCCTGCATTTTCTGGCCATCACCCAGTGCAACCTCGAAATGCCTGCATCGTCAGGATCCTTGTGCCCATCTGAGGTGGCTGGAGAAGGGGCGGGTCAATATGAAGCCGCAGCTCCCCCAGCTGGTGGGGGGAGGCAGCGTAGGGGGCAAAGGCCCCTGGGGCCCAGGCACCCAGACCTCCCTTTTCCAACTGTCCACACCGCCTCCCACCCTGGCCGGACGTAGCACATGCTCCTGGCTATCTGCTCACTCCGTCTCCTGGGCTGCAAGGAAAGGCGAGCACACCTTTGACGTGGCCCCAGAGGGAGGCAGGTGGTGGCAGATGGGGGCGGTTTGCAACACTGAGAGATTCGTGTTATTGAGGGAGGACAGAAAGGTAGCCTTATTGAGCAAGATCTCACCTCTGGGCCGAGCACATCCATTTTATTAACAGGCCTCAATTGGAACATTTGGAATCAGTAATCTGATTAAGGAGGGCTCCGCTGGCGGCCCTCTCCTGCTTTCTCCCCTCTGCCACCCCTCCCAATGCAGGCAGGACATTTGGTGTGGATCATCTTTCTCAGTAATGGGGTTATTTGGGGCCTGGCCGGCTGGGGAACATTATGACATGTCGCTGCTGAACTGGGACAGCAGGTGTTTGTCGATGCATCTGTGGAAAACGCTCGCAGCACAATCTCTACATCAGGACACACACACGGGCAAGGACACCGGGAAATTGAATCTTATTACTAATTAATGGCTTTAATGCCTATGATTAGGCCTCAAACACAGTCTCTTTTCCCAAAGATAAGTTTAGCCCTGTTTGAACAGGAACCCAAGTGCTCTGCTAACGCTGACGCCAAAGAGCTCAGCTCCACTAATCAAATTCAGAAGTTCTGAATCGACCGCCTAGATTTTCAAAAACTGTGATCTGAGAGTAAATGACACAAGGAGGGCTGCTTTGTTCTCCAGCAAGAGGTGCCATGGGGCGGAGTGAAGGAACATAGTGTGGGGTACCAAGATCCGGGAACCAGCACTTGCTGGGCGCGCCCCGAGTTCCAGGCCCTGCAGCTGGCGCAGAGGGAGGCCGGGGTCTCTGCTCTGGGGCTCAAGGTGCTGGGAGCATTCCAAAGGGTGCAGGGTGCATAGCAGGGGTTCTAGAAGGGGGAGAGAGAGTGGTTCTGCCTCCTCCCAGCCCTGGGGACACTTGATAATGTCTGGACACAGTTTTGGTTATCATGTCTGGGGGAGGGGTGCCACTGGCATCAAGTGAGTTAAGCCCAGGGGTGCTGCTGGACACTCCACACGGCACAGAACTGCCCCCAACAAAGAAGTCTGTGGCCCTAAACATCCATAGTGCTGAAGTACAGAGACTTCGATGCAGAAGAAGGACACAGGGCTTGTAGGGAGCACGCGACACATCCTGATGAGAAATGGGTCCCAGATCTTCCGGGGCTGGCCAGCCGCAAGCACCCTCTGCAACCTGCACACATGCACTCATGCACAGGCATGCATGCACATATGTGGGGTCTGTGTATGTATGTGTGCGTGTGCAGGAGAGCAAGGTCCCAGTGAGCCGAGCAGCAGCCTGCTGGTAGGAGCCTGGGCATGAGGCTCGAAGGGCAGCCTGGGGCCAGGACACAGGAGCTGGGGTCACCAGCCTGGGGGTCCTGCTTCTCCTGTCTGTGAAGAGGCCCCCATTCCAGCCCCTGCACAGAGCAAGACCTCAGCATATCGCACCCACGTGGGAGGTAGGTAGCAGGAGCTCAGTGGATGCAGGCCTGGGACCACCCCCATCCTCTGCACGACACAGTGCAGAGCTGGCATTCACGGGCCAACTAGAGCTGGTATCAGCTGCACCACCTCTGGGACAAAGTGCCTCTTTTGTGGGACTTTAAATCCTATTTGTCCAGAGACTACAATCAACAGCAGTTGAATAAAATCATCGTTCACAGGAAGCAAAGAGTGACAAAGGGCTTCCTGATGCCATCATCTATCAGGGGCCCAGGAGCTGGCTATTGGGAGGGCAACTCCATAGCATAGCTCCCAGTGGCCTCAGAGCCAACAGGACTCTGGGCTGCCTGGGCTGAGTGAGTCACTGGGTCTGGCTTTGCAGTGCACTGTGCACCCAGCCAAGGGTCCAAGGCAGCCCAGCTGACAAGGGCGGAGAAGCCATGTTCAAATCCTACCTCTGCATGTACCAGGTTGTGTATCAGACACTTAACCTCTCTGAGCCTCAGTGTTCTCCCTCTTCAAATGGGGACATAATTCCTACCTCCTAGGGTTGCTATGAAGACTAAGCTGGGTGAAGGGTGCAGGGTCCCACCACAGAGGGAGCATCTTATGGATGGGGCTCTTCTGTGACTTGCCCAAGGGCCCAGAGCTGGTTCTGGGGCAAAGCGAGCTTTCTAAAGGCAAACCTGACCACGTCCCACTCTGTCAAGGACCCTCAACAGCTTCCCTTCCTCTGCAGGACAAAGTCACGGCCAGGTTCTGGCTGCCCTGATGCAGCTCAGCCCCCAGACGCACCATACTTGCTCCTCGCTCTGCGCCCGCTCTGTCTATCCTGGGGGCCCCTCTGCACAACATGTCATCCCCGCATGGTCTCTACACCCTGTGCAGCGGCACCACCCCGGCTCGCTCTCAGACAGGACGCCTTGCCATGGCACCCCCATCAGACAGGACCCTTTGCTGCTGATTCCTGGAGGGAGGAGCCTGCACTCCCCGCCTCTCAAAGCCCCCCGGCCTCAGTGAACCAGTCACAAAGCCCCACGGGCAGGGCCCCTGAGGGCCAGGCATGACCGAGGGTGTGCATGTTCAGAAGCAGCGCGTGTCCCCGTCCTGCTCAGGCAGCTCCCAACTGGAGAGACGGCAGTTCGTCCTACCGATCGAGCCTGAAAAAGGAGACGGGACTATGTGGGGGAGCACCTGAGCACTGCATTCAGGACCGCACGGGTCTTCTGCATCTTGCACCCGGAGCCTCTGTGCCCTCCTTTCCTGTTACCCTCTTGTCTATGAGCACAGGTTCCACCACGTGGCCCACAAGCACCCCCCCAATGCAAAGCTTTGCACACCCCAAACGTTCCTCTCCTTCCTTCCTGCAGGTCTCCCATGACAGACTTTCCCTGATGAGCCGGCCCCAGCTCCCTTTTCTTCATTGTGCTTGGCGCCCTTGGACAGACATCCCTCGTGTCCTGCCTGTCCCCCAGCCCTCTGGAAGTGAGCTCCAGGAGCTCAGAGACTTGGTTTGGCTCATGGCCGTGTTCCCAGCACCTGGACGCCCACCTGACACGACCCACAACAACCCTCCCAGTGGGCACCGCCACAGCCAACCCCTCCTGCTCACCCTGGCCGCCTCCAGCTTTCGCCAGCACAGCTGTCGTGGGGCACTTGCTGCCCAGGGAGGCCCCTGACTAACACACAAGTCCAGCAGCGTTGTCCAAGGTTGCTGTCAAATCAGGTATATCAGGAAAAGAGGGTTCCAAACAGCGACGCCCCTCGTCACGTGGAGGACTTCCTCAAGCCTTGACTACCAAGGGACAGTGCGCCCCACAAGGGGCTTGGTTAACATGCAGCATCCCAAACACAACTCAATGCCAGGCTCTCCTGAGACATATTTTGTGAACCCACCCAGTGACCATGTGCTCCCCAGGAGCAGGACGATGACTTGGCCATCCTCTCCAGGCTGGCTCCCAACACAGAGCCTGCCACCATGTCTCCCCAGGTCCTGCAGACCATGCTTGCCCCTCTGTTCTCTCTCAGGTCCGGGGCCGGCACAATAAGGGAGGCGATCATCTGCATCACTGGGCAGATGCTGCTTCTGCCTGGGAGCTCTTGGTGGCTGAGCCTCAGAGGGTCTGGCAGGGGCGAGTGCTAAATAAAGACACACAAAATGACTGTGCAACCTCACGTTCCAAACGAGCAGCACTGAATCGCTGAGAACTCACTACGCTTTTAAGGCTGTTCACGAGGCTGTGTCCATCCCGAGAGTGATCTGACGTGGGACCCACGGCCTGAGGAAGCACATCTGCTCCTCTCCGAAGCCTGGGTGAAGAGAGCAAGGGGACAAAGACGGGACCCAGGATTTATGAAGTACCTGCTATGTGCTGGACACTTCTCATCCCCTAACTCACTGGTTTTCTCAGCTCCCTGGGAAGAAGGATTGGGGGGGGGGGGTCTTCGGGAAGACATAAGACAATTGCCATGTACAGAAGTTGATTCTTTATACCTAGCTGGGCTCTTATGCCCGAGGCTCAGGGGGTGAAGCAGCCTGGTCCAGGTCTCCACAGGCCATGGTGGGACAGGGATGGGGGCCCAGGTGTCCTGGCTCCAAGGCAAATCCTTTTCTTCTTTGCCAGGTTTGCATCCTGTCCATGACCCCATCTACCCAGCAATTATGACAGGAGAAAGGCCACTGCTGAGAAGTCGGGAGAGATCGGCTGCCACCCCGCATCTGCAGTGACCCCTCCAGGGGCCCTTCAGCAAGACACCATGCTTCTCCTGGACACAGAGATCTCAACTGCCCAGAAGAAGGGGGCGTTGGCCAGATAATTCCCCAGGGACCCTTCCAGCTCAAGCAGCCTGTCCTTCCATGATTCAAGCATAGCTTTCCCCTGGGCCTCACAAGGCTTAATTGCCAGGCAATGCAGCTGATAGGATCTGTAATCAAAGCTGGGTAGGAGGGGCGGTGGGGGTGGTGGGAGAGGTGAAGTCATCAGTAAGTGGACACTTTGATGAGCACTTACACCATCATTTAGCGTCTGAAAGCATCCTTTTCAATTATCTGAAAAACAATCCACAAACTAACCTGAAACACAGAGCACACAAAGTGTGGGGAAGCCATCAGAGCTGATGATGCTCGCCTGGCCCCGGTGAGATGCAAGAGGTGGGAGGCACATCTTTGGAACTGAAAACCAGCCATGCACGAGCCAATTACCACTCCAAGATGGATCCTAAAAACGGCACACAGAGCAAAGAGGGAGCCCAGCATGGGGACGCTCAGGGTCATTTGCCCGCGGTGAACAGTCACTGAGCAAACCCAACAGAGGAGGCGGTGGCTAGGCTCAAACTACTGTCTATAAGGACCTGACACACTCAGTACAAGCTCGAGACGGGCTTGCTTGGGACATGTCTTTCCTTTCCATGCTGCTCACAGGGATATTCACAAAAGCCAGCCCATGAGCAGAGCCCTGGGCTTCTCGGGGCGCTCAGAGCCCAGCTCTGCACTGTCTGGGGGGTCCCCCAGGTCACTCAGTGATGCTGATCCTCAGGAGGGGACCCGACCTCAGTCACCTGGTAGGTCGGTTCCAGTCTCAGGCCCCCGATTCTGTGGTGGATGCTCAGGAGGGTGCAGGAGACCAGAGAGGGCTGCTGTGCTCACCCAGATGAGAAGATGAGGATCTGAGCTACAGCAGCGGTTGCTTCCGATCGCTGATCTGTTTCGTTTTTTTCAGAGCGGGGTGGTAGGGAGGGCTGGAGGGGTGCCGCCCAAGGTGTGGCTATCTCAGGAGCTCTGCTCTGAAGGGGTCAGCCCTGCCAAGGGTATAATTACCCCTGATCCACTTGAGACTGTGTGAGCCAGTGCTCCGACAGTTATCTTCTGAAACTCCGGATCCTGGACTTCCCTTTCATAAGTCAATATGGGAACACGTAAGGGTTTCCTAGGGCTGCGTTAACAGAGTACCACAAACCTGGTGGCTTGAAACAACAGAAGTTTATTCTCTTACAGTTCTGGAGCCAGAAGTTTAAACTCAGTATCACTGGGACGAAATCAAAATGCTAGCAGGGCCACAGTCCCTCCAGGGACCCCAGGGGAGATTCTGTTTCTTGTTTTTTTCCAGCCTTTGGTGGCAGCCAGCATTCCCTGGCTTATAGCTGCATCCCTCCCATCTCTGCCTCCAGGGTCACACGGCCTTCTCCTCTTCAGTGTCACATCATCCTCGGCCTCGCTCTTCTAACAACACATGTGATTGCATTTAGGGCCCACGCAGATAATCCAGGATAATCTCATCTCAAGTTCCTTAACTTAATCCCGCCTGAAAAGACCCCCTTTTTGGGCCACATATGGCCTCATCCACAAGTTCCCAGGGACGAGGACTTGGACATCTTCTGGAAGGCCCTTTCCGCCCTTTGTGCAGGTACGGATAACTCTGTAGACACGCACACCCATCAAGCGTGGCCCCTCAATCTGCCTGAAGCAGCATTCTCACTGGCTTCCAAAGGGTCCATGTCCTCTCAGAGGGCTCTGTCAGACCTGTCTCCTCGCTCCTCATCATCACCATGAAACACTACACCATCTCCAACCATCCACACCGAGCCCCGGAGCAAGGAACATGGAGGGGCTCCCGTGAGCTCTTTCTTAGAACAGCAGCAAGAACCACCTACTGGGACTAGCGGTGGAAGGGGTGGAGCCAGGCAGCCTCCTGGAAGGCCTGGTGGCTCTGTGGGGTGGGGCTCAGTCATCCATTCGTCAAATGTTTACCTAGCCCGGCTCTGTGCAGGGCTGTGTGGGGACACTGAGGCAAACACAACCTAATTGCTGCCCTCAGGGCATAACTTCCACTTGTTTGACAGCCTCTGCTGCCTGTACGGCTGTGAGCTGTGGGGTCCCAGCACGGCACTCAGCACCTCTGCATCTCTGTTCTCTAGTAACCACCTGACTGGGTGGTCAGCACTGAGCTGATGTGGTTTTGGGCCTGCTTTTACCCTCACCCAGGCAGGGGCTCTGGGCTGGGATCACAGCTTGGCTGTGAATCTTTGGGTCAGCCCTTCCTCTCTGGGACTCAGTTTCCTCATCTGTCCACTGAGGGTTGAGCTAGAGGGTCTGGAAGAGCTATGAAGTTGTGTGGTCCCACCCAACTGTCCTTCCAGGAGGAGAGGCCTCACTCTCCTCCTGCGCAGAGCCAGGTAGGCCGTCCCACGATGGGGATGGGGCCTCTTTCTCTGGCCAGCAGCCATCCCTGGCCCTCCCCTGCTCCTCCTGCAAGTGGGGAATACAGGCTCGTCCCCCCACCACGTGGAGCTCCTACTCGACGGAGGCCTCCACGGAGGCCAATCCAATGACGCTGCAGGGGCCCCGGATTCTGCGGGAACAAAATGAGAGAGGCTGTCGCAATGCGTGCTGCAGTGATGCAGGCTAGGGAGCCCCGGGGCAGAAGAAATGAGAAGTGTGTTCCTGGTGCGCAATGGGGGTTTTAGCAGTTTTATGGAAAAAAGGAGTTTCTTCAGAAGCAAGCTGTACATCACTCTTTCTTTAATAAATGTGCCAAATCGTATTATAAAATGGAACATCTACTATTAATAAGCATTTGTCTATTTACCAAGCACTTGCTCAGGGCCTTCTAGACACACAGACCAGACACTGGGGAAGTTGGAGGCCAAGGGAAGTGAGAAACTGTGGTCTGTTCCCTGAGCTGGGAGCAGAAGTTCAAGCACGTGGCACCAATCGTCGCTGGATTCTGTACCTGGACCTGTACGTGCATGCTGTTCCGTAATCCTCGCAGGGCCCATGTCTGGAAGCTACATCCAGTCACAGGTGATGGAGACCCTGCTGAGCAGTGTAAGTGAGCAGGGCTCATGGGAAGGATGCTGGGGAGCCTCCAGGCCGGGCCCGGTGCAACGTGGGTCCCAGGCAGCTCCCAGCTGCCCTCCTGTCAGCTGGGCAGGTGGCAGAGGGTGCCGAACAAGGGGGGCCAGGAGCACACGATGGGCCTAGGAATCTAGGACACGTGAAGTGATTTTTTCCCCTTTTCCACATTTGTTTCATGGATGAGGCTGGCAGGGCCAGCCCCTGAGACCTTGAGGGCCAGGCACAGGGATGTGGCAGGGACTGGCCAGCTGCCCACTTCATCACATGGGGCTCTCCCTGCCCAGCTACTCTCGGACTGAGAGGAGCGAGCAGGGTCACAGCGCACGCGTGGGGAGCCCTCGCCGGCCAGCTCTCTACGGTTGGGCCATCTGGGCTCGCTCATCCCCACGACAGGTGGATGAAGGTCAGGCTGGAGATAATGATGACAATAGTGACGAGAAGACTGGTGGCTGGAGCAGCTAACGCCTACAGAGCCCTCCCCCAGCCCTATTCTAGACATCTGGAGGACACAAACTCCTCGAGCCTCACACAACCCTACGAAGCAGGTGCCGAGATCACCTCATTTTACAGATGAGGACGGGGAAGCCCAGAGAGGCTAAGTGGCCTGCCCTGGTCACACAAATGGTCTCTGCCTTCCCAACCCCCACAGTAAAATCAGGAAGGAGTAGGTAAGTACGTGAGTAGACAAAGCAGTGGCAAGCATTGACTGACTATTCCGTGCCAGCGAGAGGGGCAAGTCCTTCAGCATCCATTATGCCAGTTGATTCCCCACAGAAGCCAGCAAAGCAGGGGTCTGGCACTGCTGAGATGGGAAAATCCAGGCTCAGAGAGGTTACGTAAGTTTTCTGAAATCAACACAGTAAGGCCAGATTTATAAATGGATATGTTTGCCCCAAAAACCTATGCTCAATGATTATCTTGGCATCATTTCTGCACGGTCCTGGAGCTGCCTCCTTTCTCTCCAGATAAGCAAGATGAGGAGGGAGGGGAGCTTGTGGCGTCTGCATTGCAGGTGATTGCTCACATGGAAGGATGGCTTAGTACCTAGGAATGCGTGACTCTGGCCAAGTCATGGTCCCTCTCTGGTGCTCATGGAAGGGAGGTGTGGGTCACAGCAGATGATCTTTTCACCTTGTAGGGCGAGCCCTCCTCAAAGCCTGGCTTTCGGGAAGGGCATTTTGTCCTAGAAAATCCTATCACTTTTCTGCAACCATCCAGGGCATCAGCTGTTTAGCCAGAGATGTGGCGGCTGCCTCAAAAATACACAAGGCGTGTCCTGAAGCTCCGCAAACCTGCTCCCCGCCCCAGGACCGTTCTCGGGGCTCGTGGTCCTGGGCAAACAGCCCCTGCAGACTCGGTCTGTCTAGGAGGGAGGTCAAGCCTCCGCTCACAGCTCACACTCGCTGGCAGGCGGCACGGCTTCCAAGACAACAATGAACATGAAGCCCTTCACAGAGCTTTCCTGTTTATACGACTTCTGAAAACAGGCTCTCCTTCAATCCCCACTACACGCATGCTCGCAAGCCTGGAGAGTGCCTCTTCCAGAAGGCCTGTCCTAGGTGTGCCTCCTTCCTGGGAGCTGAGCACTCCCACATGGCTGTTTGTTTCTCCCTCCCTCCCACCAGCACCTGAGCTCCCACAGGACTCTGAAGCCCCAGCCTCCGGCACACAGTAGGTAATCAACAGCAACGGTTGCGGTTTCTCAACACCTGGCCCCAAAGTCCATTCTTCTTCTCTTAAAGATTTGTTGGAGGAAAATTACAGTAAGATCCAAATCATAAAACATCCTTGGAGGCCGTCGGTGACCTGCCCGCTCCCCAGCCCCCATCACTCTGCTCCAGCCCAAGGGTCCAACTGTTGGTCCAGGAACATCACAGTTGGCTGTTTCCACCCAGACACTTGGATGTGCTCCCTCCTCGGCCTGGAATGTCCCTCCTGTCACATCCCCTGGCTGGACGTGGCCTTCCTCGGGTCTTTGCTGAGTGTCACCCTCTCAGGGAGCCTTCCCTACCTACCCTGTTTCCAGCCACCTGCTAGCCCTTGCCACCACCTGAGATTTGTCTGTCTGTCCTGGTTTGTCCTCCCTGCTGGAATGTGGGCTCGGAGGGCAGAGATGTGGCAGATTTGTTCACTGCTACATCCCTGGCACGTAAAGGTATTCAATATATGTCAAAAGAATGAATTAAATGGACCGATGACAGGGACAGAAGACGTATTTGTTCTCCGTGGATAATGGACACACGCAGGAAGTGCCTCTCCGAGTCAGGGTTGGCTCCACAGCTGTAGGATGACAGCATGATTTACTATGGAAATGAAGGTTTAGTATGTCGCTATTCTCATTTAAAGAATAGAGCATAAAAGTGATCGAGGATTTGATCACCACTCAAATAATTAAGCCTAGCAATTAAAAATGTCTCTAAGAGGGGGGCTGGCCCCATGGCCGAGTGGTTAAGTCTGTGCGCTCTGCTGCAGGCGGCCCAGTGTTTCGTTGGTTCGAATCCTGGGCACGGACATGGCACTGCTCATCAAACCACGCTGAGGCAGCGTCCCACATGCTACAACTAGAAGGACCCACAACGAAGAATATACAACTATGTACTTGGGGGCTTTGGGGAGAAAAAGGAAAAAATAAAATCTTTTAAAAAAAAAAATGTCTCTAAGAGGCCAGATAAGCAGCAGGACCAGGAGGATGGACTTTGGGTGGGTGTAAGGGAGGCCAGGGCTTCTCCCCTTGCCTGGCTGTGAGTCCCTGGGCCAGTCCTTTCCCTCTCTGGGCCTCTGTTGCTCTTGTTACACAGGGGGTACAGCCACTTCTCTTACGCACAGTGCGCACACACCACAGCGTCTGGTCCACGGTGTACAGAATGTGCTAGTTCCTATCTACAGGCAGCCTAACCCCTTACCCTCTGGAAGTTCTCGGGGAAGCTGTGAAGTCACCTTCTGGCATGGCTGGCGCCAAGTCAGCCTGGAATAATCTAGATAATTAAGTGTGATACCTTACAATCCTGTAGGTCCACTGGCAGAGTTTGTGGCTTATGTGTGTATCAATATATAGTCCACCACGTTTCAAAAAGGATGAAGCAGTCTCATTAGCTAAGAAGTGGGCATTTGATAGGCGCTTGTTAAAGTGTGTGTGGACTAAGATGGAAGCAACCTAGGTGTCCATAGACAGATAGACAGATGAAGAAAATGCAGTCTATCCATACAATGGAATATTATTCAGCCTTAAAAGGGAAGGAAATTTCAACACATGTTATGACACGGATGAACCTTGAAGACAAGGGAGTCCAGGAACCTTGAAGTCCAGGAGGGAGGTCGAGCCTCCTCTCACAGCTCATACCCGCTGGCAGGCGGCCGGGCTCCCGAGGCAGCAATGAACATGAAGGCCTTCACAGAGCTCTCCTGTTTATACGGACTTCTGAAAACAGCCTCTCATTTAATCCCCACAACACACATGCTCGCAAGCCTGGAGTACCACTTCTGGAATGCCCGTCCCAGGCTAAGTGAGATAAGCCAGTCACGAAAGGACAAATACTGTATGATGCCATTTATATGAGGTCCCTAGAGCCGGCAAATTCATAGAGACAGGAAGTAGAAGGTGGTGGCCAGGGGCTGGGGGAGGGGGAATGGGGAGTGTTTAACGGGCATAGAGTCTGAGTTTTGTAAGATAAAAAAGTTCTGGAGCTGGTGGTGATGGTTGCACAAAAATGTGCATGAACTTAATGCCACAGAACTGTACACTTAAAAATGGTTAAAATGGTAAATTTATGTTATGTATATTTCATCACAATAAAAAAAAAGAAAAAAAATGGGTGTGGACTGCATGGAGCTGCAAACAACAGTTGACAGCATCAGACCCCGGAAACGGCTGCAGCCTGCCCTCCTGCCTGCCCCCAGTCCACGTGGTTACAGGAGACCCAGAGATGAAGGAACAAAATCTTCCAACAAATACAGAGGCTGCATACCTGCTGCTTGCCAGGCATTGCTCTAGACACCGGGGATGCAGCAGTTAACAACCACCAACCCCAAGCCAGACAACACACAGCCTCACTCATTCTAGTGGAGGAGGGAGACAAATACAACAACTCAACGGATGCTCCATGAGCCCCCACTGCCTGAAGGCAGGGTCCTCGGCACTGGGCAAAAGCACTACGTTCCGCACAATTGCTGTGACCAGCCTTGCACACCTGGCTTGGAGCCTCCCGGGGCCAGCGTGCAAAGGAAAACCTGAAGGGGATTTGCTGCTTTCTACCAGAAGAGAGGAAACAGACCCATCCTTGGGGAGGAAAGCAGAGCTGGATCCTACAGCAGATGAACCACATGAGACTCCACGTAGGTGACTTCCAATAAGCAACGGGATGGACAGGTTCTCCGTGTTCTCGTAGGGGACACAGAGCCCCCGACTGTTAAATGACTTCAAACCCTTCTTCCTCAGGGGAGACGTTTAAAAGGCCCACTAAATAGCTGGGAAGGCAGACTTATTTCTCAAGAAAGATGTAACGCGCCCTCTAGTTTCTCATCTTGGAGCCACGGCCCCCCAGGAGGACCACACTGCAGCAGGGATTTTTATAACAGTCACTTTGGCAACAATCTGAAATAAATGCTGTCCAAATATGGCATTTGAACTTCAGTGAGTTCACCACATATGAAGGCAAGATGTTCCCCCATGTACCTTTCCCCAGTAAGTCCCCAGTCTGCACACAAAACGTCAGGACCTCACCATTAGCCCCCACCCCCCGGATCGGCAGGAACAGCAGCAGCTCCTTCCCCGGGGACCTTGCACACACGGGCTCTACAGACATTACCTCATCCTCACAACCCGCCACCCAACAGGACAGGAGTCTGCAGTGCAACCAGCATGCGGGGCCTCACCGTGGGAGGCCGAGGAGCTGGAGGAGCTGGCACTGGAGCCATCCTACCACGCCCATCCCGAGCAGTGACATCCCTAGCGAGTTTCACAGGAACTCACTCATCCCTTGTCGGGCCCCTGTCCAGGGAGGGCTCCTCATGTTGGGGGCCCAGAGGCCTGAAGGAACCCAAGTGAGGCACTTCCTAATTGGGCACCCAGCGGGATAGCTGGTGAGGGTCAGACCAGAGCTCTCTCCCTGCCCCCTCTGGGCTCCGACCCACACTGAACTCTCTAGACTCCCCCAAGCCTGCCTGGTGGATGGGGCCCCTAGCTTTCGGCCCAGATGCAGAGCAGGCGTCCCGCAACGTGCGCATTCCCTTGGGAGTTTCTGTGGGTTTGAGGAATATGAGGGTGGTGGGGTGACTGTGTTGCCTTCTTTCCCATCAGTCTGAAAACTCCAGGCCATGCAGAGGCCTCTGGAGACAAACTAGTCCAACCTCCTTGGGGGAGGGGGTGGGGGGGCGGCCCCCCGGCTCAGCTGTTGAGAGCCCACAGACACGGCGGTTCTGCCCCTGGCCAGCCCTGCACACGGGACGAGACGCTGAACCTCCCCGGCCCCGGCTGCATGTGCTCTCACTTGCTGAGAAAACGTTTATGGAGCAGCCAGGACGTTAGTGCCAGGCACTGTATTTGGCAATTTCATCTGCAAAACGGGGCCAACCTTCCCTACTTAGTAAGGATGGTGGATTAATTATTTCTGAGTAGTATACTGTGATCAATAAAACCTTTCCAAATGCAGAGTCCACAAGAGGAGCTATAAAAGGAATGCTCGTGTGGGCAGGAAGGCTGGTACCTCCTGCCCACGTCAGAAAGAAACCACATGCCCAGAAGATCTAGGCCTCAGAGAAGAGTCATTATGTGGTCTGCAATGAGAAGAGCAACAGAGGACATGCTTTCATGTCCCAGGGAGCCCACTTGAGGCTGGACTGCAATTCCAGCCTGTAAGTATCAAGATACAAATGCCTAGTTAACGCCAACTCTGATCACGTCATACCATGTCATGGTCCCTCAGAGGAATCTGCTTGTGTGTGTAGGGCGCTGGAGAATGAAGCTCTAACTCCTCAGCATAACAGTCATGGGTTCCAAAATGCAGCTCCAAGGGAACGGAGCATCAGTGGAAAGCATTCTTGTACCAGGGGTCACACTAGGTACTAAACATAAATGTATGCCATTTAACCCTTACTGTCATCTTTTCACTCATCTACCAGTAAGGAAAACAAGGCTCAGAGAGACTGAATGATGGCCCACAGTCACACGGAGCGGAGGACTTGCTGGCTTTCTTGGCATGGGGTGGGGGTGCTTTCCCTCATGTAAGGTATTAGTGGGATGCAGGTCCTGGCAGATGCTGTGGGTGAGGGGAGATCCTCTCTCTCCCCATCCCTGGAAACTGAGGTGCAGGCATATGGCCTTGGCTTAGCCAACTGGATGTTTCCAACTGGGGCTCCAAGGGAATGACACCAAGGACTCAGGACCTGTAGAACCATTCATAGCGGCAGCAGCAGAGAGTCAGAGTCCAGAGCGAGGAGACACAGGTCACAGCTGAGTACCTGAACCAGATGGTTCCTGGGGTCCTGGCAGCTGCCCAGCCTCCTGAATCCCCTTTCTCAACATCCTTCTAAGACATTCATTCCCTTTCTGCTTAAGTTGGCCAGAAGATGTTTCTGTTGCTTGCAACTAAGAGCTCTGATTTTCAGTTGTCAGCTACAAGAGTCATACCCAGGCCTTTCTCATCAAAAGCCATCCCCTTTCCTCTAGGGTCCTGTTTCTCATGATGGGGACAGAGAAGCCTGCTCGCTCCTCCCAGGTGAGAGAAGCTTGTGGAAAGGGTGGAGGTGTTGGGGGAAATCTTCCTTTAGCCTGACTTTGGAAAGGAGTCAGTGCATTGGTGGGCAGTGGGTGGGGAAGGTCTGTGTGCTGTGTCCTCTGGTGAAATGCTGACGCCTCCCTCGAGGCTGTCTCAGCCAACTGAGGACCCTCAAATGTCAGGCCAGAAGCAAATGATTCACTGAGGGATTAACAGGCCCCAGAGTCTCGGGGATGACTCACTCTCAGTCTTCTTGGATGGTGCATTGCTAAGAGCAGCCCCAATTCTTGTGCTCTAAAAGCAGAAGAAAGGGTGCCACTGAACAACACCTTGAAGAGACCCTGTCCCCCTGCCCAAAGGAGCCCCAACCTCTCTGAAGGGCTGTGGCTTCCCAGGAAGGAACTAGGAGGCTCAGGAAGCCAAGGGTTTCCAGTGTAGGGAGCTGAAGCTCTCCACATGGGGTGAGGTGGACTCAGAAAGCCAACGTGTCAAGAGTCCTTTGAAGAGAAACCATCGTGGCCAAGGCCATAGCAGTGCCAGGAAGCTAAAGGGATCAGAGACCCACCCTGGAATCACGGCCCCCATGACCACACGTTCAAGAGAATCTCTAAACTCCAAGGGGATCAGCTCACAGGGCTGCCCTTGGCCACACTGCTGGCTGGTGTCCTTGGTAAAGTGAAGAGGGGGAAGGGACAGGAGCTTGCTTTACCCAGTCCCTTGTAAAATAGCAGGCACCAGGCCAGGTGCCCCACAAACGTGCCCTTACTTAATCATCACCAAAATTCTGCAAGGAAACCCAGGTGGATACGGGACCTGACACTCACCTGGCGACTGAGGCACTGCAGGTGACAGTGCTTGGGGACTAATGTACTACAGAGACTGAGGTGGTGCTCCACAAAGCCCCAAGGAGGGGCTCTCTCTGCTTGATGCTCCGGAAACCCTTCCTCAGATTGCAAGCATATCGGCTGGTAGTGCCCACGGCAGGTGCTGAGCGGATACAATGTGGGCATCTGATTTGTGGCTGCTGGAGGTGGGGACTGAGTTTTGGCTTTGCCTTTGGTGGGCTGGACTCACCATGTGGAAATTTCCCCACATACAGGAAGGACATTCAAAAGACGTAGGGGCAGGCACAAAGGTGACAAGAGTCCCTACAGGTGGGCATCACGAGTCTCATTTTACACGAGAAAAGGGCAAGAGGCAGAAAGTTTAAGGAGCTTAGCTAAGGTCACAGAGTCCAAGGGTGGCGGATGCACACCTGGGTCCTTTTTTATGTAATTATTATTTTTTAACATCTTTATTGAGATATATTTCACATACCACACAATTGACACATTTAAGGTGTATAATTCCAGTTTTTTAGTATATTCACAGAGTTGTGCAAACATCACCACTGTCTCATTCCAGAACATCTTCATCATCCCAAACCAAAACCCTGTACCCCTTAGCGGTCCCTCCCCCCTCTTCCCTCCCCCTCCCCCGACAAACACTAGGTCACTTTCCGTCTCTATGGATTTACCTATTCTGGATGTTTCATATAAATGGAATCATGCAATATGTAACTTTTTATGTCTGGCTTCTTTCACTTAGCATAACCTTAAACATTCCCCCACATTTCAGCCTCTGTCAGTACTGCATTCCTTTTTATGGCTGAGTAATGTTCCATTGTAGGGATCTACCACATTTTGTTTAGTCCTCAGCTGAGGGACATTAAGTTGGCTGTGTCCACTGTTTGGCTGTTATGCCTGATGCTGCTATAAACACCCACATTCGGGCTTTTGCTGGTCAAATGGTTTCATTTCTCTTCGCCCAGGAAAGGACGTGCCTGGCTTTAAGTCCTGGTGTTCTTGTACCTAACCAAGGTTCAAAACAAGGATGAATCTCCACTGATTGGAATATTTCATCACTAAAAACATTGAATTTGATAACCCTTCTGAGGACAGAGAAACAAAAGCAAAGCCCAGATAATCCACTTCCCTTGTCCCACTTAGCATTCGCCACGATAAGGAAAGACGTGTTACCTGGAACTGTACAGAAGCGTTTCTAAAATTGCCTTTCCAGTACAATCTTGTCCAAAGGCAGACTCAGCAGTTTGCCTACGTTGCATCAGCAACATTTTGACTAAATGGGCACAGTGACGGGAGTGAAATGTCCTCTTTTAAGCATGCCTACAGGCTGGCAGTAAGGGAGCGGGAGCCGAGAAATGGCAGAAACCTTCACGAGTGCCACCGGGCGATTTCCTGCCCCAGAAGGGAGGCAGGCTATGAAATCGCTTTGCACCAGCGAGGCAGGTAGAGGGAAGCCGCCCTGGAGAATGAGTCTGGACAGGTGTCTTCCACTTGGGCTCTTCCCCAGCATGACGCCTGTCCACTGTTAGAGATGCAAAGCTAAGTGGGCAAGCTGGCATCAGGGGTCCTCTGCAGACCGGCCTGCCCGCCGTTCCAGCCTGTCCTTCCTTGTTTCCCCGCTGAAGCCTCTATTCTCTCTCCCCCCGAGCCTAAAGAACAGCAGCACTGGCCCTGCCAGCACCGTCACACCCAGAACCACATTTGCCACAGCACAACCAGCAGCCATGCCCACGCCCACCACAACCACCACACAACCACGGGACAAGCAGAACGACACCCTACGTGCCAGCCCCGAGGTCCAGAGAGTGCTTTCCTCAGTGGACGCCACTGAGCACCCTCCCCCGCCTCACTCCCCCGGGTGCTCCCAGAGAAGAAGCTGCTGCGGGCATATCTGGCATCTGAGCACACCTCCCTTGGGTGTGGATTCACCAGGAAACCAAAAAGGTATGAGTGGCGGGAGATTCTGTGTAGACAGGCAGACAGCACACACGCATTCATCTCTCTTGACTCCTGAAACCCACTGGAAGGATGGCGATGGAATGAACAGGGCAGGAAGCCACAAGGAAAGAGAGGCAATGCCGGCTGCGGAAAGAGGGCAGCTCATTCCGAGAAGAAGTGAAGAGGTAACCACTGAACAGAGTTGCAGATGCCAAGGAGAAAGGAGCAGCTGCTGGGGGGCAGGGGCGGGGAGGTGAGGGGTCCAGATGCCCGGTGTGGGGAGGGATGAGCACAAAGCCCCTGGTGAACAATGCTATGTGACCTCAGCCCCAGCAGCATGGGTGCTGGCTCAGGGGAGCTGACAGAGTTCAGTAATTTGATGAGTTAGTTGATATCATGTCGGTAGCTTGAAATTGGCCACTGCAGGAGCATTTACACCTCAGAATCCTACAAATTCTACAAACCAGGTTTTCCCCACTCCCCTCCCACAGACAGCTGGTTATTAAACATTTCCCAGCACATCACTGCTTAAATACCCCCTCCCCCAAATGGCCAAGGGGACCTCAGTCCGAGAGGACAAAAGTTGTATTCTTGACAGAACTTGAGCCAGGGAGCCTCCGGACTCAAGATTCCATGAAGCCTAGACACAAATTATTGAAGGCAGGGGTCCCCTTCTCGGATTTGGCTCTCGGCCCATGGCCCACATCAGGAGACTCCAGGGTCTCCTCTGGGGAGTGAAGTCCAGGGAAAGACCTAAAGACTCGGGTAGTTGGAGGGGTCCCCAGTGAACTGGGCAGGTCCCACCATGCCTCTCCACATGAGGCCCAGCAGTCAGCACGCCCAGCCCACGCTCAGAGCTCAAGTGTCCCTCCAGCTTTGGGGCCTCACTCTTATAGGAACACAATCCAAGGGGCACAGTCATTTGAGGAAAACCTTTAAAATGAAAGAGACTAGAACAAATAAAAGAGAAAAAAAAGAGGAAAACAGAAACAACGCAGGGAACACTGAGAACTTGAAGAAAGTCGTAGTTAACATTCTCAGAGAGATAAGAAGACTGTCCATCCATGAAAGAAGAACAAGACACTATAAAAAGGAACAATCGGAGAACAACGAAGAACTCTTGGAAATTAAAAATGTAATTGGAAAAATAAAAGAAGTTTGGTCCAGACTGGAAACAAAATTGTGGAAATTTCCCAGGAAGCAGAACAAAACTTCTAAGAGATGGAAAATGGGAGAGAAAACAAAATTAAAAGACTAGTCAAGGAGGCCCAATCTCCAATTAACAAGTATTCTGGAAGAAAAGAACAGAGGCAATGGAAGGGGGAATTATTAAAGAAATCATAAAAGAAATTGACCTCATTTTTTTCTTTTTCTTTCTTTTTTTTTGAACTGAAATGGCCCACTAAGGGCCCACTACAAACGAATTTCAAAAGAACACCATCAGGACACATTATGTGAAATTATAGAAC
The DNA here is from genome assembly GCF_041296265.1 of Equus caballus. Taxonomy (NCBI): domain Eukaryota; kingdom Metazoa; phylum Chordata; class Mammalia; order Perissodactyla; family Equidae; genus Equus; species Equus caballus. The sequence continues at coordinate 94,378,148 of NC_091692.1, forward strand.
ATTGAAGATTGAAGAGAAGATACCAAGGCTCCCCAAAAGAAGACAGCTGGTTATTTACAAAGGATCAGGAATTCAGAATTCATACGGCAGGAGACTTCTCAACAGGAACATTGGAAACTGAGATTTTTACAGATACAAATTTTGGGAAGCTAGAAGACAGGAGCAACATCTTCAAAATTCTAAGGGAAAAAGAATTCTAAATCCTAAATCCAGCCAAATAATCAATAAGTTTGAGGAGAGACGAAAGATATTTTGCAGACATATAATATTTCAAAATACTTTTTTCCTATGTATTCTTTCTTGGGAAAGCACTAGAGGATGTGCTCCAGCAAACTGAAGGAGTAAACCTATAAAGAGAAGGACAGGGGAACCAGAAGCAGGGATCCAGCACAGAGGGGAGGCAGGTGGCAGGCCCACGTTGATGGGAAGGATGGTCCAGGACAGCAGCTGAGCATCAGGCCTGGAGGATGGACAGACCAGACTGGAGAAGGGCCATGAAAGCGCCAGGGGACAGGTCTCCAAGAACAAAACAAACATGGAGAGCTTAGCACATGGGTTTAGCGGTACTGAGAGGGGTATCATAGTTTCAGTGGAGAGTTCAAGAAAAATTAGTTTAGGTTCACAGAAAAGTAAACAAAGTAAAAAAAAAATAGGGCAATTATTAACTCTAGAAAAAAGAAAAAATTTGTACCAAGAAGGGAAGTGTAATCATACCACACAGTTGGCTCAGCTGTGAAAAATATTCAACTTGTCATAAGAAAAATCAACAAAAGAACTTGTGGTGATTTAACCAAACATTGTGATCTGACTGTAGCAGGAGGGTAGAGACAGGAAGTCAATAGATGACGTCTGACATCGAACAATCAGGAGAGACGGGTATATGGCACTGGGCGTTAATTTTGCCCTGCTCTTCTAAGGATCAGGACTCGGTGGGGGAGGAGACAGGGCTGGCTTTCACAATACGCCTTGTGCAACCAGTCGGCTTTTTAAGTCATGTGTTTATGTTAATTAGAATAAAAAATATCTTCATGGAAAATTAATCACCCAAGGACAGTGTTAAAGAATGAAATAATATTTTTAACTCTAGACTCCTCTATACATTAGCATGAGTATTTCCCGTACCCCAGAAGAACACACAAACCAGAGCCTGGAGTCTGGATCCTAAAAAGAGCTGTGCCTCCCAGGGGACATGCTATCGCTGGTTTGAACTTCAGTTTCCTCAACTATGTAATGGGACCAAAACAACCTATGTCACACAGTTGATGGGAGGATTAAAGAAACTAAGCACGTCAGGCTTGGCCATAACCGGTGCTGTATAAATATCTGCTGGACGGGCGCAGTGAAAGCGAGCTCCGTGCCTGATGGCTGCCAGGCTCCTAATCAGGCCATTATTTCCCATCTTTCTGGCCTTTCCTCCCCGCTGTCTTCTCAGCTCTCCTAAGATCCATCAGGGAAGGGGAGCTGAGAGCGGACAGAGCCAACGCCACCTCCTCGGGGTTCTGCTGTCCCTTTCGTCCACTCAAGAAGAGGGAAGGTGGGCGAGCAGAACGGGAAAGCGGGAGGGTGTGGGACTCACTCTGGCACATCTGTTTGACCTTGACATCTGTTTTGATCTTCACATCTGTTTGACCTTGGGCAAGTCAACCGTGGAGCCTCAGTTTTCTCCTCTACAAGATCTGTCACTACCGTGTGCCCACTGTAGGGCTGGTGGGGGCATGGAGTGAGCAAGGAGTGTGAGTGCCACGCCAGGCCTCTCCTTGTCCCACTGACATGCACCAAGGTGGCGTTTCCCAGGGTCCCAGTCAAGCCCCTCTTCTCCCACGGAGCGCCAGGGAGGGACACCCTCCAGACCTTCCTTCAGAAGCATGGTTCATGCCACTTGTTGGCAGAGCATGTGGCAGTAAGGGGAATGAGCCAGAGACCCAGGTGTGGAGATGAGTGCGCCCTGGGCCCCCCAAAGCGCTGCCTGGCCACTGTTGCAGCACAGGTAGGGAGGGGCGACAGCCCACGTGAGGGCTGTGGAGCCTCCTCTGGGCCTAGCGCTGCTCAGTGCTGGCGGGGCCTCAGCTTCCTGGGGGTGCTCCGTGCCAGGCCCTGGACAGGGCTCCTCTGGGGACAGAGAGTGAACCCAATGTGGCAGGCCTCGAGGAGCCCACAGAAGCACAGCACAGAGCAAATGATGACCACACGGGTGAAAGTGCTCAGAAAGAGGGCTACAGAGCGCATTGTGAGCACAGAGGAGGGAGAGCTTAGCCAGGCTGGGAAGGGGGTCACAGAGGGTTCCCGGGGGAGATGACATCAGAATCCCGCCCAGGGCAAGCTGACCCCAAAGCCCACTTCTCTCTTCCTCCCTCACTCTTCCACCTTTGAGCATGAAAGCCAGGAAAGATGAAGAAGCACCTTCCTCCAGATAGACCGCAGCTCTTCGGTCCCACCTGACATCTCCGTGCTCCGCGAGGCTGGGGTGGGCAGCCAGGGGCTGACTGCGATGTCAGGTGGGGAGGATGTGGCTGCTGAGAGGTGGTGGCAGATGCAGCAAAGCCTGGCAGCCAAGCCTCCTTCCATGCTAATGGCTTTCCCAGTAGAGAAAGGAAGGCGAGATACCAAGAACGCTTACCACATGGGCAGCCCGCGCCAGAACCCCTCGAGCTGTCAGAAAGCAGGAGAGGATCAGCCTGCGGGAACAGGCTGTGGTCAGCAGGAGGAAGAGGACATGCCCCGCAGGCACAGGCAGGGGCCAGGAGCCAGCAGGAAGACCCCACAGCCCTGAGCACAGACCCTGAGGAAGGGAAAGGGGATCCTCGACCCAGGGCTCCCTAGGAGCTGTGCCTTACGTCCCGGGTTCTGTGCTCACAGCTCTCTGTCCAGGCAGATGGGAAATGATGCTCAGAATACTCACTTTTCCAGGGCTTCAGAGCCAACAAGCAGCAGAGCTGGACTCCGAACCCAGGTCTGATTTCAAAGCGCTCCCCCTAAACTCTGCTGGCTGGCCTAGAAAAAAGAGCAAGAGCTGAGAGCTCCGAGTGTTCCCATCCTGAGAAACTCCTGGAAGATGCCACAGACAGACAGAAAGTGGGCACTGTTTCAGGACCCCGCACCCCAGAGCTCGGGCAAATCACCAGTGTGCCTGCAGAAAGAGAGCCTGAAGATGGCACGGTTGGCTCTAAGGGGGGACACTGTAGGCCACTTATGCTACAGGAAACCCGTGTGCTCCCTGCTGCCACGGGCACTGTGTGCAGTGGAGCGGCAGGTGCCCGGCCAGGACCTGGGGGCCCCTGGTTTCTCAGCCTGGGGCAGCTTCAAAGCCAGGGTCAGGCTGGTAAAAGGCACGCTTGGACAGTCGCTCCATCTTCCTACCAACGAAAGCGGGGGAGGAGAAAGGACGGAGGAAGAGCCTGGAGGCCCATGTTGTCAGTCCTCGGACGGCCTCCCGGCATTTCACCGGTCTCATTCTCCTAGTGACCGATATCACCACCCCAGGTTAGAGATGAGACTGGGGCACATGGAGAGTAACTTGCTCAAGGTCACACAGCTAACCTGAGACTCAAAGTCTTTCCATTTCTAAATCAACAAGATGGTTCAGTGCTCCACTCACATTCAACACTCGCTCACTCACTCTTCACTCCCCCGATACCTACTGAGGGCCAGGGACTGCGCTACCTGCTGAGAACTCACAGTGGAGAAGGCCCGACTGGGCCTGGGCTCCGGTGAACTATCAGGAGACACACACACACCGTGAGGGTGACAGGGGCCCACTGAGCTCTGCGCAATGGTCCCTGTTCTAACCACTTTACTCGTGTTCAAACACTGAACTACACAGCCACCCTTCAAAACAAGATGGAGAAACTGAGCCCAGGGAGGCTCAGGAAGGTGACACGGCAGGTGGGTGACCCAGCCAGGTTCACCCTGGCAGCCAGACTTGCGCCTGTGTTCTTAACCACTGGGCAAAACCAGCAGGAACGATCGCATTGGTGAGCGTCCACTGGACCACCTGCAGGGGCTCGGGGCAGACCTGCCAACTAGGGAAGCTTGCTGACGGAGGGGACGCGGAGACCTCGGAGGCAGGCTTGACAGATGAGAGGAGTCACTCAGGCAGCGTGGGGCACAGGGGAAAGCTGGCTGTTCAGAGACAGAGGCAGTGGGAGCGAAGGAAGAGTGAGAGACAGGGGTGCCTTCCAGGCCCAAAGCAGCTCAGCCTGCCCAGGGCGGGTGAGGCCAGGGGAGGGAGGCGGGGAGGATACAAGTGTCTCCAGGGAGTGTCCCTTTCCAGTCCGCCATGCTCAGACTTAGAGCGCTGCTGGGCTTTGAGATACCGGCTGTAGGGGGTCAGGCGGGACCCTAAGGAGTGACTCATCTCAACGTGGAGATGGGTGGTAGGGGCTGGCAGAGAGGCCATGGAGCCTGGACGGTTCCTTCTGACCCTGATGCCATCTCCGCAGATATCCCAAGGTCGCTGAGGGTTCTTGTGACCTAACTGCCATTCTAGGACTGGCCATTCAACAGTGCCTACAAGTGGCAAATAAAATCTTTTAAGAGGGTTATTTCATCTGTAATAATAGTCACATTTTAAAAACAGAAGGGTATCAATCATGACCTCCACAAGGGCAGGGGGCCCTGGCCACTCTTTCTGGGTAAGAACGCCATCGTGGACCTCCACCCCACTAGGAATGGGTTGTGTCCTTATTTCTGCCTCCATTTAATGACCACACTTTTTCTTCTTTCTCCTTTTGCTCCAGTTTAAATGTATGTTATCCTGTGTCTTGATGAATCCTTGTAAACCATTTAGGTCCCATCTGCAGCAGGGAGGGATGCAAACAAACGTATGCGCCAACCACCGCTGGGTGCCAGACCTGGAGCTGGCGCTCTCCATACCTCAGCTCTCAGCGCGCAGGGCCCTTGGAGCAGCCGCTGCCCAATCTAGAGCTGTGTCAAGGAAGGCTCTGAGAGCCAAGAGCCGAGACCCTCGTCAGTGAATGCAGCTGGTGAGGAGCAGCACAGGTTCAAAGTCTCTGACATTTCCACCTGCTACGAGGCCATGGCGGGGGCAACTCTGGCATTTCCGAACAGAGTCTTAGAACATTACTTATGGCAGTTACATCTCAGGAGTTTCTGTTTCCTTGAAAACTGAGAAGTTGATGAACTACTGAGAGGATGGGTACACGGCAAAGGAGATGACACAACGTCCTTCAGTTCAGTGCTAATGCAGGTACCCAGATGGCAGAGTGTCCTCAGGTCTCTCAAAATAGTGCTGCAGTGTAGGGGAAGCCCTCTCTGCCTCCGGGCCTCCCTGCCCCATGGGTTGGTTGCACCTGGCTTCTCGTCCCTTCCCCCGTTACCTGGCTGCTTCCCGCCAGCTGGTGCCACGATGCTGGTGGGCAGAGTGAGGCTGGAGCCCATGGCTGTTGCCCACAGGGCAGCCTTCTCTCTAGAAGGTTTTTCTTTTGCGAGGGCCTAAATTATTTCCACTTCTGCCACTCCTAGAGGACACAGCTGGCTGGCTATGACCATGGGCCAGAGCCCCGGCTTCTCAAGGGTGAGGTGGAAGGGCCACGGCTCAGGTAAAGGAGTTTCGGGAATGACCTGGAGCTACGGGAACAGCCCGGGGCCATAAAACATTACAAACTGCACCCTTGGATGAGAGTGCACTTATTAATGTCCCACAGAGCAAGATCCCCGCAGACAAACGGGAGGGCCCCAGCAATGTGCTGAATTAATCAACGCAGAATTTCAGTTTTGCAACTTTATTTTTAGGCTGCCACTTGTACCAGTAGACACTAAGCAACTGACATACACTGTTTGCACATGTGTGTAGGGATTAACACCCTTGTCTCACGGAGGAGGAAACAGGCTCAGAGACTTCAGGCAACTTGCCCTGGGCTAGAAAGTGACCGACCCCAGGTGTCTCCAACTCCAAAGCTTCGAGGCACTTCCTGTCTCGGGTGCCAGGCCCTCACAGTGATAAAGGGGAGCTCCCTGCCCTCTGCGGGAGGAGTCTGATTAGGAGCTGACAATGAAAGGACAGACAGTGGTGTGCTGGTAATGTTTAACAACCTGCTGTTTAGGGAAAAAACCCAAAACTAATTTGTCATTTGCCAATTTCTCTGGTGTAAATACTTCTCCACTGGCTGATATCTAGCTACCAACATGAAGTTAACTGAACTCACAAAATTCCTGAAAACATGAGCCAGTCCATAAGCACACCAGCACAGCCCTGGACAATCTTCCTCCTCTGCCACTTGGTGACGTCTCACTCACTCTAGAAGGATCGGTTCAAATGTCAACGCCTTGAGAAAGCTGTCCTAGACCTAGACCCCCTCAGACACAGTTCTCACAGGATTTTCAGACCCCTTGGCCCCTCATACACCCAGTCCTAGTCACAGACTTATTCCCCAGCACTATCATTGCTCCTGGGGGGCCTCTGATGACCGGGACAACCTCATCCGTGAACAGAGGTGACAGCTGGGAGACAGTATTTCAGAGACAATGGTAGATAAATTCCACTTATGAGCTTGGATGCCAGAACCCAAATGAGATATTAGCAAGTCAAATCTAGCAGTGTGTCACTAGAATAATTCACCATGACCGAGGACGGTTTATTCCAAGGATGGTTCACATCGAGAAATCTATCAGCCTAACTCACCAGAACACTTAAAAGGGAAAAAAATCATGATTATATTAATAAATGCCAAAAGTCACTTGATTAAAAAATACTCAGAAGACTTCTGGGGAAAAAAAACACAAAAAACCTCTTAAAACAGGAGAAGAAAACTATTTAAATTGCAAGAACTATTTTTACAAAAAAGCAAATATTTTACACATATACACATATATGAATTTCTTGCATTTCTAATTAGAATGTTAATTTTTAACTGGTCAAAAATGCTCTTAAAGTTCATATGGACATATAACTAAAAATAGTGAGAACGGGGCTTGTTCTGGCAGATATCAAAACTTATCTTAAAGCCATTATGAAAACAGAGCATGGTATTAGCACAGAAATAGACAAATCTTTTCAATACAGCAGATAAAAGAATCCAGAAATAGATGCATGTTACAGAGGAACTAAATATATTCCATAGGTGGCATGCTAACTCAGAGGAGAAAGGACGTTTTTTAAAATAAATTGGTCCTGGCATAACTGACTAAACATCTAAGAACACAAAACCAGGATCCACCTCACTCTCCTTGCACAAATAAACTCCAGATCAGTTAACACTTTAAATGAAAAAAGAATTTAAGAGAACACGTATATGAGAGGAAGTAGGGGAGGCAGTCCTAAGAAGACAGACATGCTGGACTGCAGAAAAAAATGGACTTTATATGGCAAAAGGCATGAAGACAAAGTCAAAAGAAACAACAGACTAGGAAAATGTACTTGCAGCACATACAGCAATCAGTTCTTATGCCCAGGTTACAATTTCCTACGAACGGATAAGAGAAAGATACACAACTGTGTAGAGAGGGGGGAGGATGTGCCAAGGGAATTCAAAGAGAGGAATCCATTGGATCAATGAACAGCAGAGATTCTCAACCCGACCAGTGGTCAGGGAAAGGCAAACTAGAGCAATAATGACGTGTTTCATCCATCAGAGTGCAAACTATGAAAACACAAGATTGAAAATACGAGGAGGTAGGCAGGTGGGCGTGCTCTCACAATGCTGGGGGTCTGTGAACTACAGCTGTTCTCACTTTACAAGGCAAGCTGGGGTATGCATTGACATGTCCAGTACACAGAGGAAACTAATAGTAGGACCTGACTTATGTAAAACAAATACATTTCATATATACGAAATTATATCTGCATGTGTTTATAGGAGCCTGGAGAAATGTGTAGAAGGGTATATATTTATGCCAGGGTGCTGGTATTGGGTTTCTCCTCAGAAGGATAGAAATGGAGAAGGTAGGGAGATTAACACATTTTATACTGCTTTGTATTATTTCATAAGTTAAAATGAATAGGGATTACTTTTATAATTTAAAAAACGTAAGAAATGGTTTTTAAGTGCTTTCTAGACTGAAAACCAATACCAGTGGCAAGGCTGATAATTGGTCTAACCATGATCATTGCTTACAGGACCCATGAGCTTGTTAAGGCTTCTGAGTAGAGAGATCAAGGATTCGCGGCACCGTAATAGCCTAGTAAATAGGAATCCAAAGGTAGCAGCTGGAGCTCTCCCCGCGGAGCTCAATGGAGAGAAAATGAATCGCAGTGCCGTGCTCGGCTATTGGCTGGGCCTAAATTGTTCCTCACTCTGAGAATTAGTTAAGTGGCTGAGCAATAAAGCAGAGAGATTTGAGAGTTCTTTCTCAGCACAACGGCTTGGACTTCTGCCCTTTCAGTCAGCACGGCTTTATCAGGGGCCGTGGTGTGCTACGCAGGGCCCCAGGCGGGAACTCAGGAGACCAGGCTCCAGCCCCGCTCGGCTGCCCCAGCAGCTCTATGGCCTTGAGGCTCTGGACAGACCAGTTCATCCAACTCAACCGAAAATCCATCACCTGGAGCTGAGCTGGGCCAGGCCTTGGGCATGCAGAGGTGACTTCTTTGGTCCATTCATCAATCCAGGCCAAGAGCTGGCCAACAAGGAAATGTGGGGAAACAAAAGGGATCCTGTCCTGTGGTGGCTCCCAGTTCACTGGGGTCAGCGACACACGAGGAAATGACCTCAATAGCTTTCTCAGTGGGGTCCTCCATTTTTGAAAGAAAAAAGTTGAACCTGAACATTGCCTGGGTACTCATGTGCCGTGAGAGAATTCTAGGTGCTGGACCCACGGGGACAAACAGAAACTGGGACCACGTGCTGGACGAGGCCAAGTAAAGGAGAGATGGACAAAGGCTTTTTCCCACTGTCCGAGCCTGCTCCCGCTACTGTGACAACACACCACAGGCCGAGCGGCTTCAACAACAGACGCTCACTTCTCACAGCTCTGGAGGATGAAGCCCAGGGTCAAGATGGCGGCAGCGTGGAGGTCTGGTGAGGGCTCGGCCCTCTGCTGGCAGGCAGCTACTGTCTTGCTATGTGCGTACACGGCCTTCCCTCTGTGTGCGTGTCATGTGTGGAGAGAGTGAGTGAGCTCTCTGGTGTCTCTTACAAGGACACCAGTCCTATCAGATTTGGGTCCCATCCTTAGGACCTTGCTTAACTTAATTACTTCCTCAGAGGCCCCATCTCCCAATATAGCCACAGCAAGACTTCAAGATATGAATTTGGGGGGGGATATAAGCATTCAGTGCATAACACTACCCTCCTCAGTGCCTGGTCACCCCAAAGGCACAAAGAGAGGGGGAGGGGCTTCAACTGTCACCCAGAAGGCAGAACTTGAGCTGGGACTCTGGCGGAACAGGGGGTGACATGGAGGGAAGGGTGTGTATATAAGACAAAGATGCCTGGGCTACGGGACGCAGGGTGGGGGCAGTGGGAGAATATGACAGGGCTCATTTAGACAGTCTTGACCACCTGGTAGAGAGACCGTCCAGAGCGGATGCTGTAGGGAGGTGCCGACCTTTGCGGGATGCGAGGGAGGTGCCGAGCTGAGAGGCAGTGGCTCTAAAGTTTCAGAGGACCGCCTGGCTGACATCCCTGTGAGCACACGCTCCGTGGCACGGGCGCCCACGGGCAGACAGGCGTCCATGCCATGAAATGCTAACAGTCTGGGATCTCAGCAGCCCCCCCTGCTCTGTTCAGACCAACACTTGTTACCCCGAGATGCTCTCAGACCTACCCTTGGCACAGAAGGTTTCTGAGAGTTGAACAGACTGGACTGGCTGCTGGGAACCATTCGACGTGTCTGTGAGGCCTGGGATGAAAACATCCAGGCCCTCCATTGCTGTAGCAGACACTGGTTCACACAGGGCGTTCACCCGTGTTGGCTGCCATGGTTTCACTGGGAGCCCAGAACACCTGGGAAGGGAGGACGTCATCTCCACTTTGCAGGGAAGGAAACTGAGGTTCAGTGAGTTTGCAGGGCCTGCAGAAGGATGTGGTCAGGCCTCGGGCAGTTTTTCTGGGTTTTGGAAAGAGCACTGCCCTTAGAGGTCAGAAAGAGCTGGACAGTGTGGACAAATTACATAATCCCTTCTCTGCAAACTGAGGGAGGTGACCAAATCAAAGGGCCGCTGTGAGGGTTCCACAGCACAGTTCATGTGAAATGCTTTGGAGACCTGTGGAGATGTTGGGCACGGATCACTGTCACTAATATCAGCAACTAGGTGGCCAAGGCCATGTGGTCGCTAGGAGCACTGAGACAGAGGGCAGGTGAAATGGCAGTGAGCTCTCACAACCAGCTGGTACAGCTTTCCACAAGTCCATTCCGTGGATTTGATGGGTCTTACCTTTTTAAAGGGTTCCATGACATAATACGTTTAGGATTGGCTAGGCTTGATATAATGCAGCTTTCTTTACTCTGGGACTTCTCAGAGATGCTCACATGCTCATGAGTCTCCAATAGCGGGTCGACATAACCTGGGCAGACCTCCTTCCCTTTTCACAGAGCATCGCCTGGAACCAGGGTTCCAGAGAGAATGCTTGGGGGCAGGTGCTGGAGTAGGGGTAGGACAATGACCTGGGGTCCAGGACGTGGAGTGATGGCCAGGGAACACCTGACTCATGGGAGTGCAGTCACCAAGGTGCCCCGGGGAGCAGCAGGGAGGGTGTCAGAGGGAGGCAGCATTATTGGGGTATAGGGGTGCAGGTAGAAACCACAGTGGCCAGAGAGGGAGAGGCTCTCTCACTGGGGTACCCAGGAAGGTGGCTGAAGCCGGGAACAGTGCCTGCCGGTCCTTGAAGGGCTGTCACCTCCTGGGCTTTGAGAGTCGAGCAGGCCAGGTCCTGCTCTCTCCTAGCAGCTGTGAGGTAGGGCAAGTCATTGGATGTCTCCTAGTTTCTCTTCCCTCAGCCCGAAAATAAAGGTATGGTGAGGATCAGTGGAGATGAGATTCGCCAGAAACGCCTCTGTCAACTACAAGCGCTCTTCAACGTAAGGGATGATCCCTGGGGAACTGCGACTTCAGACACCTGTCTACAGCACAGCTTCCCCGCCCATTGCAGACAGGCACTTTGAACACCGTGGTTGGTAGATTCTGTTTTCCTTCGTTTCTAAGCAAAACTGGGCCATTAAGCTCCAATCAGGACAAACAGGGGAAGGAGTCTCTCCACCTTGGTGTCCTGGGACAGCCACCAGGATGGGTCAGCTGAGCTTCTGGAGAGCTGCAGCCCAAGCAAGAGGGGACTGATAAACTCTCATCAAGAGCCAGGGGCAGAACCTGATGTTGGGGAGGTTCGTCTTCCCACAAGCAGCCTCCCCCCTGGGGCCCGCGGCTGCACTGGGTCCAGCAGCTCTTTCCCTCCCTGAACGGAGGCGAGGCGGCAAGGGGCCTGGCGTGGGCAGCACTGGCAGAGGCGAGGCGGTGAGGGGGGCACTGATTCCCTCAAGCCGGCTGTTCTGTCCATGCTGTCACTCAGAGTGGCACTGCAGAGGTGCTGGCCAGCTGGCCGTGGGCCAGCAGGGCAGTGGTGGGACTGGGGAAGGGCTGCCCCCACCACAAGCGCAGCCCCAGCTCTGACACACTGACCCAAGAATCTCTGCCCTGATCCCTGTGGGATCAATTAACATTCCCAATAAAAATGGAAATTTAATTTCCATAGTAAGTTCTCAGGAAAAGGTCACTTCTACCCCAGGGAAATTGGATTTCTTGGTTTATTTTCAGCCAGGTGTTCTGCAGGACAGAGCTAGTGACACATGTTCCATGGAGGATCCTGGGGAGCTGCTCCCCCAAACATGAAAGCCAACTGATTTTGAAGAGCGGCGGCAGCTCCAAGACAAGGAGGCAGAACTGAGTCTCAATGAGGAAGGGCTCGATTCTGGCGGGCTCCCTCCCTCCTTCCCACACTCATAAATGTGGATATTTACTGTGCAAGCCCACACAGGCTCTGGGGGCGAAAGGCAAGCAGTGTGCTCCATCTGCCCTCAAGAATGAGGTGAGCCTGCTGCCGGGGGGGCCAGGGGCTCCTGTGCGTTCCCCGGTGGGGCTCACGCTGCCTGGAGGGCAGGTGAGGAGTGCAGGAGGGGAGGGAAGCTCCGGGAAGCCCAGGGACAGGTCCAACACTGCCCAGGGGTGAGCCGAGAGAGGTGAGTGGGGCCAGTGGCAGCCAGCAGCCAGGCTTTGGGGGTCTGCAATCAATTGTGTGGCTACCAGAGAATACTCGGAGGTCCGTGATCCATGGAGAGGTGTGATGAGGGGATGCTTTAGAAAGACTGTTCCAGCAATGTGGATACTGGGTTGAAAAGACAAGACGAGAGGTAGAAAGGGAGAGATAGAGAAGATGGGGTGGGGCTTCTCATTGCCCAGGAGCCTGCAGGAGAGGCCTGCAGGAGAGGCCTGCTGAGCCCCTGGGCAGCTGCAGCCGTGGCCTCTGCCCTTTCTTGTGCAGTCACTGGAAGAACAGCCAGCACTCCAAGCGGCACTGGATAAGGCACGCCAACCCAGGTGGGCAATGGAGTTCGGTAGGAGGCGACTCTTCAGAGACCCTGCCTATCTCGTGGGTGGGGGCAGGGACTGAGGGGAGGGGGCAGAGGAGGATGAGGCCTTAGACATGGCCCTGGGTTCCTGCCATGCTGGCCAGTGATAAGGTGACTGTGGACTAGGCATGCTGGAGAGGAAGGAAAAGAATTCCATTTGGGAGATACACTGAACTGTAGACAGAAGGAACCAGCAGGTGCTCTGGAATTCAGAAGGGTTCGGCTGGCGAGGTCAACGTGGGACATCCTGAGAGTCATCAATAGGCACACAGAGCAGGACACAGGAGAGAGACCTCAGGGAAGGAGAACCAATCAGGAAACCCTCAGAGAACAGACAGCACGAAGGGAAGATCGCTCTTAAGAGCCTCCTGTGCGGCAAGCACATCAGATGTGCTGCCTCTTTCAATCCTCGTAACTTCGCTACAAGAACTGCCACCTCCTCCGTATAGGTGAGGAAAGATGCTCCAAGGAGTAGAGCCACTCGCCCCAGTCCTGCTGTTAGAGGCAGGGCCAGCAGTCAAACCTGCGTCCCCTGACTCCAAGCTAACGCTGGCCCACTGAGTGACCTGTGCTAGTTTCCAAAGCCGCCTTTGGTCCCTCTCCTCCTGCAGTCGCCACTCAGGGGCACTGGAGCTGGGAGCCGTCACAGAGGCCCCGGAGCCTCCTGGCTGAGAGGAGGCAGCAGTGTGTGCTCCAGGGGCCGGGGGCTCTGTCTGCCCCACTTCTTGGTTTTGCACAGGCCCCAGACATGTCACGCTGGAGGAGGCACGGAGACGCATCTTTTCAGCTGATATTTTATTAAATGATCATCAGCTGTGATTTATGGTGCAGGAATAATGCACAGACACAGGGTCAACCTTAGGCCACAGAGCCAGGCGTCCAGGCTCCAAGGACAAAAGGAAGAGTGGGGAGCAAGTAACAAAACAAAGGACCATCTTTTCTGAGCACCAATAACTTGCCAGGCACTGAATCCTTACAGCAAGCCCATGCATGGGTGTCCCTGTGCCCACTGTGCCACAGGGGACAAAAGGCACGGCCGGGGAGCTATAGAACTTGCAGCCAGGAAGGCAGGCCCCATTGGATAGCAGATCTCTTGTTCTCTCCTCCCATTTACAAGCAGGTGCACAGTGTCACCTCTCCACAGAGTACGGATCCTGGATCACCCCGCGTGCCCAGCTAAGGAGTCCAGGATGGAGGAGGCACTGAAAGATGTCAAAATTGGCAGACGTGCTGTGTTTAGAGAGATCATTCTCGATTGAGTACATAGGATGGGTCAGAGGTGCGCATTCATTCATGAAATATTTGTTGTGTTCCTACTAAGTGCCAGGCACATGCTAGGAACTGGTTTTACAAGGAAGCCTGATGAGTGCAGACATGTAAGTGAAGGCTGTGTGGCAGAGGAAGAAGGCAATGGTGGAAAGTCTGGGTGCTGGGGCCACAGAGGAGGGGTCTCCTATGCACGTGGAGAAGACGCTGATAATGGCAACAGTCCAGGCATGGGAGCGTGAGGGTCTGGGCCAAGGCCACAGCCTGGGAAAGGGAAAAGGTAGCAGATTCCAGAGAGATTACAGAAGTAAAATTTATGGGAAGTTATCAAAGAGGGATGGAGACATGAGTCAGAAGAATCCAAGAGGCTCCTAGCTGTCAAGGAGTTTTTTTGATCTTTGATCCTAACAGGGGCCTATAGAAAGAGAACCAACCACCCCCCCCACACACACATGCATACACACACTACTATACACGTACACACACTCACATATGCATGCACACGCACAAACAAATCACCTCAGTTTAACTAGGTAATTAATGACAATGCTTGTTCTCTATGAGAACTGGGACGGCCCTGGATTTCCACCCCAGCTTGCCCACTCCCCTCAGGGAGCCCCCAGCCTGTGGGTGCACCCCCATAGCGTCCTCACGTGCAGCACCCCCCAGGGGTCACCACCCCCCTTACACCAGGAATTCACCCCCACACAGAGCCCTCCTTTGACAACCCCAGACTAGGGGCCAGCACGGCACACAGACGCTTTAATCACAGTCTCATTTTTACGCAGAGCAAGTCTGTGACCATGAAGGCATTGCTGTGGTCTGTTTAGTGAGGGAGGTGGAATCACTTGCTGGAGGCATCTGTGTCCTGCCCACAGGTGGGAGAGCCAGGCGGTGCCCAGGTGTGGCCCGGAGCCCACACTCTTCCCAGGAGCCTCCCGGGGGACTGTCCCAACCTACTCATTACGCTTCTGCAAACAGCCTGTTGTCCTGGCCACACTTCAAAAGTGTGCACGTCTCGACCATCCCCCTTCCTCTGTGTGAAGAGCCCATTAACCTTGTCTCTCCAGGTCCTGCTTCCCTCTCCCAAGGAGACTGCGCTGGCATCCTTCCTTTCAGGCTGTCACAGGCCTCCCTAGCCAATAACACGTCATGAAAGGGGCAAGGGCAGGGTCGCCTCCCAGGGACCCCATTCTGGGTCTCTGGAGCTCCCCCGGGGAAGGCTCTCTCTGCCCTGACAGACTCACTGGTCTCCTCAGATGGAGTCTGATGCCTCATGAGTGCATTTTCTAATCAAAGTGCAAAACAAACTCCTTCTCCCTTGGCCTTCCTATAAAAATAGCAGCATTTGCATGATAACATCTGACTACCGTCCGGCACAGAGTCTGTTTTTAATACTCGAAATCTGACAAGGCATGTGCAACATGGAGATGAGAGGCTCAGGATATTCGGGTGTGAGCAGCTAGGGAGACTGCCATCTCTGCCAGAGAGCCGTGCTTCTGGTCACTCCTGGGGGAAGCGGGGGGTGGGGAGAGGAGTCAACAGCCAACCTGGTGCTCTGACCTCGCTATCTACCCTGGACTTCCCAGGCCTCAGCTTTGCCATCTGGAACTCGATGAGCGCTCAGCTAAGGGCAGGTGCAACATTCCAGGGAAAGGGGCATGCACGAGGCCCACCGGAGTGAGCAAAGGGTCTGCCCTCTGCTCAGAGCACCCTCACTTCTATTCAGTGTTTACAGCTCTGCCTGGAACGGCCTCCTCAGCAAGCAGTCTTGGCCTCCAATTGGATCAGCTGTCCCTCCCACCCGTGTGGTACGCAGAATTCTAAGGAGAGCCCCAGCGACCCTCACCCTCGCAGAATCTCCTCTTGAGGGTAGGTGGAACCGGTGAATATGATGACATCACTGTTATGTTACATTAGTTGGGAAATGAGACATTATCTGGGTGGGCCTGACCTAAACAGGGGAGCCCTGTAAGCACAGCATTTGTTTCAGTTGATCTCAGAAGAGGAAGTCAGAGATTCAAAACAAAAAGGATTTGATATGCTGTTTCAGGTTTGCGGCGGAGGGGCCACATGTCAAGGAGTGGGGGGCGGCCTCTAGGAGATGGCAGTGGCCCCGGGCTGACTGCCAGCAAGGAAACAAGGACCTCAGCCCTGCAGCCACAAGGGCTTGAATTCTGCCAACAAGAACGAGCTTGGAAGGGGTCTTTTCCCAGAGCCTGCAGACGAGAACTCCACTCAACAAACACTTGACGTTAGCCTTGTGCTACTCTGAGCAGAACCTTCCTGAAGCTTGACGCTCCCGTACCCTAGCTGACTCCTCCTTAGCTTTCAAGATCCTGCCAACAGCAGGGGCCTTCTGCCTCAGTTTCTCCAGAGAATTCTACTACCTGCTCGGCAAAGAGTACTCCTGGGTGGGCTGCTGAACCCTCCCCTTCCAGCTCAGACTCTCTCTCCCTAGTGGACATCCAGCCTCCCCTACTTTGGCTTGGAACAAGCTGGTCACAGGCACCTGGCTGCTAGCACAGGCTGACTGCAGAGGTCAGCCATGCACGTGCCCAGCAGACCAAAGAATTCTCCAGCTTACACAGAGCAGAGTCTCCCGCAAAATAGGTATCGACCCTCTCTGCATCTACTGGTTTGGACAATTCCATGGCTACAAATTTACATCTAGGGAAAAGACCCACAGACGGCAGAGGGCTGTATCTGGAGTAACTAGGCTAAGATTCCTACAACCTAGGACAATTACATGCACATTCACTATATTATTGAGAGCACGAGGTGGCTCCTTTATGAAGATGGAGAGGAAAAGCCACAGCACATGTGGGGAAGCCACTAGCTAACAAGGTGGAGAGGATGCCCATCTGGCAAGTGCCAGGGAAGCTGTCCTCCATGACTCTTAGCCTGGGGACCACCTAAAGTAGCAGGTACTATCATTACAGCAGCCTCCAGCTGAGGGAGCTGGAGCCCAGAGGGATCCACTGGTCCAGCTGACCAAGGACTCAGTAGAACAGCCTGAACTTGGACCCAGGTCCAGCAGGCTACAAAGTTGCTGGTTTTTCTGCCTGTCCTCGGTATGACCAGTTCCACATGCTGAGATCTTCTCCCTCAGTCTGTGCAGAAGCTTGAAAGGGGTCACACCTGAGAGATGCAGGTTTGGTCATCAGCATCCCTATTTCAAGATATGAAACTGAGCTCAGACAACCTAAGTCACGTGTCCAAGTGGCAGTGCTGCTATGGGAGCAGCTCCGTCAGGTTCCAGGGCCAGTGACTGCTCACCGCCCATGGCAGTCATTTCTACTCCATGTGCGGTGGGTTCTTTTGCTTCCACGTTGATTCACTTGGACAGGGTGCCTGAGACACTGCAGTGAAGATTTCAAAGATAAAGGTGCCCCTGTGACGTGGTGTGGGGCCGGCTGGGAGGAGTCTTTGGGAGTAGAGTGTGTAGATATAGGCAATTCTGCTGATGGCGTTTTGCTGGTAACAAAGGGGACCGTAAGCAAACAACTCCCCTCTCTGAGCCTTAGACTAGAGCACTTTTTTTAAATTGGGGGGCGTGGAGGGGGCGGGGTGAAACCCTGCACAAATCTCCACTCACGTGATGGCTCCTCTGGCCTCTTCGCCCCCCACAACCAGAGCAGAGCTGCGTTTTATTCATTTTACATGTTGGGTTGCGAACACACGGCATTAGACTAACAAATTTTGAAAGCCACGGAGCCAAAGAATCTGAAGGTCCTGCCTGGCTCTGCCCTGCATGGCTCTGTGATGCCGGTCCTTCCCATCCTCTCCCGCTCTCTCCTGCAGTCCTGCTGGTGTCAGTGTGCCCCTCCCTCTCTGCATGTATGTGTCTATGCACCCCTCCCTGTGTGTGTCTATTCTACATCCATGAAACATCCTAGCGGATAACCCCGGGAGATCAGTGGAAAGCAGCAAGAACGGCCAAGCACCACGCTGCTGGGAACTGATGGAGTCCCAGCCGACAGCAGATAAGAGACACTGCGGCCAACTCTGCTTTCTTTAATTAAGGGGGAGATTGATAAGAGCTGTCAGAGTGAAATGAAGAGACTCCAAGCCTCACTGGTTTGCTAAGACATGAGAGGGAAAGCTGAAGATTTAAAAAAAAAGTTTCCCTAGAAAGCCCACAGGAGTGATGGAAAGGACGGGGCACAGAAGGAAAAGTCTAGCAATATGGAAGGATCGGTCCCACTCCCAATCTCCAGCAGGGAATGTGGCCTCATCTCACCAGTTGCTTGGACAATTTGTATTTTTTTTTCTTGAAAAATAGTATTTTTCACCAAGGGAAGCGCTCCTGGAGAAAGAACTCGCTCTCCCTTCTCAGACAGGGAGGACACAGGCTCTGGTTCTGACCCCTGGGCTGGGCGTGTACACGTCCCCTGCAACCCTCCCCAGGGGCTCAGGAGGCCGCTGGGCCCCTCCTACAGATGGGCTCGGGGCAGACAGAGCTTGCCAGAGTCAGCCCCAAGGACTCCACCCAAGGCCGTCTGACCCCCCAAATGCTCCCTTCACACCGCCAGTCAGGACGCTGCAGCCCATGGGAAATACGACTTAGATGAGGACTGAAAACTCACAACTCATCTGGACGCCAGAAGAGAACCGAAGAGAAACAAGCTCGGCTTCCTGAAAGTCGTTTGGAACATTCTGTTAAATTCCCCTGAGCAGACACCAAGGCTCTGAGAAACCTCAGCATACATGGAATTTGTTCTGAGAAGAAACAAATGCTCTTTCAGGAAAATACTCCTAATTGGAGATACTGTATTTTGTAAACTAAAGAATATGATCTTCTAGAAAACTCCACCGTTTGCTACTGTTGCTGAGGACAGTGAGCTATGATTCGGCCCCAGCGCCTCCTGGGAAGTCAGGAAGGCCTGATGTGAGCTGCTCCTGTCTCTGTGATTTCTTCTTTGGACAGTGAGGACTTGGAGCCTAAAGACCTGGGTTCAAGTCCCAGCTCGGTGGTGAGCCCTTGAGCAAGAAGCAAAGACCTGTGCAATTTACAGTAGGATTAGGACACGGAACAAGAAAGTAGACAGAAAAATACTTTGTAAACTTTAAAGCCCGAGGTACCCATCTGTATAAAATGGAAGGTCTGTTCCAGGTCACAAGGTAGATCACTGTTGTTATCGTTACCACCGTGTAAGTGTAAGAACTCCGGGGGCAGTGAGCATGGGAGTGGGATGGGAGTGGGATGGGAGTAGGATGGGCTAGTGGCAGTGCATTCACAGAGCCCCCGACACACCCCTGAGTAGGCAAGGCAAGAGGGGGTGCGGTCCCCGTTAAGAGACAAGGACGCCGAGGTGCGGAGGAGGGTAAGTTCACTGGACGGGGTGCCACGCTAGGGCGTGCAGCTGCCCCAGACGGCATCTTCGGCTCCCAACCGAGAGTCCACAGCACAGGCCAGCTCCTCTAAAGGTTCTTAGGTCCTCGCGTCTGCCTCTACCTGCTCTCCCATTTAGCCCTTATTAGACTTCATTGACAGTTTGTGTGCTTAACTGCTTTTCTTTCTCACTGGACTGTAAGGTCTGTGAGCACAGGGACCATCTCTGTCAGGTTATTGCTGGATCCCCAAGATGCTCGCTTAGTAAACATGAATGGATGAACAGGAATGCACGACTGAGTGAATGCCACGGACGTTCGGGGCACATGGGGCAGTGCTGGACCTCGCATGAGGACCTGAGCTGTGGAAGGATCCCTTCTGGTCTGCGCCATTTGTGTCTGCTGCTGGAAGCCACTCAAGGGAGCGCCCCTCTTTTTCTGCTGCTGCTGCTGTACCTGGGAGCCCCAGAACCCTCGCAGGTGCTGGTTTCTTGGTGGGCATAATTCAGCCTACTTTCCTTTGGGCACCTGGCCTCCCCAGGGCCAGACTGCTGGCTGTGATGACAGGATATGTTGATGTTACCTAGGTGGCCACAGCTGTCTCCACCTGGTGGCTGCTGCCTGGCTGAAGACCATCGGACATTCTCGGCCCCATCAAAGGCATTTTTATGGCTGCCTCTGACAGATGGTCTCTTTAAATGAGGCTAGATGTCCAGGGGTTGCCTGGGAACTTGGACATCTATTTTCTTCCTCTTTTCACCCTCCCTTCCAGCCCCTGCTAGGGGAGATCAGGGCCTTGCCCAGCTGGTGGGTGGGCAGGCATGCAGCTGCAGCCTCAGGGCGGCCAGCCTGGTATCAATTGGGGCACTGACACACCAGGCTGGTAAAAATATACACGGCCACATGAGCTGGGGGCAGCCTCTCCCTTTTCACAATAGGGAGGCCTCTTCAGTAGGAACATCTACCAAATAACACCAAATGCGTCACAGGATGGCTCAGCCTCAGCTACCCACCCCGCCTTTGTTCAAGTTGTTACCTTGGAGGAAAACGCTCTGCCGTCTCTGCCTGCCTGGTTGCCCGAGACCTGCCTCCCTGACTGCCCAGGACCACCTGTGGGAGACGATGCAGGCATGGCCTCGGGCATGCGCTCCTCTGTACCTTCAGAGAATACAAAGCGCCCACTACATGCCCGGCACTGTGCGTGGTGCTGGGGACCTCTCGGGGGATGTGGGCAGCACAGTCCTGCCCTCAGGGGACATCTGGCCGGCAGAGGTGGTGCAAGAGCGAGGCCTGCCTCAGGTGGCTTTCAACAAGTGGAGTCCATGCGGAGGGAGGAACCAGAGAGGCCCCCACCCAGGCGATGAGTGGCTGACAGGCTGACACTGGGGGGTGCGGAAGATCAATCAATGGACTGAGGCCTTGTGTCAAAGGGATGCACAGTCTCTACTACTTAAAAGGGACTCATTGGAGCGGAGTCTAAACTCCTCTTGTTGGGCATTCGCTTGACAAGTCTTCCATCAGCTGCCCCCTCCACAGGGCTGTGTCCCTCTCACCTGTTCCTCCCACTCCTCGTTTCCTCAGGGCTGCCACCCTGCCTGCAGGGCATGGCTGAAATGCCACCGCCCCCATGAAGCCCTGGTTCTGTCAGTGTCTTCTCCATGCTTAGTTAACAAGATGAGGAGGGAAGGAAGGAATGTTCCAAGGAAAGCAAGCAGTGCTTCGGGAGAGTGAGCACGGTACCATTCAGAGATGGAAAGTGCCAGCCCTGTGCCAGGCACCGGGACGCGGAATAAAAATAAATGCCCACTCCTCCCCCTTTCTAGGACCCAAGGCTTTCACGGCCATTTTTTATGTTGTCTTCAACGGTCTTCATTTTCTGAGAGACTGTGCACGCCAAAGAAAGCACGCTGTTAATAATTCCTGTGCTTCTGGAGCGACCGCCGCACAGGGCTGCCATCCTCCATCAAACCAGAGGGAAACGGAACCTGCAGCAGGTCTGGGCTTCCAGAGCCCAGAGAGAGAAACACCCCCCACCCTGCCCAAGGCCTTCAGAAGTGCTGGAAATGGCTCCGAGCCTCCCTCTCTCACCTGGAGGACCTCCGCCGGAGCCAGGGAAAGACCATGGGACCTGTGCACTCATATATCCCCAGGGCTTGGCAAACAGCTCCAGATCAATATTTGTTGAATGAATAATTGAACAAATGCTAGTTATCATTTACCAGATGTTTTAACGCCAAACAATGTGGTAGTCATGGCACCAGGACAAACCTGAATGCAGATTCTTAGCAACTGATGTGACAACCCTGCCCGACTCCCCAAGAATGCCTGAGGGGCCTGGGTGCTGCCTGGGTGCCGCTGCCTGACGAGGGAGTCCCTGAAGGCCCTTTTGTTGCAAGGCTACAGGCCCTAAGAAGAGCCTGGCTGGGGGAGCCAGGTGTGAACCGATAATGACCCTCATTCGCCTTTGGTCTCAGGCCAGCAGTTCCCTTGGGTCAGGACTTCACAGCAACCGCCTGTTCCTGGATGACCAAGTGTGAGGGTTCTCAAGACCCTCCAAACTGCCCTGCTTCCTGCTGAAGGACCCCAATGTTATCTCCTGCCTCCAGGCAGAGGCAGCTTCTCATTCCAGAGAAGTGTGTGACCGAAAACAAATTTGTAGAGAGAAGCAGAGTCATTTGTTGAGGCCACCTCTGCCACGCTGGACTTGAAACGTGAGTGCCGTGTGATTAGTGCTTCCCATCCACGGGGAATGCACCTCCTTGGGGCGGCTGTGGGCTGTCCTCCGGGAGCCAAGGTGCATTTGATAGAGGCGGCGGCTGCATTTCATCAACTGCTGATGACTTCTGGAAGCTCTATCCAGGATCTAGAGGAACATGAGCTTGGGAACTAGACAGTCTTCTGCTGGCTCTAGGCTCTGCCGCCGCCAAGGTGAGTGACACTGGGTGAGTCACTTGATTTCTCTGAGCCTGTAAAATGGGGGGCATACCCCAAGCAACAGTGTGAGCCCCCAGCTTCATACCCAGTCCTCTCCTCTGCCTCCCCATGGGACTCCAGAGCCCTTGTTCCTGTGGCCTCTGCCCCAGAGACACAGCTGACCTTACACCAGGATCCTTACCCAGGGCACGCTCCTGGGCCCTCGGTCAGCAGGGGGTCATGAAACACAAATGGACTTTATCCAGAGCCCAGGAAAAACACAGAAGATTCAAGGACCACTTGCTGGCTGTCTTCTAAGCGCCAAGCTCTGCCTGTTACACGTACTTGCCCATCCTTCCTCATTCAGTCCTCACAGCAAGGCCACGCAGTTAAATGTCATTGGCTCCATTTCACAGATGCAGCAGGTGGTGGAGGGTCAGCGAGGTTTCCAGGCCACACGGCTGACACGTAGCTGAGCCTGGACCGGGATCAGAGCTACCTAACCACTCTCCAGCTTCCTAAACAACCGTGATGTGGGGTGAAGCATGCTACAGCAGCGGTGCATGAGATGCTGCAGAAGCACAGAATCCACCAGGGAATTGCGGTGGGGGGGGAGCGGCGGAGGAGGCAGAGACTGGGTTGTGAGTGGGTTGAGGAGTGTTCCCCCCAGATTTATGTCCACCCAAAACCACAAAATGTGACTTACTGTTAACGGGGTCTTTGCAGATAGAATTAAGTCTCGCTAGATGAGATCATCCTGAGCTTAGGCTGGGCCCTAAATCCAATGAGCGGTGTCCTTCTAAGAAGAGGAGAAGACAGAGAGAAGGAGGAGGGCCACGTAAAGATAGAGGCAAGGCTGCAGTGACGCAGCTGCAAGCCCAGGAAGGAACACCGAGGCTGCCGGGAGCCAGCAGAAGCCGAGAGAGGCAAGGGAAGATCTGTGCCTCGACCTCGGAGGGAGCGCGGGCCTGCCGACACCTTGATGTTGGACTTCTAGCTTCCAGAACTGTGAGAATAAATCTGTGTTCTTTTAAGCCCCTAGTCTGTGGTATTTGGTTATGGCCAAGGACATTCCTGGAGACTGTGTCTTGAAGCCCTCTCAACTGCAGAGTCCATGCCAAGGCCTGGCACGGAGCGGACCCACCAGGCCTGGACCACATAACGTGGGCTCCGTCGCTGCCACCTCCTCACCAGGCTGGCTGCTGCCTCGCACTGAGGTCTCTGGGTCTTTTGTTCCCACGCACAAGGCTCACCTACAAGTTGGGGGGTCAGCATGGACACTCCCCTCAGACGCTGAGGAAGAGATGGGAACACAAGGGCAAACACCTGCCTTGTTCTGACACCTTGTTCATTCATTTCCCATTTGTTCTATGTCTACTCTGCAATGTAGGATCATCCACGATCCTGGATGCCAGGAACGCAAAGTTGACCCAATTCGATTCTTAAATGCAGCACGTCTTCGCAATTAAGACACAAACGACTGGTATGCACAGAAACGGTAACCTTCGGGCAGGGCCTGGAAGGACGGGAGGAGTGCTGGACGTGAGTGCACGTAGGAGAGGGAGTGTGTGCCTGGAGAACAGGCAGGAAGTGCAGCTTGATGCTAAATCTCAGAGGGCCGTGAACACGCCAGCATAATCTGCACTCAACACCCCGGCCATGAACCACTGAGGGGTTCCATGGATGAGAGGTTTCCCAGCACGGGAGTGACAAGGTCCCACCCTGCTCTGAGAAATTCACACTTGGTACTGGGTGGCTCTCCACAAGGCCTCACCCCTGCTCAGATACGCCCATCAAGGGCACATAGGAGCCTGCCCTGCTCCACTGTCCCTAGAGCCACTAATGGAGGTCTGGCCACTTCTCTTTGGCAGTCTTTCCCTCGTACCAATGGACAAAGAGTTTTTTGCCACCTTCTACTGTGGTTGCCTGACTCTGATGTTCCCGCTCGGCCCTGGGAAGCCAGGAAAAGTGGTCTAGTCACCCAGCCCCCACTTCTAGGGTGCTTGGGAGGTTAGGATCTAGCGCTTGGGGCTGGAAGGTGCCACTGGGAAGTATTAGTTTCCTACTGCTATGGCTTGAAGCCACACAGATATATTCTCCTACAGTTCTGGAGGTCAGAAGGTGGAAATGGGTCTCAGTGGGCTAAAGTCACGGTGTTGGCCGGGCTGCATTCCTTCTGGAGTCTCTGGGGGAGAATCTGTCCCTTGCCTTTTCTAGCCTCTGGAGGCCTCTTACATTCCTTGGCTCCTGGCCCCTTCTTCCAGCTTCAAAGCCAGCAACAGTGGGTTGGCTCCTTCTCACGTGGCATCACTCTCCCCGCCTCTTGGGACACCCTCTTCCACTTTTAAGGATCTTGTGGTTACACTGGGCCCCCCTGGATCATCCAGACTCATCTCCCTACTTTAAAGTCAGCTGACTCGCAACTTCAATTCATCGGCCACCTTAACTTCCCCTGCCCTGTAAGATGACACATTCCCAGATTCCGGGCATGGGGATGTGGACTTTGGGGGCCTGTTACTCTGCCTATCACAGGGGGTGAGCAGAGGCCTGCTACTCTAGGCTGGCAGGCCCTCTCTGGCCTCCTGGCTTTGGCTATGCCCTGTTTCTGGCCCCGTTTCTCCCAGCATGTCTGCTTGCCTGAGGGAGACAAGGGAGGCCCACTCTGTGAAGTCAGCCAGCACAGAAATGACTGCGTGAATGCACGTGTCTGCTGAGTGAGGGCTCTGTCGTGGGCTCCTCTGCCTAATGTGTCCCAGGGTGGCACTCACAGTCCTCTCCCCTGCTGAGGACGTCAGAGGCACCTCACAGATGCAGGCAGAACCCCCAGAACTCGCCTTGTTCACAATGGGGAGCTGAGGGAGGGAACCCCCATGTGGGACCGTGGGGAGAACCCCGGCAAGCCCAGTGCCTGCCCACTAGAAGCTCAGCAGGAGACTCAGTCCCTAAACCATCCTGAGGCAATGTGACAAGTCCTAGGATGGAGCTGGACACAGCGGAGAAAACCTGTGCCTGCCTGGGGCACCCAGGGAAGGCTTTCTGGCAGAGGGGGTGCCGGAGCCTGGACAGCCACAGAGGCAGGAGGAGCTGAGGAGGTGGGGGTGAGCAAGTGCAGACCCAGACGGGGGAGTGGGCTCCCTGTGGACTGGATCCTTCTGGCCGCTGGACAGATCTGTGCTTTTAAAAGTGTTCTGGCATCAGCTTGGCCAGGTTGCAGCCTCTCTCAACAGCTGCAGGGGGAGGTAATTTTATGGCTACTGAAATATTGCTGCTGCTTGGCCTTGGGGCTTTTTCTCCTCCTTCCTTTTAAAGAACAGCCGGGGCCTGCGGCATCCTGCTTGTGGCAACTTGCTTTAAAATCTCTGTTCCTGTCCAGCTCTTGTCCTGAGAGAAGGCCCCAGCCAGGCCTCTGTACGCCATACTCAAAGGGAGCGGCTCGAGTTTGAGGGGAAAACAAGCCCCACCTCTAACTCCTGTCAGAGCAGATCCTGGCTTCGATCGCAGACACCCCCCATGGACACTGGACACCGGCTTCACAGCAGCCTTGACAAATAAACACAATCAGCAGGCACTCCGACACATTTGTAAATTGAATCAACATTTTTTTCTCGCCTTCTTGCCAGGGGCCGTGGTCACAGCTCCCCCTGCACAGGAGGCGGAAGGGGGTGGGCTCAGAATGCGGGGCGGCCCTGGCAAGGGCCCAGTCAGAGCTGGCCCTGTCCACTGCAGCAGGGTCCTCACAGAGCACAGCACAGCATGGCACCGCCACCACCTCTGTCCTGTAGTTCACATCACGCCCATCAACAGAGATCAAAGTGCTCATCCCTCTGCTTCTGGGAATGCATGCTAGTCAAGTGGGTGGCCCTCTGTAACTCTACGCTTAGCGTCACTATGGAGCGTCTGCCTGGGCCAGGCCCGGGCATGAGGGCTCGTCTGGTCTAACACCCTGTAATCCAGCAGGGGCGTGTGGGAATCTTCATGTTATGGATGAAGAGGCTGAGGCCGGGAGGTGAAGCAACAGACATGTGGCAAGGCTGGGCCTACTGTGCCAGGATGCTTCTGGCCAACCTGGCTGGTCCCCTGTTGCCCAGCGCTCGGCCCAGCAGTGGCACTTCGGGAAGCTGGAGAGTGGGGAGGGTCTGTCTTGTTCACTGGGATACACCTGGGCCCAGCACCAAGCCTAGCGCATGGGGCAGTCTACAAACACTGCGTCAGGGGAAGAAAAGTAGCATTGTAGCTATTCAAATATCTGTTGAATGAACAACCGTGTGCGGTAAACAGGGCAGATGGGGGTTCTCATTTCACAGATGCATAAACTGAGGCTCGGAGAAGTAAAGCAGCGAGGCAGCTGGTGGCAGGGCTGGGACTGGAACTCGGTGTCTGGTCTTCCAGTCCATTGCTTTCCGGTGTTTAGGCTCCTGCAGCATCAGCTGGAAAAAGACCTGAAATGTCTTTTCGCGTATCAGGTGAATTGGACTCCTCTGAATTCCTGTAATGCTTAGCAGCCGTGGTAGGCAGAACAATGCCCTGCCCCCAGATGCCCAGAACCTGTCAATACGTCAGGTTACCTGGCAAAGGGGAATTTAGGGTTCAGGTGGAACTATGGTTGTTAATCAGCTGAGTTTGAGACAGGGAGGTGAGCCTGGATCATCCAGGTGAGTCCAACGTAATCACCAGGGTCCTCTAAAGTGAATGAGAGGGGCAGAAAAGTCAGAACCAGAGAGACAGCACCAAGAGGAAGGCTGGGGCAGCCCCTGCTGGCTCCTAGTTACCGCTCCATGACAGCAGCCAGCACCACACGCGGGTGGTGGCCAGATAACACTGGCTCTGCTCCTCGGCTGTTTCCCAGTCAACAGCCCACTTCCAGGCCCACCACGTTCTCACCAGCCTGCACACTTCGAACTCTTCTCTCTCCACGGTGATGACTCTGGCAGAGAAAGGTGAACTACATCCTAAATTAGCACAGCGGGTGCAATAAGTACATACTTCAGGAATAAAATAAACAATGAAGATAGATATTTACAAACTACTTTAAAGAAATTAACTCTCTCACACACACATATATAATTATACATAAAATTACAATGGTCTCTGAAAGCAAACGTAACTATTTCACTGAGGTCTAGTAAATGTGTGTTAGAAACCATGATTCTAGACACACTGGAAGCCTGAGAGACGCGCAGCTACGAGCCTTGTGGGGACACAGAACTGCGTACGGCCGGAGCACTTTCTCGTCGCCGTTCTTCCAGGCCTGCTGCACCCAGAGCCATTCCAGTAAGGCCAGAGGTGAGCACGACCACTTAGAATTCTGACTATATCTGTAGTCTGCTAGTTCAATACCACATCAAGTCATTATCTTTTTTAGCAGATAAATTGATTATCCAAATTCATTAAGAGGCTACTGAAGCAGTCTGGTCAAGTCAATCGAAATCTTCATTCATTCATTCAACAATTAATCATTCAACTTTCAATCATTCACTCTATAGTTACTTATTAAGAGATGACTCTGCCAGGATCAGGGCTTGTAGCTGTCCCTGTTCAGTGCGGTCCCCAAAAGCCAGTCACCTGTGGGCACACAGGAGAATGAAGCCCTACCCAACTGGGAGGGAAGAAGATGCAAGACTATTCAGAAGCAGCAGACCAGAGGGCACTTGAGGAACAAATGCACGAGTTTTCCAAAAGCAAGGGCTTCTGCCAAGAAAGCCAAATACTGGCTTATGTAAACAGGAAAAAAAAAGTTGAGGTTTCTGAGAAGGACACACACACACACACACTACACTCTCCCATACACACCCTGAAGTGCTGAGACAAAAAGGAATGGAGCCAGTGTGCATCCTGGACAAGGGATGGAACAAGTTCGATTAGCTCAGTCAGAACGATGTACACAGGCAAACACACATGTGGGTTTCTGGAGCCAGCCGATCATGTTCACTCAACCCCATGTTATGCTTCAAGACCATTGTGGAAAATGTGGAACGGTGGCCTTGGACTAGCTTGGGGAGGTGAATGAGCATCTGCATCCCCTCCGAAGGGCTTAGAGAGAAGAGCACATTTAGAGACCCCTCCAAGACAAAAGATCACCACCACCAAAACACCAACCCTCTGGTGTGCGCCCTGTGTCACCAAGCAGGGGCCCTGGGATATTGGGGGCCCAGACTTTGGCCTCCAGGAACCGAACAAGGTCCTTGACTGAGATTTCAGTCACTCACTCAGGGACTGTGCCGGCAAGTTTCACAGCCTCTCCCCTTGGGCAAACGGCTTTCTCAATAGGCTGTGGAGGGAGAAGGGAAGAGAAGGGGAGCAGGTGACGGAAGGCTACAGCAGGTGACAGACACTGGGCCTGTGGGGCGGAAGCCCAACAGCCACTACGCAGCTCGCTACCAGCTCTCAAGTGCAGGGGATGCATCGTGCACAGGATGGGCACTCTGCTCACTCCGCAAGTTTCCAAACACTACTGTGGAGGAAACACTGTCACCTAGTCTCCTGGACCCTAAAGCCTGTGTTGCCTCTCTAATGATTACAAAAAAAAAAAATGGACAACCCTTGTGCACATGTACACACACACATGCATCTAAGCACACTAAAGGGGCACTTTACACAATGGTGGGTTATCTAGAGTAAATAACCTGGAAAATAAAAATTTCCAATGTTTCTTAGAAAACCAGGATATGTTGTATGGAATACACACACATATGCATATGTATATATGCAAAGTCCATGTGTGCGCATGTGTCCAAAGCTGGATGTCTTTCTATATACAGACACACAAATGCATAGCTACAGCCCTGTCCATATAAATATGCATGTGTGTGTATATATTTCCCAACCCCCAAAATAGAAAGCTATACCCTTAGATGAGTTAGAGTATTTCAAAAAAAGGACTCCAGGGCCAAGTACCATGCTCCAGACAGAACGCGTCCAGACCTGTTTTGTTTTCCTTACGCAGCCTTCCCTTGGCTCAGCGTGGGCATCTCCGATTCTGGATGCTGTGACTTCAGCCCCACTGCCGAGTGAGTGTCTAGACTGGCCGTGCTGTGTCGGCTGGGGGCAGGTCTGCTCAGTATGGAGTGCTCTGCAGACATCAAACATTGAATGGAATCATCTTGAAAAGCTTCTGCCTGCTCAGTTCATATCATTCATTGCAGGGGACTTCAGGGCACGTCTGCCCATGGCCTTCATGTTTCTGCCTGAGAGCTCAAGCTGCCCAGTGGCCCCCATGGCCCGTCTCGGACCATGTGCCTCCCGCAGTTCTCAGGTGATGCCATTCCTGGATCACGCTCTTTCCTCCTGCCTTTGTCTAGGATAACAAGAAGGAAAGATCTCCTGGGACCTCAAAAAACACACATAGAAGCCCACAACAACGAGGAGCACAGAGGGAATGGGAAAAGGACAATGGAGGGCTGTGCCATCGGGGTGCCGCTCCCGTCACCAGAAGAGCTTCATGGCCGAGCATCGCGGAGCGTTTGCAGTTGTGGCCTCTGCCTGCCTCGCCTGCTCAGGTCTGCGGCGACCAAAGCTACCACTTTGGGGAAGTGTGCCAGGAGCCAGGAAGAAAAGGAAGTACAGAGTTGTTGATTCTTCTTACTCCTCCTCTTTTCTGGTTCTGCATCTTCATTATGTTCTTCATGAAGAATTTCTTAATAACCATCAGGGAACTATGCAGTAATTATTAGAACATTATAATACAAATGCATTTATTTACCACATTAAATAGATACAGTCTCGGTTATCTATTACAGTATATAATGTAGTGTTCAGTAATCTGATGTATAACAGTAAATACTATCATGATAACACTAACAAGGGGGAACAACTTCTGAGCAGGCTCCACACGAGGAGCTGTGCTGAGCACTCCTCCTCCTCCGCCTCACTGAGCGCGCATGCTGCCCTGCAAGGTGGCCATTACCTGCTTGCTTCACAGAGGGTGCAGCAGGCCAGGAGGTGAAGGAGCTTCCTCGAGGGTGGCACTCCCTCCGAGTCTGTCTGACTCAAGGGCCAGCTCTGCCAGGGCACCTCGCTTTGCCCCGCCCTCCGGGGGAGAGGGCTGGCAAGGTCTGCTGCCCGTGGTCTGAGGGCCTGGAGGCTCTGACCCTCTCTGCCCACAGTGCCAAGGCCTCCAACAGCCTTCTACTCTGGTTCCTGTGCCAGCTCTACAGGAACACCCGAGCCCAGCCCTGAACCTCTGCCCAGCTGTTTGGGGCTTGAACCCCAGGGAGACAGATCATTGTCACAGGACCCCAGCATTTGTTAGCCCATCTGGTACACACTACAAATGGGGAAGATTGAAGGAAAACTAGAATTTTTGAGTGCCCACTACGTGCCAATCAAGGTGGTAATTATTTTATATACATGACTCCAACTAACGCCCAATTCTGTAAAGTGGGAGGTCTCATGAGGAGCAGCCCACAGAGCCAAGACTAGAACCCAGGGCTCCTGACTCCCAGGCCAGTGCTCTTCCCATGGAGCCCAAAGCAGCGTGCCACTGGGGAGCAGAAGGTCCCAGTGACTCTTGTCATTGCTATCCCAGCATTGCTTTTATCCTGATGAGAAACGAGGCAACTTGTGACAACAGTTTAATCACAAGTCACCATAACTGTCAAAGGAAAGTTTAGGAGTGCGGCTCTCACACATCCCAAAGCATCTGCAAAAGCATCCGGGCCATATAATTTGCCATTTGAAGGGATTTAAGTCATGCAAGGAAGACTTTTTTGTATGTCAATGAGTTGGGCAACCAAATCGTCCTTCCATCCACAGATGCATACAACCATCTACCCATGTATGAGTCATCCACTCATTTATCCTGCTCATCCACCCAGCTGTCCACTTATTTCACTCTTTATCAGCCACTCACCCATCCAGCCATTTCCCTACCTAGCTATTTGCTCATCCTCCCATCTACCCACTCTCCCATCCAACAACCACTTAAGTCCTATGACATGCCAAGAACCACTCCAGATATTGGAGCACCAAGATGAGTAAGATATTCTCCCTGCTCAAAAAAGAACTCTCAGTCTAGAGTGGGTACCATCACATGAAAACGAACTACAGAAGCTCCTCCACCCACAGCTTTTCACCTTAGCAACTTCCACAAGAACAAGGATAGTTCAATTGAGAAAATGCACATCAGCTCAGCCTCAACTGGCAGAGGATGTTATGGGTCACTTATATGGTGTTCCTTTGGACATACAATGGAAAGGCTAGTGAACAGACTTTCACGACCTAAGCTGTTGGTAAGCAGAGGTACAACAATGGGCTAAGTTCTGAAGAAGGGTGTGAACAAAGTACTATGGAAGCTGGAGAACACTGTACCAGAGCCAGAGAATATTAACGTTATTTGAGTTTGACCAGATAGCAACCTAAGTCACTGATTCCAAAGCTCATACCCCTCCCATGTTACCATCTGGTTTCCATAAGAACTGAGGAGCTCAGGCCCAACCCCACTCAAAGTAGAAATGCTGACCCCAAATGCTACCAGCTACTCCCCCATCTTGACATCAGAAGCAGTGTGAGGGTGGCTAATGAATGGTCATTTTCCTGGAAATGTTGTGTCCTGGGAGGAAAGGTACCTGGGAGGATCTTCAGAAGGTACCCAGGCTCTGGTCTGGTTACACACCATTGCTGGTTCTCCAGGGAAAGCGTACCAAGAGCATCACTGACACAGAGACACAGCCTAGGAAGCTTGGAAAGTGCCAGGAAACTGAACACAAACATTCAACGAGCAAACCAACTGGAAGGGAAAGGACTTCTCATGGACTTAGTGGACATACTTATGTTTAATGATTTGGGGGCCTATGTGGTGACTGCATGAAATAATTTTATTGTTAACATACTGGAGAGACTGAGCTGGCATCAGGAAGAGATCTCCCAGGCCTTGGGGCTGCCAACAGTCTAGCCGCCCTGAGGGACCTGAGTGGGCTCCATCTGTATGAAGTAAGTGATGGAGAAAAAACACTGGTTTTTTGGTTAACAAGCACACCCTGCATTCCACAGACCTTCCTGGCGGGTGTGCCACACAGAGAGCACTCTGCTAGGCATGAGGGAACCATGCCTGAGATCTTATCTGAGATCTTACCCCTACCCTGCACTGGATCATAAACCCCTCCGCTCGCGCCCGACTCCTCGACAGTCGGCTCCTTGCATAGTGCCGGGCACGTGGTGAACGCTCAGTCACTGTCAGTTCCCTTCCCTGGTCCTGGTTCTCCCACTCATGAACTCCCTTCTCATGGGCACAGTTTCCAAAGGCATAAAATGACAGAGAAGAATCAGACCCACGGCTCCTACCTGGAGCTCCCGAAGGCACTGATGGTATTAATGGTAATGATTTTCAATATTTCAAATATCTTCAAATATTTCAAATAGTCAATTGCAAATCATATGTTTATCCTCCATCAGGTGGCATAAACCAAAGAAAACATTACATTTCCTCCCCTTGGGCTAGAATGCTCTCAGCTCCACGAGGTTAGCCAGTTACCTCAGACTGGCAGGAGCTTTGATCTGCAGATATATGTTTTTGATCAATGAGATGGAAAAATGTGCTCGTCATCCTTCACTGAACAGGTTGGGACACAACCTTTCAAAATGCAGGTGGACCCTGGAGAGGGAGCTGACAACCAAGGGGTCCTTGAGGATGGGCAGAGGAAACTGCTGTCCTCAGGTACCTGCCCACTCCCACCTTGTGAGCATGTGTGACCTGCTGACCAGGCCACACTTTGTTCTTCTTAGCTCAAAAATGTTCTTTGTATCTTCTTTCCCAATAACGGTTCTGTGTCTAGGCTTCTAATGAAATGTTCTGCAACACCAAGGCCAGGCGTTAAACGGCTCCTGTCCTGTCAACACTCGGAAGCACCTCACTCAATCCTGGAAGGAGCCTGGCCCACAAGCCTGCGCCGTCACAGCCAGTGCCAGCCAGTGTGCTCAAACTCAGCACCTGTCAACAATGCCGCCATGGCAGGAATCCGGAGGGGCAGCCAGAACAGCCAGCTTCCCATCACAGCCTGGGTGGTCAGGGGGTAACCAGCAGGGGGAGGTGAGAGAGCAGTGCAGAGACACTCAGAGCACCTTGCAGATCTCTCCTCCACTCTGGAAAGTGCTGGAGAATGCATCCCTCTGCTTCCCTCTGTCTTCTTCACCACCGGGCGTCGACCAGCGACTCACCAGTCTGTCTGCCCCACAGCTAGGAGAGACTGGGAAGAAAGGGACAGAGCCCAGTTCACTCTGAGTTACCAGTATGATGAGCACACAGCAGGTGTTCATTGAATGTTTGCCGAATGAATGAACGAACGAACAGATGAATGAATGAACGAGAAAAATGAACAGAGCTCCAACAACCACTCACCCCCGGCCGAGGGTGTGATTTACTTGTAAGCTCCAGGAAATGGGAGGCAGGTTGCCCTGTGAGATTGCGACTGTTTTCTTCTGGGTCTGCAATGGCTAGGAACAGGGATAGGGCAGGGCGAGCCGAAGGGCGTCAGGAGTGGACTTGGTCAACAGCTGAGAGCTGAGAGCAGGACACGGCACACAGTGGCAGGCTCACTCTGGGGACCTGGAGCAGAGCCCAGCGGCAGACGCCCCTCAAGGAATAGGGCACATGATGGTGGAACTGAGGGCTAACGGGGTAACTTTAAAGAGGAGGCAAAGGGTTCTTGTTTTGGTTTTGTTATTTCTATTTGTGAATGAATATGTAAATATCTAATATTTTTATATTACATATACCTCATGTAATTATTGTAATTAAATGTAATTATTATATCTATATGTATACACATATGCATATTACATATATTACATAAATATGCCAACATGTAAATATTTTTTATTTAAATTTAAGTCTCAGGGCAAATGAAACAATAAAACCAGGAAAATGAACACATCTGATCATGCTTTGTCTCTGAGCGTTCCGGGGTAGAAAAGTCATCATTTTCTACCAGCTTATCAGACCCTTGGAGGTATTATGAGGGCTCAGTGTGCTCAGAAATGTCTGCAGGTTGAGTTCCTCCAACACGGGAACGTTTTCCCACTGCCCCCACGACTCTGGACCATCAAGAACCGAAATCACCTCGTTCTCTTTGAGTCAGAACTGACAGGGCCGGCTTTGTTCCCTGGAGCCCCAGATCACAGATGCCGCCGTTAGTGATGCTTTTAGTTCTGGAAAGGAGCTAAGAGCTCAGCGCCAGAGTCCGGCCTGGGTTGGGGTCTCGCTCTGCCTGGGCAGTGATCCAACCCTCAGAAGCACCCCCTTGTCTGTGCCTGGGGTGGGGGTGCTCACAGTGCCCCGGCTGCGGTGTGAGGGGAAGGGGGAGGTGTTCGAGCATGGAGCACAGTGCCCGTTGTACAGGACACGCTCACTACAGGGTAGCCTATCCAACCACCCAGATTCAAATCCGGCACCTCTACTTCCAGCTGTGTGGCTCTAGGGAAGGAACTTAACCTCTCTGGGCCTCGGTGGGATGATAAGGGTCGCAGTGACCACAGTGGCTCCCTCATAAGGAGTGCTCAGCACGATGCCAGGCACGTAGTAAATCATAGTAAATGCTGCTCGAATGAACTCCTCTCTCCTTTCTCTCTCCTGGTCAAATCTCTCAGAAGACGTGCTGACAGTGGGGGGTTCTCAAATAACCTCAGCAAAGGGGGTACCAAGTGGGCACCGAGGCTGGCACTGGAGCAGCCTGGGGCCTGCAGCAGGAAGCATGCTGGCCTCCGAATCCCCCCACAGATCACACCAGTCTGCCCACCCCCTTGCCAGCTTGAAGGCAGGGCGCACAGGGCCCCCAGCCTCTCGACGGGCTCCCTGGCTTCTTCCGTGATGCGATCAATCATCTTGCCAGGCAGGTGGCACAGTGCTCCTGAGGTAGATGCGTCAATTATTAAACCATTATTTGTTCGTGTCTCCGAGGGGTGGGGGACTTGGCCTCCTCCACAAACATGCCTGGAAGACAGTCGAGCATACCTGGTTACCCTGCAACCAGGAGCTGGGCCACAGACCAAAGGACAAAGAAATAAAGAAAACAGGCCCAAAGATCCTGAATGTGGGGGCATGAGCCAATCAATGGGCGTGGGAGGCCAGCACGGGGCAGCTCAGCATCTGCTCTCCTCGGAGGTCCAGGGAGAGGCTCCAGACTTTCCAGACCTCCTGTTGAGAGCCCCAGACTTCAAAAGCATGACCCGTGGGTGGCGGGGTGCCCGGCGCTCAGCCCTGAGGCCCTGGCAGGGTCTGAATCCCGGTTCCAGTGCCTCGCCAAGTCACTTCACTTCTCTGAGTCTCAGATTTGACGTCTTCAAATGACAATGACATCACCAGTGCTGCAGGTCCACGTGGAGATCTGAGACAAGGAAAAGCAGGTTTCCCATCTCGGCTCATCATAACGGTCAAGGAGTGCTCATCAAACACACAGATTCTGAGCTCCACCCCCAACCTGCCCAATAAGAATCCCCTGGAAGCAAGGAGTCAGGGATCCTCTTGTTTAAGCTCTTCAGGGGCTCCTTACACAGCCAGCCTAGCCCCGCACACGCTCTCTGCGGGAATCGTGGAGGAAAACCCTCATCAGGTGAAGGGCACCCTGGAGCTGCTCTCTAAGTGAGCACTCTCTCCTCCTGGAAGGCCCACTTGACCCTGGTGCCTTGAGGCCACCCTAACAGGAGCCATGCAATGCACGGTTTATGCAGCTTATAAGACCACAATTCCCCGAGGCGACACCGAGCCACCCTGCATGTCACCAGGCACAAGCCTCCTACAGAATCAAGTTCGGGGAGGCAGCATGCTCAGTGAGAGCACAGCAGAACTGGCTTCAAACATGCTGTCTGACCACGAGCAAGTGACCCAGCTCTGCAAGTCCCAGTCCTTTCACTGGTAAAGTGGGAAAGATGTTCTCTATCTCCCCAGGTCACATCAAGCATGAAACAAGACAATCGTTACAAGGAGTAACAATTTAGTACGGACTCAACAAACACAGTAGCTTCTTCCCTCTTTTGGTGGTTCTCTCCATTCTCCCCCCCATGTGGAAATCCCTCCTACCATATCCTTGGCCCCTCAAGGATTTGGGACTGGGGAG
Source organism: Equus caballus (assembly GCF_041296265.1). Taxonomy (NCBI): domain Eukaryota; kingdom Metazoa; phylum Chordata; class Mammalia; order Perissodactyla; family Equidae; genus Equus; species Equus caballus. The sequence goes on from NC_091692.1 coordinate 94,414,222, forward strand.
CAGGTCTGTGGGAAGAGGGGTGTGCAGACACTGGGCAGGGCTGCACAGCAAGGACTGAGTTGGGAAGTCTTAACTTGGGGCCAGCAACACGCCTAATTTCAACGCGCCTTTTGCAACTGTTGCTCCTTCCACCTGGAAGCATCTCAGGACCAAGCCAACCCTCTCAGGGCTCTGTGTCCTGAAGCCACCTCCGCCCCGCAGGAGAGGGACCTCAGAGAGCCCTTGGCACTGCCCTCCCCTTCTGTTCCCCAACCTCTGGCACCAGGAAGAAGGACGTGAACCCCAATTCCCAACTGCAGCCTGAGATTTGGCAGGAGAGGGACATTCAGGACACTGCTCTCCTCTAGGCCCATTTTGGCCTCCCTGGAGCTCACCTGTAATGCAGGTCGACAGCAAAGCAGCCAGCCTGGAGTGGGGAGGGGGCACACAAACAGACTCGGGATTTTCTTCTCTCAAGAGCGGTTGCATTAACCGCATCTGAGCACTGTCTCTGTTTGCCAATGTGACAGGCTTGCTTTCAAGTTAATTTCTTCCCATGTCAAACCCGGTGCCTGCCAGAAAAGCACTGCTGGGGAGACGGGTGGGGGTTGAGGGAAAGTGTAGGCAAAACAAGTTAAAGTGGGGGTCCAGCCCCATGGCCGAGTGGTTAACATTCCACGTGCTCCGCTTCAGCAGCTCAGGTTAGTGGGTTCAGATCCCAGGTGCAGACCTACTCTACTCGTTAGCCACGCTGTGGAGGCATCCCACATACAAACTAGGGGAAGACTGGCATGGATGTTAGTTCAGGGCTGGTCTTCCACAAGCCAAACAGAAAAGAGGAGGATTGGCGATGGATGTTAGCTCAGGGCAAATCTTCCTCAGCAAAAACAAAAAACAAAACAACAAAACAAAAAAAGTCAGTTAAGGTGGAAGAGAATGTATTTGTTCATTCACACAAGCAGTCACTCAAATATTCATCCGTCCACTCATTCATTCTAACATCTGTTCATTCATTCACTCATTCATTCTTCATTCAAATATTCTCTGTGTACTTGTTATAAACCTGGCCCTGTGCTTGGCACGGGGACACAGAAATGACTCTGCCACACCTCTGCTCTCAAGGAGAGCTTGCAGCCTGTGAGAGGAAAAAGGGCGATAAAGTGCAACAGGACAGTAAGCACACTCGGGAACCAGGATGGGGGAGCTGGCAGAAGCAGGGCTTGTGCTGCGTTCTGAAGGAAGAGCAGGAAGGCAGTCCACGCAGAGGGAAAAGTGTGTGCAAAGGCATGGAGGTATGAGAGTCTGAGGTTCTGGAAACTGCACACAGGTCAGCACACCAGAGGGGCGAACCCAGGGGCCAGCAAGGGCTGACCAGGCCTGGCCTCGCAGGCCCCACTAGGGGGTTTGTATTTGAGGACAACAGGAGCCAACAGGCTTTGGAAGCAGACAGGTCTAGAAATTGAAGCAGGGCGAGTAACCCCACTACTTTCCGTGTGTTCACAAAGAACTTGCACACAAGTCTCACCCTGCAGCCTGGCAACAACCCAAGAGATGGTCCCCATTTTACCTCTGCTTGACAGCTGAGGAGACTGAGCCCCCCTGACCTCCGCAGTGAGCAAGCGGGGCAGCAAGGCCCCTATCTTGCCTGCTGACACCAGCCCGATGCCGTGGCATCTCATGGCTGCCCATGGCCACACGCAGCAACACACAGGGAAGCAACAGGGGCTGCGTGCCACGCCCTCCAGGAGTCAGGAGCCGCGCACGGGGTCCCTGTGGCCCTCCGCTGCCTCCTGAGCAGAGGTGAAGCCACTTCCCATCAGGAAACACTGACGTGGGTGTGGTGAGCTGCTCATTAGCAGCTGCCACACAGCCTGCAGTGGGATGGAGGGAGCAGCCAGCCCAAAAGGTGCGTCGGATCCAGTGACCTGCAGGTGGTCCTGCCGGCCTTTCCCCAGCATTGACCGTCACTGAACGGGCAGCAGTCCCAGGGAGAGGAGGCCCTGCCATCAGGAGAACTGCTCAGAAAGAGGCTACTTTTAAGTGAATTCCCTTACAAATGGGACCAAATTGTTAGGGCAAATAGTGGGAATATGGTGTGACTGGGGCTTTACTTTGAAAATGTAACGAAAAAAATTATGAAAACAACTTTATTTTAGGTCGTACTTAATAAAATTCAGGTTACACTTGCCATATGTACTAAGTGTGTAACAAAGTGTCATGCTGTGACTGCTTTTCCTGCACTTTCTGAGGATGGGTGGGAGCATGGTGTGCCTCGCTCCCTCCACACTCAATGTCCGCACACAATGGCAAAAGAGGTGGTTTTGGCACAACTCTCACTGAGTCCTGACCGGCCCTCTGAGCTCTCCAGTCGCTCTGAAGCCTGGCCCAGACTCCCGCCTGCTCTCTCCTTGGCTCTTAGCTTCCCACCAGGTCCCCCTTTGCCCAGGGTCAGGGTCGGCGTCCAACAGCAGCTCTCTGGGATTATTCTCAACAACTTCAAGAAATCCTGCACCTTCCCCAAGATTCGTAACGTACTTTACAATTGATTTGCATTTCCTCTGCACTCTACTGTCAGATGTTTCTAAACCAGACAACTAGGAAGGCCCTGGAAGAACTGGTGACTCCAGATGAGAGATGCTAGCTTGGGGTTCGGCGGGTGTATGTGTGTAGGAAGCCCCTTTACTGTGGTCAGCTCATTTGTGTCTTCACCTGTGACACAACCTGCACCTGCAGGGGCCTGAACACTGAACGAGAATATACTGCATGTTCGAGAAGTGCCAAGAATTTTACCAACACCAGAGCCAACGAGCTACACTGAGATCCGGGTCTGCTAATGCCTGGAGCACCATCTGAACTGCCACCCCCCTCCACCCGCATCCCTTAAATACACCTCCCTCACACAGTTCCACCTCTCAGCCGTGGCTCACCTGCTGTCTCCTAGAAACCTCTCCCTCTGTTTCTCCACGTTGAAATTCTACCCCTACTTTTAGTCCTCTCTCACACGCTACTTCTTCCATGAACTCTCCCTGCTCAGCCCAGACAGGGCACTTGGCGCAGTCCCTATTCTCAGTGCCACGTGACTGATGTCTAGGCCAGGCTGATGGACCTGGAATTTCTCCAGGGCTGGAACAGTGGCTCCCTCATCTCCCCCTGCCCCATCCTCCAGATGCCTGGCCCCGAGTCAATGTTCAGGAAGTGACACTGACTTGAACTGAGCTGCCTGAGTCTGAAGCCCCGATGCCCCCACGTGGCTGTGCAAGCTGATGGCTTCCTCGGTTCCTGGAGTCCTCGCTCAGGGCATGCAGGAGAGACAGAGTGCCTTCAGGCCACTTCTTTCCCAATCATCAAGCCCATCCTGTGTTTCCGTTTTTAGAAGAAGCAATCAATTTTTCTCACTGTCCTAATGACCCACAGAGACATTTAGTTAAAGCAAGGCTTTCTACTGCTTACTAAGCAAACAGGATTTCTGCATAATAAAGTTCATGCTTCCAGAAATAGGCAAGGCATGTAAGTGATAACATACCACAGCTCAGAAAGCAGGGAAATTAATGCCTCCTTTCTCATGACAGCATGGCAGGTTTGGCATCTGAAAAAGGGGATGACCAATGGCAATTCTGCTCCCCAACCAGACAAAGGTCTGTCTGTGACATTTGTCTTCGTACATACAGAATTGATACTGATGCCAGCTCTGCCCCATGCAGCCAGCAAGGTGCAAGGGGCAGAGAAGAGCCTGGCCAGGGCCTGGACCCCAGAGGATACAGGGATGACATGTATGTGGGAAGAGCTACAGAGCATTCTGGGAGCACTTGCCATGGAGGGAGCTCCAAGGTCCAAAGCTGGGTAGGGGATGACAGCTGAGCTGTGCTTTAAAGGATGAAGTAAGTTTTCCCAGATGGGGCAAAGAAGGGAGCCGAGGAGGGAACTGCATGTTGATATTTTCAACAGAGTGACCCCAACCTCTTTGGGGCCACAAAACCCTTTGAAAATCTGATGAAAACTATGGACCCTGTTGCCAGAAAAGTGAACCCACACACACGGTGCATATAATTTCATGCCGTTCGAGGACGACTCATATCCAACTCTTGCCTAAAACACTTGCTCACTGGAATGAGAACTGTGGAGGGCAAAACATTTTGCATCTCTGTACCGCCAGTATTTAGCCCAGCGCCTGGTACATAGAGTAGCACTCAACAGATGCTTGCTGAGTGAATAAACAATTACCAAGAATAGATGGTTTTCTAGAGAAAAGCCCACATCTCCCTCCTTAGAACAAGCTCATGAAAACCAACCGTGTAATGACAACACAGACCCTGGTCCTAATGAGACTGTCACAAGTTCCCAAAGGAGGAAGAAGGTAACATGCCCCAGGGAGCCGACTCTCTCCTGTGAAGGCATAAGGTGGCTCTCCAAGTCTCCACCAGAGGCCTCTGTGCTTAACGAGACTGGCTGCCCTGAGATTCATTTGCGCAGAAGACCAGCGTGGGGCGGGGGAACATCCCCACCGTGGTTTCTCAAAAGCCCAAATGGATTTTTAACAAAACTCAAACAAATTCAGACCAATCTATTCCACACCAAATACTGAGAATAGAACAGAATTCCAACTCAGGCTAATTCTTTCTCCCCCATCTCCTGAAATTCTGCCATTTCACAAACATGGTGACCTCTGAGCCTGATCTTCTATGGCTCTCCCACTGGTCCAGAAGACTCCAGTATTTCCAAGTTTTCAGGGCGGCCTTCCATTGCTCAGGCTGCCTGTCACACTCAGAAGCATCAGATCCTAGGTCAGACCCTGGGACCTGGCTTTGCTTCAGGAATTACAATGTCAGACTGTGTCCAGAGCCACAGGTGAAGCTGTGAGGGGCTGGGAACACAAATAATGGATGGATTCTGACCTCAAGAAGATGAGTCAGTGAAAGAAACACCCACATGAAAATCCACCACCCAAGGTGAAAAGTGGTCAGTCTCTGGAGGAGGGCAGAGGTACAGTGCTGAGGAGGAAAGACGGAATCTGCCTGGGGTGTGCCCGAGGCTGAGTGGGCGCAGGGAAAGGAAGAGAATCAGGGATCAGTGTAGTCTGCGCTGACTTGTCATTTGATCTCTGTGGCGTGTGCTAAGATCCCTCTGTCCACAGACCTCTGCCTCATCCTGGCATTTGAGATCAATTCACTGTCTTCCTAGGCCCCCCTCTTCCAGGCACTCCTGCACAGTGGTGTGTCCCACTCTCTGTGGGTGACCCCACCACTCCTATGGCCCCGTGACCATCTTAGACTCCTAGATCTGGATTTCACCGCTGTCCTACACCTCGATCCATAGGTCCACTGGCCTGGTCAGCCAGCTGTGTCCAGGCCTTCCCCTTGACTGTGAATCCTCCGGGACAAGGCCGGCACTGACCTGTCCATATTCCCTCTATCAACATAGGTTTAGGGGAGAGGAGGAATTGAGAAACTGAGACCAGGATGTCTACAGCCCACTTGGAAACACAATCCAGGGCAAAACTCCCCAACCGCTGGGTGATGAGCCTTCCTCCTGTTCTGAGCCACAAGCCTTCTCCCGTCCTTCCCTGTCCTGCCCACACAGGCCTCTTCAGCAATTCTCAGCATGTATCGTGTATCAGCTGAGAAGCTTCTATCTGTCAGGCATGGCACTTGACCTCTACTCATGCTGGGACCTCCTCCCTCCTCTTTCCCTACACAGTCGTCCTTGGAATGCAATCTGCCCCTTTTGTGACCACATCCCTCCTCCCCTCCTCCTTCCATTGATGAATTCTGACTGAGGCTAAGCTCCTTTCATGCCCTGTACTGTACGTAAACTCTCCCACACCTCTCAAATCTCCCACTTCCACTGCCCCCATCCCATGACATGATCTCACTACCTGCTTCACAAAGAACACACAAGTGGGACCCTGCATCCTCCTGCCACAAAACACACACCTGTCATCGCATCTGGACTCTCTGGGTGCCTTACCCATGCTGAAGTGGGGGCTTAGTCTCCTCCCATCAGGGCCAACTGGAGAAGGATGAAAACCAAGTCCTCTGACACTCTCAGGGTCTGGGGCTCACCTGTCCCCCAACTCTGACTGCCTGGCTCCAGACACAGGGATCCTTTGGTAAGCCCCTTCTCACCTTGACACAGGATATCCCTAGGCCAGCACTGCCCCCCACCCCAAGTAGTTCACACTTTTTCTTCTTCATCCCTCTGCTCAAATGTTACTTCCTCCAGCACCCTACCCTGAGCTCCCTGAGGAAACATCTCCCTACAGCCCGCTCACATTACTCCATGACTGCCACATAGCACTTGGTACCATCATACTTCCGTGTTACGTGCGTGATGGGTTGGTGAATGAATGGCTGTCTCTCCACAAGATGGTCAGCTCCCTAAAGCCAGGCTCTGAGCCTCTCCTGTGCCTTGCTGTGTCCCTAGCTCCAAGTGCAGGGAGGTTTCAACAGTCCTTGGAACATGCTCATGGTCATCCAATAAGCCAGGCTCGGAGCTCAGGGCTGAGGCCCAAACCCAGCTCCTTCCATCATGCCGGCTACACTGCCCTTAGCATCTCCTACCAGCCCATCCCCCTTGCACTCCATTCTGGCCCAGAGCTGGGCTCATGCTACATGCTCAGAAAGCAAGTGCTGACTGAACAAGTCCCTCACAGAAGGTGGCCTCTCTCTCGAGTCCTCTCGCAGAGCCACAGGTTCCTGCACCGCTCCACTGCTGTGGGGCCCCCCCAAACCTTGGCCACCTGAACACAGCTGCATTTGACAAGCCTGTGATAAACAAACATAATAGCCTGCAAATTCCAGGAACTGGGTGCCTCACGGCAGAGCAGGCATCCAGCAGGCTGGCATGAACTGGCTTTCTGGCACCTTCCCACGGCTGTACTTCTGTACTTTCTGTCAGGCCACATACGCTGACGGGAAGAGCTGGTTGCACGCGTGCCTGGCACTGCTACTTCATCCCATTCTAGGCTAGAGGAGATGGATGTGCTTGGGTTCCACGGAACTTAGGAGCTGAGTGATTCTGAGCAAATACCTTGAGTCCCAGATCCCCTGGTCTCCTTACGTGCCAAAGGAGAGGTGGCCTTGTCTATTTTGCTACCCAGCCTGAGGCAGTGGTATCACGATGGTGATTCACCCCCAGCCCCTGGTGAAAGCAGGGTTCTTCATCCGGAACCAGAGGACTTCTGGGTGGACCAGAGGTGAAACACTCTGGAAAAGGGAATGTGAAACTTTGTCTGCAAGTGTATTTACCATGAGATTCCCAAGAGTCCTTGACACAAGATGGCTAAGCACTCCTGCTCCATTTGAACACACCTCTATTTGTTGAGAACATCATGTCCACCAGGCACTCGTGCCCCATAGATGCCATGGGTACGTTATGCCATTTAATCATCCCCACAGTCCTACAAATTGGGATTTTGGCCCATTTACAGATTCAGAGACTGAAGTTCTGCAAGGGAAAGCAACATACCCAAGCTCAGAGTGAAAAACACTCAGCTGGGAGGTGAACCCAGGGCCCTCGGCCCGAAGCCTGCACGCCTCCTACAGCTATGATTTCAGAAGAGGCGACAATGCCCTGCATTTTTCTAGCCCACTAGGATCTATACATTTTCCACCATCGAGGGAGACCTGGTGAACTTGTTTCAAGCTAAAGGGCTGGTCCTCTGATAAAACTGACATCTCTGGGAGTGAAGGTTACTTGGCTGTTTTTTTCCAGCTGTTGGACTGGATCAACCGTCCAGTGACGAATCACCAGCAAAGGGCCTTGAGGAGAAGGATGTTGTCAGGAGCCGCCAGGAAAAGGTCAGGAGGCTGTCTTTGAAGTTGCCTTGTCAGGCTCAAGGTCCAGCTTCAAAGTGGCCCGGAGGCTGGCGCCTCCTTAAGGATCACTTCCTTTGCTGATTCCTCAAATGGGAAGGAGCTATTTTTTCCCCCAAACCTCTTAGTTCTGCAGTCTAAGCTGACCCACATTTGCTTCCAGACCTCTTTTCCTTCCTAAGAAATTAAACAGCTTAATTTCAAACACTCTCCCCTAAGCATCTGCTCTGTGCTTGTTTAGCACATTCTGAATAATGTGGGTAAGATGCAAAAAAAATGAAGGTAAAGTACAGCGAGGCCAACAGCCTACCCCATCTGACGGGGGCCTAGGAGGGAGAAGACCAGGAGGAAGCAGACCCAGTGCCAGTCCTACCAACACATAGCCCTGTGGGTGACGAGCGTGAGGCGAGGTGACCTCGGATGTCCCGGTCACGTCCATGCTCTCACAACTCTTGGCCTTGAGCATGTCCCACAGTCACGGCACATGCTGCACACAGCATCTCATTCCACCCTCAGCCCAGCCGGGCAAGACTGTCGTCAGAGGAAGAAGGGAGTGAGCACTTGGAGGTAGGATGACGTATGCAAGGTCACTCAGACCTGCAATGGGAAGCCGGAGCTTCTGCGTCCAGACCTGTGTCCCTCTTAAGGCTGATGGCTCCTGGGTTGGGGAGGGGTTGGCTGAGATACATGTGTCTGTGAGCGATGTCACCTGGAGGGAGATGCAGTCAGGCTGCCTGACCGGCCTGGCCCTCAGTCTGCTCAGCTGGACAGACGGGCTGGTGGGCAGCTGAGGGCAGGGGCCATGAAGGCAGTTGGTGTGGGGCACCAGCTGTCCCACTGAGCAGGGCAGCCGATGGACAGCGCAGTGCAGTTTGAGGAGAACGGCTCTGGGGGGCAGCAGCCCAGGGCTCGGGTCCAGCCTTGCTTCCTGATATCTGATCTTGGGCAAGTTGTCAAAACTTGAGCTTAGTTTCTCCGCCCACCAAAGGGGAAATGTCCTGTGCCTCCAGGCAGTCCCCGAATGCTGGCCCCAGAGGGAGGGCAAGGCCAGTGCCTGCTCCCTCCCTGCCCTGTCTCCTGACTGCTTGGTGACTTGTGTCCTGGAGTGAGGAATGAGCCACGCCCCTTCAGGGCCCCCACTGAGATGCAAACGTGTGTGGAGTGGCCCTTTCTACTTAGACTTCTTTCCAGAGCCCAGTTTGTTAAGCAAACCTAACATGGTCTGATCTGGGTTGTGACACCTCTGTGGCCAGGATAGCTTGCCTATGGGACCTTCTCCCAACTCCTGGCATGTGCCAGAAGCATGGAAGGAAGCCTTCAACGTGGTCCTAAAGCTCCCTCCTCTCACTGAGTAGCTGCAGTAATCCCACATGAGGTTCAGGGCCCTGAGGCCAAGCCCTACTCCCGTCTCAGTAAAAGCTTCCAAAAGTACCGACAAAGGATCATCTGGCCCATCTTCTCCATGAGAAAAAGCCACAGGAATTGGTTGAATTAAATGCAAAGAGGTAGGACCAATGAATGTCCCTTTCAGCTCTTGCTGAGTCCTGGCCTGGCTCAGCGCCTGGCACCATAACCCGACACGCTCAGAACACACCTCCCTGAATGAATGAAGGAACTGCTGAATGCGCAAGGAAGTGAGCAGATAAGCGAGCAGAGGAGGGACTACCCCACGGCCTGGCCTCTAAGGGTAATACCAGGCTCAGGAAAACAAAGAAGGGGTGCATTGGCCCTCACTCTCTCCAAGTGTCACCCTAGGAGCTCCCCCTACACTGGACAGAATGCTGCTTCCCCAGCCGGGATGTCCTCCTCCATCTGCAGGTGCCATCCCAGGGCGGCTTCCACACCTCGAGCACAGCCTCCTGGGTGGGTGTGCTGAAATATGCAGGTTCTGCACCTGCCACACCCGCCAGCCTCTGGGCCCCTTGGATGCCCAGGGCCAGGCCCTGAGGTGGGACTCAGCTCCTGGGGGATGAGAGGGGAGAGGAGAGGTGAGTGAGGCCTCTTCCTCCTGTGGGACTGCGCGAGGCTCAGTGCCAATCAGCAGGAGCTTCGTGAAGGCAGGCAGGCACCCACTCCCCATTCAAGTATCCTGCTGCTTCCCTCATTCACACATCCAGTCAGCAGATATGTCCTGAATGGGCCCTCCCCTTCCTTGTCTAGAAAAGATGTTTTTACCTTTGAGAAAGGCTGAGACATCAACGTTGTCAGTGTAGGGGAGGCAGGGGCAACCCCCTGACCACCACCACACACAGCCCCGACTCGCTCTGTCTCATTTGCCACCTGGGTTTGAAGGCTGCAGCTAAAAATATACACACCACTGCCGAGCACAGGGAGGGGCCTGCCTGAGCGTGGCCATGAACAGCTTTCTGTCCATGGCAGACTAGAAATAGAATCTGAGGTTTGGGGCAACAGCAACATTACCCAGGATTGCCAGAAAGCCCAGTGGTTCCCGGGCAGGACTCAGAGCATCAAGGGCCCTGGGGGCAGCATCACCCACCAGCAAGAGCTGAAATCTTGTCCCCACCCTAAGTCCTCCGTCCACCCAGGCGCAGCTCCATCAGGCACGCACGACTCCTTCTGTCTGCATGGGGCACATGGGCCTGGGATTCTAGCTACTTAAGAACAGGTCTTATTTCCCTAAAAGGCACCTGTGGGGTCAAGGGAGAAGAACAGACTGACATTTATTATCGGTTGTCTGCTGATCCCCACAGCCATCTCCTGGGTCTCAGGTCAAGATAGTCACTATGGTCACACTGGGGATCAGAATTGGCCACCCCAAAATGTGTTTCTTCAGCTTGATTATTTTTAAGGACAAGAGACTCTGAAAGAAACTTTGAACTTCCCCCTAACTGCCTAAAAGAATTTACGATAGAAGGCCTGTCTTCAGGTCAGACCATCACCATAGCTAACTCTGGGTATCCACAGCTGGGGAGGGTCCTTGCTAAGCCCATTCTTATCAAAGTTCTGTCTACCAAACGTTTGCTTTTCCATTTCCAGGTGAATTGCCTTCCTCCCCTTTGAAGTCCCAGATCACTACCCTAACATCCTCTTCTGTCTTTAGCTGAAAATGGTATTTAAGGTGGCGGCTTCAGCCATTCTGGCGAGTTACTCAACTTTCCTGGGTTTCTCCCACATATACATGTTATAAAGCTTTGTTTGATTTTCTCCTGTTATTCTGTCTCATGTCAATTTAATTCTTAGACCAGCCAGAAGGACCCAGAGGATAGAGGAATTGTCTCCCTCCCCCATAGTCACAAAGCTGAGACTTGAGCCCAGGTCAGCTGCCTCCCAAGTCCACACAGAGGCAGAGGTGAGGGAACAAGGGCCACGGTCAAGGTGGAGCTGGCCACTGCTCCCTGCTCCCATGGCTCAGCGAGAAGGCCTAGCATCCTGATGGCTCACCTACACTTCTCAGATGGAACTGGGTGCCCAGCTTGAGTCCAGATCTCGGCAGGTGTCTTCCTCCCTTCCCGAGAAAGCTGCATGGTACTCACTGGCAGCCCTCACTAGGCCTGATGCCCAGGTGCGAGGTCTCAGGAGAGCAGCTGCAGGCAGTCCCACGGCAGAGGGAATCAGAGGTCTGGATTTGATTTCTTGACTGGAGACCTTGGGCAAGTCACCTTCCCCAGCTGCATAACCCAGGGCTCTCGTTTGTAAACAAGGATGATACAATATCACCCCAACAGGGCCTTTCCAAGGATCTGATACAACATGGATGTGGGAGCACTTTGTGAGCTGAAAACCAGGGTACATACGCCTCCATCCTCAAGGACGGATAATGTGGGCATCAGTATCCAGCATCTTCTCAAATGAAGTGGGGGAATCAGAGAAATAGATCCTGTATCTGCACTCATAGAGGCTCCACTCTAGATGCTGAGACACGAAGTTATTTAAGAAGAACTTAAAGGCACCACCGGCCCAAGGGAACAGAGTTGGCACAGCTGACACATACAGAAGCACGCACGTGGCACACAGGCCGCACTTGCTGCATTTGTAGCAAGGATACCCAGTGCAGGGGAAAGGTGACATGGGCTGGGTGGCATGGGGAGAGTTCCATGGAGGGGCCCTGATCCTGGAGGATTTGTGGGTTAGAGAAGAGGAGGAAAGGCAGGCAAGCATGTTGGATGGGCCGGCGTGGGAGTGGATGTGATCCTCTGGCCAAGATAGGTTCCCTCCTTGGGGCTCCCACAGCACCTCTGGGTGGGAAGCAGCCTGTGAGCCATTCTGTGTGATGTGACAGAGCCACAGCGTGAGTGGCAGGGGAGGGGAGGAGTCTGCACCCTGAATGCCAGCCTTCTGGTCTTATCCTAGGCGACAGGGGCCGAGTGCAGGACCTGGGACAGGGAAGGGCCTTTACTGTTAGGACAGTTTTTGGCAGCGGCAAAAGATATGGTGATTGGAGGAAGAGGAGGCAGCGGCAGGCCATCCAGTGGGGAGACCTCTGCATAGCCAACAGACGGGTGAGAGACGGGGCTGGGATGTGGGGAAGCTGCTTGCCCCCAGCCAACCTGAACTGAGTTCACAGGGAGCCTGTGGCAGGCACTGCCACCCCCAGCCCAGCAGTGATGTCATTTGCCAGGGGGATGGCTTTACCAGGCAGAGCCCCCAGCTGTCTCGGCCTGTGTTTAGCAGAATAACAAACGCTGGGTTCTCAACAAAGGCCCTGTTTAACCGCCTTCGTTACCGGTGCTCCCCAGCGAGCAGCAGAAACTTGGGCAGCAGACTCCTCCCTCCCCTGAGTGAGCATCCCTGCCTGAAGTCCTTAGTGTGTCGGCTCCTTCAAGGAGCTGCTTACTCAGCTGGTGCTCAAGGATCTTTCTGTCCTGTCCTTGGCCGAGGCATCCAAGAGAAACAAGAGATCAGTTAGTCCTGGCTGACACCCATCCAGACATCCCATTCAATTACTCTTATCTCCAACAACAACATATATTTTCTCCCTCCAAGTCCTTCAGTACAAGGGTTTCAAAAGGCTGCACAATCCAGAGAGAAAATTTCCTGCAAAATGGAAGCACCAGGAGTTAAAAATTTTTATCTTGTAAAGAAACAATGGGAAAACGAGAGAAAGACTGAAATCTCTATCACTTATTTTTAGCATGTCGTATATCTTGAAATTCACTTTCTTATTTAAGGGACAGAAAACACCCAGGATGATGTGACATGAGCACATCCTGTGGTTGGCACTAGATAGATATTGATCCCAACCCTGGTTTTGTGACCTGGCCGGGTGACTGCAGAGCCCCAGGTCTCCATCCCTGCGGTGAGATGCCCCACCTGCTCCTCGGGCCTGCGGGGGAGCGAGCGAGACGGAGTTTGCAGAGCAGGTGGCCTCCCAGAGCCGCCCCTCCACAGCACTGGGAAGCCCCCTGCTGTTGTGCTCCTGATCCTACAGGTGAAATCTCAGTGAATGGCAGGGGCCTTGGACCGCCAAGTCCAGTATAACCAACCTTTGCAGCCCCGGACCTGGACAGCTGGATCGGGGCAGGTCATTTACCCATGGGGGCCCACCCCATCTGCCGGCGACAAAGGTGCTTTATGCCAGCAGTTGTTCACCTGCAGTGAAGCACTCTGTGCACATGAGCAATGGCGAGCAGGTGGCTACCGGCTCCCTAGGACGCTGAAAATAAGTATTGACAGGTCCAAAAGTGATGGTATGAGCTCTGGAGGAAACACGTATGTGAGCTTTGCCTGGAAACTCATGTGACACTCTGGAACCAAGAAGCCCACCAGGACCCGGGCATGACTGACCTCTGCACTAATTAGTACGAGTTCAAACCAGAGTCTAGATTCTCTCAATTTTGCTGTGATTAGGTGGCAGGAGAGGAGAAAACTCAAGGAGGCCCAGCTTGAGGAGAGGCGCCATCATCACAATTAAGGCTATCCCCGTGGGGTCTGACGGAAGAGGCTGCAGCAGCTGCTCTCAGGCCCCGAGTGTAAGCACCTCTATGGGTGATCAGAGATGTTTCCCCCAGTGGGAGTCTGCCCCCATCTATTTTTGTCTGGTAGGAACAAAGCCTTTCTCCCCAGCAAGCCTGTGAACTCCTTGAGGAAATGGACTGTTTCTCATTCATTCACTCACTCACTCACTCTCTCACTCACAGAACAAATATCTGTTGAAAGCTTACTACTTACCAGTCATTCAACAAGGATTTGTATTTGCCCACTCTCCGTCAAGTAAGGAATAGACCCCAGGGATGGGAGATGGATGTAACCTGGACCTCATTCCCTGTGAGCTCACAGACAGTAGAAGACAGGCACAGATCTTCATAGGGAATCAGAAAGAGCCACCATTGGCATGGAAGTGCAAAGTGGAGAGCAATGGAAGGAGTATTTGAGAGGAGGCTACAGTTTACCTGGGCCCGGAAGAAGAAGTAAGAGTGAACCAGCCAGGAAAGCCTATGAAGAGATGGCAAGGGAAAGGAAGATCATGGGCAAAGGCAGGCTAATGTCAAACACAGCCTGGCAGCCGCTTCCCGCCCCTTTCCTTCCCTTCCTGGATAATTCAGTTCTGAGGCCACTGGGCAGGGCGAGGGAAGGTGGACATGGTGGAGCAGGGAGGGTGTTGAGGGCATCTGCACAGTAGAGCCACCCTATGCGGGATCTGCCCTGTGTGGGATACCAGTCACTTTTGGTGAGAGGCTGAGATCCTGAGAGAGTGGAGGAGGGCTGGGCTGGAGGTGGGAGACTGGATACACACAGGGGAAAGAGAAATCAGTAAGTACGTTAAAGACAGTGATGGCCAATTTCTCAATGCCAAGGAAGTGAGGTGCAAGTGAGAAAGGGGATGAACTGGAATGACCCTTGCTGGTTGGGATGGAACTAGAGGTATCAGTGTGAACTTGCAGCTATCAACACACACAGATAAACAGAGATGTTAAGTATGTGTGTGTGTTTATATTTATGTATATGTGTGTATTTCCTGGCTCTGTCCTCTGAGAAGGCTGGGGAGTAGCAACACTCCAACAGGAATGACCATCCCTCATGTCAGGATCTTGGTTTCTAAGTACTAGTCTCCACTAAAGGGAATCAAGATGCCTTGGAAAGATGGACGATGTCAGGGCTGTAGTTCAAGATGAATCTGGAACATGCTGTGCCAGAAAGCAAGGAAGTATTCACAGAATGATGGACACACGTCAAGAGGCACAGAAGTTGGCTTGAAGGAGCTCCCATTGGTCAAATCTGGGACAATTCGAGCATCAAAATAAATAATGATAGTAAAATATTTTAAGCCATTGAATAAAATGGGAAATGACAAATCCATACAAATATAAATAAATGAACAAAGGAAAGCTTGATGAGGAATCAGATATTTACAGTTTCAAAGTACCTTCCCACAAAGCACTTATTGATCACAAAGAGGGGAAAAGGAACTATACAGTCAAGAAGGCTGGCAGACACCACTGTAATCAAATGACCATCATTGGTAATGGGACAAACGGAACTCATGGGCCACCTGAGAGATGTGAAGAGAAGGACACAGCACCACTTCCGTGACATTCCTGCCAAAGATACATACACTGAATCTAATCACGAGGACACATCACTCAAACCCAAGTTGAGGGGCATTCTATAAATAGCTGGTGGGGAAGATTTGACAGTGCCAAGGCAAGGAAAGTCACAGAAAGATTGAGGAATTGCTCCAGACAAAAGGAGAATAAAGAGTCTAATAAGTGAACACAACAAGTGATTCTAAACTAGGTCTAGATCCCTTCAGGAATAAGGGACACTACTGGGACTAGTGGAAAACTTCAATGGGGTCTCAGTATTAGATGATAGCATTGATGCTAATTTCCTGATTTTGCTGGCTGGGTTGTGGTTATATAAGAGAATGTCCTCATTTGTAGGAAACACACATTAAAGAATTTGGGGATGATGGTGCATCAGGCCAGTCACTTACTCTAAAATAGTTCAGAAAAAAAAGTACTTCTCACGAATGTACTTAGAACTTTTCTGCAAAGTGTGTGCATGATAACAAAATTATTTCCTTCTTTTTTTCTTTTTACTTCTACAGGAATGTATGTAGTGGAATATCTGGTTAGAATTTAGCAGACCCAGGCTTGAAATCCAGCTGTAGTCCACTAGCTTATTATGTGATTCCAGGAAGTGCAATATATCGGAAAAAAAGGTGGATTTTGAAATCACTGGGACCATGTTCAGTCTTCTCTTTGTCACTCACAGGCTGAACGACACTTTGCATTTCCTTTCCCCTAAAGCACAGGAATAATACTACCTACGTCAGAGATTTACTGTGAAGGTTACATTATTAATTCCTTCAGCAAATATTTATCCAGCATGCATTAAATGTTCCAGTGAAGTTCTAGGTCCTGAGAATATAGTGGAGAACAGATCCTTCCTCCATGGGGCTTCTATTCTAGTGCAACTGGAGAGACAAACAAGAAAAGAATCCATATATATATATATATATATATATATATATATATATAATGAGCTTTCAGAGAATTATAAGGATTGTGAAGAAAAATAAAGCAAGTAAGGCCTTCAAAAGTGATGGGAGGAGGGGGGAGGTCAGACAAGAGAGGGGGAAGAAGAGCTTAGATGGGAAGAGGAAGAAAAATAAAAATCAACACCCAAAACAAAACCAAGAAAGCACAGATCACAAAAGTCAAGACAAAAAAACTATAAAAACAAAGAGCACAACAGAACATATGACAGAAATAAGGCCAAACATACGTGCCATATCAAGGAATATAAATAGCCTAAACTCACTCATTAATGAAAAAGACTTAGAAGTTGGCTCACAAAGCAAAACTCACCTCTATGCTTCATCTAAGAGAACCACGTGAGGAAAAAAATTCTCAAATGTTTAAAACAAAATGATAGGCAAAGGTATACCAACCCAAGAAAGAGAAAGCAGGAATGGGAGTTACAGTATCAGACAAGGCTGAAAAAGGGCAAAAAACATTAAAGGAGACAGAGAAGGGTATATTAAATGATAAAGGCACAGCAAATTGAGAACAATTATGACATCTGTGCACCAAAGGCCATCAACATACATACTGCACATATTATAGGACATACACCACATCAGCGGACAGAAGTCTGCTCAGGGTGAAGAGGACCCACATTAGCAGTAATTGTAATTCATCTCTCAAAGTCCACACAGATCAAATAAGGGAGGATCTTAAAGACCTAAGCACAACATTAATAAGGTACAGCTAACTGATACATTTTCAACTCAATACACTTCAAACAAAGAATATGCCTTCTTTTTAAAAGTCTGTGGAGTAGTCACCAAAAAACTAACCACAAAGAAACCTCAGTAAATTCCAAGAGGTGAAAATACTACTGAACTGATTATAATGCCATTACATTAGAAAGTAATAACAAAATCAAAACAACTATAATTTTAACAACTCTTGGGACAAAAATGAAACATACACTAAAGTTACAGAATGCCTAAAAAATATCAAACATAAAAATGTTAAATATGATAACATGGTTAAAGCAGTAATAACAGGAAAATTCATAGCCCTAAATAATTACACTCTTAAGAGGAATTTTAAATAAATGAATTAAATATTGAACCCAATAAGTGATGGAAAAAAATAACACAATAAGTCAAAGTAAAGCAGAAAGTAGAGATTAATAAGGATAGAAGCAATCATTATTGAATTAGAAACGAGAAAGAGGATACCATTAATGAAGAAAGTAGATCATCTGTTAGCCAGCTTGATCAAGAAAAAGAAGAGGAAGCAAAATTATATAAAAGAAGAAATAAAAATGGGGAAATAACTTCAGGTAAAGAAGCAGTTAAAGGCCTACAGAAGTTTTCTCCTTTTTTTAATGAGCTATATAAGCCCGTTCCAAAGTTCCACAAAAATAAGAATGAAAGATGTTGATTTTGCAAGAAGAAAAAGTTCTAAAGATCTGTTGCCTAACAATATGAATATAGCTAACGCTACTATACACTTAAAAAGATGGTAAATTTATGTTATGTGTTTTTACAATTTTAAGTAAATAATAAGAATAGTAAGAAAACGACATTGAGGAAGGATTATCCAAGTACATATTAAAATACACTGTAAAGCCATGATAATCACAAGGGAGGCAGTGGCTCATGGGTAGACCAAATAGATCAAGGGAAGAGAGTCCAAAAATTTTCCTAAACATATGAGAAAAATGACATTGCTTATTAGTGAAGACAGATTATTAAATGACTTAGGGACAATTAGATAGCTTTCTAGAAAAAGAAAGGATGGATCCATGCCTTGCTCCTCTTATTTTAATAAATTCCAAATAAATAAAAGATTTAAATGTTAAAAAAAAAATGAGCCCATGAAAGCACTAGGAGAAAATATGGGAGAATTTTTAAAAAATAGAATCTAAATGAGGAAATCTTTCTAAGTATGATACAATAACAGAAAATATTTTCTAAGAGATTGCTGAATTTAAAATAAGTATCTTCCAGCTTGACTCACTCATGCGGGGATTGGCATACTTACAAGGATATTTGTTGTGACTATGTTTATAACAGCCAAAGATCAAAACAACGTAAGGTCCCTCAAAAGGTACAGAGTAAATAAATTACGAGACGTCTTATGAGGTCTCATGTGGCGGTTGGAGAGAAATGTGGCAGCTCTACCCTATTGGTATGGCATGATGACCAAGATGTGTCGTTAGCTCTCCCGTGCCACCCCTGAGGAGAGGAATCCACAGGCTGCGTCTGCAGAGAGAACCCCAGCTGGGAGCCGTGGCAGCTCCGGAGAGGACCGGGGTTAGGAAGGAGACTTACTCTCCATTGCATAGTTCTTTGCAGCTCCTAAATTTTGAAGCACGTTTGCACATGATTTATCTTTGCAAAATAAATAAACCAAACAAACGCTGCCTGCACGGCCTCATGGAGGTGACGTGTTAGGGGCAGAGCCTCTCCCTCTGAGGCGGTGGCACAGACAGAGGGGCCTAGCTGGCGAGTCAGGCCTGGAATCACTCCTCACTCTGCCACTCATGTGCTGCTGACGGTGAGCTGATCTGACTTTCGAACATGGCACCTGCCACTCTGTGCAGGTTTCAGAGTGCTTTTCTTCACCTTTTCTCACAGCTTGAAATCTCCACTTGCGCCCGCCCACTTCTCAGCACTGGCGGGATGGTGAGCTGTGCAAGCCTTTATACCATGTCTCTCATCTCCGGCTGCAGGACCTGTCCTGGTCCCAGGAGCCAGAGGGCACCGGGAGCACACCAGTGCAGCACAAACCACACCAGGGGGGCACGAACCTGTAATTTCTTGGGTTTGGAGATGAAAGATGAAAGGCATGGACCTGTGTCCCATTCTCCCACAGGCACAGACAGACTGCAGAAATCCTCTTCCAACAAGAGGGCATCTCTTAAAGAAAGAGGCAGGCAGCTGGAGGGGGAGAGTAAAAGCTGGGGCACCCCAGGGGCAGCCCCCTCAACCTTAGCACTGACCGGCACACAGAAGGTGCTCAGTAGCTGTTTGCTGGGTGGACAGGTGGATGGGTGGGGGGGGGGGGGTTGAATGGAGGGACGAGTGGACAGAGGGATAGGTGGAGGGGTGGAGGGTTGGGTGGTTGGGTGGATGAGTGGGTGGTTGGGTGGATGAGTGGGTGAATACACAGGGATACCAGTATGAATCAGAATTCTAGAAAAGTGCTTCAAGACTAGTCTTGAGGTTACTGCTGATTTCCTGGGGAACCATGGGTCAGTCCATCAGCCTCTCTGAGCCTTACTGTCTTCCTTTATAGAAAGAAGAGGACAACACATTGTTCATTGCCTTCATTGGAGGCCAAGGGCAACGGTGAACACCCACAACTGAGTCAGGGGAAGCTGCTGCAGCATCCTGGGCTGGACAGGATCACCCCCTTCTCCAATGGCACCCTCACTCCATTACCTTCTGGTACGTCTGTCCCCTTCTCCCTGAGAACAGAGAGGCTGAGCGAGAGTCACAGATATGGGTCCTGCCTGGGCCCCTCTCACAACCCCTGCCCCCGAGGCTAGAGGCTGCAGAGCTCGTTCCTGCACTGGCTCCCCCAGCGCCAGGTTCCTCTTAGTGGGATCCAGGAAGCCTTACGGAGCACCTCCTTCACCCTGCCCCACAGAGTCACTGCTCCCAGGGAGCTGCAGTCCCGGAAGGAGTCAGACAAGTGAACAGGCCAAGACAACGCAGGTGGTAAGAGATGTGATGGGGTGGGAATGTCAGAGACAAAGGCTTCCTGCGGGGAGGATGTCTAAGCTGAGTCTTGAAGGGACAGGCAGAGGTATTTCAGGTGGGGGTGGGGCGGGGCTGGGGGAAGTTTTAATCCACTTGACTTACAGCTGGGTTACATTCCTGTCCTTTGTACTTAAGCACTCTCCAGGGACCTCTGGCCCCGGGGATCAGAGTCTCTGGTCTGGCCCTGCAGCCGCTGTCAGGCTGCATTCTTTCTTGGCACTGGGACAGGACAAAGGGCCAGGGCTGGGCCTCCCTCAGCATGGCACCCCGCACCTGGGACAGAGCACGCCCTCCAACTGGCTGCCACATCACAGAGAATCCAGAGGGACCCATGGCTGATTCAGTTGCTCCTTGCCAACGGAAGTGTGGATCAATCCAGCCATCCTGGAGGCCACGCTGGCCACACGCACACGAAGCCTTCACGAATCACACGCACGTCGCACCAGTAACTCTGCTTGGGAACTGATCCGGGGTCACAAGGGCAGATGCCAAGAATGTCTACCTTGGTCTTACGAATGGAAAAACTGGAAGCCACTACTAACCAATCAGAAGGGATCAATCACCGAAGCACATCTGGGCACATCAGCATGGAACTACTTAAATCCCGTGGAAGAATGACATCTAAGGACTTGGGCTCAAGTGGCCCTGACCCTCTGTGAGGACAGACTTCATTCACTGACTCCTTCACGCAGTCAGCAGACACCGAGCACCCACCAGGAGCAGAGGGCGCTGTCTGCCATCTCACAGCACTCACCAGGCAGCGGGGATTTGAGGAGAAAGTGCATGAGAGGGTAGGGGACGCCCAGGAGGACACACAGCTCAGGTGTGGGGGTACGAGAGTGTGGGGGTGCGGGCACCAGGGAAGGCTCCCTGGAAGGACCGAAGTGTGGAGGAGAGCTCCAGGTGAGGTTATGCGGGCACTGAGAGACAGGCCTAGAGGAGAGGGAGACCGTGGCTTCCTGGAAGGACCGAAGTGTGGAGGAGAGCTCCAGGTGAGGTTATGCGGGCACTGAGAGACAGGCCTAGAGGAGAGGGAGACCGTGGCTTCCTGGAAGGACCGAAGTATGGAGGAGAGCTCCAGGTGAGGTTATGCGGGCACTGAGAGACAGGCCTAGAGGAGAGGGAGACCGTGGCTTCCTGGCAGGAGGGCGGCCAGTGGAGGGAGTTTGGGGTGTGCACCACGGGGAAGACAGCGGTGGGAGAAGAGCGGGGCTGTGGAGGCTGCAGAGGCAGGCGGTGACAGGTCGGGAGGGCCTTCTAAACCACGCTGAAGACACTGGGGTCTATCCTTAGGACTACAGGAGCCACAGAGGGGTTTTAAGTAGGAGCATGACACACCAAGGGCAAGCTTGGGAAGGAGGGGGACACAATCAGGGTCACGTTTGGGAGGGAGACTCGGGCTGTAGTGAGGACCTCAGATCACAAGGACCAGATCAGAGCCGGGGACAGCAGTTTGGGGGAAAAACTACCTAGTCTTTTCACTCACCAGTTTCTCCCATAAGACACATAACAATGCTTATTCCAGTGGGTTATTATGGAGAATAAATAAGGTGATACAGAGAGGTGCTTAACACAGCTCCCAACACCCTGCAGTAAGCGCTCCACAAATGCAGCTATTCTTCTGGGGAAAATTAGCACAATTAAGCAGGCTCCCAAACATTATTTTTAAACTAGGATGTTTGGGACCAAACAGAAGACTGAGGGGGGCAGAAGGGAAGTGGGGGAGGTAGGAGAGGAGACAGACAGGCAGCCCAGAAGGAACAGGCTCTGGAGCCCGACCCCGCCCGGGCCGGCCGAGCCCCTGGGCAGGCGAAGCTCTTAAGGTGCAGTGCCCGTCCCCAGAGACAGACATCGGCCTCCGCTCAGGGCTGTGAGCACGGAGAGCGGCACGCAGAACACGCCTGGCACAGAGAGGGCCCCGAAAGTAGAGCTGCAGCCCACAGACGGAAGGACCGTCGGGGCCTGTTGATCCCACAGGGCCGTCCTGGAAGGCGAGGGTGTTAGCTGTGGCCTGGGGCTTTTTCTTTGTATATGGGATTTTGTTTTCACTTTTTTCCATCAGAAAATACTACATTCATACTCTTCATACATTTTTTCCTATTCTTCTATTCTTTATAAATTTATATATTTTTATTTGGAAAAGATGCCAAAGAGACAGCGATATAGCCCCGTGGTCTCCCTGCACCCATTGCCTGGCCAGCTGGGTCTCAAACAACATGGCCACTAGCCATAACTGGGCCCCAGGTGAGGGGTCCCTGGCTTGGCTGACCAGCCTCTCAGGCTCGCCCAAACCACCCAATTAGCCTGGCCCAGCAGACACAGCCTCATCAGCGGCCTTAGTGCTGACTGACACCTCTGCCCGGAGCACATGTTTGGAGACGCAGGCTGTGCCGGAGAAATCCACAGCCCAGTGCTGTTGCTAAGTTACCTTGGAAGGAGGAAGAGGGTCAGTGGGCAGGCTCAGCTGCCAGGAAGGCCTGGGCCACACACAGCCACATGCAGCTGCCAACTCCCCTGCTGGATGGGACCTGGTCCTCAACTCCCTCTCCCACGGCGTCCAAGATATAATTACATCTGGAGACTTGTTGCAGCCATTTGGCATGAATCTCACGTTAGAAACAAACAAGCACACCTCCCCACCAAGACCTCGCCATTACACAATTTGATGAAAGGACACTTTGCAGGAGTGGGGGCACGCCTCCCTGCCAAGTCCCAGAGCCAATCCTCAGAGGCACTGGACATCTGGCTGCCTGGCACTCCCAGATCCAGACTCCTGAAAGGAGCAGGCCAAATGCAGAAGGTGCCACCGAGACAGAAGGAGCAACATTCAGACACAATGGGC
Organism: Equus caballus; assembly: GCF_041296265.1. Classification (NCBI taxonomy): domain Eukaryota; kingdom Metazoa; phylum Chordata; class Mammalia; order Perissodactyla; family Equidae; genus Equus; species Equus caballus. Next base: position 94,437,038 of record NC_091692.1, read on the forward strand.
CCCACGGTGCCTTCCAGGTGGTTCTGTCCCCAACGAGGCTGTGAGCCTTGTCCCCAAGCACCCGGCTGGCTCCTTCGCAACAGGGTGGCTACAGAAGTCAGGTTCTGGTTCCGCCTCTCACCTCTGCTTCCAGGACACCGGCACAAGCTCCCACCCCGTGCACACCAGGCTGTGTGTGGATGGCCTGTTCACTGCCCAGGTCTCCCACCTGCACCAGGAAAGTCTCAAAGGCAGGATCAAGTTTCACTTATGTTTGGGTCCTCCGCACCTAGGACACTGCCAACTGATGAGCACTAGATAGATATTTACTGAATGAATGGATAAATCCATCAATCGAAGAACATACACAACCCACGTAACCTTAGGCAATAGAAACCCCCTGAGTCCATTTCCTAATTTGTAAAAAGGAAATGGTAACGATGACCTCACAGACTTGCATGGTTTGGACAAACTGCATGGCAATTTTGGGCACAGTGTCATGCTCCCCAGATTGAAGGGTGCATCATTCTCTCTGAGGCAGGGCAGTGGGGTGCCCCACACAAGTTATCACATGACCATTGCCTCCTAGACAGGCATTACCCTCATGCCTGAAAGAACTGCCTGCACACCACATCTTGGGACTCAAGCTCAGAGGTAGGATTTGCCTGGTGGTTATTTGGAGAATGTGTACTGAAAATATCTACTCCATAATGTAGCCAAAACCTAGTTTGTATTCACAGGCTGTTAATGAAAGATAGCACAGACCAATCACTGATGTATCTAAGAAGCTATAAAGAGAAAAGTGTTATCAGCTGAAGAACGTAGAAGGGGGCCCAGCAGTGGGACTTTTAAAGCCGCATGTCTAAAAGCTTAGCCCCATTAGTCACCACAACCCAGTATCTATGGAAACGACTGGAAACGGCCCTCAAAACAGACAGTCTGCTGGGCTCTGCAACCCACCTGCTGGCCCCCATCTTCCCACCTCCCCTGGTTTGCAGCACCATTCCAGACGGAGACAAGAGGCATCTAGGAAGCTCTAGCTCAATGCTGACTGGAGGTCCTGTCCTGGGCGCCGCCCCAGCTCTATCCTGGCCCTGTCCCGGCCCCTGTCCTGCTTTGCCTTTGCATGTTCCCCAGAAAGAGCACACGTGGTCCTGGATCCACCCCCAGAATCTCAGCTTCTTCCTCTCCATGACCGCCACATCCTGACGATTCCAGTGGTCCCCCACCGGCTCAGGCCCACACCTGTCTCTGAGAGGCAAAGGAACATGCTCTTGCTGGGATCATGGGCATCTCTTCAAACCTTCACTGAGGATTTGATGCCCTCAGCATCTCCAGCTTACAAATGAGAAGCAAAGGCCCAGAAACCTTGACAGCATGGCTGAGTGAAGTCGCACCATGTGGAAGGAGCAGAGGCAGGACCAAACGCCAAGCCCGCCCATGCCACGAGACACCATCATCATCACACAGCAAACACTCACAGCTTTGCTCTCTGCCATGATCCCATAAAATATTAACAACTTCCGGGAATCCTTGCTGAGCGAACGACCCCAAAACACAGAAAAGGCTCTGTGTTCAAACCACTGCATCTAACTTATATAACAGTAAGTATCTGAAGACAACAGAAACAGCCAATGACAGAACAAGTAGGAAGTTATCTTGCATCCATTTGGTGAAATACGGTGAGGCCTTTAACAGCAAGTGTAAGGCAGGTAAGGCAGGTTTATAACATGGGAACATTTATGTCTCATCAAGTATAAAAAAGGACACAAAAGTACAAATACAGTATGATCACATCTATAAAGAAAATTTAAATTTGGGGATAGCAAAAAGACTTAGAAACGCACAAAAATGAAATGAAATAGAAGTTGTTTGGGAGGTGGGAAAAGGGTAATTTTTCTCTGTCCAACTTTTCTGAATTTTCCCTAGCTTTCTACAATGAGAGTATATGACTTTTATGAAGTGATCCAGTGGAAGGGTCAAGACTCCAGTGCGAGGAAATCTCTGTTTGGACCTGGGTCCGTCACCTCGCAGCAGGGCCGTGCTGGACAAGACCCACCAGGCCAAACCACAGCATTCTCATTTGGAGGAGGGAGATGTACAATGCACTGGGGCTCAGAAGGGACCATGCGAGTCCTTGCACCTTGCCTGGCACATGACATGCACTTGCAAAATGGTTATTTTTATTTATTTAAGTTTTTTATTTTTTATTTTTTGGTGAAGAAGATTAGCCCTGAGCTAACATCCATGCCAATCCTCCTCTACTTTGTATGTGGGGTGCCTCCACAGCATGGCTGATGAGTGGAGCAGGTCCACACCTGGGATCTGAATCTGAGAACCCAGGCTGCCGAAGCGGAGCACATGGAACTTTAACCACACAGCCCCAGGGCTGGCCCCCCAAAATGATTAGTTTTAAATAGCAGGCTTTATCTTTTTGAGCTGCCCATAGGAGCCTGCTCTGAGTCAGAGAAAGAACTCTGTCAGCAGAGGCCAAGTGGGCCAACGTTTGGAAGCTCAAGACGACCCGTCAGGCAAGCAAGAGCCTGCCTGGGCCAGGCAGCCTGTGCAGGGAGATCTGAACCGCCTCAGGTCAAGGGGCTTCTTGAGAGGTACAGATTTAATTCCTCCTCTGAGGGGGCCCCAGAAAAATTGTTAGGAGAGCCCACGTCATGGGGTGGGGCCCAGGTTAGAGGTGAGGAGCCAGCAGGCCCCAGGATGTCAGACCCACTGCAGGGGTGGTATGGAGGGTGTAGGCAACGTGCATGGAGCCCAGCGACGAGGACCCTGCCCCGCTGAGGATGGACAGGGGGCTAGGGAGGCCAGCACTGGCAGGAGGGAGACAGACAAGGCTCACCACCGTCTCCCACGGGCCACCACAGTGGAACTACGCTCACAACAGCAGTGAGAAAGCCACCTCAGAAACCCAAGTTCCCACAATGCCCACGTCATGATCTACAGTCATGCATACAATCAACAAAAAAGCTCAAGAGCTTTAAAAATGTTCGTGTCTTTTGACTCAGTAACTCCAAAACTACAAGACTGGTCTAGTCAGAAAATCAAACAAAAATTTGTACGTAAAGATGTTCCCTGTAAACAGCCAGATATGGTAATAGTTAAATTCATTATGACTCCCGATCAGGAAAATACTGTGCAGTGTTTCTGGAGAATGTTTATGCCATGAAGACAGGAACTGGGCCATGGCAGGACGCCGCTGGGAGACTGAAAGTGTAGCACGGAGCTGCCCACTCAGCTGCCAGGAAACGGCTCGAGGCCTCCCAGCAAGGCCTCTCGGCAGAAATGCCTTTCAGGTCTTCATTTGATTTTTTTTAAAGTCATGCATGACTTTATGAAAATTATGAAAAGCTGCATTATTTGCCAACATACTGGTGTGCAGGTGATGTGTGACTATGACAAGTGACAGATCACTCACAGCTGCGGAACAGAAAAGGGAAGCACCTGCAAGGAAACCAAGGCCCACACAGCAAAGGGACCTCTGACCTGTCCCAAGACCCCTCCCAGGGGTCTCCGGATGAGTCAGACCCTCCTCGGGCTCACTCCAGGGCGTGGCTGCAGCGCGACAGCTGGTGCCTTGGAGAATTTATTTCTTCTCACTGACACAACACATTAGTACAAGTTTTACTTCATTTTGTGTCACAGGGCTGGGTCCCCGGGGCCTGTCTCAGCCCTGAGGGGAGGGGGGTTCTGGTGGTTGACCCTCCTCAGCTGCCCACATCTGGCGGAAGCAGCTGACTGTGCCCAGGTAATCACAAGGTACGACATTCCAACCCAGAAAAGTGCCTGTGCTGAGGGCAGCCCCCAGAGGTGCACACGGTGACCCCTCTGCAGAAACACCGTCCCTTCCTTCCACTCGGGCTGGATCTCGAGGGGAAGGAGATTCCACAGAAGGAGCCGCCTGGGTGGAGAAGGCAGTCCACTCCCAGCTGCCATGACAGCTGCGCATGGACTCCCCACAGCCTTGCCCTGTGGGAGCTGCGCGCCCAGCAGAGGGGAGACGCCCCCAGGCAGCGTAAGGGGCTCTCACAACTGATGGGGGGAGGGGATGCCAGGAGAAAGGCTTTTCTCTTTAAGCCCCTGGGATAGTTTGCGTGTGTCTCTAGCATGCAAAAGGAGATTAAGCTTATGAATTAACTGGAGAAAAGACCAGATATTAATTTACAATGATTTCCGGGGTAGAGAAAAGAAGGAAGATACATATGTGTTAATAATCGACTGTTCACATTTGACCCCAAATAAGATTACATGACGAAATCGTTTCCAGAGAATAAGAAAATCTTCCACTTCAGTAAAAATACTACGCTTAGTTTGTTTCTCAACAGGATATTTTTTACTGCTATTTAGAAACACCCGGACTGGAGTAAAAGTTCCTGGGTGCCACAGGAAGTAAATGCTCAAATACATTAAACGTTAAATAAAATCATGGTGATCTCTCAAGGGTTGAGCGCCAAGTTGGGTTTAGTTACCCCACACGCTTCCACACTGACAACGTGAAAAGCTTCAAAGCTCACCCACCAGAGTGAAGTAAGAGCAAGGATGTAACCCCCTCATTCTCTTCCACCACTCCACACACACAAGATCCAGAAATATCTGCAGGAGATACGCCCATCTGGACAAGCCACCGTGAAGGACGGCCGACTCGACAGCAACGGGCACCCGCGAGCTATCGCGACATCCTTCCCCGCATCTGGGTTTTGAGGGCACTGAACCCCTTCCCAAGTTTGTGCTGACAGGACACACCTGAGGTGCTGAGCTCACGCGAGACGCAGATCTGCCTGTGGCCAGTCGGCCGACAGAGATGCCAGCACGTGAAGACGCCGACACAGCATGGCGAGCTCCTCTCCCCACAAGGTTTCCCGTGAGGACCTCAGCACGTACTGCCAAGAATGTGCTTGCACATTTCGAGAAAAGAAGCGCATTCATCCAGAGGTGTTGGGCGGGTACTCACCCCACTGCAGAGGCGCCAGCTGCAGATGCTCCAGGACCAGCTGGTTCAGGAGTCCTTCTACACTCGCCTCGCCGGTGCGCTTCAGAGAGGGGTGAGCCTCGGTCAAGGAAAATCCAGCTCCTGCTGAGCCCCAGGGACAAGAGGACACATTCCAGAAGTTTCTAGACAGAGGCTGGGAGATGGGAAGCCGCCCCCGCGGATATATGTCCCCTTCTAAGTGATGGTCTAAGCAACCACTAAGACGTGATCTGAGTGTGCGGAAAACGGGTATTTGCATATATCAAGTACCTCTCTTCCCTTCCCTTAAAATTGGGTAAATTAAGCTACTGTTATGCAAGCAAGGGAAATCCACAGGGATAATTTTAATCTAACAGCTACTCTTGCTGGGGGAAATAAAGAAAATGGAACGTTGTTTGTCGTTAATAAGGCATGCAAACCACGGCTCACTGTTCAACACGACCAAATGTGTTTCTCGACACATGTCGGTTTCATGCTGGTTTCATGTCTGTTGTGTTATACATCTTGAGGTAATTACACATATTACTACGAATGGGCTCACTTACGCGAGTTCATAATCGAGGAAGTCATAAAGTCTCTCAGCAAGTACCAGTGGATGAAGAAATTAGGTTTAGAAATGCAGAAAATAGAAGTCTCGCAGGTGCTAATATGTTAACAGTCAATGCGGTTTTCAGAAACGGATCTGTAAACCTCTCTCCCTTTTCCTACACAAATTTTAGCCACAGTATTTAAGCTGCAATCAAAAGGGGAGAATTTAGTTTCAGACATTCTTTAGTGATTTAGGAAGTGGGGAAAAAACAAACCCACTTTTTTCTTCCCTTAGCAACTCAACTGCATTCAACAAACACAGAGTGCGTGTGAAACGAGACAGGGATGGGGAGAAGAGCTGAGGACGCTGAAATGATCGACGTGAACCTTGAACTTGAGAGGCTTACGTTCTGGTGACAATATGGAATCGGACGCTCACATTCCCAAGCCTGAGACAACTGTGCCAGATAAAGCCGTGCAGGTAGAGCAGAATGGGCCCAGGCTAGCAGCGAGTGGGCGCCGGGGCCCCAAGGGAATGACGACCACAGCTCCCGGGTCTCTCCTGCCCAAGTGCCTGGCATGGCGGGGATTCACTGTGGTCATCTGCTGGCTCGATGGGGGTGTCTGGGTGGAGAGGCACCAAGCGGAGCGAGGACATCGCCCCCTGAAACAGTCCAGCTAAGCATCGACAGAAAGTGTACAGACAAGAGGGCTGCCCAGACAGCAGGGCTGGCTGCACAGAGTGACAGACCCAAATGGGAGCACAGGTTGTGTAGTGACCTGCTGGCATCCAGGGTGCTCAGGAACCCCTGCCTAGCTCGCCACCCCAGAGTCCTTCTTTGGCTATTTTGGACTTCTTTCAATTCTTCCAAAACACCATGTGCTCTTTCTGACTCCATACCCTCCCACATTCTGTGCTCTTTGCCTGGAAATGCTTTTGCTTGCCCTCCTCCCCTCCTAACTATATTCGTCCTTTACCTCTTATCTGAGACCTCACTTCCTCCAGGAAGCCTTCCCTGAGCTGTCCCTGCTCCGAAGGCTTGCAGGCCTCCCCATGGCAATGGGCACTAGATGTGCTTGTCTCCTGCTGCCTGGCCTCACCACTAGCCTCATTAGCTGCAGTAGGGCAGGGCCCTCATCCTGGGCCCTAGACCAGGGCCTGTTCAGTGTTGCTCAGTGAATACTGCCTGATGAATAAATACATGCTGGAATGAGTACACACCCTAGGTAATGGTGCAGGAGCCACGCCTCATTCACCTCCGGAGCCCACGGCCCACTAACATGCAGCCCCAAGGTTGTGAGACCTGGCAACCTTCCCTCGATCCGCCTGATGCCCAAGTGCTGCTGATGGTCTCTGCAAGTTCTCAGGGCCTTCTCCGCCTCAAGTGCCGGTCCACCCATGCTGTTGGCTTCATTCCACTCCAACCTGAGTGGCGAACTTATCCCTTCGTTCCCTCACCACCCTTCAACTGAGAATTTGAGAGCTTGGTAGCTGTGACTAAAGATCTGGGATCATACAGGGGTGTCGCAGCCCCAAGAAAACAGCACCTGCCACTCTCTCTTCTCTTAGTAGAGCATGGCAGCCAAGACGGTGCGTTCTGAAGATCTAGCTTCAAATCCTGGTACCACCACTGATGAGCACTGGTGGATTTAAACTCCCTCAGTCTCAGTTTCATCATCTGTAAAATGGGCTTAATAGAAACACCAACTTCACAGGGTCATAAGGAGGAGTAAATGGAATAACAGCCTGACTGTGTCACCTCACTCTCTTGCCCTCTCCTATCTCTCCTCCCTCTCTTAGGAGGTAGAGAAATGGCTCTCCTCACCTCAGGAAGCCAGCCATCACTTTGTGGCCTCAGATTCCCTTAGGGACCTTACTGTACCACAAGCCATTTATCAAAGTGTTTCTTCCAGAGATAACTCTCTCCCTAAGAATTCTCCAAATGAAATCTCGTTACACACAGTCTGTTTGTTGAACTGATATTATTATTGCTACATACTTCACATTGCACTTTTCATTATTTTATGTGGTCCTGTGACAATCCAGGAGTCAGGATTCATTCATTCACTAGTTCAACAAGTGGGTACTGAATGGACCTTCAGGGTACTGAGTGGATATTTAGGATAAAGCCCTCACGTGGCCAGGGATGCAGAGCTAAGACTTACTGGAGCCACAAGGAGCTCATAGGCTTGTGGGGAGACGGACCTGCAAACAGGAAATGCTGCCCGTCAGCAATCCCACTTCTGGTGGACACCCAAGAGAAGGGGAAGCAGAGACTCAGTAGAACACTCATACACCCATGTTCACAGCAGCATTATTCACAGTAGCCAAGAAGCGGAAACAAGCCACGTGTCGATGGATGGATGGATGGATGAATGGTTGGATAAACAAAATACGGTCCATCCATGCATTGGAATATTATTTGGTCTTAAAAGGAAGGAAATTCTGACACATTCTACAACATGGATGAACCTTGAGGGCATTACGCTGAGTAACATGTCAACCACAAAAAGACAAATACTGAGTGATTCCACTTACAGGAGCTGCCGAGTGTAGACAGGAGGAGACAGAAACAGAAAGGAGGATGGTGGTTGCGAGGGGCTGGGGAAATGACGAGCTATTGTTTAATGCAGAAAGAGTTCCAGTTTTGCACGATGAAAAGAGCTCTGGAGATGCATGGTGGTGACGGCTGCACGACAACGTGAGTGCACTTAACACTGCTGAACTGTGTGCTTAAAAACGGTAAAGACGCCAAAGTGGAAACGAAAGCTGCTGACCTAAGGAGAGGAGGCTGCGATCAAGAAAAGGGGCTGTCGAAGCCGGGAGGAGCAGTGAGTACCCGCAGAGAACTGAGAAATATCCCAGCGGAGGGGACATCGGAGCGGAGTCCCACGGGAGACCAGGAACTTGGGAGGTGCCAGGGAAGGGAGGAGAGAGCAAAGCTTTGAGCAAAGGCAGGACCTGAACAGGCAGGGCCTGGAGAAGTTCAGGGAAGCTGGTGGGAGCCGAAGTCAAGGCGGCATGTTGCCATTCGACAGAAGAAGAAACTGAGGCCTCAGAGTGAGCGAGCTGCAGGGCTCGCACCTGACCCCGGGCCCGCTGGCCCTGCCAGCCCTGCTCCCTGTCCTTCCTGAATGCTTCAATGGAGGCAGCTGTCCCCGTCCATCTCACAGGTGCCAAGTCATCGGTGTATTTCATAATGGCTCTATGTCCTTCCCCTTTCTCAGGCCACATCTTAGCGATGGGCGCCCCCTTCTCGGCACAGAGGTGGGGGGTGAGGAAAGTCATCAGGACGGGGCGCAGGGAGACCATGGGAGAGTCCTGCCAGTCTCCATCTCCCACCACGATGGCTGAGGCTCCTCACAGGAGACCTGACAAGCCCGTCAAAGACAGAGCGCCTTCAGCTCCATCATCTTTGATAAACTCAGTTCCATTTCCCCTCATAAGGAACTGGCACAGCAGAATGCCGATCGGGTGCTGTGGATGTCTGGGTTGTTTGGGACCTCAGAGATGACCTACACTGCCCCTGCCAGCCTAAGTCATGACAGGGGCTGTCACTCCCCACTGGCGCATGTGACACGTGGATGGGACAGGGTAGGCACCAGGGTCTCAGGAGCCCCCCCATTCAGCTCTCTCCCTACCATGACTGAGGAAGGACGTCCTTCTCCAGGGCCAGAGACTCCAGAGGTCTGGCCATGCTCCCATCCCCCACTGCCAGGAGCCCCAGGGCCGCACCCTGCTCAGGAAAAAAGGCCCATGAAGCCACTTCACCCAAAACACCAGGGCGCCTCCCTGGGGCAGCCACAGCCCACGGCTGATGGACATGGGGCATGGAAACACTGGCCCTTGCCTTGCACTGAGATCAGTTCTGGTCAAGTAAGCTCCAGAACAGAAGCCCCTAGTCTGCCCAGGTCTGCCCGGCTCCTGCCCGTCTCACCCCTCCAGGTTTCTCCTCTGAGCCCCGCTCAGGTTCTGAGCATATGCTCAGGCTCTCAGGCTGAGCAGGGGGTGGGCTGCTGCGGAGGGGACCCAAAACCACTCGGGCTGTTTTCTCTACTTAAAGACAGGGGAGGAGAGGCTTGTCTGCATAATGGACTGTGAGCCCCTGGAAACTTGTCCCCGTGACTTGGAACCTAGAACGGGGCATTTAGGTCCAGACTAGGGTTCAGAAAATGTCCCTGATTGCCTGTGATTGGCTTCCTGGCTCCCAAAGAGGGGGTGCTGCTCAGCCTAGTGGTTAAACCACCTGCTCTCCCCGCAGCCCAAGGTGACAGGGTTCCCTTTCCCAACTCAGCCCCCAGGGAACATCACCTGTGCGAACAGCCACGCTCCGAGCAGACGGCAGCCCCCACTCAGTCCTCAGAATTTCATTTTCTCAAGAGGAAGTGCTTAGTACTAAGAACTTATTGGCTGGGAAGGTCCGTATCTTTATGAATAGGACATTGTACAGCGTTTAGTTTCCACGGATAGTGAGTGAGTGACTGTTTTTCTTCCTTTCAACCCACAGATCTGAATACTCCAATTTTAACACACAATACACCTTATTAAATTACTTCTTGAGGTGAGGAATGTGAAAGGAAGAGAATCTAACCAGGAAAGAGGCGGTTTTTCTGAAGCAAGAGGGGAGCGCAGGGCCTGGCACACGCCCGGCGCAGATCTGCTGAACCAGTGAAGGGCAGGTCCCTCACTGTGCAATTTCACTGTGTGCAACCTCCGTCCCCCTGGGGTAAGTGTGGAGCCAGGATCCCAGCCCAAGGCTGTGTTCATGTGCTTGCTCACTGACTCCCACGTGGACACGGCCAGGGCCAGGCTGTGCTGGACACAGGTCAGATCAGAGCACAGCCGAGCAGGCTCTGCCTGTTTGGAGCTCATAGTCTGGTGGCAAAAGGCTGGGTGGGGCCAGCTGCCCTGTGCTGCCTCCGTGGGCTCCCCAGATGCCCGAGGCATCATTGACTCCAGTGGGCTTTAGGGAGGCAGTCAAAACATTCAGATCCCATCATAACCCTGCAGAGCTGCACACGAGTCAGTGCGCACAGACCGTAAGCGCCAAGCTCACATTTCCGGGTGAGGCCTGATCTAAACAGCTCACGCAGACTAAGTGATTCAAACCCCATTACAGCACTAAGGGGAAGGCGTTACGCCAACTCTGCAGAGAAGGAAATAGAGGCACAGAGAGGGCAGGACACCTGCCCAAGTCTACACAGTCACAACTAGTGCCCAGAGAGTCTGAGCCCAGAGTCCACGTTCTCACTCACTGCCAAAAGCCTCCGCGTTACCGGAAGTGGGAAAAAACCAGGATCCGAAATGTTGAGAGATTCTCTGGTGGGGCATGTGCAGGCACGCCCGTGTGAATGGCACACACGTGTACAGTCATTAAGGCACAGGCAGTATTCTGCCCCCACCCCCAGGGCTCACTCCCTCCAGGCTGGAGGAGGCACCCCACAGGCCTCCCCGACAGGACCCCTGGCTTTGGGCCCTCCCACACAGCACCCAAGGGATGCCACAACGGCTGAGTCAACGTATCTCATCAGCCTGGGGCTCTCAGGGAGGAAACCAGGGCAATGAGAGGGAAGCCCCGGCGGCCTCTAAGAAAGCATCTGCAATAGTCCTGCCTCTCTCGCTGCCTCTCCCCAGAAGGGGACTGAAGGAGAAACAGCTACAGATGCATCAGTGACAGTCTGGACCTCCCATGACATCTTCCCCCCAAGTGTCTGTAAGGCAGAGGCCCCAGGGCCCCTGAGCACAGAGGAGACACAAGGAGAAAAGAGTAGGGACAGGGGTGGCATGGCGTGCACCGGGGCAGCACCACCTCCAGGCATAGTTAACTCGCTCCACACTGCTGGAGAACGAGTCACAGCCAAAGGACGTTTCACTTATTTACTCGGAAATAGCACAGCATGTTCCAAAAATGTTCCATTCCAGGGCTCCCTACAGGCCTGCACGGGCCGCGCTTATTCTGAAGTCACTTGAGCTCTCCTCACCTCAGAAGCTCACCGAGGCCCAGGCGCTCCCCCACTGCAGAGGCGCACCAAGGCCTGGGTGCTCCGCCACCACAGAGGTGACCTGGGCGCACCACAAGCCTGGGCATCCAGGTGTCTACTAACAACGGGGGGCTGTGTTTACCCTCGCACCTCCTTTGTACAATGGGAGTCATTAATAGCCATCCCACAGATGGTTGTGGGGACAAAAAACAGGTGGGGAGGCTTTGCAAACTTAACCATGCCACAGGCTCTGTAGGAGCTATGGAGAAATAAACCACACTCTGTCCTCAAAGAATCTGCAATCTGGAGGAGGAGACAGTGAGCGGCTGGCTCCCTCCTCTGCACTCCGCAGCCCCAGCTAGACCCCCTCCTGTAGAACCTGGGAGGCCATGTTACCTGTCCGTGTCCTTGGCAGACTTTGAGCTCCCTGAGGATCAGGACGATGCGCTTCCTGATGTCTGTGACCTCCCCACCTGGCGCACACCTGGAGCCTGTGGTGGGGCACAGGAGGGAGGGAACCAACCCCTCCCAAGGCTTCCCAGGTATCTCTGCCCAGACTCTTCACAGGAGATCACAGGGATGGAATCAACACACCCTGCGCTCTCCTTTCCATGCGCTGTGCATCTTTCTTCCTCCCAGAACCTCCTTTCCCTCCTCTTCTCCCTGGCCAACTCCTACTCTCTCCTTCAGACCCAGCACATGCCCCTCAGCGGAGAACGCCCCACCACACATATTGTCACAAAGCTCTTTATGGCTGTAATCCAACGACTCTGCCATTGATGCCTTAATGTCTGTCTCCCCTGTGGCACCACGAGCACCTTGTCCATCTTTCAAGTTCTAGTGTCTTACCCAACTCCTGGGACCCAATGGTAGTTGGATAAATGTTGGTGAGGTAATTTAATGATGAAAGAATGCACACACACACACACTCATGGCTAGAATGAGGAAAACAGTAATTCCCTGATGGGATTACTCTGGCATCCCAGTGAAATAACTGGTGATGGCATCAGCACAGAGCTGGGCACGCAAGGCTATTACTGCTCAAGATGTGAGAAAACTGAGCCTCAGAAAGGTCAGCAACGTGTCTGTGGCGAGAGACAGACAGATACTAGGCCGGGCCCATTCCTTATCATCGCACGGCACTAGCAGAGAGTATGTCTGGATGTCCGGGCTGAAGAGAGCCCGCCTCCCTGCCCAGAGGCATGGGGTGGACACAAACCCATCCCCAGGCAATGCCGGCCCAGTTCCGTGGACTCCTCCATGGCCACTGCTCAGCATCCGCATGCCTGACCACAGCCACCATGGCGCTGGTCCACTTCCATCCTTGTTACTCATTTCACCACACAGCACATTGCCGTGACACCACCAGGGGAAAATGTGAGGAAGCGTCCTTTGTGGGAGCCCTTGGAGGTTTCAGGCAATGGATTCTCATTTAGGATGGTTTCCAGGAGGAGAGGGCACCTGTCAGTCAGTCCCATGCTAGGACTGCACAGGCAGCTTCTCCAGTCCCTGAACCAATAAGACCCACAGGGAATAGGGCAAGGGGTCTTCTCCCTCCTGAGGGGAGTGACTCAGGGACAGGTCAATGCTGGCCCCCGATGAGACCACAGGCCACTGTGTGCATGATCTGGTGATTGTGAGGAGTGGTGTCCTTCCTGGGAGCGGTTGCTTCTGCTGAGTCAGTTTCCCTGAGTCCCCACCCTGCTACCTGCCTTGGCTCAGTATCCCCCCACTGTGCCCCCAGCACCATCCAGAGGCCATGTCCTCGTGAGGAAAACACATCCCCTGCAGAGTCACGGAGGACTAGAGGCCAGGGACTTGGCCTGCAGTAGAGAGAAGCCGAGTTGTTACCTCCCTTCTTTCCCTTTGCAGCCACCAAATGATGGAGCTACTTTCTCTTTCATAGAGAAGACATCAAATGCCCCTTCCCTAGCTCATGACTGCATCCCTGCAAGGCACCTGTGATGCAGTACCATCAAAGAGACGGAGGGGAAGTGGTATTCGTGTGCTGTACTGGCAAAAGGAGCCAGCTTCACTTTTTGTGGTTGGGGTTTCAGCTAGAATCTAACGGCTCACATGACTCACGGGCACACAGAAGTTCATTCCCAGAGTGGTGACCACTTCTCAGTGAAGGAAATCCTCTCGGGGGAATTCTAAGTCTCAGACTCAAAGACGTCCAGCTAGGTCCCAGAGAGAAGGAAAGGGGAAGGGAACTGACGTTGGGGACATTCCTGGAGGGACAGGCTCTGGGGCAAGTGCTTCACATGTTTCCTTCAAGCAGGCGGGACAGCCACAGTTGGCGCCAGGCCAATGAAGAACCAGAAGCTGAGAGGACTCAAAAGCATGGTCCCAGCCCACTGGGAGACTGAGCAGGCATTCCCTCCAAGATCCTTTCAACTCACGCATCCAAGCTCTTTCCCACAGCATGGCGGCTCTGGAAAGGAGAGATGACCTGCTCAAGAATATGCGTCTACCAGATTGGCAAGAATCCAAAGTTTGGAAACCTATGTAATGGCCAAACTACGGGAATACAGGCACACACTCACACACCTTGCTGTTGGAAAAGGGGAAAATTCACTATGAAATATATGCAAAGTTTTCCAAGACGTGTATGGTTAAGGGAAAAAAGCAAGATGCAAAGCAGTACATACTCTAGTATTTTGAAAAATAAGACTGCGTATCTATTTACTTATGGTTTCAGAAGAAATTCTGAAATATGTGCAAGGAATGAATAAAAATGGGCATTTGGGGAGGAAGGGCAGATGGGAACATTTTTCTTTTTAAAGTTTTGAACCATGTGCATATTTACCTATTTAAAATAAAATAAAAACTATTTTAGAAAAAGTAAACAATAAAGTTCTAATAACATTACGAACAAATCGAAATGCTGTGAGCAGCTGCAGATGTGGGACCATGTGGACACAACTGAGCTCCCAAGTGGGGCTGATACAAGTCAAGCCGCCTTGTCTCCATCAGAAGGGAGAGGATCTCAGGATGCAGATCGTTGATAGATTTGGGTCTAACATGCACATTTTTGTGTTTCTTTCTGTCTGCTTTCTTTCCTGATCCTCTCCAGGGGTTCTTTTCACTTGTATGAAATTAAGACTTCAGAATATGACATATTACTCCCTATTATTAAAAAGAAAATCACGCCAGGCTTTGGTGGCAGATCGCACCCCGGTGCTTACAGAACAGAAATAGTGCCTAACGAACAAGGCCTGATAAGGAGCTTTGAAATGATTAGTTAGAGGAGCAAGTTAGCGTGTGAGCAATTACAAAGTTGCCAAATGGCACTGGGGCTTTGGAAACCATTCCGATAGCATATTTCTGTATTAATTTGCTTTTCGGATGTGAGCCATAAAATTATACAGCTGAGCTAATAAAGCCAATTACCTGCATGCACATCCCCCTCCCCTTTCAGCCTCATATGCGACCAAAACAGTCTTGTGTCTGAGCCTGACACAAGAATGCAAAGCTGGCTGACCAGTCAGTTATGCAGCTGCCTACCTCAGCCACTACCACAGCCAAGATTACAACATTACAGTGATGATGGCAGAGGTAGGAGTGGCTACTATTTCTTAAGTACATAGACCCTGGCACTCGGGGCAAGAGGTCGATAAGTAATGATGACGATGACAATAATCCCCGTCATTATTTCTATTAGGAAGAACATTTCCAAAGCACTTCCCATGAGGGAGGCCCCGTGGTAAGAGTTTAACATATAGCTTCTCAATTTAATACTCACTACTTTCAAATTAGGACTTCAGAACATGGTGGGTATAAAGTAGGGACTTTGATTTCCATTTCAAAGGGTTTTTTTGAACTTGGGCCCATGGAGAGAATCAGAAAGCTGACACAGCGCAGAAGTGGCAGGACCAAGCCAGCCTGACCCTGGAGCCCACACTCTGGACCTATTTCAGACACTTTACTGTAAACACCCCATCAATTCCCCACAGTAAACGTGGAAGCCAGGACTCAAGATCCCCACTTGACAAACGAGGATCCTTCCATGCACAGGGCCTGGGTCCACCCAGGGCTCCAGGGCTGCCGGCGGCTGAGTCAGCACCCACACCCAGCTTGGAGTTTGGCCAGCCTCCTTCCTCCAGCCCACAGTGAAGCCCTGCTGGAACTCTCCGTGGTGCTGAAGAGCCTGCCTCCCCCTTAAGCCCTTTCTAGTCATCTGGGATGCAGCACTGATGTTTCCAAGTAGTCAATGAGTGTTTGTTCCTGAGATCTTCTCCTACCCCTTAGGAGGGCAGGGATGGTGACCCTGCAGCAGGAAGACTGCAGAACCACTGTTGCTGCAGACCCAGGCTCTGCAAGTCTCCATGACCACTCCCATGTGTAATGATGGACCCCTGTGCACCTGAACGGTGGGAAAACTCAAGTTCCCAGCTCAGTTTAGCCCAACTCACATTCTGCCTCTGAAGCTTCCCACAGGCAGCTCCTAACCCCCTTGCAAGGAACCACAAATTCCTTTCACGGTGCCCTCCAGTCTTGCCACTTCCTGCCTCAAAGCCACTTCTGATTACCTAGAGTCACTACAGTCCACCCACAGCCTCCTGCTGGTCACGAATCACCCTCAGAGGTGTAAGCTGCGAGGCCTGGGGTCTAGGGCTGGCCCCTGCTCAGTTTAAACTTTCTTTGCCCTGTCCTCCTCAAACCAGCAAGGCCAATGAGTGGGCAGCCCCGCCTTCCCGACTGCTTAGCTGTGTATTTTTGCAAATTAATAAGGAGAGAATTTAGAGGACTGCCTGTGGTTCTAAGCCCCGGAGAGTAAGGAATGGTGTCCCTGATCACCGGCACTGTGTCTGGCACATGGTGGATGCTCAATGAATGCCTGCTGCCCTTTACTGGGCACTGAGTCTGTGTTGTTCACCTACGGATCATCATGTGTAGTCCTCCCAACAACTTGAGGTGGAATAAACCTTCTTAAGGATGTTAAACAACTTTCCCAAAGCCACAGAGCCAGGAAAAGTGGGTTCCTTGTCCAGACTTCCCCCCGTATGCCACATGTTCCCAGTGAGGTCGGTCCTCAGCCCACAGTGTAGCAGACAGAATGGGTCAGGATCTCCCTTTTAGGGTGCCTCTAATGGAGCAGACCCTTAGGGATATGGGACCTTTGAAGGCACCTCACCAAAGGCAAGAGTCCTTTTGGCCCTAAATCGCTCACTTTTCCTCCTGTGAGGCCCAAGAGGTTACCAGGGTAGGACATGAGGATGATGGGGACACAGATATACCCAGCAATATTGGCTCAAATCCATAAAGGGCATGGGTTTGTCCCAACAGACGAGATGGCAATGTTGAGTTTCAGGACTGCGTGGCATGTGTAAGTGAGGTCCCCTCCTGGAAAGGGGGGAAGGTGCTGCTACCTGAATGGACAGGACAGTCTCAATCTGGCCAGTGGTAAGGGCCAGCATGACACCTGGCAGGCCGTCCCCTGGTTCTGGGACTCCCTAACTCCCAACCACAGCACTGGCCACCCTGGGCTCCAGACGTTTGTTGCCATGACTGATACCCCAACCAAGCCATGGTGAACACCCTGGGGGTGGAGACCAGGTGTCCTATCTCTGAGTCCCTAATTCAGATCTACAGAGCTGGGAGGCAGTAGAAGTCAACTGAATGAGGGAATCTTTCCAGGAATATTGCAGAAGGAATTGTATCGTTAGCTCTAAGTTATAATCTACCCAGGGCCCTGGTTTATCGATGAATCACTACTCACAAGCTTGGATCAGTGAGCACTCATCGAGCACCTACTCTGCACTTGGCCCTGCAGGAGCTCCCCTTCCTTGACGCAGGTTGCAGAGTGTGTGTACAGCCCACCACAATTACACAGCATGCCAAACACAGAACTGCACTTGAGCTTCACGCGCTCCACGTGCAAAAGGCAGGTGATGGAAGCGGAAAGCGAGGCCTACAGAAGTTGCTACAGTAAACAGGTGATAGACGGGACACACATCCAGCTTTCTCTGATGGTATCACATCTAATCCCTTCCTATGGCTTAAAATCTAGCTAGAAGAGAAAGGCTTACCCATTTAAAAACCAGAAAACAAAAAAAGATATACAGTGAAAGATAATGGGTAATTCTTACGCTTAAAGAGGTCTCCTTCTATCTTCCTTCTCCACACACAAGGCTCAGCAGAGGGCCATTGCTCTGGTTTCCACTGTTAGTTTTAGAGCAGAAACGGGTGTCAGGCAACCCATAGCCCAGCAGGAACCCCACTCCTCCATTTCAACTCATGCACTTTAAAGGCCTTGCCAAGAGCTGAGGTGCAAGGGGACTGGAGAGACAGACCTGGACTGCTCCGTACATCTTTACAGACTCTTGTGCCCAATTTCCAAAAGCAGATGGCACAATCTCACCATACAGAATCAAATATGTCATGGATGCCCCATGCCAAACGAGGAGCGGGGTGGAAAGAAGGGCTGCATCTTGTTATTCTACCAGAACCATCTTCCTAAAATGAGTCTGACCACGTTGCACCCTTGCTCGAAATCCTTCAGTGCTCTTGGGGTAAAATCCCAGCTCCCTAGCACAGTACACAAGTTGCCCGTGATTTGTTCTCCCATCGACCTCTCCCCTCCAGACCTTGCACCTACAAGTGTGTACCAGCCACACAGGACCACTGGTTCTTGTTACAACAGACAGCGCTGTTTCCTGCCCTGGTGTCTTTACTCTTGCCCTCCCCTTGCCTGGAGCCCTCTTCAGCCTTGTCTTTCTGGTCACCACCCACTCATCTCTGGAGCTTAAACGTCACCCTATCTGGGACGTCCTCTCTGATCCACCCCCATTGCAGAAGCCAATCCTTTCTTCCTCTCTGGCTGTGACCACTACACCTGGCAGCACATCTATCCCACACTTGACACATGCATTTGCCTTCCCTATCCAGTGTGCGGGCCTTGATTCACACCAAGGCATTTATTAATACCTACTACGTATGCTATGGTAGGTACAGGGGATGAAAAGACCAACCAAGATGGGATCCTTCCTACTTTTAAGGAGCCCAGTCTAGTGTGCAAGGATTATACCTTATTATTATTAGTCATCCATCATTACTTAAACTTAATTAATCAATATGTGTGCAGAGCCTTTTGTCCACAAATGTTTTCACGCAAGCTGTCTCAGTTAATCCCCTACATGTTCGAACTGTGAATGTTCGCTTCCAAATCTTTTAAAAACACACCATGAAAGGAACATGCAGAAAGTTAATAAAACACCTCCCCTTTCATTCCCCACTAGGCTGTTAGCAGTGAAATATTTGGTAATTCTACAATCAGAGGACCGTTTAAAACAGTTGAGCAGCTTTTGGGATCCTGTCTGTGTTTATGTGACTGAAGTTTACCATGACCTGGTCTGATATTTTAGAAGAAATGATGCTCAGTCAGCTCTTCCCTTGGGGAACGTGCAGCCCAGTGGGAGGCCAGTTTCTCTGCTGAACCTGCAGGCCTGAGTGCTATGGCCCCACCTCTCACAGGAGAAAGCAGCGCCATGCTCTGACGCCCTGTTGTTACTGACGCTCTCCTGGGCAAAAGCTGGGAACCTGTCACATGAGAGCAGCTGATGCAGACATTTCCACACCGGCTTCCAGGTGAGCATCCTGGAGTGGGTGCTCTCTGGGGGGTGGGACTGCACCTAGGGCATCCCCCCAGGAAGACCAGCTGTGTGCGCCCCCCATGCCAGCTCTGGCGGGAATAACGACAGATGCAGGGACTCAGCCCGGTCCCATTTCAGCTCAAATAAATTAGCAAATTGTCATAAATAGAAATTACACTAATGGAAAGACTGCTTTAAGTAATTAAGGAGCCTCTTTCCCATGACTTTGTTTTCTAATTTTGCATCGTGAACTTTGAGAATGCTGATGCTGGGTTGTTCTCATCTCAGTGGGGGCGCCAGCATCTCGGCTCAGCTCCCTGTATCAGAGACCCACTAGACAAAAAATACCATGCAGCACAATGAGCTGCCAAGGGAGAGTCTGCAAGCATTCATCGCTGCAAGCCTTGGTGGGCTGAGAGCAGTGTGGAGTTCCAGGATGGAGAGCAGGTGAAATGGAGAGAGCACTGTACGGGGAGGTCGTACCAACAGGCGGTGTGCCCAAGGACTGTTGTGATCTCTTTAGGCTTCATCTGGAAAATGGGGATAATTTGAAGGCCTTGGCAGAGACCAGATGCTCTTTTGCTGTTCCCAGAACAGAGCTAAGAGCACAGACTCTTAAGCCAGACAGCTGGGTATGAATCCCAGCCCTGCCACTTACTAGCTGGGTGATCTGAACAAGTTAGCTAAGCTCACTGGGCTTTCTCATCTGTGGAAGGTAGATAAAACTACCTCACAGGGGTTTTGTGAAAACTACGTGAGTAAATCTATATAAATCGCTCAGAACAGTGCCTGGCATCTAGTAAGTGCCATATATGTGTTAGCTGTTACTTAAGCTCTGTGACTTCATGATTCTATTATATAAGATGCACATGCTCACCATAATTGTCACGCCAAAAGTACACAGAATGTGTACCAGCCCAACCTGCACCCAATCACACAACCAAATGCACATTGATTTGTGTTAATGTACACACCCACATGCAAACACATAGGTACCACACACACACAGATTTGAAACAGAGCTCTGCATGCTGGGGGAAGTCCTTCCCCACTGTCACGAGCCAGCCAGATCTGAACTCTACGCTCTCTGTGCGCCTAACCCCGATTCCTTTCAAAGTAATTGTAAGGCGTGCACGGCTACCGTATTTGGATTTGGGGGAGGCAGCAATCAAATCTGTCCCCCTCCCACCTCACTCCCTTTGCCCACTGACGGCCAAACAGCCAGGGCAACTTCATGGCATCTCTGGTCAGGCACAACGCTTCTCTTAGGCTGGCAAGGCTTCCCCACCATAAGAGATGAAAGGCCTCTGATCACCAACAGCTATGAACAGTATATTCACTAAAGGTGGACACAAGACACAACCTTGCATTGACTTCAGATGATCAAGGCATCAGCTGTACTGATGACAGGCGCTGTTTGTATTAAAATTCATTTAGATAAAACTATTTCTCCTAACATCATGGTTAGAAAAACATAGTGTACTATGGTTTTTTTTTTCCTGAGGAAGATTTGCCCTGAGCTAACATCTGTGCCAATCTTCCTCTACTTTATATGTAAGACACCGCCACAGCATGGCTGGTGAGTAGAGTAGGTCTGCACCTTGGATCTGAACCTGCAAACCCGGGCTGCTGAAGTGGAGAACAAGGACCTTTAACCACTCGGCCATGGGGCCAGGCCCCATGGTGTACTATGTTTTAAAGGAGTCCTGTTTAAAGATTTAATTTTTTTCCAGGGATGAGAAGACAGAGCTCCATTAAGAAGTATCTTTGAGAATAAGCTGGAAGCCAATTAGAGAGGTCAAAGAGTGATCTTAGGCAATGGTTAGGGAAGATCCATTGTCAATGGTTTAATCTCTGCCTCTGCCTTAAAAGGGAGGGGTCAGTTGAGGGCAAATTCTCCCTACTGGAGAGTCTTGGAAATGGAGAAGCCAGATGTGGCTGTGTTCCTGGTCGTGATCAATCAAACCAAGGGCATTGTGCCTATAGTCTTGTAGGGTTAGGCTTATGAACTCCCCAGTAAAAATCGGTGATGAATGTTACAACCCTCCCACCCCCGGTTGAGATTCTAGGCTTTATAGAGGGTAACTGGTATCTGTGAGGCCACAGACACCACTCAGCAATGCACAGCCTGGGACACACGCTGTCCTCGGCCCTGGCCCTGGCCAGGCAGCTCCTCCGGGATGCACAACGCAATGCTCCCAGAGAATGGCTGCACTGCTCCACATCCTCCTACTTTCCAATTATTTACATTTATTTAAACTTTGCATCATGCATGGATATTCCATCTCCCACTCTGGGATGTCAATTCTTAGGCATCTAAAGCCTGACTTGCAGTTGGGCTCCTTGAGCCTCTGCCTGGCCCTCAAAGCTGCCAGATGGTTGCAGATGGTCTCCAGACAGAACGGGAAGATGTGTGCTTATCAGACCACCTGGCAGAGATGCTGCCCAGATGGTCCAGGTCATCAGCTTTGTGGGGATCAGCTGAACTGTGCACCCAGCTCTTGTAATGAAACCTATACAAGGTTGAATTCTGATATGTCAGCAAGTATCTCACCAACCCCTTCAATGCTCTTTGAAGGGAGACTTGCAACAAAAGCAAGGAAAATGAGAAGGTGAGATGACGCCAAGCTTGCTCCCAGCTTATCCCTCATCTGTTTCCATCACAGATCACCTGTGCAGAGCTGCCCTCTGGAAAAGGAGCCAGGCTTCAATTAAGACTAATTTTGCTAGCTGCAAACTCCTTTCATGTATTCATCACAGCACTCAGCATAGTGCAACTAAGCTGGTAACCATTCAACTTGCTGCATCAATGAAATGGAAACTAGTCATTCACCAAATGGTTTTAATACCTATGTGCTAGGGATTGCATGCTGCGCTGGGGCCAGGAAAAAAGAGGGCTCTACTGGGGCAGGGCAGCATCCGATTTTGCTCAGTGCAGTGTACCTGGTGCTTAGCACAACCCTCAGCACATAGTATGTCATCAGTAAATAGCCACTGAGTGAATAGGACCCAACCTGACGTCAAGAACAGCACAGCCTGGCAAGGGAGATGGTCTTCAGAAAAATAAACTTTCCTGTACTTTTTAGGCACTCTAACAAACAAGAGTTAAGCACTGAGTATTGCAGGAGCCCGAGGGAAGGGGCAGTTTCAGCTGGGCCACATAGGACAGGCCAGTGACAGACAGGGCTCCTTAGAAGAATGGACATGTGAGGTCAACTATACAGGAAGGATGAGACTTGGTCCAACATTGATTCTTGTTTCTCTTTGTCTGAACTAAAAATGGAAAGTGAAAACAGATATGGTCAACTTCCAAACATCCCTCACCAGCCAGTTTGAGGGGTTCTCAGAACTGTAAGCCCAGACCCTTCCAGGCAGGTCCCACAGGAGGTAGAAGCGAGGACAACGGTGGGCGGCCCTGGGCGAGGTCTGGCCCACTGTCCTCTGTACGGGAGGAGCCTCACCTGAGGCCAGGTCACAGGACGGCACGAGGCCTTTGGGCAGGTCTTTGCTCTCGTGGCTGACAGCTTCTAGGGCTGGGAGCTCTGACTGCACCTTCCAGATGTGACCTCCCTTCAAGGAGTCAACAGGAAAACAACACGAGTTTTGCCATCCTGGCTATGCGGCTAGCTGCATGATCTCAGGGCAGTTACTTAACTTCCAAATTTTACCTGTTTATTTTTTAAAAGGGGTAGGTACTACCTGTTTTACAGGTTTTGTGTAAGAAAAATGCTAATATCCTGCCTGGCACCTGGCAGGTGATCAAAAGGGCAGAAACAATTGCTAGAACTAATTTTAACAGCAACCCGGAGCAGGTTTCCCCTCCTGGGCTGAACAGATGAAGACGTGGGCCTTTTGACCGGGGGCTCCGGCCTCCAGCAATGTAGCATCTTTGGTCTGACATCTGAAATGTCTCCATCTTCACCTCTGGCCCCAGGCTCCTTGTGATAGAGCCTGCCCCACCTCCTTCACAGGAGGTGAGTCGAGATGAGAGAAGGGACCAGAAAGCACTGGGTGGGCTGGGCAGCACCAGCTGGGGCTTATTCAGAGGGTGGAACAAATCTCCAAAGACTGCTCAGGGCCAGGCTCTGACGGGAGAGCCCTGGAGGTGAATGCTCCCAGGCTGCGTGTAGGACAGACGGAGGTGGTCCCTGAGGAGTGTGCGTGCATGTGTGTATGGCACAAGAGGCCCCCGGATCCTGCTGCCCTCTCTCGTCTGCATGCTGTATTACCAGTCACAGGGAATGACTTAGGTCTCTGCTGCTTTTCAGGCTCTGGACCTGTCAGCAGTCACCATGGGAAGTCCTGTCTCAGCCCTCCCTGGCTGCGCTGCAAGTGCCTATCTCTGCGTGTGCCCCTCCCCTTAGACGGGGGCATCTCCAGGGCCCAGCACACAGCAGTAACAGAATGGACAGAGCATTATACATGTCACCAAGGGAGCAGGGGGCTGCAGTTCCCGTGCCCCTGGCTGCTTCTCTGGTCGTTGTAGATATCATGTAGACAGGTGTGCACATATCTACTGCAAGAGCCACAATTTCCTTTGAAACATGTCTATCCAGCCTTACGGGCTACAGGTGGGCCATTTTTATTACTACGGATGGGTGTCAAATTAGGCTCACATTTTTTATAAAGTCTAAATATTGAGAAAATGTTATTAAAATGCACAATGAAGTTATTAGTCAGTTCAATCTTTGGTCTTTCCATCTGCTTGAATTCAAGTTTACAACAGCAAAAGTCTGCTATCCATCCCATGCCAGATGTCATTACCAGATGAGGGAGAGACGGAGACTGTTCGTAATGTTAACTCTCCTTAATCGAATCTGCTCATAGGGACAGTCTCTCATAAACTTTCAATCAGTAAATCCAGGAGACAGATGTGCCTGGCACATGGTAGGCATTCAATAAATATTTGCTACATGAGTTATTAAGCAAATACAGAAAATAGGGCAGTCAACCTCTTAATGGAGTCAAGCCTAAAAGGAGAGAAACCTAAAGACATTTTTGGTACTTTTTTGACCATTTTGATGGTCAACATAATCCCATCAGAAGGCAGCACAGGCTGGCCAAGGACCACTGGCTTGGAGGAAGGCTAATGAGGTTCAGGTGCCGGCTCCTCCGCCTTCTACGTGTGAACTTGAGAGGCGGTTTTCATCTGTGAGACGCGCTGATGACACTGCCCTGGGAGTTGCTGAGACTGCGCCCTGGGTGCCTCGGGCCAGCCCAGAAGCAGCCCCTG
Source organism: Equus caballus (assembly GCF_041296265.1). Taxonomy (NCBI): domain Eukaryota; kingdom Metazoa; phylum Chordata; class Mammalia; order Perissodactyla; family Equidae; genus Equus; species Equus caballus. Next base: position 94,461,336 of record NC_091692.1, read on the forward strand.
GTACGTGGTTAGATGGGACATTAGCAAGGACTGCTGTGTGCCCTAGCACCAAGTGAGGCCCGCACTCTGTGGAGCGTGGGGAGGCAGGGGACACCCCATCCCCAGGCTTCCTGCTTTTATCCGCACCAGAATGAGCCCACTCAGGAGGATGAATCTCTTCCTACTGGGTCCCCGGAGCACACTGCCCCTTCCTCCACTGGGTGCCGGTTGCTGTCAAGCTGAGGCTGAATCAGAGCTAGCCAGGCCTGCCAGCTCTGCACAGCTCTGCCTAGCTCCCTGCATGAAGCTAAAGCTCCGAGACCCAGGCTTGGGGTGGCTCCTGCCTCACCGGGGACTTACACATTGGGAAGTTACAGAGCCACTGTAACACTAGCCCTGTCAGACAGACCCAAGTCCTCCCTGGCTCGGTGTCACGACCACAGATGCCAGGATGTGACACTTGATGGCCTTCTTTGGTCCAGGCTGACAGGACGTGGGTGCATCCACAACCCTCTCCCTTGAGGACCGGGCTGGGAGGGAGCGCTTTGCGGGCAGCCCCACCTGGGTTGGTCCCTGGCTCCACCACATCCTGGCTGGACTCACAGCTGAGTTCATTCACCTCACTGAGATTCTATCTCCTCATAGGAACAAGAGTGCTGATCAGAGAGACGAAGACGAATTAAACGAGATGCCGGAGGCAGGGCCTGGCAGTCAGCGTGAACGCCACTTCCGTCTATGCTACATCGCTTTGCTCACTCACCCAGCAGGAAGTGACTGGACCTGACTGTGCTGAGATCTAGGGGACCCAAGAGAAGGACGACTCGGTTGTCCCCACCTTTTCACTTCTCTCTACAAAGACAAACGTGCTAACTCCATGACTGCCGCGCGCATCACTCTGGGAGCCCCGGTTTTAGTGTCTGGTTCGCAGAGCCTTCTATCTACCTGTAAAGTGCTTAATTTGTCACAAGCTCCTTGGAGACAGGGGTCCACCAGGCCCAAATCCACTTCAGCTTGAAGAAGGCTGTGCCACCTGTAGACTGAGGATCTTTCCAGAATCCAGGAGATGGTCTGGAATGATCTGAGAGCATACAACACACCTTGACCATCCCATATCCACGGAATTCATGTGTGAAAAACTAGCAGACATTCACATCAGAGTTGCCTTTTGCTGGGAGACATTCTCTGAGTGAGCCACACTCTCATACCTTGAGACCTTCGGGGTATTTCGCACCCTTGTGCTCTTCAAAAACTTCTACTCATCCTTAAAAAGCCCACTTGAACACTCTGTCACCCCCTCCATGAAGCCTTCCCTGATCGCCCCACACCCAGCAGCTTCTTCCCCTGAACCTCACAGCACTTGGCACAACGCTCTGTCCCCGCTTCCTGGCAGGGTCTTTAGTTCTCAGATGCCACATCCACACCCTACGAGCCTCTGCAACCACACTGAGGCCTGGTCTTTGATCTCAGCCTCTCACGTGCCTCACTACACACCTGACCCAAAGTAGGCGCTCTGTAAAGACTGCTGAACAGACAGACACGAACAGGCGAACCTGGGGCCTCCCCAGCGTGCTCACTCATCCCACTGAGTGCCCACCACCAGCCAGGCACTGATCTCAAGTTTAGGGCAGGGCCGGTTAGTGATATAGCACGGTCCTTGCGAAAACCCTCTCAGTGTTTTCAAAACAGCATCTCGATGGCTCTGTAAGCTGTACAAGCCGACTTCAGCTTCCCAGACAACTGCAGCTGCGAAACTCCTCAAGCCCCACATAGATAGGTGGCTGTTCGAACCTGTCACTAACACGAATGTCAACACTCGCGAGAAACATATGGTGCAAAACAAGAGCAGCGGCCCTGAGGCAGCCTTTCCTCACCTGAACCAACACTTCATGAGGGGCCTTGGAGCCTTGAGAGGTTAAGAAAATGCCCACTCTGGCCCCTATCTCCTTGCTGCGGTATTTCTGGACTATTTGCAGCTAAAATTCAAGGGCTTAACCCTCCTCAGGTCCTTCTCAGTGATCGGAAACCTGGAGCAGGGTGCGTGAAGTCCCAGGTGGCCACCGTGAAAAGGATATGATTCTCCAACGGACGTCCAGCTTGCTGTTGATCTCCAGGCCCCGAGCTTCCTGCCTCTCTTCTTCCAGCTGCTCCGAACTTGCAAATTGTCCCTTCTCTCCAGGGGAGGCTGGGAAACTCTCAAAGTTGAACTTGTCCACTTGAATAGCCATTCTAAGAGAAGGGAGAAAACACAGCAGAGAATTAATCAGGAGGGCAATTTCTTCTGCTGGCTGTGGGAGAAGCAGCACACGCCAGCGTGAGACAGTATAATGAATCATTATTATTAGTAATTCATAACGGATTCATTCCAAGAAAACGAAATAATAGACTCCCAGGGTAGCACCGGCTTCAGAGCTGGTTCAACATCCAGTGTAGAACTGATGACACAGTCAGAGATTCCAACCTTGGAGAAGACTCCTGTATCCTAGAAGAAAACCTGACTTCTGGAACAGGGCAAGGCATTCAGGACCCAATGTGGAAAATCATAGTACTAGCACTTACTTAACCCTGGGGACCCCAAAAGCCTAATGGGAACTCCAGCCTCATCATCTGAGCCCTGGCTGTCATCTCATGCTTCATCCTAAGCCAGACAGACTTGCTCACACACGCCCCGCCCCACCGGCTGCACAGCATCCCCTCTCTCCACGGCCAGCCCTCTGCACCCAGGACCCCATTTGTCTTTTGAGCTGCTGCCCACCCTTCCTTCAAGTTTCTGTTCAAGGAGCACATCCTCTACAAAGCTTCCTCGCACTGCTGCCTCTGTCCAGCCCCCGCAACCTTCTGGCAGTTTCTAAAACATGCTGGGCTCTTCCTGCCTTAGCCTTTGTGCTCACTGCTCCCTACTCAGGAGTATTCTTTGCCTGACTCTTGGCACACCTGGAGCCCTTCATTCTTTAGGTTTGAGCTAAAGAAAGGTTTTCCCAGGCGACCTCATCTACAGCAGCATTGTCTTACATCTCCCCTCGCCTTACTCTCCATTGCAGCGTTCAATTTCTGTCATAGCATTTACTGTGAGCTGTAAATATTTATTTTGAGACTTAATTGTTTATCACTCCTACTGGCGTTTAGCTCCCTGAGGGCAGACATCATCCTGGTCTTGTTCACCATAGTCTCCCAGGCCTAGAAGGCGCCCTGGCCTGCTGCAGGAACTCAGTAAACAAGTCACCGAAGAAAGGAGTGAGTGAATTAAGAGCCTTCCCTGATGCCCTGGCCAATGTGTACCTCTTTCCCTCCCTGCTGCCCAGCCCTCACACCTGTACCCATGGTCGGCTGCGCCCCAGGTCCTGCAACACCTGGTCTGTAGAAGGCACGCAGCACGTGAGTCGGGCGCTGTGGGTAACTGCTTGCAGCCCACCTCCACTCCCAACCACGATGTTCCCACAGGCGGGGCTGCATCTACTGCATCTACTGTTTGAGGCCCCCTCTTAGCACAAAATCAGGCATACAGCAGGTACTCAGTTAAGGTGTGTTACAAGAAGGAAGTGGGAGAGGAAGGAGGGTTTCTTCATGTCAGGTCCCTGAAGTTCTGGCTCCAACTGAAAGATGACTGAGAGTCAGTCAGTCAAAGCATAGAAGTTAGCGTTTTGTATTACGGCAGACCATGCCGTGGCCAAGATGTTTAGCCAAACCCAGCATGCTCCAATGGGCCTTTGGGGCTACTCCCTTTAACAACCAGGAGATGAGAGGGATCGGTAGTCAGGGTGTATAAATACAAGATTAAACCCAAAGAAGAGGTCTTGATACTAAGGCGGCTTGGAAAGAACCAAGGGACAATCTATAAATCTATGGCATTCAACTGAGAGGGTGACGTCCAGGGCTTAGCCACCCGAGAGTTAGAGACGCGCCTGTGGAGGCACAGAAGACAGTGCATTTCCTAGCAAGAACTACTGTAAAAAATTACATTTAATGCTCTTCTCTGATTACAAAAGTAGATAGGCCTACTGGAAAAAGTTGGAAAACAGAGAAAAGCATAAAAAAGAAAAAGAAAGCACTCAGAATCTTATACTCTAATTTTAAGACCTTAATTCTATAGTCTTTTGTTAAGTATTTGTATTTTAATGTAGTTTAAAATCATTATATATGTATATGAATAAATTATATAAGTATCATTTTATATGTATATACATACATAAATATACACATAATTTTAAGATTTTCTTTATTCTCTTAATATACTATGAACATTTTCACATCATTAAAAATTAGTCTTCCAAACAATCATATGGCTGTATCATAATTTAACAATTCCCCTATTTTTCATATTCTCAGATAGTTTCTATTTTTTAAAAATTACTATCGAGGGGCTGGCCCCATGGCCGAGTGGTTAAGTTCACGCACTCCACTGCAGGCGGCCCAGTGTTTCGTTGGTTTGAATCCTGAGCATGGACATGGCATTGCTCATCAAACCACACTGCGGCAGCATCCCACATGCCACAACTAGAAGGAGCCACAACGAAGAATATACAACTATGTACCAGGGGGCTTTGGGGAGAAAAAGGAAAAAAATAAATTACTATCGAAAAAAGCCATAACAACTTTGTGCTAAAATTTCTTGACTGCATTTATGATTGCCTGTTAGGACCCAATTCTAAAAGTGGAATTCCTCATTCAAGAATGTGACAACATCAGAGGCTCAGAGGCAGAGTTCCAGGTTCCTTCTCAGAAAGGTTCTTGCCGAGGTCCGTGCCCCAAGCAGCGTGGGCAGGAGTACGGGCTCTGCACCCTTGCCAATACTGGCGATGATCAATTTTTAATCTCTGCTAGTAAGACGCAGAATGCTACCTCGTGGATGTTTCAATTTGCAGGTCTGAATTACCCCGAGGTTGAGAACTTTTTCAAGAGCTTATTAGCCATTTACCTTTCTCCCCGCGAGCTGTCTACATGTGCAGCAAGAGTGCTCCTAACTGCCCCCTAGCAAAAGTCCTTCCTATTCCCTCCCCTCGAAGGTAGACTGAAGCAAATTAGTGCTCTCTTCAAACAAAAGGTTGGAATATTTCCTAAGTTTCACTAAAAAGGCCCATTTCAGTTCATCTGATAACCCAAAGGAACTAATAATTTCCACCTCTCCAATGGGTTTGGGCACAGTCCCAATGCCCAGTTCTCTTCCTGTTGAACACAGAAGGGGGGAGAGACCGCCTGGCCTTCAGCATCCTTAGGGTCAGCACATACACTGGACGCTGTGGCCGCTGAGATTATATTTGTGTGATTATCTCAGGGACTCTTTTGAACAATTTCTGACTAAGCATCATATTGCATCACCCACCCCAATCCTTAACCAAACTCTAGCCAGGTGTGCCCACGAAACAGGAGAGGGGAAAAAATGAAATGTAACGAACACTTACTACATGCCAAGCCCTGGGTGAGGTAATTCATACATACATTCGTCTTCTTTATTACAGCAGGACTAAGGATGAGGGCGATTTGCTTCCTCTTGCAGACGCGCTGAAGCTCTGCGAGCGTGAGCCACCTGCCCAACAGCACAGAGCTGGCAGCCCCCACCAGGAGCCTCTTACTCAGACTCAGTGCTGCTCAGTTTTGTTTTTTCTTTACTTGGCTCTCCCTCACTTACGCAGAGTACCTAAAAGGAGACTATGTTTTGCTCATGTTGTTTGCAGAGCTGGCATGGGACACAGACCCAGTGACTGCACAGGCTGCTGTGCACAGGGCTGCCGCCCACATGACCAACCAACCACTTCCCAAATTTACACCGGCCCTCTTCCCTCCGCAGCCCTGGGACATGCAATGCCAGGGACTGTCCCAAAGGCAGTCTCTCTCCTTTCCCACAGATGATAAAACCAAGGCACCAAGAAGTTGAGTAACTCACCTAGTGTCACCCAGCTTGAAATCCTGGAGCCAGGATGGCAGCTCCAGGAGCCGAAGATTATTCCCCCAAACCACAGAGGAGCACTGCCGGCCTCCACATCTCTGTCTACGTGGTCCTGGAGCACAGCCCCTAAGCCTCACCACCCTCCTCCTCCTTCCCCACCAGGAAAGAGACGGCAGCCGCGTGACTAGTAACTCGTCTTCCTAGAGCTGAGTCTCCATACGTGAACTCTCCACCTGCCGCGACACGCTGCATTCTGTAAAACAGCACCAAGGGCCAGTACTGTTGGGGGTGGGGGACCCACTGCCTGGGTACCATGGGAGGTGGCCTTGATCTGAGTCCAAGCACAGAACTGGCAGGACTTTTAATGAAGACCGAAGCCACCACATTTTGAGGCTGTCACTTTTGTCATGAAGCCACCCTGACGGGGGATAGCAGTGCTCCCTGGTGATGGCAGCAGCTTGAGAGAGATGCACAGAGAGTCGATCACAAACTGCCTGCCTGGAGTTCACCACTGAAGAGGCGTCTGGGCTGAGAAGGCCCCATACCTGTCAGAATTGCTCATGGAGAAATGACGTAGCAGTGTTGGAAACCCAGGCGTTGAAAGAAGAAGGAGAAATCCAGAGGCGAGGGCATGAGAGCATCTACTGCCATTGCCCCAAAGAGGAACTGAGGCCCCAGAGGACAGCACCTCATCCGTCTTGCAGGGTACCGAGGTGGCAGGAGGCAAAGAAGAGGCAGCTCTAGCTTCAGAGCTGACCACCTGGGCTGGACTCCCAACCCTGCCTGGACTTGAACATGACCTTGGGAACAGCCCTCCATTTCTCTGAGCATCTCTGTGAAATGCGATCAGCAGTACCTGCACCCAGAGGGATGGCTGAGAGGATTCAAATGTTCTTATTCAGGGCCAGGAAATGTTGGCCACTACAATCAGCCCACGAGTAATGATCAGCTTGGTGCCTTGGATGACTTTATACCTATTTTCTCAATTAGCAAGCAATTTTTCATAACAGTAACAAAGCAACAAAATATCAACACTGAATTAAAGCTGCAATACCCTCCCCCCCGCCTCATACAGCCTCTTGCAGACACATGCTGATCATAACTTTGTGGGCATGGCCCTCCTCACTCTGGGTTTAAGCTTACACCCTCGAGACCTTTTACTGGGTGTAAGGCAACACAGACCAGAGAATATTGTGCAATCCCCACTGGAAAGTGTCCTAGAAATAATTCAAAACTGTGGCTGATCCTCTGGGAAATCACAGCAAAACTGGAAAACATCCTTGGAAATAATACAGAAAAGGAGGGAGTGCAAGGGAGTATAGACCAAGGGCGGACGCACCTGCCCTCTCTGCGGCGCTGTGAGCATTGGTGGTAGCGGCCTTCGGGGTGGCTTCTGGAGCAGCAGCAGCACTGGGCCTCTGAACAGGGGTTGCACCATCACAGAAACAGCTATTTTGGGAAATGCCTTTTTGCCAGAATGGCTTTATTGTTCTTGTTGTTGGTATCTACTTGTCTTTCATCAAGTAAGGGCATTATCCCAAGCACAAGAGCCTGTATTTACCGTTAGTGGGTGGCCTGGGCGAGAACTGGGTCTCTGGGCTCCGCATCCAGTGCTTCCTCAGACACTAGAGGACATTCGCAAGGAACGTCAGGACGAGGCCAGTTCCCCAGTGAACAGGCAGAGGGTGGAGGTTCCGTCTGCTGATCCAGGGAGCCATCCCCAGGACTAGACTGCAGCCGTACAAACGAGGGCTTTGTCACCTGTGCATCTTCCACATGCTCCTTCTCTACATCCCAACTTCTCTTCGTCACATGGGAAGAATGCCCACTAAGTCACTGACCACTCTGTGAACAGGTGTGATAATGTGTGTAAACGTGTTTGGCACTTTGAGAGGGTCCCTCCAGATTAGGTGAAGGGACCAGACTTGAATCCCAGATGGAGGCGAGGCCCAGGCCACACACGCGTCTTTCTGAGACAGGACTTCAGATCTTACGAAACACGCAATCCAATGTCAGCTCCTCCATGAGGCTTGTCCAACCACACAGACCCTCGGCACATTTCCCTCCTGGAATGGCGGAATTAGCTCACAATTTCAAAGTTCCTCACGGTGTGCCAAACACTGCAGTCCAGTTTCTTCACCCAAGATTGGGACAAATAAACCCCATTTTGTAAGATTTTGTGTGGTGGATACAAAATGGCCCAGTACATAATAGCACTCTACACATAGTGGCTGCTGTCGGGATTATTAGCCCCACGGTACAGATGAAGAGACTAAGGTGCAGAGAAGTTAAGGAAACAACCTAAGGCTGTTCATAGTATTGCTGAGGTTCAGATTTCAAATGCAGTTCCCATGCTAAATCCAGTATCGTAGGTGCAGACGACCCGGCCTCCCCCTGGACAGTCCTACCACTATCTGATTCTGTTCATCTTTGATGAGTCGGAGTTAAATAAAATTAATACTACTACTGAATGCCAATTTTCATGTTTAACTTTATGGCCAAATGTGACAATAATAGTAAAGAGTTGGCACTAAAAAAAGGTGCTGTGATTTTTGAAGAGTCTATAAAAAAAGTGATGGTTTTTAAAATACCATATCATATGATTCAGTCTTTGAACAGCTGATAACCTTGCCAGGGAAGTCATAATGATGACATTTAAATACAAATCAAGGAATCGGATTTAGAAGGACTATCCACATATAATTAAATTGAACTTTCATTGGGAGATAATTGATAGTTATAAGACTGGTATTCTAAATTTATGTGGTGCATCATACGGGAGTCTATTTGACTATGCAGAATGCCAGCCTATTCTCTGTTTTATAATGAAGTATAATCCAAGTGAAAGGGAAGCAGCCAACCTTCCAGAGTCATCCATCCTAAATGAGAAGAGACTTTAAGCAGACAAGAAAATGGTATGAACACTGACATCTGGCTCACACCCAAAAAGAAGATAATTTTCTCCTTAAGCCTCAGGGATCAATTTATGGCAAAAAAAAAAAAAAAAGTCCCTCATTATTATTTTTAATTGAAAGATACACTGTACTCTAAAAATCAAAGTATCATGAGGGATTGCACCAAACGTCAGAGGAGTGGTGCCCACCACGAGCCACCAGGTGCCGAGCAACATACCTTACTGCCGTCACCTCCATCCTCAGAGCAGCCCGGAGGGATTATAACCACGTGCTGCAGAAAATAAAGCCACTTGCCCAAGGCCACAGAGACGGCAAATGGGAGACAGAGAATTGCTCACCAGGCCTGGAAAGCCCTGAAGCCTGCAGCAGGCGAGGACAAGAGGGGTCCCGAGAGATGTCCCTGCCCACCTGAACTCCAGGCACATGCCTGGGGGCACCTGGACATGAACACCACTATGGCCCATGCAGCCACAGGATGGAGACCTCACCTAGGGGTCAGTGCAGCTTCTAAACAGGCCTAGGCCTGGGATCAGGCAGTCTGTGGTCCAGACCCTCCCTCCCTCTAGTTCGCTCCATGGAGAAGCTGGAAACTTGGTGAGCAGTTGAGGAGAGTCCAGTGTCAGATAGATCCTGGGTCTCTTTTCAGTAGAAAACTCTACGTTTCTGAGGTGTTAAGTTTGCCTGAATCTCCAGCTCCTCATCTGTAAATTGGAGCTTGTTTGCGGCCCTCCTACATCTTCAGTTTGGATTCTGTGAGTTCCGCGAAGGCCAAGGATGGGGATTAGAATGGTTGTCAGGTGACAGTGGCCTCCTGCTGCTGAGACAGCTTCTCAGAAGAGTGACTGTGTGGTCTGAACAGTCTTGGTGTGGTGGAGAGTAGGATCAGTGAAGAGACTCCCAGACAGTGCTGAGAAAGCTCCTGTACATGCATTATCTCATTTTATACTTATGGGGACCCTGTACCACTACCCCCATGTTACAGAGGGGTGAACTGAGTGAAAACGATCCACTAGAGTCACCAGGTGTTAGTCAAAGAGCCACGTCTAAGCCAGTTCTCCTTTTCTCCGCAGAGGACCTGCGCTCCTGGGGCCTCTCCTCATCCTCTTCCCCCTTCCTCCAAGGAGTTAACTCCAGGCACCCTTTAAGACCCAGCCAGACACGGCCTAACAGAGAAGTCTCCCTGCCTGCCCACTCTGCTTTCCAAGCCTGCTGAGGCCCCTAACTTGGTCACTGCCCCCCACATACACTCCGTAATTACCAGTGTCCGTGTCCATCCCCCAGGTGCAGGCCCGGGATTCAGCTATTGCATCTCTGCAGCACCGCACTTTGTCCACGATAACTGGTAACGGTGTGTGTTGAATGAATGATGCTTGCACATGCAGCCTCTGAAATATCCCTTTAAACGCTGATATTACTTACATAAAATTTATACATACTTGCTCTGTATTAGAGAAAAAAAAATGAAGCGATGCTTCCAATGACCAGAGACTGTGGCACCATTGCAGAGAAGCCGGCTCTGAAGTGTCAGGCTGTTGGGAGCGTCTCCCTCTATCTCAGCCAATGTTGCTGCGGAAGCCCAATCCCTTACCTTGCATTTCTGGAGACGAACATTTATTTTAGGACCTGTAAGTACTCTCCTCAGCACAGAAAATGGTGCTTAATAAAATGAGCTTGACTCTTAACGTCATCGGGTTGCCGGCTTCCCCCCTTCCCGCCTAAACTGCGGGAAACAGAGTGAAGGCCAGATTCCTGCTTTCTGGGTCACTTTTGATTAATTTCCCTCTGCTGGACTCCTGCGGGAACAGCTTTTCCATCAACAGGGCCGACTGGCCTGCAGGATCAACGTGGTCACAAGTCCAGCAAAGGCAGGGAGAAGCCAGGGCCTGGTACCCGCCTTCCGTGGACTCTGCAGGGCAATGGGACGGGGCAGGACTCCATGTCAGCAGACAGGAGTTCAAGCCTGACTCTGCTCCTGACAAGGTGTGTGATACAAGCAGGTCCCCGAATTGTGGGGGCCTCATTTGGGATGGAGAATTGTGTCAATGAAGGATGCTGAATATGTTATTTATGGCCTGTGGCTATCCAGACCTGGAACCTAATCCATCCTTTGTCACCTATGAGCTCTGTGGCCAGAGGCAAGTTACCTGAGTGTCTCCAGGCCTCGGTTTCTTCATCTGCAAAATTGCAGCATTAGTCAGGACTGTGGAGAATTAATTTGAACCACCTGGCACATAAAACGGTGCTCAAAAATTATAGCTATTACTTTTGGGGGTAAGGAAAATGTTCTAAAATGGACTGTGGTGATGGTTGCACAACTCTGTGAATACACTAAAAAAATCACTGAGCTGTATACTTTAAATGGGCAAATTGTACGGTATGTGAATCATATTTCAATAAAGCTGTTACCAAAAATTATAGCCATTAAAAGGAGTTATCATAATAAAGATCAGAACAGGATAGCATTTATGAAGACATTTGGTGAAGCATAAAATGCCAGACAAATGCTGGGTATTTTATGTATTCTTTTCACTCGTTGTCCCATGTTCATAAACCACATTTCACCAGGACTGACGTGAAAGCATCTGGGCCCCCACTGTATCCTCAGTCCTGTGAGGGCAAAGCTGTTTTCTTCAACTGAGTCTCCCCAGGCTTCCAGAGTTCTGGCACAGAGCAGGCACTGAAACCACATGCTGGACAAAGTGGCTGCTCCATCTCTTCTGCCCGTCTGATCCTTAGCTCTACTCTCCCTCTTTCTGCTTTTCTGAACCCCACTCACAGATTTCCAGGCACAGGGCCTTCCTTCTCTGTTAAACATCAGAAGTCAGTTCATCAATTCCCCAGATCCACTCTGTCTCTAAGGATGGGTTTGGGATTTTTCTCCAATGCTCCTTACCGACTAGTCTGGGGAAGTTTGTACTAAGATTAAAATACTTATCAGATTCTTTACCGGTTTTCTGCTGTTCTTTTAAAGTCTGAAAGACCTGGTTTCTGCTGGGTCCACCTCTAATCAGCTGTGCCTTTGGCAAAGTCACCCATCTCTGGGCCTCCATCCTGGCCTAGCAAGGAGGGAAGCTTTCCGACAGTCATTGTGAGGAACCACGAGTTAACTGAAGTTTGAGCCTGGGACATAGCACAAAGTTGGTGCATAATAACTGCTTTCTGAATTACGATAGAAAATGAGCTATTTTGAAGTTTCTCTGCCTTATATGAGTGAGAGAGCCTTTGTGAATCCTTGCTTTTCCCAAGGGGTCACGCTCAGCTCAGGGTGGGCTGGAAGAAGCCGCCAGCGCAGCAGTTGCCTAGGTGAAGGAGCTCGGAGCAGGACCAGAAGCATCTGCTGAGGCAGACAGGTTATGGCTTCCACATGTCCTTAAGTGAAATACTGGTACCTTAACAAAATTGCAGGCTCTTCCCAGCTCCCTTTAAGTTCTACAGTAACTTGCTGGATTCGAGGAGGGAGACTGAGAGCAACAGCATCACAGTCATAGAGCCTGCTTTGCTCCCATCACCCTTGTAGAAGACGCGGCCACATTACAGGGTAGCCTGTATTGAAAGGTGTGGGTGCCACAACGGGGTCCCCAGCTCAGTGGCAGCTCCCATCACATGGTGAAGTCTGGACCTTGCCCAACAGCGGCAGGACAGTGACTGCTCCCATGGAACAAAGGCTGACATGACACCTCACTATGCCCCTACTCACCTCACCTGCAGCTCTGCCTGCTAACGTGTCAGGGCAGGAACTGACGCTAGTCATCCAGGGTCAGACTGAGGGGCAGGAACCTGGGACAAACCACCCCGGGGTTAGCATGACGTATTCAGAGAGCAGGTACCACATTGCCTGCACTCGGCATGCAGAGATACAAGGTGAATCAGAAGCAGGCCCCATCCCTCCAGGAGCCTCAGAATCCCTGGGAAAGACGGACCACAGGGAGACGGACTGCTAGACCTGCGACCAGTCATGATAAGTGCTTTGACATGGGGATGCTCAGGGTGCTATTGAAGTTAGAAAAGGAACCACGAATCCAGCCCAAGCAGCTTCAGGGACAGTTGGAAAGAAGCACTGGCTGAGCTGAGGCAGGCAGGACCGGGAGGAGCCACGAGTCAGAGGGGTGCAGGTGAAGAGGGAACGCCACTTGCAGAGAGCCGAATGTAATGGATCGTGAAAGTGAGCTAGGGACTCTGGCCGTCAGTCCAACTGGAGAGAGGCGACTGGGAAGGGACAAAGCTGGAGAAGTAAGCGGGGCCCAGAGAACGGAGGCTCCTGTGGCCTCGTTAGGGAGTGTGCATGGCTTCCTCCTCGCACGTGCCTAGTAGATGGCTACACGAGTGGGCAGGTGGACCCACACTGAAAGGAATGCTGCAGGCTAGTTTTAAGATGAGAGGAAATCAAAAAAGGAGGAATTGAAGGGGGCAGAGGAGAAGGAAACAAACTATTGAGGAGGAAACCTCTACTGAGTATTTGCATCTGTAACATACCTTATCCTTGAAACGGGATTTACTATCTTCGCAAAGCAGATGAGGAAACTGAGGCACAGGCCATGACAGGATTGCCAAAGGTCAGGTCTACATGAACGCAAATGTCCTTCCACAGAGCCCAGGTGTGGACAGCAGCTGGAACAGCTTCTTCCCTGCGCTGTGCTGGCCAGCAGGGGTGGCCCGAGGCCCACCATGGGCACCTGGGAGTGTCCACAGGTGAGGCACTAGCTCCTCCCTCTAGCCCATGTGACACCTGGGATGGTGCCAGAAGCCAAAGCCCAGGGCCTGGGTCCGAGGTTCCAAAATGAGAACACAGGCTTCACATGGGCATCACATACAATGGAACAACGCAGAGGGTGGGGGTTGCTGGGGCAGGCAGGGGAGGGCGTGGTCCAAACCCACTCCATGAATATAGGGCAGAGCCAGGAAGCTCCCTGGTCTAACCCCAGGCCCAGAAAGATGAAGAGGAAGAGAAAGAAAACCGGAACATCTCTGGTCATTTTTTTCTAAATGTTGCTAAAGAAAGAATGCAAGAGAGATACGTGGAAGTATTTTTGACATCTGGATTTAAGACAGACCATGGCAGTTTCCCTCATCAAGCTAATCAGAAGCAAAAGAACCAACAGAGTTAAATAACCCTAAAATAGCTTTGGTAGAACAGCTACAGATGGATCAGACGGGGAACCGATCAGAATGCAGTGGAAGGATCCTGGGACATTGCCAATTTCAAAGGTAAATGAAACTACACTGAATGTGCTGAAGGACAATAGAGATTCAATTATCCTCCATGGAAATAAAAGCTCCCTTGTGTAAAAGCGGTCCTGTTAGTAGAGCTGAAGCTACAAAACATCCCCACGTTGTATCAGTCTTTTTGGACAGAAATCTATGTTAGGATGCAAATTTCCCTATCTTCCACAGCACACGTGCCTGCTTCACCCTAACATGGAGAGGACAGTTCCCTGCACACAGTGAAGGGAGGGTCTCAGGGCAGGGACGGGGGCATCGACGCTGCGTCTGCACCTGGTGGGTGGTTCCCCTCACCGAGCACTTGCTCTCAGGCCAGGTTCTCTACAACCGCTGTCTCATTTAATTCTCACAGCCACCCAGGGCCATAAACGTAATCACTATTAACGTCTCAATTCTACAGGAGAGGAAACTGGGGCTCAGACCCCAGAGCACTGTGCAGGCTGAGGGGGCACAGAAGCAGGGGGTGTTCTGATGAGGCGGACGTGGCCCTGTGCCCAGTGGAGCGAAGCCTCCTCACATCACACGGTGTCCAGAAAGGGTCACAGGAGGCCTGGCAGGCGCCAACCTGTCCCCAAGGCGGAGCCCAAGTGTGCATGAGTCACCTCTGCTGGACCCTGTTCTCTCGCCAGAAGACCAGGTTCTAGTTGTAGCTCTTACGCCGTGACCCTGGGAGAGTGCCCTGAACATTGTGACCCTCAGAGTTGTCATCTATAAAACGAGCACTTTACCTATCTAAAAAGAGATGGCCTGTGGATTAATTAGAACAGTGTATTCTTAATAAGAAAGTCTTTTAGAAATTTAGTTCTTTTATTGCTATTATTATTACAGCTATACCTTCCCACTGGCACCTCAAACTCAATACATTCCAGACCAGATACACACCACCCCCAGCCTGCTCCTCTCCCTGCCCTTCTCACTTCCACATAAGCACCCCCCGCCCCACCAAACACACACACACACACTGGGCCTGTGAATCCTCCTCTCCTTTTACCCTCCAGCTCTGGGCAGCTGCCAGGCTGTGTGGACCTGCCCCTGCCCCCTCCCTAGCTCAGGCCTGCTCCTCTGTGGGTGACCTGCTGGCAACGTCCTTCTAACTCCCAGCTCGTGCCCCTCCCAGCCCTCTGTATCTTGAGCCCAGGAATCAATCACATCGTATAAAAACTGGCCTGGTTCTAAATGGCTCCAGCTCACCTAGAGAATAGAGCATAAGAAAAGTGGATGCAGACTCCAGAGGACCTCAGCGTCCTGCTAAGCACTTTCCTGGATCTTCTAGAGCCTTCTTTAGACAAGGGACCAAGGAGGTTTAGCAGAAGGAAGGCAGCGGTTGTCCCTGTGCTTAAGGAAGACAAGTGAGGCAGCAGGTGAAGGCTGTGGAGGGCAAGGAGACCGGTGATGAGACCAGTTTGGAGGCTGGTGAAGCGGCCCAAATCCAAACCAAAATTGCCATTAGAAAGACCAAATTACCAAGGTAGAGAATTCTCAAAGGGACTTATGAACTGGAAATTGCCTAATTATCATCTGTGTGCAAAATAACATTTGCGTAACCATCAACAAATAGCGTAGATACAGAATATATTTATAGATCAGAGACATAAAATTAAAGGGGATGCCTTTAGAAAATAAAAATTAGACTACATTTCTAGAAGGCCAAAGTTCTTTCAGAGAGACTTAAGTGCCAGAGAGTAATTAAATTTTTAAAATAAGAAGCCCCAACATGTATGAGGTCTTTCTCTGGGCCAGGCCTTGTTCTGAGCTCTTTCTGTCCCTTCAGCACCCATTCAGTGCTCACAACAGAAACAGCAGGCCGCTGTGCTCCAGCACCACACATCTCATTCTCACTTCATCCCCATGAAACCCGAGCGTAGCCATTGTTATTCTTGTTTCTAATGATGGGGAAATGAGGCTCCTAAGGAAGTCCCAGTCTCGTGAGGAACACAGAGGAGCAAGGCTTCCCAGGTGGAGGCCTGCAAGCCAAGATCCCTGCGTAATAGTCAGAGGGATGCTGAGAACTAAGGCCAGAGCTGAGAGCATGTGTCTGCATCACATGCCTGGGGAGCTGCAAGGGGGCCATGCAGCAAGCAGGAGAGGCGCGGGAGGAGGCCGAAGCAGGGGCACAGCCAAGTCTGGAGGCCTCGGAAAGGTGCTACGAGTGTGGCCTTTGTCCTGAGCACAGCACGCAGCCATGGAAGGGTCTAAGCAGGGGAGAGGCACTATTAGAGTCTCAATTCCCTTATGAAGGATCGGGCTGGCTATGGTGCTGAATTACCAAAGGGCGGGTTGGAGAGGCCAGCCTGAGGCAGGCACTAGGGAGGAGGGTGTGGCGGTGATCTCAGGAAAGATCCTGGTGACCTGAAGTCAGTGAGAGGGGTGGCGAGAAGTGGCAGCCATCGCCTTCACTCCAGAGGTACCTAAATTGACCCTCATTGTTTCAACGATCACCTCTTCTGATAAAGCTCTCAATATGACCCACCAGAGCCTCATCAAGACAGCAGCAATATATCAGCCTCCACTCGCCACCTGACACCAGTGACATGCCTCAGATTGGATGGCTCTGAACCCTCAGTGCCACAGAACTGCATGAGCCTCCATGAGCTGGCCTGTGCCAGGGTCTACAGCCGCCAGCATCACCAAGATGTCACTGTGCCCCACTTCCACCCCCATGCCATGTTCACACCTCACTCAGCACTCTGCTGTCCAGTCCCACGCTGCAGCCTCACCTTGATCCGGCTAAGCTCACCTAACCACCTCCTCTCAGCCCTCTGGGCACCCAGTCATTGCTCTGATAAACTATATATTGAAGAGATCAGCATTGCTGATTCCCCCCACTGGACAGAGAGTCCTCTGACGAGCAGAGACCTACCTGCCTGTTCTCACTTTCCTAGCACCGGGCACGATGACGTGAAGCTTTATGCGGCTGAAGCTGGATCCTCCTAGAGGGAACGACTCCGTACAGGGCTGATGGGTTTCAAGGCAGTGAGATGCCCTTGTTTTGTTTACAAAATGCCTCCAATCGTACTAAATTGTTGCCATTAGTAAAAAAGTGCTATTACAGCTAATTACACATTTCCCCAATTCTAAGTTAAACCTTATTTTTCCTAAATTAATTGAGGAAAGCAAACAGGAACAGGAAACAGTCGGCTTTCCCTCACGCACAATCGAAAGGCATGTGCAAAGCCTGGGCAGGGGGCCGCAGCCGCCATGCAGCTCGTCCTCTCATCCCCACCCCGGAGCCCAGCGCTGGGGGCCAGAAGGGGCCCTTGGGGCTGCGGAGACATGCAAACCTTGTTTGCATCCTAGCTCTGCCTCTGTGTGTGTCATCCTGGGTAAGTCATATGGCCTTTTGAAGCATTTTCTTGCTATAAAAATAAGGATAATGATGTCAACCTCAGAATGTAGTAGTGAGGTGAAAAAAAAACAACTGAGTGCTGAGCACTGAGTGCACATTTGAATGGCGGTGGTGGCTGGCATCATTTCCCACCATCTACAACGTCCACCCTGGCACCTGATCCAGCCACATGGAGCAGAAGGGAACCCAGAGGGCACAGAAAATACAAACTCCTTAGGAAGGCATCCAAAGCCCCTACTGCCTGGGCCCGTGCACCTCCAGGCCTAACCTGTGTGACCTACCTGCTGCAGGCGCCCTGCACACATGCCAGTCCCCTGGGACTGCCTCCTGCCCACGACCTGCAGCGCAGTCGTGCTTCTGGGCCTGGGTTTGTTCCTCAGGGATCAGCTTTGTAAAGCCCCCTCTGACCTGGGCCCCCCCCCACCCCACGCCATGAGAACCACACCCTTGCTACACTGAACGCTAACTAGTGGTCTGTGCCCATTATTTAATATAGCATTAACCACGCTCCATTACACAGGTTTCTTTCTTTTTTCTTTTTTTTCCTTTGGTGAGGAAGATTGGCCCTGAGCTAATGACTGTTACCAATCTTTCTCTTTTTGCTTGAGGAAGATTGTCACTGAGCTAACATCTGCGCCAACCTTCGTCTATTTTGTGTGGGGGACGCTGCCACAGCATGGCTTGATGAGGAGTGTATAGGTCTGCACCCAGCATCCAAACCAGCGAACCCCGGGCCGCCCAAGTGGAGTGCATGAACTTAACCACTACACCATTGGGCCGGCCCCCTACACAGGTTTCTTTATATGCCTATTTCACCCTCTCCCCCAATCAGACCACAAATTCTACACAGTGAGGAAACTATGTCCTATTCATCTTTTATAGACCTGTTTAACAAGTGTTTGCTGAATGAATTACTGAAAACTGCCTCTCATAACCTGAACAACTTTAAGGAGAATGAGGGGCTGGCTTTGTTCTGTGCAGCCCCAGAAGGAGAACGATGTACTAAAGCCACCTCGAGCCCTCGTACCCTAGCATGGCAGGGTAAACCCGCCAGAGTTTACCCACCACCTCTCCCACTGACGACAAGGAAAACTGGACAGGTACAAGAACCGCCCCTGGGGCAATCTGAGAGGAGAACACAGCAGGAGGATGGAGACGGAAGTCACACAAGGACCAGCCACTTATGCGCAGGGAGCCGCCACACTTCCCTTCTCTTTCCTCCACGGCGTGGCCTGGGGCGCTCCACTTACAGAGAATCAAGCAGCAGCAGCAAGGGCTGCAATCCCGATAGAAACACCATCTTTCTGGCCAGAAAAATGAGGAAAAGGGGCCCCTGGAGGTAGCAGAGCATGTGTGTGCACATGGGGGACTTCACAGGGGAGAGCCAGAGAAGGGGATCCCCTAACCCAACACAATAAAGACTTAGAGACAGACTGGGGATGTGACCCCCCAACACGCACACATGAGTTTCAGATTCACCTCTTAGCTGTATGTGCACAGGATAGACCCCATCCAGCAAACAAAGCCTTGGAGAACTGGACTGAGATTTGAACCATGTGCACAAGTATCTCAGCCCGACCCCGAGTGGCATCGTGTGGGACAGACCCAGGGGTGCGCCAGGGCCGGCTCGTACCAGCTCACAGGAGCCAACTGTTGACATGCCTGCTCAACGCTGCATTCAGTGATGTCATGTTGGTAGTTTGCAATTGGCCACAGGGAGAGCATTTGCACCATGGAAATTGGCAAATGCTATAATCCAGGGTTCTTAACAATTTACCAGGTTACAACTGGACAGACCCAAACCAAGAGAGCAGAGGCTTGGGGAACCGAGCTGGAGGAACCAAGATCTTGACTTCCACCCAAGGAAGATGAGGCAGAATTTATGATGGGAGCACAAGTGGACAGGCTGCCGGCCAAAACAAACCATCAGTGTTCTCCAGAGGCACATAAAAAATAACACTCAAAGTCAGAGTCTACAAAAAACATGATGTAAAATAACTGCCATGCAAAAAAATAGGAAAATGTGACCAATTCTCAAAAACCAATGATGCCAAACCCAAGAAGATCCAGATGCTGTAAGCACCAAAGTCTCTAAGGTAGCCTTTATTACCACCCTCCCCAAGATAAAAGAAAGCACACTTGAAAGGAACAAATATTGGAATTTACAGCAGAGCAATAGAAAACATAAAAAAGAGGAAAATGGAAATTTTATAACTTAAAATACAATGAAATAAAAAAATGAAACATCACAGAATGAGTTCAATGGTAGAATGGAGATGGCAGAGGAGAGTAAGTGAACCTGAAGATGACAAATCATAAAAAAATATTGATAACCTAGACGTCATCAAAATGAAAGGCTTTTGATCTTCAAAAGCAAATTGCAGATGGAGAAAATCCTCACAAACACACAGATCAGACAGAGGACTTGTATCTGGACTACAAGAGAACTCTCAAAACCCCATGACAACAGCACAAACCCCACCAAAAATGGGCAAAAGATTTAAACAGACTCTTCACAAAAGAAGGTATACAAGTGGTCGATCAATACATGAGGTGATGTTCAGCATCAGGAGTCACCGGGACACGCAATTCAAAATCACAGTGAGAAACACACCCACGAGAACAGCTACAATCAAACAGGCCGACCAGACCAAGTACCGGCCATGATGGGGGGAACCGGGACTCACTCGGTGCTGATGGGAACGTGAGACAGCCGCTGGAAAGAGCTTGGCGGTTTCTGGGCAGTTATACATACGATTGACCTATCACAGGAGCCAGCAACCCCACTCCTAGGTACTTACCAAGAGAAATGAAAACGTATGTACTTAATGAAATCAAGAATTATCCTTAACTCTATTTGCTTAAAATTTTAAATGATTCTCTTAAAAATATAATTAATAAATAATCCCCTAAACTTTAGGGATTACATGCTATTTTTTGCTTTCCCTAACAAAAATCACACAGGTAAGGATGGTGTCTGTCACATTTTAGACAATGATGTTTCTAAGCACAACACAGAGTAGATAATCAACAAACGAATACACTTAAAACTTAGAGTCATTATAACAAAGTCTGATAAATTTTAGTTAAGTCAGGTGCCCTTAAATAACTTTGACACAGCCATTCTCAAAACACAGTGCTGGTCGCAAATATGCAAAAAATAAAAATAAGGCACCCAGCCCTCTCCACGCCTCAGGAAGCCACCCAGCTGTTGCTTGGTTTCCTTCTCTGCACAGTCACCCCACTGCCTGCTTCTCTTTCCCGGTTTGCAGGTGTCCAGGGCTCTGCAGAATGATAATTCTGTACGTCCTCCGAAACCAAGCTTCTGCACATGTCCTGAAACTTCAGGAACATGAAGCCATGGCCTGACATGCACATGTGGGAGGAATAGGGTCTGTAACCATGGCCCCCAGATAGGTGTTGGACAAGCAGAACTTCACTTCCCTTATTTCTGGGATCCCTGGACCTTGTAGATGTGATAGGCAAGGGGAAGATATTCACCGAGGGCTGCACCCCACTGCACCTTGTGTTCTCTGTTTTAACACGCCTTTATCCTCCCTTTGGACCCCTGGATGGGACAGGCACATGGGGCGGGGTCAGGAGCCGCAGCCGACCAGTGGTTGATACGTAATGGAAGCAAGACCTAGCTAATGTGAGCAATAGCGAGAACAGCTAAATGCATCCTAAATGATTCTCTCTCTGGCAAACCTCAACTACAGGAAGTTCCAGGGATGGCTGGCTTGGGATCACACTGGAAAATAAGAGAGTTAATGACTAGATCAAAGCTTTGGAAATGAGCTTCTGTTTTGCATTTGAAATAGTGAACACTACCCCAGGCCTTTAAGGAAACAGACTAGTGCTATTTATACCCTCCTTTTATCCAGCCAAGACATTAAAAGGACAAAAAGGTAACAGTGACAAGATTAACATTCAAAGACAATTTCAATCCTTCCAAACCTGTCAAATACAATAAGAGGCATTCCCACGTTTGGCCCCATGGAGGAGAGAACTTATACAAAGAGATTTCCTTTTTCACCAATCAGAGTGACAGGCAGTCCCTTAGAGACCAAGACATTCCCAGGAGAGGCTCAGAAGAGGAAGGAGGAGGAAGCAAGGAAGGCAGCTCGAAGCCCAAGCCCTCACCCTCTCATCCCACAGGCTGCCCCAGTCGGGTAATGACGGAAGCTTGTAGGCGATTCCAACCCCACCTCTACAGTTACAAGCACGAGATCACCGGGAATTTATAGTTGAAAGGGAACGAGGCCACTCCTCTCTCTGCACTTAGTAAGCAACCTCATGCCCCAGCTCCCATGCAAGGTCGCACAAAGCTCTGGGCCTGAGCCTCCTGGCCCCATGATCTGGAAGGGCCCCCTTCTCTCTGCACTGCTTCTCTGCGTGGGATGATCGACTTGACGCAGTCCAGTCTGCAAAGAGGCATCTGTACTGTCTCGGCACACACAGCCAGCAGGACAGCACAGACCTCTATAATCTGTCAACCCAGCTTGATAAGACTGAGGCCCAGACCATCATATCTTACGATAGTCATTAAGGATTACAAGTCCTGCGTGGTAGAGAGAGAAGGGAACATGAATGCAACAATGAGAAATTAGAGCCATTTCACTCTGAAAACATGACTGTGATTTATCGCTCTACGGCAGATGACGATGGCCTGTCAGAGAAACTCTGTCGAAAATAAAGAACAAAAATCACCCAGAGTTGTTTTGCCACACATCCAAATTAGAAAATGCTACTCTCTGAATGATTTATGCTTCAATTTCTTCCCTTATTCACAGAGAATTTGTCAAGCATTACAGGAGCACCTAAGAGCAGCGATATGATTCAAAATGAAAGAAAAGGCTAAGTAGTGCAGAAGATCCCGCTGAAGTCTGGGGGGGCCTCCAGAGTCAGTGGTTTGGAGCGTGGAAGCATTGACCTGACGCGTTACAGCACAGAAACCAGACGGGTAGACCCCGGAGGCAGCCCCCAGAGCCAGTGACGCTTTGAGTCAAGGGACTCCCACAGTACCAGCCCTGCTCAGGGTAGCCACTGTGTGAAGGGCACCCGCCTCACCCCAAGGACGTCAGGCTTGGCCATGCAACTTGCTTTGGCCACTGGCCCTATGCAGAGTGACACATCCATGCTGGAGTGGAAGCTTTGAGGACCACAGCGTGGTCCAGCCAATTCTCTTCCCCTGCCACAAGTACAAGGTAAGGCTGGGTGACCTGACTCCTAGGAACAGGAAAGGCATGTGAGGCCGGCTCCCAGCACCTAGCCAACCCCTCCTTGCTGTACAACATGAGCCCGGCGCCAACCTCTGCTCCAATTCACTGACGTGCAGGAGGAGTTTGTTATCACAGTAGAACCCAGTGAAAAATAACCAGCTCTGCTCCCTGGAGGCCCCTGAACTCCTCTACAGCGTACACACACTCACTGTTCAAGGCCCGGTGCAGAGGCCACCACTTCTGGAAACATTCCTGATTCCCCAGCCAAGGTCCTCTTTCTCCTCTCAAGACCCCAGGCCCTTCATCTGTCTCCCTGTGGACTTCATCACTTCTTTCCCTGCATCACGGTTCTTATGATCCAGTTTCCCTTTTGCTGCAGGATAATTTCCCTGAGGACATGCCCTAGGTAAGACCACCCAGACTCTCACCTCTTCTAAAACAGGAAACGCCATAACCAAGACCTCATCCAACATTTAAGGAATATGACCCATTAGTAAATGAATAAATGTTGCATTATGAATGAATAAGTGAACTATATTATAAGTGGTACCTACAGATCCAACCTATTGAGCGAGGCAGCATCTCTCCTCAGGGAATAATTCCTACCTTCCCTTCATCCATTTACCCTGTCGCTGGAATAAAGTAGAGCAACCACTTACAATGCCAGAGACGACATGCTCACATGCCAGAGCAGAGCAGGAGCCTGGTGCCAAGAGAGGCCACATCACAACAATAGGCAGGAGTCCCACACCCTCCACACAGCCTCCCACCAGCCCCTGGCCACAGCGGGACGTTTCCACGTGACCTTGCCCAGGCCTCTGCACCCGCATCCGGGACTCTTCGAGGACCAATGGCTATGTGGCCAACTTGGACTCTTCTACGTATGCCTGCTCATCATCTCCTTGGTCCTTGCCCTCAGCTGGGCCCTGTCTTGGTTTCTGTTCTACCTGCACTAAGTTTTGGGGATTAGTTCATACATACTTGATATCTAATCTAAGCCCATGATCCGTTTTTTATTTACACCTGTTTCAACACTAATTTTCCATAAGAAACCAGTCCTGAGAGACCAAAGATATGGATTCCAGATCGGCCTCACTTGGCTGTGTGAGCCCAAGCAAGTTACATAACCTACCTGAGCCCCAATTTCTTCATCTGTGAAACAGCAATAATAATGCCACGCAAGGTTAAGGTAAAGATGAGGAACAATCGGCCATGGTATGTGGCTGCTAATAGGTGTCCTCTGTTATTTTAGAAACCTATCTGATTGTAATAGCATCCTGTCCATATTTCTCCATTCATAGCTGATACTACATTATAGAAACCTATGTGAGAAGTCACACGTAGGAGAATTCATCTTGGAGAACAAATTCAATTTGAAAAAAAAAGCTGAGTCATGTCATTGCTTTCATTCATTCAACAAAATGTTTTGTGTGTTGACACTGTACCAGTCACTGTACCAGTCACTGCTTTAGGTGAATGTGACCAAGCCCCTGACTTCAAGGACCTCCCAGGCCCGTCAGAGACAGCGACATGAGCAATAAGAGTGACCGCGAGCACGGTATGAGCTTGGACAGGCTGCTTGGTAGGGTGTCTCCTATCATTATGTCAGTGATGACAATAAGAGAGAGACTCCGCCACCCTCAGTGATAATTTGCACAGACAGCCAAAAGTCTGGGCTCTTTAAACTTTGCTCTCTCAGTCTCTTTTAGACCATGCACTGCTGACTGGCCTCCCAGTGCCATTTCAGTGGTGCTCACAGCATAGATGGAGTCTTTTACTCAATAATCAGCCCCTGTCTGAGTCATCGCTTCTAAAATGCTAAGCAATTCTCTTCATTCTCTCTCCCTACAGGAAACTGACTCTCATCCTGCTGAGGAGCCTCCAGGCTGAACAAATGGCCAGAGGCCGTGTCCTTGGACACCAGCCAAGGCTCATCCTCCTGCTTTTGTGAATAGACACCCTGGACACAATTCCAAGGGTTCCTCGGCGAGTGAGTGTGCAGACAGGGGCCCCGCTCAGGAAAGCACATTCACAGCGGTGTTGGGAACCCCGGCTCTGCCAAGTGCCATTGTGGCTTTGGTCAGTGAAGTGTTCTAAGGTTTCGCTTTCTTCACCTATAAAACGGGGATAATGATGCTGATTCACTAGCTTGTCCTGGGAACTAAATGAGGGCATCTTCATGGAGTCTTTGGCCCAACACAAGAAGAGAGAACTGTAGGCATGCCCTAGAAAACTTGTGACTCTAAGTCAGTCACTTAACCCCATGGATTTCAGTCCCCCACCTGTAGATCACTTCCCACGAGTCTTGTAAAGACCAGACAAGACAGCGTTGTGTGAGAATGCACAGAATGCAATGCCAGTGAACTCACCATCATTAAGACAAGTGATGTCTTCATGCAAAACCCTCATCCTATAACTCTGAACATGTGAACCCAATGGTCCTGTAAATATAGTTGCTGAAATGGAAGGAGGGAGGGAGAGACTTTTTTGATGCAGCATTTTGTGCGAGTCTTTAAGACGGGCAGACTCACTTGCCTGGCCCGCTCCACGCGGCTGCAGGACGATCAGCTGGCTCTGAAACATTTGCCAGCTTCTCCTCGCTAGGCCTCAGTTTGCTCATCCTTAAAATAAGAAAAATTGCCTATGCTGTAGCATCCTCACAAGAATTAAAGGAGAGGAAATGCCCTATGTGCTTGGCGCAGTGTCCAGCCAAGTCCACGATGAGTATGTATGAGTTCTCCCTCCTGCTTGTACTGTCCTCTCTATAAAACAGAGGCAGCAAGGATGGTATCTAGTTTCCTTCCAAAGCCCAAAACTGGGGAACAGGTGCATGATATGACGCTTTTGTACAAAGCATCTCTCAGATCTGTATCCCACGTTAAAATAAGTTTTCTCAGGCTTTGCATTTTTAAAATATATTTATATTTGTTTCAAGTTCAACTAATTTGCTATAAGAACTCTGGCAACTCACTTAATGATAATAATAAAGAAAAGCATTATTTCTGCCATTACCTACCATTACTTAGTGTGTTATCATTTATCATACTTTCAGATTGATTATCTCATTTCATCATCACCAGAGCACTTCCTCATTTACAGATGAGGAAATCGAGGCACAGAGATGGTACACTAGCCGTCCCAAGCAACAGAGCTAGTGTCAGTGCAGGATGTGCACATGATCTTTCTAACACGACTCCCACCTCAGGGAGGCTGGCATCATGCAGTGAAGGCCACACCCGCTCAGGGGCTAGCAGCGCACATGTGAATGCTGGGCTGGGATGTGCATCACCGTGAAAGCTTGCCTCAGCTTCATCCGCCCCCACTTGCTGGCTGGTCAAGATTCCCACGTTCCTTACATGTAAGATTCCTGAATCTGTGACCACCGCCCTGTTGAGACAGGATGCAGCAAAGGCCAGAGAGCCACAGGCTGGCAAACTGTCCAGCACCTATCACCAGGCCTCGCCAGTCCTGCCAGAGGAGGATTTAGAAATGGAAAATGCAGAGCACTTTCTGACATGAGGTTCAGGATGCAGAACATTTACTCATTGATGAAATGCATCCCAAGTGCAGCCCTGTAAGAGGCACTAGACCACATACTAGAAACACAAAAACGAATGAAATGCAGCTCTTGCCGTCAGGAGCTAATGGCTGGGGGAGAGGCAGACATCTCTTTGCAGAGATGTGATAGATGCTGTAACAGAGCAGAATGCAAGAGCCCGGGGGCGTGCAGGGAAAGCACTTAAGTAAGGCAGTACCTTCTACAGGTGGAGGGGAGTCCCCAGGCCAATCGGGAAGGGCAGGGCATCCCAGGACGAGGGCCGAGCAGTGAGCGTGTGGCACACTTGGGAATTCACAAGCACTTCAGCAGGGCGACAGTGTGAGTGCAGAGTGGCAGCGCCAGCGTTCAGGTGAGAAGGTGGGCAAGGGTCAGAGCATGCTGTGTACGTCCCCAATAGGGGACTGCTTCAATAAACCATGTTAATGGGGTATTAGGAAACCATGAAAAATTGTGTTCCTGAAGAGTAATAAAAGCTGTTGTTATATTGTGGGGAAAAGGCAGGTTACAAAAGAGTGGTCACAAATTATCCTGACTTTGTGTAAATAAAGTAAATTAGACACAGACATGGACATGGAGGTGGATCTGGATAGTGAGGGCATTATCCCTGGGTGGCGGGATTAAGCATAATTTAAAAAGTCATCTTCCTCATACTTTTCCTTACTTTCTAAAATGAACTTCCTAAAATACACTATTTTTGTAGGGTTAATGGATGCTATCTCAAAGAAAAGAAATCCCGTTCCTGGGAAGCTGGAAGGATGAGGGCAGCAGCAAGCGGCTTCGGCTGAAAGTGGAGGGGACAGGCGCCTGAGTGTGCAGTGCCAGTGACAGAGCAGGCGGGGACCGACACAAGGGACCCTGGAGCAGTGGACGCACACAGGATCACTGTGCGCAAACACGTGGAGACAAGTGTCGTCTGTGCAGAAAACACCAAGCAGTTGAGCTGGAAGAGGATTAAAATGAGGCAATTCTGCAGTAGCTCCTGGCAGATGGGAAGGGCCATGAGTGAAACACTCAGAAGGCAGAGCAAGAAGTGGAAATGTTAACATAAATGTCACGTATCATCACCGCTGCCACCACGGTTCCTAACCGAATTAGGCAGGGGTGATGAAGGCCCTCTGCCCAGCACGAGACACAGCCAGCGCTGCACAGTTACGATCCTGGCTCCACGTCTGCTTCCGTGCCCACATGGTCAGAAAAGCAGACAAGGTGAAAACACATCATGAGACACAGAAAGAGAGGTACGCTTCCCATGCTGTCTTGCATCTTTGAGGATTTGAAAACAGAAACCAACCTTGTGGGAGAGCGATTCAACTTGAAAAATCTTTCAGGAATCTGGCTTAATATTGAAAAAGCCACAGCCATTGGAATATGAATAGGAGAATGTCCTTACCAATATGGAATTGACAATTAGGGGCAACAAGGAAGTTCCTGAACGAAAACAATAAAGCAATGGCTTCTGCCCAGCCCAGACAGCTGGCAAGTCTTTCTCTGAGGAGCTGAGCAAAGCTGCCCCCCACCTGTGTCTCAATCCAGTGGTTGGAGATCCAATAAGAGTACCAAACAGGGAGCCGGTCACTTGAAATAGTCTATTTTTATGCACAAGTTCTTACATATGCAATTCCCTGAGATACGTCGAGTTATCCCAGACTACCATCTGAAAGCCAAAGAAGAAATAAGACCGTTGAGGAAAGTGTCATGTCTCCCAGACTGACCTCCCCTCCCTTCCTCTCAGCCTCTCACAGAACAGGGAAGAAGCACCTCCTATTCTCTGGGTCCTGGGACAGAAGGGCCAATAAAACATGCTCTCTACACTCAAAGAACTGGCCATCTCACAGGAGAGACAGACAGACAGACAGACAGGTAGGCAGGTGACTACAGCATACTGTGCTAAGTGCCCTATTTGGGGGACATGCCATGGGAGCCAGAGAATGAGAAAAAGCCCAGACTGAGGCCATGGAAGGTCCTGGAGGAGGTGATACCTCAGCTGGGGACCAAGCCTGACCAGGTGAGCCTGGCGGAGGCTCCGCATTGGGCAGGAGACTGTGGAGGAAGAAGTCCACATGTGGGATAGGGACTTCTATCATGGCCGGCCACCTCCCTCACCCAACCCTCCCAGGCCCATTCCTGGCGGGGGGGGTCTGCTCCCACCCCCCCAGCTCTTGGAGGCTTCTCTTCAAGCTCAAGGACACAGCTCCTGCTCAGAGGATCTGCCACGGGCTCCCCTTGGCACAGAGAGCTCAGTTACTAACCAGAGTCTCTGCCATTGCTGAACAGCTCTGTTAGTCAAGTTTTCCTTAATACACCTCCTCGGCCATCTCTCTATATATTGACATGAATCACTGGACAGACAAATAGGCAGGAAGCCAAAACTAAAGTTTAATTTAATTGGAGAGCTTTTGCCGCTTTCTATTCCAACCAATAGTATCATCTTCATCATCTTCATTTAAAATTTTATACTGTGAAAACCTCATAGTGCCAGATGGAAGGAAATGAAACATTCTAATGAAATGAGAGAAAAACATAAAAATAAAAATGTACTTGAATCAGACGACACAGCTCGAGCACACACGACAATGAAGGAGAAGCCCTCCCCGACTGGGAGGAATCACAGGCCTGCGTTCATGGAGCCAAAGGGGCTGTCGTCAGTCCAGCAGTGCCATGGTGCTTGGCTGGCTGGGACACGGGCGGAACCTCCACACCAAGGCCAGGAGAGGCAACTCCACCGTCACCCATAGAGAACCTCCTCCAAGGAGCTGTGACCACACAAGCCCAAAGAGAACAGCAGTTGCCTTGACAATGCCCCTCTTCCCTTTCCCAACCTCACAGCTCTGGAGAACTCTGGGAGTCAGGATCCAGTGGCACACACCTCCAATTGCCCTCACAGCCTGGAAGCAACGGGACTGAGATGCCCTGGGCGAGGGGTGGACTCGCTCCCCTGCCACACAGATGGAGACTGCGTCCTGGAAGAGGGCCGGGCCAAAGGAGTAAAGGAAGGAGCGCAGCTAAGGCTGTCCGAAGCACCCGCAAAAGCAAAGTGCACAAGCAGGGCATTCACAGCAGCCAGTGAAGGGCAAGGAGCGGCCAGCACTGCAGGAGGGCAGGACAGGACAGGAACGTGGTCAGCCCCTCACCCACCCAGCCTTAACAATGACAGGGAGAACCTCAGTTGGCAGTAACGTCACATCACAATTTTACAGCAGGATAACAAGAATTTTCCAGGCCCAGTAACAGTGGTGATAAACTGGTTTTCCCAGAGACAGTGTGGCTGGAACTGTGGCAAGCTGGTAGTCCCAAATATGACCATTTCAGTAGGGTCTCCGGGGCAGGCTGGGCAAACAGAAGGCTGATGGGGGCAGAGGCAGAATGCCCACCTGTGCTCAGAGCATGGGTTTGCCACAGAGCCCTGATAATCTCTTCCTAAGGCAATGAGGAGCAAATGGCAGAGCAGATCTGAAGGAAACCTAAGGAAGCGATCTGAAGACCAGTGTGCAGGAGAGACAGAGACACATGGGGATGCACTAAGAGTACAAGCTCTAGAAGCAGACACACCTACATTGGAACCCAACTCCCCCACTCCATCATTTAAATACTCACGCCCCAGATTCCTTGTCTATAAAATGTGAATTAAAGACTGGCCTCACTGATTTGTAAACAGCAGACTGGGCTGACGACACTGCATGGTAGTTACAGTGTTAGCAACGTGGCATCCATCCTTCTCGAGTCCTTAGCAAGGGTTACACTATCTCAGTTTGCCCAACCCTAGGGTTTTCCTCCATTATGCCATCCCGTCTTCCTGGGGTCAATTAAGGGATGGACAAACAACAGTTACCACTCACCGAATGCTTGAAACTGACCAAAAAGTACCCCATTTGGATCTGGAATTTGATCATTTTATTTGGGTAACAAATGGGGAAACCAAAAGCTTCTACGAGTGGCAACACATTAGAGTATATAATAATCATTTCCAGAGCTTTATTGATGTTTAATAGGTGTCATAAGCCTACCATAGTCAGATAAATTGGGAAACATAAAATTTTAAAGAATAGAAAAGTTCTAGTTTATCTGAGTAAGCACCAACTGCTCCTACAGATAGCAACTACAAATTCTGGACAAAATATTTTAAAAACAACAATCTGAAGGCACTGGAGGGTGAAAGAAAGAAGGTATATATTACTGAGCAGAGTGGACACTTGGAAAAAGGAAAAAAAGCATAGAATTACTCTTTCTTTATAGCTTTTGGCCTGAGGACAGCCTGAAGTCAGTACCACACAGAAGCTAAAACTCTGGTAGAGAACCCGTCATCTTTCTTGGCCAAAGAATCAGAAGACAGGGTTTGGGGAAACGGCAGCAACTGGAAAGTGAAGGGGAATGCAGGAAAGGAGAGAGCTAAAGAGTAGGAGCCCAAAATGTTGTGTATAGATTCTGCCCAAATCTTTGGCTTGGTCCTGAGCCATACGAGCATGGAGCAGAATCAACACAGTCCAGCTAAGGATGAAAGAAAAGAATTGAGATTTGAAATGCCCAAGGGATAAGAGTTTTCAATTTGATTCCAACAAAGACAAATGCTATATAATAAAAACAACAGAATCCAGAGACTCCAGAACATACGACAATGTCCTGGATATGATATAAAATTAATTGACTTAGGAAGAACCAAGAAACATGACACACCCTCAAAAGAAAAGACAATCAATAAATTGCTACCCATCTTGTGACGACACATAAATTGCAATTAGCAGACAAGGACTTTTTAAAAGTTATTAAAACTACACTTGAGACTATTAAGGAAAATATTGTGGCAATACATGAATAGATAGAAAAGGTAAGCAGAGAAATAAATATCACTCCAAAAGAGCCAAGAGGAAAAGCTGAAACTGAAAAATAAATAAAAACTTCCTGGATCAGCTTAACAGAATAATGAAAGTTACAGAGAAAAAGAGTACACTAGAAGACAAATCAAAAAAAATTCCAATCTTAAGAAGAGAAATGAAGAATGAAAAAAAGGAACAGAGCTTCAGGGACCTGTGGAACAATACCAAAAATTCTAACCCAACTGCCCTGAGAGTCCTACAGGGAGAAGAAAGGGACATAAAAATACATATACTTAAAGAATTAAGGGCCAAAATTTTCCCTAATTTGGTGAAAGACATAAATATACAGATTTAAGAAACTCACTGGAGCTCAAGCAGGATAAACGCAAAGAAAACCACACCTAAGCTTGCCATAGTCCAACTGCTAAAACACAAGGATATGGAGAAAATCCTGGAATCAGCCAGAGAAAAATGACACTGACACATTATATACAGAAAAACACCAATTCAAACAACTACTGGTTTCTCATCATAAATTACGGTAGCCAGAACACAGTACTGAACAATACTTTTAAAATGTTGAAAGAAAAGAACTGTCAACCAGAATTCTATATCCAGTGAAAATATCCTTCAGGAATGAAGGTAAAATAAAACCATTTTAGATGAAGGAAAACTAAGAGAAACTGTCACCAGAAGACATCTTCTACAAGAAATGCTAAAGGAAGTTCTTAAGGTTAAAGGGAAAGAGGACTGGATAGAAACTTGGGTACTCAGGTAAAAGCAAAGACCATCAGAAATACTAAATGCTTAGGCAAAGATCAAATACTTTTTCCTCTTGTTTCTTTTGAATACACAGGACTTCTTACAGCAAAAATTATAACAATGTCTTGTGTGGTTAATAATGTACAGAGATTTAATAGATATGACAATTATAGCTTAAAAGATAGGGGTAGGGCAAATGAACCAATACCATTACAAAGTTCCTATATTTTATGTGAAATGATATAATATTAACTTTAAGCAGACCATGAAAAACTAAGGTTATAAATTATAATCTCTAGAGCTCACTTAAAAAATGTAAAGAGGTATAGGCAAAAAGTCAACAGATCAATCTATATATCTATATATATATATATACACACACATATGTATGTATATATGCATGTATGTATCAGGGACTGTTATAACAGACAAAAAAGCAAAATTCAACTATATGTTGTATATCTGTAAGGGATGCAATTTAAATATAAAAACATAAGTAGGTTTAAAGTAAATTGGTCGAAAAAGTTATCCTATGCAAATAGTGTGGTTATATTACCATACTGGAGTGATTATATTAATACGACATAAAGTAGACTTGAAGACAGAGTATTACCAAAGATAAAGAGGAAAGAACATGATGGTAAAGAAGTGAATTCACCAGCAGGACATAATAATCATAAGTGTGTGAGCATGTATAACACAGCTTCAAAATACACAAAACAAAAATTGACTACAATTAGAGAGTCACAGACAATTCCACAATCAAAACTGGAGATTTTTAGATCTCTCTCGGCAATGGATAGAACAATTAGACACACACAAAAAATCAGTAAAGACATAAACGGACTGAACAATACTACCAACCACCTAACTAGTATTCAGAGAACACTAAAGCAAACGACTTCAGAATACACATTCTTTTCAAGTGCAAAAACCCCATTCACCAAGATGAACCATATGGTGGACCATAAAACAACTCTTAATATATTTAAAATGACTGAAATCATAAAGAGTATGTATTAAACTCTAGCAAACGATATGCATGCTAAGGTTTTAAGGGGAAATGAACTGATGTTCGCAATTTACTTTAAAACACAAGAACAAAATATGATGGATTTATAGACAGATAAAAAGATAGATAGATAAACAGATACGTGACAAAGTCAGTATAGCAAAATATTAATGAGAGAATCCAAGTGGCGGGTATACCAGTACTCACTGTAAAATTCTTTTAACTTTGTTTTATGTTTGAAATTTTTCATAATAAAAAATTGAAAAAAATGTAACCATTTTCTTAAATGGAAGGCTTCTCAAATCCCTAAGACACTAATGTACATTGTGAATCTCCAAGAAAGGAAATGGCTATGCAAGGTTCCCCAATTTATCTGTCTCCAGAACCTGCCCCCTTTTAAAGGAAGATTGCAAAGAAAGAGGCCCAAAGACCCTACCGTACTAGCAGAATAGGCCAAACCAAAATTTGTGTCAGGCAGACCTGATCTTTATTCCAATTTCACTGATTCCTCACTGTGGAATTACTTCATCTTTCTAAGTCTCAGTTCCATCATCTGTAAAATGGGGCTAATAATTCTATCTACTTGAAGCATTATGTAGGAATTTCAAAGCCTACCTCAATGTCTGGCATAGAGTCGGCATTTGATAATTATTAGTGACCCTCTCCATTCCCCGCTTCTAAGTATAGTGCTCGCTCAAGGAACAAAGGTCCATTCTCCAGATAAGGAGCTGAGGCTCTGGAGGTGATTTACTCAAAGTGGCAGAGTTAACAGCCGAGATGCAAACCCAGGACAACTCTCTTTACCCTGCAGTGGCTGGCTCCAACGTCACTCTCTCTAAGTCTGCACCAAAGGGCTCTGACAGGACAGAAGAGGGGTACAGAAAGATAACCTGAAGCCCAGAACATTAAACTCACTAATCAATCACTTCGACTGCAATGCAATTGAAGCCAAATGCACTCTCGGAGCCGTGGAGGCCAAGTGGCAAGAGACCGTCCTTATCATCACCGCGTCTGCCAAGCACCATGGGGAGGGAGGCACCGGCCACCGCACTGCCACATTGCAATCATTTGCTCATGGGTGCACCATAAAATGCATTTAATAAAGGACACATTTTCTCTTCTAATTTTCTTCTTTCTGAGGAGTAAGAAGCAGGGAATGAACCATCTCTCCAGGCTTAAAATTTGAGGACCTATTTTCCTTTCTCTCCACCTCACGACTCAAGCTGTTACCAAATTCAGTCTCAAAATGGCTTTTTGCGTTCTCGTGGTTAAAGCCCTGATCCATGTTACTTTCAAAATCAGACTAATTACTAGGAAGCGTGTGGTAATGTGTGCCAGGCACTGGGCAAGGGGCTTTTGTACTCAGCATCTCACCTACTTGTCACCAAAATCCCATGAAGTCATTCTTTTTCTTCTTATTACCATTATTATTATTATTATTATTATTACAAAAGAAGAATTAGGCTCAGGGAGTTTAAGTGACTTGCCAAGTCAGTTAAATTAGTGACAAAATCATGGAAGGCTAAAGTAGAATACACCAAATTGGACCTGAGGCAGTGAGATTTTACAGGCGTCCAGCGGCTAGGACGATCCGAGGGCTCTCCCCAGGAACAGTGAACAAAGAGTGTACCAAGAAAAGGAACAAGAGGGAACGATGAGCCAAGAAAATGGAAGAAGAGGAAATTAAAAAGCCTCAGCTGTGAACGCTCGGGGTTCCTATGTTTGAGAACAAGATATTATGAGACATGCCAGACATGAGAGGAGGGGCTGAGGGGCAGGGAAGGGAGGGCCACAGCGGCAGTGACTCACCAGCACTCCCGGGCGCCAGACCCTGTGCTGACAGCACCAAGTATACTAGCTCATCAGTTCTCACAACGACCCCACCAAGTGCACCCTTGTTAACCCGCCTGTACAGATGAGGAGACTGAAGGTTAGGGGGTCAGTCAGCTTCCCAAGGTCATGCTGCTTCTAAGAGCGGGATCTGAATCCAAGTAGCCCACGCTGGAGCCACTATGCCATGCTCCTGCCACAAGCAGCAAGGCGATGGCAATCACAGGTGCCCTGCATTTAGAGACAGAGGGGGTGCTGGGACAATTGCTGACCTCTACGGAAAAAAAAAAAAACTTTGATCTATACTTCGCAGTATATACAACAATGGACACAAAAGGGAGCACAGACCCAAGTGTAAAACCTAAAACTATAAAACTTTTGGAAGTAAACATAAGGGAAAATCTTAGCAGCCTTGCGTTAAGCAAGATTTCCTAGATATAACACTAAAGCCATGACTCACAAAAGAACAAACCAACAAACTGGACTTCGTTGAAATTAAAAACTTCTGCTCTTCAAACAACACTTGAAAAGATAAGCTAAATTGGAATTAGATACCTGAAAATAACATATCCAAACTCAATTTTAAAATAAAGGACTAGAACACACTTCACCAAGAAAAGTTACAGGCAGCATATAAGTACATGAAAAGGTGCTCATTAATCACTAGGGAAATCAAGTTGAAACCAAAATGATATGCCTCTACACATCTATTAGAACGGCTGCAATGAAAAGACTGACCTATCAAATAATGCGGAGATCTGGAGAAACTTCTGATGTACCCAACATGATGGATAAATCTCAAAATAACGATGCTAAGTGAAAGGAACCAGATTAAAAAAAAGAGAGTACATACTATACAATTCATTTACATAAAACTCTAGAAAATGCAAACTAGTCCACAGTGACAGAAAGCAGAGCCGGAGCTACATGGGTATGAGGCCAGGGGTAGGGAGGGATCACAGGGGCACAAGGAAACTTTAGGGGGTGATGGATATGTCCACCCAATCGATTGTGGTGATGGTCTCTTGGGTGTAAACATATGCTAAAACTTATCAAATTGCACACTTTATACACATGTTTATTGTTAGTCAATTAAACCTTAACAAAGCTGCTGTTATGGACTGAATGTTTGTGCCTCTCCAAATTCATACACTGAAGCCCTAATCCCCAGCATCATTATATTTGGGAGGTGATTAGGGTTAGATGAGCTCATAAGGGTGGGTCCCTCAAGATAAGATTAGTGTCCTTTTTTCCCTTTGTTTTGGTGAGGAAGATTGGCCCTGAGCTAACATCTGTTGCCAATCTTCCTGTTTTTGCTTGAGGAAGATTGTCATTGAGCTAACAGCTGTGCCAGTCTTCCTCTGTTTTGTATGTGGGAGCTGCCATAGCATGGCTTGATGAGAAGTGTGTAGGTCTGTGCCCAGGATCTGAACTCGCAAACCCCTGGCTGCCAAAGTGAAGTACACGAATTTAACCACTACAGCACTGGGCTGGCCCCAAGATTAGTGTCCTTTTAAGAAGAGACACCAGGGTGCTCACTCTCCCTCTCCCACCCGCCCCCCCGACATGCACACATAGGAAAGGCCACGTGAGCACACAGTGAGAAGGCAGCCATCTGCAAGCCAGGAAGAGAGCCCTCACCAGGAACCAAACTGGTTGGCACCCCAATCATGGAGTTCCAGCCTCCAGAGCTGTGAGAAATAGATTCCTGTTGCTTAAGCTGCCTAGTCTATGGAATTTTGTCATGACAGCCCAAGCTGACTAATACAGCTGTTAAAAATCAATATAAGCATATTCTAAATCATCTAAATGACCATCTTATAAGAAGAAACTACTGTGTAATCTCAGTTCTTGTGCTTGATTTGTGTCTGTGATTGCATCGTGCCAGTGTGATTACTTTCACTGTCACCCACTAACAATAAAAGAAAGAAGGTGGACGCGC
The DNA here is from genome assembly GCF_041296265.1 of Equus caballus. NCBI lineage: Eukaryota > Metazoa > Chordata > Mammalia > Perissodactyla > Equidae > Equus > Equus caballus. Next base: position 94,497,815 of record NC_091692.1, read on the forward strand.
TCACCCCACTTGATGGTCAGATGACATCATGGTATGTCGATGAAGGGTTTTCCCTGGTTTGAATAAAGACAAATGCTGAGAATATAGATCCATCCCATTGCACACATAGGCATGCTAAAAATCAAAGGAACCAGCTCTGCAGTTGTCAATACTACGTTCCTATTTCTATTAGCAATTAGTTTCACCACAATATTTTGTCAAGTTAATCTGATCATGTTATTTGTATTGGTCTTATAATTTGGTATGAATATATTTTGGAAAAGTGGCTCTACAATACTATAAGCATAAGGATTCTATATTTAATTTTATGCTAATACATATTTAAATTATTTGATTATAGTATTAGTTATATAAGCAGTGGGGAATCAAAGGTTGCTTTTTTTTTTTTTTGGAAAATTGGTCAGATTTCAAAACCATAGGATACCCAGGCCATTGTTCACCTTATCCGGTTGCCCCCCAATTTCATGCCCCTCCTTTCTCATAACAAATACAGCATTTATCCAGGCCAGAAGTGATCCTCCAAAAGCAACCTGTGAGCCTTGTTTGCTTGGTTCTTGAGGTCTAGATCAGGAATTAATCGTCTCCTTGTGGGATGCTGGGTCACAAAGAACAAGCCCGACACACTGGGAAAATCCTTGGATCGTTTCAGGAGCTCCTCAGAGACGGATCCAAGAGTGAACTTAGATTCAATTGCCCTCTCCAGGTACAGCATCAACAGATGAAACAAGTACTGATGTTAAATAGCTCCTATATACAGAAAAGGCAAAGACCCCAGCTGCACTGTTGCAAATGCTCAAAGACAAAAGGGCATGAAGGTTCCCTCCGGACAGCCAGACCAAATAAAGGCCACAAAGGATCACTGAGAACTGTAAAATTTGGAGGAGATGCAAAGTATCTAACTGGAAAATAACCACCGAAGTGGGAACATGGGCCAGGACTGTCGGAAATGCTCAGAAAATCTATGCCTCCAAGCTGGCTATCTGCTATAGACTCATCTCCATTCTGAGCTTCCTGTCTGGTCTCCACTAACATTCAGAGTCCAGCAAAGTCAAGAAATCCTCAAATAGACCAAAGTCTTTTTCAGGAGAAACTCGAAGTTCTGTGGCACTGGCCAGGACAGCTGGTAAACGGTCAGCATGATGTCTGTGCCTCATCCCCCAGGGCCCTTGACCTCCCATGCATTCCTCGATCATTGCATTCAGCACCTTGAGTAAAGGTCCGAGTCTGAGTCCTCCTCATTCCCCCTCCACTTTCCCCATTGCTTGGCACCAGGGAAGGCAGCTGCTTAATGTGTACAGAGCAGGTGAGGGAGGGGCGCTCCTTGCTTGACATATACCCACCCCCGCACACAGCATAGCTCTTCTTTGCATATATTTTACTCCATATGGATTATTGTTACTCAAGTGCTTGTACAGGATCTCCCTGACTAAGGGCCTAGGCCTGACTCATTCCTCCGTCCTCCACCGCAGTGTCTTGTACGTAGAAATGCTTTGTAGGTATCGTCTCAGATCAGGACAGGCCTCTTTTGTTGGCAAGGAACAAAGACCTGTGTGCCTGGGTAGCTTTGTCTGCTCACTGGAGCCTACCGCTTATGAGAAGTGTTGAAGAGGAAAGAGTCATTTCATTAATGGGATGCTCCAGAAGCCCTGGAAGCAGAAGGACACTGAATTCAGCATCGGCCAACATGTTCTGTAGAAGGCGACCAGACACTGAAACTGAACCGTGAGGAACGCGCAGGTCTTGTCAGAGCACTATGGTGTTATGGGGGAAGACGAGGCCGGGGGGAGGAGAAGCAGGCCTTTGTACATCTGCATCCTGCAAGTGCTGAGGAGCCGCTGCAGGACAAGGAGCTCTGTGCCTTGTGAGACTACTCTGGGAGCAGCACAGTAACGGATGCAGGCAGGTGCTGGGGGGCTGGTGGGCTGGAGCCAGGGGCCAAGTCCAGGAGGAAGTGCCACAGCAGCCCTGGCGAGAAATGGCCGCGCGGAACTAGGGCAGAGGGGGCTGTGCTGCCCAAGAGGGCACTTCCCCAGAACCCTTCTTACTAGTCCCCACAGCAGGGTCAGAGCAGAAAGTGCAGACAGAACTCTGAATCATCAGCCATTGAGCTGGAATGAATGTTAGAACCCACCCAAGGTTTGCCTTTCTGTTCCCATTCAGCCCATGATAACAAGTCACAGAGCCGAACCAGAGTGCTGAGGTCTCATGGTGGCTCCGACATCCCCAAACTGGAACCTGCAGGCTGGCTATGTCCCAACCCTCATTCAGAGGCGTGGCATCATGGTGATGTTGGCACCCCAGCTCACACTGACTGGTGCTATGCAAAGGGGAGCCCAGGACGGCCCCCACCCTGGAAGGAGAGCCCCTTGCCCTCAGGCTAGCTCTGACGGGCCCAGAGCTGAGCAAGGGAAGTCACTACGGAATTGATTTCAGTTGGTAAAGAACCATCACCTCTTCTACTTGGCCCCGAAAAGCTTTATGGGGTTTCAGGAGCTGAAAGAGAAAAAGAAAATGAGTCGGGGGAAACAGAAGGGTACTTTTGGAGCTTGCCAACAAGTTTGAGAGAAAATGCCAACAAAAGACCATTTTCTCAGAGACAGCAAACTGACATTCCTACACGGAGTGTGTTGGTATGCTCTAAAAACATATTTTATCCTGTAACATTTCTAAGTCAGAAGATTTTCCTCAGGAGCTAAAAATAGCTAACACGATTCCAATTAGTCCTAATAGCAACAGCCACCTTTGTCCACTGAAACTCGGGGCCCGGGCTGGGAGTTGCCATAGAAACAGCACGCACTGGGAAGGCGCCGTGGGCAAGAAGGGTGCGGCCCTCCACCTTCAAGGTCTTGGGGACTCGGGCCACCCCGGGGGCACTGAGGCTGCCTGCCTGCCTGCCTGCGATGCTTCCTCCCAACACCTGTCTCAGGTGAACAGCACACAACCACTAACCTTTCACAGGTAAGTTAGCCTCTCTTTTCAAAGTCAATGAGCAGATAATGGGAGGTACTGGAGAGAGCAAGAACTCCGAAGCCTGACAGAGGTGGGGGAACCAGACTATCGCCCACTACCTGCTTGGACCCAGGTAGACAGCTGTCTCAGTTTCCTCTGTAATAAATGGGGTGACAATAGCTGCACCACAGAGGTGTCGTGTGACAATGTGATGCGGCTTTCCGGAGCCTGGCACAAGTGTGCTCAGTAAATGGGGCTGCTCCTTCCCCACCTCTAGCTATACATGCTGAGAGAGAGAGAAGTAGAGAGGTGAGTGTCAGGTGTCCACCAAGGAAGGGCCGGCACCAGCTGCATCTCAGAGCAGAAGCTCAATCAGAGCCACTGGGCGGCTCGCTGACTTTAGAAGCTGAAAGGAGGAGCCAGCACTAACCGGGACGCACATTGCAAATCACTCTGCTCCTCTCGGGCTGAACTGTCTGCAGGATTAATTCAGCCCAGCACTCACAGGCCTGCCAACTGTCCCAGCCTAAACATCCCACTGCCTTCTAACACTCTCCCCCAAAGACCCTGTGTTTTAATCCAATTGACTTATTTTCTGTTCCTAAAGGTACCAGATGTTTTTGCCAGTTTCTCAGCTCCATCCACAGTCTTACAAGCAGCAGCTCTATGAACGAAAAGATCCTGACCATCAGGCAGATCGTAGACTCGAGCAGCTTGAGCTAAAAGCACACACTGAGGTGGGGCCAGGCTCAGGCCCGAGGCAGCCAAAGCTCGCCGCAGGCCAAAGCCAGGGGATGAAAGAAGCCACAGGCGGGCAGGGAAACTGGTGGCAGGGAGGAGAACAGAGAGGGCATGAAGAAGGCAACCAAGATGGGAGGTCTGAGACAGAGGGATGGAGAGTAGTCATCCAGGCCCTCATAGCTCCCAGGACCTGGAACCAATCCCCATGACGCCCTTTTCCTGACAATAAACCTTGCGCTTCTTGAGCCAGCATGCGTGTGTCTTTGCAATATTTAGTCTTGCAACTAAATCTCCTCCTTTTTTAACCTCAGTGTCTTTTCTTAGTCCACCCTCCGTTACCTCAGCGTGGTAAGCCCTGCCATCTCCCAGGTCGGAGCTCCAGTGCCTCCACGAGGCTCACACGTCCCTCACACCCAAGGGGCTTCACAGTTCTCCTCTCAGAACCCCTGAGTCTCTCTAACAGCTGTTCCGAGGCAGCGATCCCCTCGCTGCTGTTTGCAGGCATGTCTTGTTTTGTCTGCTCTTCTGGACTACAGGCTTCACAGGGGCAGGACTAATTTCTGAGTGATTTTTGATATCCTGATAGCAACCAGCACAGCACAGCGACTCAGCCAAGTCCGTCTGACTGAAGAAAAGACATCCAAACTCCTCTCCGAAAGCCTGCTCCCACCAGTAGAGACCCCAGGGCTCTGAAGACCACACACTGAAGGGAGGGGCAGTCAACAGGCAGCCACAGGAGACATTTCCGAAAGGCGGGGAGGCATCATGCCATTCACAGACATCCTTCCAGAAAAAGGAGGGAGGTGCAAAGTAAATGTCCTCATCCCAGAAGGACGAGCCCTTTCCTTTCTGCAAGGACGTTAGGAGTTGTGCTAGACACCACGACCACTGCCCCTGAGAGCACACGCCTGATGGAGAAGACTAACAGACCCCAAGTGACCAGGCTTGAAGGCCGTGAAGGGCCAGAATGCTGGCTTTTGAGGGACAGAGGAGGGTGGTACCCCCAGCGAGGCACCTTCTAGGTAAGTGACTGAGAGCAAACTGTTTAACCACAATTATCCTGTATGTCAAACGAGGCCAAGCATCTGTCCTGCTCAAAGAGCCGTGCGGAGAGCACGGGGAACTAGTCCTGTGAGGCGCCTGCTCTAGGGACCCAACCCGCTACGGCAGCTCTAACGACCAATTCCACGCAACGTCCGCGGAGCGCTTACTATGCCAGGCACTCTCACCAATTGACGGCCTCTGAGGAAAGCCTGTGAACTCGGTTGCTATCCTCATTTTATAGCAGATAAAATCAAGGCTCAGGGAGGTAATGATTTGCTTCTAGTCCCACAGCTGGTAAGAGTTGAGGCTAAGCCTTGAACCTAGAACAGTCTGGCACCAAAGTTGGCGTGCCCTCTTCAAGACCACCACCACCAGTGCCATTTTTCCACAGTCTGTACCCCTCCCCAGCTGGTTCCCTGGGCACTATGAGCTTTGTTACAGGGGACAAATGGAAGGAGAGCGAGAAGGCAGACTAGAGGTCTCTCAGACCAGGACCATAACAAGAAATCCTATTTAATGGAATGAGCCATAGTCACAGGCACCACTTTCGTCAAGACAGCCACTCCGTCAACAAACAAGTACTCCAGGCTCTGTGTCGGTTATCCCACAGAGGGGAACAGATGAAGAAGCTAACTGAGGTCCCCATGGTGAACTCACTCCAGCTAGATGCAGGACTTCAAGGACGATGAGGATACCTCAGCCACTGCTGCAGACCACCCATGATCTAGGGTCTCAGCACAGCCTTAAGTTAGGCCACCACAAAAGAGCCCCCTGTGGACACAAAGAGCATAGGTGTGGGGCGGATGGAGGTGAAGAGATGGTGGAAGGCTAACAGAGTCTGAGCACATGTGTGAGGGGTGTGGCGGTGAGGAGACAGACGGTGGAAGGCTGACATGGACTAAGCATGTGTGTGAGGGATGGGGAGGTGAGGAGACAGACGGTGGAAGGCTGACATGGACTAAGCATGTGTGTGAGGGGTGGGGAGGTGAGGAGACGGATGGTGGAAGGCTGACATGGACTAAGCACGTGTGTGAGGGGTGGGGAGGTGAGGAGACGGATGGTGGAAGGCTAACATGGACTAAGCACTTGTGTGAGGGGTGGGGAGGTGAGAAGATGGCGGTGGAAGGCTGACAAGGACTGAGCACGTGTGTGAGGGGTGGGGAGGTGAGGAGACAGACAGTGGAAGGCTGACACGGACTAAGCACGTGTGTGAGGGGTGGGGAGGTGAGGAGACAGATGGTGGAAGGCGAACATGGACTAAGCATGTGTGTGAGGGGTGGGGAGGTGAAGAGACGGATGGTGGAAGGCTGACATGGACTAAGCATGTGTGTGAGGGATGGGGAGGTGAGAAGATGGCGGTGGAAGGCTGACAGGGACTGAGCACGTGTGTGAGGGGTGGATGGAGGTGAGGAGATGGCGGTGGAAGGGCAACAGGTATTGCGCACATGCAGGAGATACTCCAGCAAACACTTTATATGCGTCAGCTCATGTACTATTCACAAGAAACCGTTTTTAGATGTGGAAATCAAGATGTTGAGTGTTAAGTATCTTGCCCAAGATCAGTGGCAAACGAATGCCAGGGCTGGAATTCGAACGTAACTCCGCCTTGCCCCGTTGCCTGGGATGAGCACACTTCGGACTTGACCCTACACCAAGCTGCTGACCACAGGGGACTGTGATCGAGCCCCGGCCTGTGAGGAGACTCCTCTAAGCACCAGCGAACTTCGAGGACCTGGACACCCAAGTGGTGAAAAGTTCCCTAAGACTCCTGTCACGACGAATCTGCCCCAGTGAAGCCGTCCAAGGGATGACCTTGGCCCTGAGCCCGCCTTCATCCTGTGATCAGAGGCCTCTACCTCTTCACCTAGACTGAACCCACCTCCCCTCCTCTGATTTTCCAGCCAATGTTATTTGTGCCTTTGGAAGAGCTCGACCCTTGACCAGGCTTGTTCCACGTACGCCCTGCGTCTGTGCCTGCCCAAAGGCTGGAGCACTTCACAGCCACCCTCCACTGCTCCAGAACACTCAGCCATCGAGTCCTGACTGCCTCTCACTAGTGCATTCCATTACTGCTCGATGCCCCTGAATCTCAATTTCCTCACCTGGGAAAGGAGAATACCAGCTGCCGTGAGGAGCTGTGGAGAGGGTGACAAGGAAGTGTTGGGACACCAGCACACTGCCTGGGACTCTGGTAGAACCTGAAAGTCACAGCATCCTTAGTTCCTGCTTGTCCCTGACGTACAACTGCCGGCTCCACGGCAGGTAGACCCGATCCCTGGATGCCCTGAGGAGGGCAGGAGGGCAGGCACAGGTTGCCTAACTTTTTAAGATTTGCCTTCTGGATCCAGTTTTTCCCAAAACCAAGTTCTATAAAAAAAGCAAACAACAACCAACGTCTCCTTTGATAAGCCCTTCTGAGTCAGAGACAAGCAGTAAAAAAGCAAGCAAGGCAGATTCGGAAACATTAGATTCTAGTAGGGAATGTCTATCTTCCTCCTCGTATAGATTCAAGATGACATTTGAATAGTAAAAGAGCAGCAGGAACACATTAAAACCCAGAACAGGAAAACGTGTGTACGCAGTTGCAGCCTACAAACTTTCACTATACGCCGGTTCCGTGGAGCTGAGAGCAGATATGGGGACGCAGTTCCTGAATTCAAGGACCTTATGGACCAGTAAGCTTCAGTGTCTGTTCTCTACCAGGGGCTGAATAAATTGGAATTATAACACTAACAGAATAAAAGTTACAGACATGCCACAAGCAGAAGCAGAAGCAAGTACAGAGGTATGAAAACATAAGGTATGTGTTCTCTTTCATTCCTTCATTCATTCAACAAACATTTATTGAATAAACAAAGATTTAAAAAAGCTTTTGAATTCTCTACTATTAAGAAGTTTAGGGCCTGGTACAGGTGACAAACAGGGAAAAAAGAACAGAGTATAAAGGGTCAAATACAAAAAATAAAAAGCATACAAGTTATGGAAGAATAAAGTGATGTACTGTGTCTGGGATGGTCACGCAAGGCCCCTCAGAAGATATCTTATCAAAATGTAGGAAGGAAGATGAGATTGCCAGTGAGGGAGAGAGAACATGTGACAGGCAGAAAGAACAATATGTACAAGAGAACATACATAGGACACATCACGGGGTGTCCAGCTCACTTTGCTAGAATGCAAAATGCAAGGAGGGCAAAACTCATGGCTACAGATGAACGAGCAATAAACAAATCCAGGAAGACAATGTAAGAGATGAAGCTGGAGGGCCCTCACACCTTGTGTCCTAACAATCTGGCACCTATCTGCCTCCTTCCTGGACGGCAAGTTTGCAAGAGCAGAGACAAGATCTTGCTACTGAATCCAGAACAGCGCCGAGCACCACCTTAACGCAGTCTGAAGACAGGACAGGAGGAGGGAAGGAAGGTGGAGAGCAGAAGACAGAAGAATGCAGCACAGAACTTGTTAGCCATGCTGAGGAGTTTAGACTTCACCGCACAGTAAAGAGGAGTTCTTAAAGTATTTTAAGTGGGAAACTAATGGAATATCTACATGATAATCCTGAAATGGGCAGACCGACTGGATGGTAGGCAGCTCTTTTAGGACAACAGATGGAGAGAGCCTGAAAATGAGGCTAATGTCGAGCTGGACAGCCAGAGAACAGAGGATGCCCTGAAGGCTGCTGTGGCAGGGGCAGAATGAACAGAGTCAGGTGCTGGCCACCAGATGTAGGGCTGCACAGAGACAACTGAAAAGAGCCACCAACACACACCAGAGGGGTTGACGAGAGTCACCGATCCACTAGGCCGTCTCCCCTCCCTTATGACACAGAGGAAGCCAGCTAACAACAGTCTTACACTCACTCTGGGATGCTGCAGGAGCCTTCAGCGGCTGAGCAAACTCAAGTGAGAAAAGACTCCAGAGTTGCCAAGAGGGACTAAGGGAGGTGAAAACGAGACGGCCAGCTGCACGGTTGCAATCATTTCAGAGTTGCAGTCCCCCCTCCAGGGAGCACGGACCCAAAAGCTGCTTTTCTAAATGAGCTCGACTTTCTCTCGGGCTTGGGAACGGGCAGTCTGGCTCTCCAGAGACTCTGCAGCCGAGGACGTCCCACTGCTCAGGCAGAGCAGCCCTGGCAGGATGGTGAATACTGGACAGTGCCTGGGTTGACAACGCTGGATGGAACGAGATGGGCAAGTGTCGAGTTCAAATCCGTCCCAAATCAATATGAAGCTTCCGTGTCCCCAGAGACACATGGATTCCCAGAGGACAAAAAGCGAGCAAACCCAACGGCACACACAAAACAATAAAAATGGGGTAAAGGAACACGACACTGTTTTGAAAAACCAAAAAGCACTTGGCAATGCAATGTGGTGAGGGTTTAAAAAAAATAACTTGTATATATTTCAAATAATACTACATGCATGTTATAAAAACTGAAAAACATAGAAGGAAGAAATTTACCCATGATTCTCTCAATGTGAACATTTTGTTGCTTTTTCTTCCAGTCACATGAACACACGCATGTACCACTTATGCTACTTGATTTTTATGTATTGTGTATCTTGTCATACATACCAGTTTACATCCCGCCTTTGCCACATGTGAAGTAGTGGGCGTTTACCCACGGTGCAGGAATAAGCGCTGGGTCCACGTCAAGCATGGGCCTGGAGGCGGCTGCCGTGTCGCGGTTCTGATCCTGGGAAATGAACTCCAGATTCTCCCAGGCCATGGAAGCAGCTATGAACATCCACAACATGGCGGACAGGCAGACATAGAGCCAGGGTGTCTGGAGCAGTGACCAAGGGCCAGGAGAATCCACAGTTCCAAGGGACGGCGCAGAGCTTCTACAAGAGCCTGACCAGCGCTCCCTCCCCGTCGGGGGTCTCAGCAGCAGCCCTGGCATGTCCTGGCCTCGCAGACCAAGGCAGCTGGGCCCTCTGAGGGGATGGCTGCGGCGCCCTCTGCTCTGGGCAGGGCCATCGGGGTCTAAGAGGGTGTTTCTTTCACTTCCATTTAGGGAACGCCTCTCTCGTGCCTGCGTCTGTTGGCATTACTATCCTCATCGCGACAACTGAGCATGGCATTACAAATTCCATAAAAGCACAATTTCTGATAGCTGCATAACAGTCAATTATACAAATGTAGCATAATTTACTAATCATGCCCTGTTGTCGGACACTTTGGTTTCTATAAATAACGTAGAAATAAACATCCTTGTGTTCAACTCTCAGTCTCTAGATGTTTTTTTCATTAGGAGAGTTTCCCAGGAGGGAATCACTCACTGGCTCAAAGGCTTTCAAGGCTCTTTGTTATATATTATCAAATGCCTTTGCAGTAAGGCTGCAGCATGAAGGTGCCTTTACTTTCATGAAAACCTCAACATTTCACGATAGAACATCTGAAAGTGGAAGAGAGAGGGACACATAGGACCTGAGGCCCGTTCTTCCAGAAGTTCCGACATAACTGTAGACCACAGGGAGTCATGCCCACCAGGGAACAAGGCAAAAATGGGGAGAAAAAGTTCACCATGAGCAACACCATCACAGCCCACCTCACGAGGTGCCACCTCCAGCAATGCGAGTACAGCCATAAACATCAGGAAGCCCCAGATGTAAGGAAAGTGCTCAGGCCTCGGAGCCACAAGGACCTGGGTGTGAAACCCCATCCCTGGACCTTCCAGCTGATGCCCTGATAACATTAGTCAGATGATGCCAATCCCTCTACTCAAAACCCTCCAGTGCCTTCCCGGCCCTAAGTAAAATCCAAAGCATTCTCCATGCCCATAACCCCACGAGACTCTCCTGCACCTCTCCCTCACCTCCTCACCTCCACTCCTACCACTCTCTCCCTTTCCTTTAGAGCACTTCCCATCCCCTGACACTACCCAGCGTCAAGTTCCCACTAGGAGGTAAGCCCCACGAGAGCCGAGACTCATCTCTTGTTCACAGTTAAATCCCCAGCACCTAAAACGGCATCTTGCATGTACATGGCAGGCCCTCAGTCAAAACTGTTGGAAGAATGAGTAAAATAACGAATAGGTGAAGATAGTCCTAACTTCTCTAACCCTCAGCCATCATCTGTGAAACCTGGAATAAAATCTACCTTCCTTTAAGGATTAGATACTATTTCTAGACACCTAGCATGAGGCTTGGCCAAAGCAGGCCATCACATTGTTAGCCACGACTTAGTGCCATGGTCTCCAAGGCAGAGTGTGAGAGCCACTGCGGGGCAGGGAAAACAACATTATCACCTATCCTATTTCTATGTATTTTACCCCAAAGTATACGAAAAATGAAACCTCACTGATAGTTAATGTGCAGGCTGAGCAGAGTCCATGTGTGTGATTATAATGGATGCGCAGGTAAAGCAGGGAGCAGAAAGGGCTTTGCTCTTGATACTAGCAGACCTAGGCCAGACTGACAGCAGCCGTTTGATCCTCAAGCAAAGGGCTTGACTTCTGTAGGCTTTTGTGACCACATTGGAAAATGTGGCGATCACAGCGCCTGCCATTGGGAGGGCTCCTGTGGAGATTAAAGACAATGTGGGGGTAAAGAGCCTCGTGAGGGTCCAGCCGAAGGGAGGGCGCAAAAGTGGGCAGTACTCATCATCGCCGTGCTCTGGACCCAATGGTACCATGTGCCTGGAGTGTGTGCTCCATGCATCTGCAAACATCCACTGCCATCTTTACAAAGTTAACTAACAGAGCTCTCAGAGACTGAGAATCTGGACCAAGCATAGACCCAGAGACAGCAGCAGGAGCAAGCCTAGCATCTGAAGTCTGAACCTTAAGGCTTTTGGCCTGAGGAAGCAGCGGTTTAAGGCCCCCATAGCTCAGAACCCAGGACTGCACGTTAACATAACAAGAGCTCCTGCTTTATAGCCCTGCATGGTCTGCAAAGGGCATATACATCCCCGTCTCTTCTCTAACCGCATCGGAACTGCTATGAGCTCAGGGGCAGGCATTGTTACCCATGTTTGGCAAATGAAAAAGCGAGGCTGCGAGAGAGCAGGAGTCTGTGATGCCATGCTGACACTGGCGGAGCCAACACTGAGACCGTGTCATGGGGCTTCTCTCCCCGGGTTCTTCCGCCACATTGCACACACACAGTCTCTCCTTGTAGTATTAGGTCCCTCTTGTTGTAACAAACTACCACAAATTTAGCAGCTTAAGACAACATAGATTATTTTACAGTTCTGGAAGTCAGAGACCTAAAACTGGGCCAGTGGGGCTGCATTTCTTCTAGAGGCTTGAGAGGAGAACCTATTTTCTTGCCTCTTCCAGTTTCTGGAGGCCATCTGCAATCCTTGGCTCACGGCCCCGCATCCCTCCAACCTCTGCTTCAATTGCCACCTCTCCTTCTCTGACTCTGACCCCACTGCCTCCCTCTTTCCCTTAGAAGGACCCTGTGATGACATTGGGCCCACCTGGATACTTCAGGTGCAATGGATTGCATGTTTGTGTCCCTCCAAAATTCATGTTGAAACTCTAATCCCACTGTGATGGTATCTGTAGGGGGCCTTTGCACGGTGATTAGGTCTTGCAGGTGGGACCCTCAGGATGGGATTAGTGCCCTTAGAGGAAGAGGCCAGAGAGCTACCAGTCCTATTTCCGCCATGTGAGGATACAATGAAAAGGCAGCTGTCTGCAACAAGAGGGCGCTCACTAGAACCTGACCATGCTGGCACCCTGATTTCAGACTTCCAGCCTGCAGAACTGTGAGAAATAAATTTCTGTTCTTTGTAAGCCACCCAGTCTATGGTACTTTGTCACAGCCCAAATGGACTAAGACGCCATGAGAATCTCCCCGTCTCAAAGTCCTTAACTTAGCCACATCTGCAAAGGTCCTGTTGCCACATAAGGGAACACATTCACAGGTTCTGGGGATCAGGATGTGGGTATCTTTGGGGTGAGGGGGCCTTATTCTGCTACCACATTTGTTAGCCACATACTGCTGCATTGGGCCCCGGGGACACGGGAAACAAATAAGGCATGGCCCCTGCTCCCACTGCTCCCATCTATTTGGGGAGAAACACCGGTAGACACATGGCAATGGCAGAGAGGAACCTTAAATGAGCAGCTGATACAAAGAGCTGGAGGACACAGAGAAGAAAGGAAGTGTCTCGAGAGGGCAGGGAAGGTCTCTGGCAGAGGGAATGCCCTGACTGGGTCTGGGAGAAAGACCAGAGATTCTCCAGACGGATAGAAGGGAGATATCTGTTCCCACAGGGAAAGGGTACAGCACAGAGAATGGGCTCACATGTGACTCTGCGAGTGCACTCTCTCTCAGAGCCCCTGGCCAACCCCTGCTAAGAATCCGCAGCCCTGGGGCAGGTAAGACAGCTGGGATCTCTGAAGCAGAACACCAAGTCTCATCTGGGCTCCTCTACCAGTTGGCGCTGAGCCCTCGAGAAAGCCCCTCTGGCTTCTCTGGGCCTCAGGATCCTCATCTGTAACGAGGGGTGTGGGCTTGGGGGGTCTCAAAGACCCCTTACAACTTAAGATTCCAAGTCTAACGGAGTTAAGAGGTATTTTTCAGAACAATGATTGCAAATATTCAGAAGAACTGCATCTCCAAAACGATACTAAGAATAGTTAAGAAAACATTAAGAGATTAAAGAGGAAAAGCAAACACGGCAAGATTGTTTTTCCCTAATTCACCAAGTGCTTGAAGTTACATAGTGTTTGATAGAGGCTAGATTTTTAATTTCCCTAAAATATTAAACACGTCTAATAAGGGACTTGGACCCCAGTGCTATTATTACCCGCACTTGAAAAGACTATCCAGTGCAAGTGGCAGAGGCACACCGTCCACAACATGATCCAGCAGCAGCCGACCTCATCCACAGTGCTGACCGGGGGGCCCTGCACTTCAGCTGCTCCAGGGAAGGCAGGGTGAGGGCGCCGACTGCCCCTGGGCCCTGGGCGCTGTGTCTGTCTGAGCCTGCCCTGGCTGGTGGCAGCTCTGTTGACTTGTCCATCCCCTACAGCAGGCACTCCCTAGGGGAGGCACTGCCCATCTCCCTTCTACACCACTTGGATCTACAGTGCGAAGGGTACAGCTCATTCATCGAGAGACGCTGGACACCCAGCACAGTGCCTCACACACTCAGGTCCTTAGAAAGGGTTGTTAAGGGAAAATGAGTATGCAGAATATGCTTGTGTATTCTGACTGTGCAATCCTGAGCCTTGTTCTCCTCTCTGAGGTTACACATTCTCCCCACACAACAACCCTTGAGAAACTCCATTTTCTCCAGGCTGAAGGTCCAGCACGAAGCAGCAGACGGGGGTCTGCACACGGCCCCCGGGTGGAGGCAGCACGAGTCTCACGCACAGAGCTGCAGAACGAGGGCTGACAAGGTGGTCCTGAGGTCCCGTGTAGCAGAAAATAATGCCTGCATGAATTTTTAATAGTCAGAGGTATTTATCAAGAACAAAGGTTCCCAAAGCACAGAAGCTTCGCCTCCTGGTCTCCAGGAGCTCCCAGCTGACACTGCCTAACTAAGATTTTTCTATCAAGGTGTCTATTAGCATTCATCAACCATAACCTCTGCTTCCTTGTTCTAGAAACACCCCCAAAACACAAGGAGCAAACACAAACAATGCAATTACTTTTTAAAAATAGAGAGGAATCCTAGAGGGGAGCGAGGAAGCTACATGTTAAGTAGGGAGGCTGCTGTGTGCTGAATGCAGAACAGGTTCATGAGGGAGGATTAATTGGAAATAAAAGAATTTCCTTTAACCTAATCACCAATGAAGAGCGGAGCAGGAAGCAAGGCAGACTGACATCTTGGAGGGCTGTGCCTTCCATGACAATGCCTTCTAAGCACACAACCGGAGTGCTCACTGAGGGAGGCTTTTAAAGAGAAAAAGATCCTTGGTACATAACAGTTTTGGGGGAAAGAAGCTTTTAAAAAAGATGCTAATAAGAAGCCATGAAGAGAGCTGAGTTTGGCCAACACCAAGAAGCACTTCCTCCCCACCAGGTCCTATGTCAGGGGTGAGGGCTCAAGGGCGAGCGAGACAAGTTCCCTGGCTTGACTGATTCTAGTCCTAGAGGTAGCTGGACACAGAGAGAGGTCATGCTGTGCAACCCCAGAGCAGGAGACCAGACACCAAATGACCTGCATCTCCGTCCTAACTCGGGCTTCCTGGGCGGACCGCCTGGTGGGAAACATGAGGACTCCGGCCCCACCTGCATCTCTCCACAGCCCCAGACAGCCATACTCTCAGTTTCTTCCTTTACTGGACAGGTACAAGGCTGCCTGTGCCTTAGTTCCTGAGAGCTAAGTAAGCCAGTATATAAAGCCGACAGCACGGTGCCCGGCACTCGCTGGGTGTCGATATATGTCAGTCCTTTTCTGATCCCACGGAACCTCCTGAGAGCAGAGACCAGGCTTTTTAGCCAGGGTAGCATGAGTCTAACAGGCACTCAGTAAACCCCGATCAAAGTCACAAGGGGCTCATCTCCACGCCGAGTACACACGTGCACCAGGCCAGGTTCAGCAGGCATCCCCGTGTGCCCTCCCAGCTCTACACCGCCGAGCTGTTTATACACAGGTGCTTGGGTAATGTCTTCTGAACGAACGTAGGAAAGGATGAAAGAAAGGGGGGTCAACTGTAAGGTGATATGCTAATACAGGAAAAAAGCACGCATCTTTCAAAGAAGGCAGAGAAAAGAAAGATGAAGTCAGAAAGCTGCAAAAGTGCAAGTTTCCCCTTAACTGCAAGGTAAGCAGGAAGGATTACAGCGCTGTCCAAACGCCTGGTGCCCCTTCCTACAGGACTGGCCACCCCCTCCTTGTTTTCAGGCTGCCCCGTGACTTGCTCTCATCAACAGAACGTGCAGGAAGTGACCTGGCCACGTCCAAGCAGAACGCTCCTGAGCTATCACGCAAGGCCTTCCTCTTCTCTTTTCCCTCTGCCACAAAACCAGCTTGTCCCAGAGAGGACACAGGTCACAAATGAAAGCAAAATGGAGCAGAGCTAAAACCAGCTGGTGATGCTCATGAACCCTGAACGAGAAACAACTCTTTTGTGGCACTAAGTAACTAAGATTCTGGGTCTTTTGTTACTGCAGAGTAACTTAGCCTAAACTGAATGATACAGAGGGTGATTCAACTCAGCTCCTGCTGGGCCAGGTCCAGCATAGAGAGACAATGAAAGCACGACCTCTGCCCAAAGGCGGCTCCCAGGGCAGAGACATGTAAGCAAATAAAGTTTTACAGCATGAGATGTAGGGGACACGGAGGTAAAGGGCTGGGGAGGCCCCAAGAGTCTTGAGGGGTACAGGGATAATTAGGCAGACTGGGCTGGACAAGACACCTCAGAAAGAAAGAACAGGCCATGTTCTTCATGGTCTCAAGCCCCTACAACGCTGTTATATTCCTCCAGCATTTCTTCTTTCTTGCTTTTTCCTTCTGCTATGGAACAATAACTGGAAACAGCATGATGAAAGAGGCAAAAGCGTATGCATTGTTTTTAGCTTTTAAAAATCCACAATGACAGGCTGGCCCAGTGGTGTAGTGGTTAAGTTTGCACGTTCTGCTTTGGTGGCCTGGGGTATGCAGGTTCGGATCACAGGCACAGACCTATGCACCACTCATCAAGCCATTCTGTGGTGGGCATCCCATATACAAAATAGAGGAAGGCTGCCAAAGATGTTAGCTCAGCAACAATCTTCCTCAAGTAAAAAGAGGAAGATTGGCAACAAGATGTTAGCCCAGAGCTAATCTTCCTCACCAAAAAAAAAAAAAAAAATCCATAATGATTCTCATCAAACTAAATATACTCTTACCATACAGCCCAGCAACGACACTCCTTGGTATTTACTCAAAGGAGCTGAAAACTTATGTCCTCACAAAAACCTGCACATGGATGTTTATGGCAGCTTTACTCATAATTGCGAAAATTTAGACGCAACCAAGAGGTCTGTCAGAGGGTGAATGGATAAGTTAGCTGTGGTCCATCCCATGGATTACTCAGCACTAAAATAAATGAGCTATGAAGCCATGAAAAGACGTGGAGGAGCCTTAAATGCATATTGCAAAGTGAAAGAAGCCAATCGGAAAAGGCGACATACTATATATTTCCAGCTATATGACATTCTGCAAAAGGCAAAACTAAGGAAACAGTCAAAAGATCAGTGGTTGCCAAGGGTGGGGGCATGGAAGGACGAAGAGGTGGAGCACAGATGATTTTATAATGATGGATACGTGTCATTACACATTTGTCCAAACCCACAGAATATACAACAGCTAAAGCCAAAGAAAAAAACCTAAAAACCTCTTTCCCAAATAAAATGCTGGTCTTGGGGGAGTAAGGGTACACAATGACATAAACATGTGCTCTTTTATTAGTTAAACTGAGAAACCTGCAGCCTTACCCCATGGCCTTACAATCTCCCCACTTCTTAGCACCTGCTTATTATCCAATTAGGAGTGTCTGGCCCCTAACAAGCCCTGGAAACAGGATCCCGCTATCAGGAGTCTTAAGTTCTTTCCCAGGAGGGGATGCCCAGTCTGTCCCTCAAGATTCCTTGAATCTCAGGGAGCTCCGAGACAACCCTGATGTCAAGCAGGAGGACACAGCTGGAGGGGGCAATAGAACTTGGCAGGCCTCTGGAATCCTGTTGCTAGTGGACGACTGACACAGCACGTTAACAAAGTCACACATTCCTATAGGTAGAGATGGTCTACTTGCAACCTCATCTTAAAGGGCCTTTGCTTCTTTTCCTCTGCAGAATGATGTATTGCTGATACAGAAGAGCACTCTAAGTTTCTCCAAGAAAAGAGAAGTGGACCATTTACGTAACAGTTACTAACTACTAGACAGGCTCTATGCCAGGTACATGAGAGGTATGCACTCAGCAAGTCCTCAGGCCCCACCTGGCCAGGCAGGTGTCATCATCTGATGCTCAGAGGCTAATGTACACAAGATTATACAATGTGCAAAAGTAATGGAGGGAGGACTCTGACCCCGGTCTCTGTGGCCTGAAGCTCATGGTCTTTCTGCATTTCTGAAGTGGAGAGAATATCAGCTATGACTGCACTTCAGATAAACCTCACGAGCTACAGCAATATTGAGAAGATGGTAAGAATAACACGCACAGTTTTATATGTGTGCTTGGGCATGCGTAAATGAACTCACATATCCCTGAACACGTGTATACACATGGCACACATACTGTGTATGTTTAATACATATGCAGTATATTCATTTCCAGACTGAAAGATGAGGGCAGGCAATTGACAAGATGGCCCTGAATGAACAAAGCCTATTCTCAGGCTTCAACCCCCTGGGCCACTGCTTCAGGAACGGGACACAACGTATCCTGCCGCTCCCGGCCCTGTCCTCTGGAGTGAGAGCAGCCTCTCCCTTGATGCATTCTGACTGTCTAGACGCTGACCTTTCCCTCCCAGTACACTCTGAGTTCCTCAAAGGCACTCTCCTTCAGTATCTGCACCTCCAGTGCCTGGCACACAGTGTGGTCCTGGTAAGAGCTCTTGATTCACAGTCAGAAGGAACAAGTGAGCCAAGCGGGATGGAGCTCACCATGGAATACTGGGGCTCATAACCGCAGTTCAAACTCTGGTGTGGACATCCCCGTGGTGTCACCTAGGGTGAGTCCCTCGATCTCACCGAGGCTCAATTTCCTCAGCTGGCGAGCAGGAAGAATATGATAAGGACCTAGGAGGTGACACGATCGATCTGAAAGCCGTCTGCTAATGCAGTAGGGCTATAAAATGGGACCGTGTATAGTACGAAGGCGTCAGCAAACAGTGCAGAAAGCCGTGCAATGCTCCCTCGCCTCCAGTGCCAGCAGGCGTTAAGGTTCATGCTCTAGAAGCCAAGGAAAGCCCTCCTCTGACAGTGCTGGTTTGACTGTGTCTGTCTTGGGCAGGTTCCAGTGGCTAATAGGTCTTCGGAGTTAATGCAACTTCGCGGAGACTTTCTGAACTGACACAAATTAAATGACTCCATTATGTCAGCCCCATTTCACTTTGGTTTTGCCACCAACAGTTCTAACAGGCAAGCCCTCTGCTATGAGACGCTGCCTTGTTACCCGCGTTCCCAGCCAGCTTTCAACTCTGAAGTACTCCTTCATTATGTGAAAAATGTTGCGTAAGCGACAGTCCAAGAAAGAACGCAGCGATTTTTCTGGGCCATGAATCAGTCTGCTGAGAAGCCGTAGCACGCCTTGGACAACACCCTCGTCCCCTGAGAGGAGAGTCCCTGCAGTGGCGTCAGTCCTGCCCATCCATGCGGGTCCATGCCCTGGGGCCTGCTAGCCCAGGCTCAGCCCACCCCCACGCCACACACGGGGATGAGCGGCCTCATCCTTCTCTCTCTCTTCCTTCTCCCACCCACAGTGGGATTTGGGGCCCATTCCTGGACTGAAAAGCAGTGTGTGAGGTTGAACAGGAAGAGCCTCCCAAACCAGGGAAACACAGGTGCCAGCTGTGCCCCAACGGAAAGAGCAGACCTCCAGAGTCCCATAGCAGGGGTCCGTGTCCCAGCTCTGGCACTGGAAGCCTTTCTGAGCTTTACTGGTTAACAAGCCAGAGGAGGGCTGGGAGGACCAGGTCCCAGCAGCCTGAGATCGGTTGTGGAGCTCCAGATAAGGCCCTCATTTGTACAGAAGGCCTGTTCCCAGGAAATAGGGGAAGAACTTGGATCTCGCCTGCCTTCCCCCATAGTCTCACTCACAGGAGGGAAGAGAATAAAAAATGGTCAAATTTTCCAAGTGCCTGGAAAGTTATAATCAGCTCCACTTCTATTTTCTTGTGGGACCTAACAGAGGCCCCAATTTGTTGGAGGGGAATTTACAGAATCTAAATAGCAAGTCCAAGGTCAGAGAGCAAGCCTGTGGCAGTGATGCAATCAGAGGCCAGACCTTCAACTCCCTGCCTAGTGCTCTTTGCCCAAGGTCATAGCGTGGCATTTCCAGTGTGGCAGGAAGCCAGCTGTACCTGCAAGGACAGCAGCCATGTAGCCCCTACACACTGCAGAATCCACTCCACCCTGGCTTCAACCCCTGCATTCTCTCGGTGAGTGAAGGGCAACCCCACCCACGCAGTTGCCCAAACTAGAAACTTTCCTTCCTTCTCCGCACCCCATACCCACAAATCCTGCCAATTCTTCCACCCTCTCGAGCATCTCTGGAATCCAGCCTCGTCTTTCAGCACCAAAGGGCACTCCCCAGTTACAGCCACTATGATCGATCTTAGGCCAGCACCCAGGCGCTCACCAGCTACCACCCCCTTCCAGACACTTCTTAAAAGGCCAATTTGACACTCTCCTGCCTAGAACCCTCTCATGACCATCCCTTCCCTTCCAGAAACAGACTTGGCTTTGAGCTTGGCTCACAGGCCCTGCTGCCCCGCTGGCCCCACCTTGGACTCTCCTCTCTGTCTTCTCAGCTCCAATTCTGAACAGCCTCTGGCCTCCAGAACCCAGTATGCCCCCTGAATCCCCGCAACCTCCTGGTCTGGCACAGGCTGGTCCCTCTGCCTAAGCACCCTCACCCAATTTGCCCATCTCTGGCCAGCTCCTTCTTGGCCTGCAAGGCTCCCTTGAAGGTCATCTCCATGGAGAAGCTGTGCCCAATCCCCGTCCCCAGGCTGGTTAGGGGATGAGCCCCTGCTCACTGTCCCAGGGCCGGCCCCTGCTTTCACACTCCCTGCAACGAATCGCATGCCACGGGCGGGTGGTTCACCCCCACAAGCCCATGGCTCTGTACACAAAGAACTATGACTTGTCCTCAGCTGTTTCACCAGCACCCAGCACACATGGCAAGACGATACGCATTTAATAAATGTTGAATAAATGGAAGTATGAAGGAGCACCAAAGGTACCAGCTATATATTTTAAATTTCTAGTAGAAAAGAATGTACCCTATTTCCAACATAGCCTGTTGCCTCCCAGCCCACGTCCACATACCACCACCAAAGACTGGGGAGAGACTTTAAGGAAACACATTAAAGGGGACATTGTCTCTATCAGCTTATGAAGCATCCACGGCACAACTCTGACACGGGGGTGAGCCCAAAGCTTACAGAACCAAGAAAGAGGTTCTGCATGGAACAAAATTTTACATTTTCTTACCAAAGTTTTCCCCACAGGAATAGATAGATAAAATTAAGATAATGAAAAGAATCAGATTTTAGACGGTTATAGTCAAGGCTACTGGGAGCACACAGAATGCCTTTCTGTACGTTAGAAAAACGCACCCCCTCTGCATGGACACACTGCAGAACACTTCCCCTCTGAGTAGGCCCATGAGAACAAGGCACTCTCCACTCCAAGCTAACAGAGGCCCTAAGAGAGCTCCTAAGCAGAACGCAGGCAGAATTTCAGACCCCCTCAGGTCAGGTACAACTTATGCAAGGTACAAACCGTGCCATCAAATGCCACAGCCCTGGTTACCACTCTACCCAAAGTAACGCTGGTCCCTAAAGCATTGGTCAAGCCATTTTCTATCTGTGTCTCAGATTCTGAGGCTGGATCTCTGGGTGACAGGGAGAATGAAAACCTCAGACCCCAAAGAATTGCTCCAAAACAAAGTAGAGTATGCAAAGAAATTTAATTATATTTTCTATCACCAAAATGCTTATAGATGAGGCAGAGGGGAGAAAGGTCAAAGTTCAAATTCTCCACTGCTACAACTCAGGCCCCCACCGGCCAAGTCAGCAGTAAAGCACAACAGCTCTGCCACCTTTAACTGTACAAGACATCAACTCCTCGACTCAGGAGAGACCACCATGCTTTCTCTTCGGCCCACGGCCTATGCGGGGGGTCAGGGGAGGAGGAAGAAACGGCTCCAACAATCAGAGGCAACTGAAATTAAAGAGTCACCATCTCTTTATGCAAATGTTTCCACAGTAAGAAAAGGTACACTTCAGTTACTGCAGACCCACGTAAACAGGTATTTTTTCAAGCACTTAAGTGTCCAGAGGTGAACCCAGTGTAGACCTGGCCCAAGAGAGAAGTTATAAAACGGGGGTCGGAAAATTAGGGTGTTTCAATGGGGACAAGTTAGAGGCCAGACATAATACAAAATGGAAATCGTATCTTAGGGTCTTAGACTCTCAAGGGCTCAGACATACAGTCTCTCATGAGGGTCAGGCACCTCTGAGATGATGTCTCCGTCACCATCCAGATTCTGCTTGAACCACCCCAATGACAGGACCCACGTGATCCAGCAGCTGCAGCGTCAGCAGAGGAGACCCCACCATTTACTGAGTGCCCTCCACGGCTAGATCCACTTTATTTCACCCAAATCTCATGGCAACCTGGAGAGGTAGGTGTTACAGTCCCCGTTTTGCAGACGTGGAAACTAAAGCTCACAGAGATTAAGTAAATTAAATGATTCAACCCAGGTTGGCTTGAGTTCAAGGTTCGTCCCATGACATCCAGCCAGTTAGGGCTCTGGGCCCACTGAAGCATCACCTTAGAAAAGGAAAGTAAAATGTACCCCACCATACTGACTTGTCTAAAAGGGCTTTGCACCTGCCCCTTCTTAACCCAGAACACCACTCCTTTTTACAGAAGCGGAAATGAGGCTTAGAGAAGCCCAGAAATGTGCAGAGGCAAGACCTGAAGCCAGGCTGACGTGCTCCTTCCACTACACGAGGAGCCATCATCTGACCTCCCCGGTCCTCCTGCCTGGTTCCCAGGGGCTTAAACTCTGTAGAGGGCACCTGTGTGTGTTTTTCCCAGGTCCACCTTGCCCTCCCTTCCCAGCAACAGACCTAGATCAGCTGTGGCTCATTTCAGAGGGCTCCTAAAACGCCGCAGCCCTGACTGTGCAGAACTCAACAGAACCAAACCCCATCCCCAACCCCAAAAGGTGCCCTGCGTAGCTCCCTCTCCAAGTTGGGAAGTACTGACAGGAAGGAAGGGAGGAGATTCCGAGGGGCCTACGTCCAGGATCTGACACCTTTCACTAGAAGCAGACAAAACAAGTGCTGCCCAAGACACAACTTCCCACCAAACCACAGTTACAGGGTGTGAACGGGGCTTCGGGGGAGGACCTGACACACGGCCGGTTGTTTGCTCAGCCCGGACTACACTCCTTGGCATTCCTCTAACACACTGGTTCTCAAACTTCTTTGAGCACCAGAAGCACCTGGAGGGTTTGTTAAACTAAAGATTGCTCGGCCCCTGGCCCAGGAGTAAGTCTAGGGTGGGTCCTGAGAATTTGCATTTCCAGTGAGGTCTCAGTGATGATGTTGCTGCTGGTCCAGGGTCCACATCCTGGGAACCATGGCTCTCACAGGACGATTTCAAGCCAGCAGTGAAGCTGTCGTTTATCCTGCAGGTGAAAATGGGGAAAATCCAAAAGGCAAAGACATCTTCTTCAAAACCTTCCCCAAATCCCTCATTAAAAATGTAATAAAGATCATTCCCTTCTACCTGGCATCCAAGGTCCCCAAAGACCTGGCCCAGCCCAGCTCTGCTCACCCACACCGCCACAGCAGTCCCCAGGAACCACCCAGCACTCCCGGAGACACCCCTCCCATCCTAAGCTCCACTGAGTTGTCCATCAGATGGAGACAATAACCCTTGCCCTAGAAAAACACAATTTACAAGCTTAAGTCATTATAGAGGAAGCAGCATCCTGTGTGACAAATATACACAGATACCGCTCAAGCTAATTTGTGCCCGAAAGTCCCAGACGTCCTGAACTCAACCTGCCCGGACTCTCCCCAGCCCCCGAAAAGTCCCATGGAGAGTGAGGATGCTGTCACTCCCTGGGGGCCGCAGCCTGGTCTTGCTGGGCCTAGGCCCATCCGGCTCCAGGGCCGCGTCAAGCCAGCAGAGGCTGCAAGGTCTGCAAATCCCTGTGGGCCTGAGAGCCCTGAAGGGGCCGACGTGAGCCCAGCTCCTCTCCCTGGGCAGCTGTCGAGAGATGAGCCTTAGTTATCTGATGAGCATGATGACTTAGAGCCGACAGCACACAGCAAACGGCTTCCCTGCTTCATCTGGTCATTTTCCAAACCTCAGACAGACAGCACTTCCGTGCTTGTTTTGTTTTGAGCTTATGAAGAAGAGTCGGGGGGTTTCTTAATGTTTACAAAGCCACTGGGGATGAAAGCCCATGCACTTGGTGTCAGAATGCCACGCTAGGACTTTACGGTGTAGGGTTAGATAAGAGAAAAACATCGAATTTTGCGTCTTCCTCACAAGAAGAAAACAAGCAGACACAGTGCTGTCTGATGGGGATTCTCTGCAAAACAGAGAAATATTCTGAATAGGATCCAGCGTCTAGATCCTCCTAATTGAATGAGGAAGAAAGAAAAAGAAAGAATTCAGAGGAGTAAGTTAAACGCCACCACAGGCATGCAACTGGCAAAGCCCCAACTGGGGGACCTGGATTAGTCAGTGAAAACTGCGCCAGAGAAAAAAAGAGACGAGAGCGGAGCCTGGAGATTAAAGATGGATTTGAGACGTATTAACTTCTTGAATTTGATTTTTTAAACAGTCTTAAAAATATGACACTAAGATCATTGGAAATTTAAGCACTGACTGGATATTTGTTGATTCTGAGGAATTGTCCATTTTAAAACATGATATGGTATTCTAGCATTAAATATTAAAATATTTACAGATGAAATAATATGATGTCTTGCATTTGCTTTAAAATAATAGAGGAAATGGGGACGTTGGTAAGGGAGAGATGAAAAAGACTGGTCACGAACTGCTGGCCGCAGAAGCTGGGAGGGAAGTACATGCCGTTCATTATCTGTTATGGTACCTTTTGTATATATTTGAATTTTCCAAAATAAAGTTTTTAAGTAAAAGAATGAATAATGACAGCTCCCCTTTCACTTCAGCAGCTTCCCTGAAGTGGCCCCATGCTGAGGGCGGCACGGCGGGGTCCTTACTCCCCACTGGACAGAGGAGGGGCTAAGCCTCAAAGGGGCTGAAGGACCTGTCTGAGGTCATGACAGAACCAGCAGAGCTGGGACTGCAATGCATGCCTCTGCTCACTCCAGGGCACTGCCCTCTTTCCACAAGATAAAATGAGTCCCTTTTCCTAACAGGTGGGCAGAGACATTTGGCAGCCCGGAGAGGTGGGAGGTTTCACTTGAGAGATGTGACTATGGGGCCCAGCGGCCAAACTCCACTCCCTAGGAAGGGAATGCTGAGCTCTCAGAATTTCTAGTCTCCACACCAACCGGAGCACTGCGGTTGAGGGGAGACTGGGCGTGGAAGTCTGAGAGACAAGGCCGGATGGGAGTGGGAGCACCAAAGAAAATACAAGACGGATGTCTTTACTCATCACCCCTCCCTGGTGAACGGAACCAGGGAGATAAAACCACCATGTGCCCCCTGGGGTCAGCTTAAAACCTCCTGCCTGAGTCACGCTGGGAGTGGAGGTGTCGTGAGTAAGACCCCCAAGCAGGAGGGGACGCTTGGGAATGAGATGGCAGCATACCCACTGCTAACTTACTCACTCACAACCAAATGTCACCTGAGCACCCGCCATGTGCTGGACACTGGATCAAGGGGTGGGGACATTCAGAGATGAACAAAACACAAATGCAGCTCTCAAAGAATTCACAGTCTAGCTCCGTGGTTCCCACACTTGGCCACACCTTAGAGTTACCAGGGGAGATTTACAAATCCTGATGCTCAGGTGGAACCCAACTGATGAGATGAGGATGGGGCAGGGGGGAGCCATCACTCTTTTTTAAAGATCCCCTGTAATTACAATATGCAGCAAAGTCTAGGAACCTCTAGTCCATCAGGAAGGAGAACTTGAGGTAGAAAATAACAAACACCATCCAAGAATCCACGGCCATGCAAGAGCGAGACATAGTTCCAGCAAGGAGATCCGAGCAGCCCGAGCCGAGCTGGCTCTAGGCAGGGCTTGCTGGGCGAGCTGGGCAGTTACTGACTCTGTAGGCCACACTTCTGCTCCCCCAACGGGCTGTGGAAGGAGTCTGCAGGACTACAGGAGGAGGAGGGACTTGCCCACCCCCCAGGGGTTCCTGTTGCTCTCTAAGGGTTACCTGCCTGCCAGTGATCCCTGCGGGTACACCCCTACATTGCATCTCATCTCTGAGACCCCAGACCCCAGGCATCCCTTCCTCAGACAGCTGAGTGTCAGCTCCATGGCTGCCATTCCCAGCTTCTAACTGTGATAACCCCAACTGCCTGCCCTGGTCCCCGGCCCCAGGCAGGGCTGCCTCCTATAGCCGCTACACCAGCCGCCTGGGCCGTGCCCTCCATCCCTTCAGTTACCTAGTTACCAACCTCCGGCCTCATTAACAATTCCTCATAGCAAATCCTCTCTGTGAAATAACTGTGGTTTCTGACTCCTCATAGATGAGAACTTTGTCTGTCTCCACTTCAGGCACCACTGAGAAGCCCGGGACATGAGGCTATAAATAAATAACAATAACTTGAGCAAATGTCTATTACAGCCATCTCCCCAAAGGGGAAATACAAGACCTCAAATACATGCCCCTCACCCAGGCTGAGACGTGCTCCAGCTGTGGGAGCCAGGATGGTGGGAACCGTTTCTAAAGAGTGATAAAGGGTATCGAAAAATAACTTATCTGCCATTTACGGAGCACCCACCGTGCATCGCACGTGGAGCCAGGGACCTGATGTGGATGAACTTTAGTATTTCTAACAACCTGTAGGACAGGCCTTATTATCCCATTTTAAAGAAAAGCAGTTGGAAGCTCAACAAGGCCAAGCAACTTGCCCAAGAGAGCTGAGCCAACCATTGGCCAGGACTGGACATGCGCTCCGTGTGGCCCCAGCCTGTGCCACTCGGCCTTTGTTCACAGGTGGGAGCAGCTGAAAACCGGCCTGCAGCCAAGGGCAGGGGCGTGTGAGGATGGGCCACCTCCTGCATGACAGGGAGGACTCTGCACGCCCTCGCTAGAGCAGACGCTCAAGAACTGCACAGGCAGAAACCCAGAAGAAAAGCCCCACGTCTAAGATTTCTGAGGAACAGAAAGCTGCACAGTATATGGAACCCAATCAAGTCATCTTGTTTTTCTTTTCTCACAAAAAGAAAAACATTTCTCCCGTCATCTGAGTCAGCAAACGGCTGCATCTCCCAAGGTATTGAATCTCTGTGATCAGGCTGCTTCTCCAGGCTGAACTCCAACACTTCTTCTTGCTGCCTATTAATCACCAGGGGCTCCAACTGATCCAAGAGCCATCTGGGTTTCCATGAGGACAACTGTAAAAACTGCTCATTAGAAGGGAGGCAGAGGGTGCGGTGGAGACAGCTCTAGACAGGCGAATTAGGAGCCCTGGGATGAACGCCATTCTACCCAGGACTTGCTAAACAACCCTGAGCCTCAGTTTCCCCATCGATCAGCTGAAAGGACAAGAGTACAGCAGGATGCTTTCTCCTTGTTTCTAGAAACTAAGTTTCTGAAGGACTCTCCCATTTTCCTTCCAGTTTGAAAAAGAAAGTACAAAGAAAATCCACACTCTTCTAACTCAGAACGGTTTCAAGAGGGACCTCTAGGCGGAGGGAACGGGCTTGTTCACTGAGAGGGGCGGAGCATGCCTCCCACGGAGGGAGGATGTACGAAAACGCGAAGAGCAGTTAAATAACAACCAGCAGTAGCACCAGGCTCCAAACAATGAGGTATTCCTTGAATGAGTCACAAGGTTCTTCAGAGTGTGTGAAGGAATTAAACCTTGGAGCCAGGTATTTGAGTTTGGAGCTCTTCTGGGCTTGGATAAATGAGAATGTTCGATATGACAGCATAAAGCTGAGGAGAAGAGACTGCACAGGAATCACTGATCATGCACTCCGGGGCAGGGCCAGGCCCTCCGGTGCTCCCTGGGACTCAGGCGCACACCTGGCACACAGGGGAACGGTGCATGCGGAGAGGATGCACAGGCTAGCACTCATCTTGCCAATGTTTCTCTGCTCCCCAAATGCCTCTGTGAGGAGTGATGTAAAATAAAAATCAGAAGCCTTAGAGAAGGAAGGGACCTGAGCAGTCACTAGCCACTCACGTCTCTGAGCTGTTTCTTCATCTGGTCAACAGGGATGATAAGGACGTCGACTTGACAAGATGCTGTGGAGATGGAGCAAGTGGCACAGCAAATGCAGCAATTACAAGTTAGCGCCGACTACATCCTCACTGTGTTCGCTCTGTCATCCCTATAGTGAACACTGTTTTAACCTCTCATACAGCCAGAGAAGAAACCAGAACCTAGAGGAGGTAAAGGCTTATCTAAGACACTCAACGGGCAGAAGAAAAAAAGGGAAACCAGAAACGGACTGCAGGATGAAGGGAGCACCCTGCCACAGGCTGGAGCCCACCGGCAGATTATCAAAAGGAAACACAACCACCACACCGGTAGAGAAGCCAGGCCTTCTCACTCCCGCCTCAAAGCTCAATCCAGGATCCGCCTAGATGTGAGCGTCTGGCCAGAGCCACAGCCTGGCCCTCGCAGCCGCCTGGACAGTGTTGAGGGAAAGGTTCAGAGCACTGGAGCTATAGCCTGCTCCTAGAGCCCGTCCCTGCCCCTCTGGCATGAAAGCCATTCTAGGATCCACGTGACACGTGACAAGGCTGATCTGTTCACAGCCAACCTCCCTAGGGAGGTAACATTTGGACACTTGCACACCAGGCCCACTGTGCAGGCAGTGCCGCTGTGTGAGGGAGGGTGGGGCAAAATGGGATAGCTTGAAGCATGGCATGAGATAACATCTATTACCATAAATTAAAAGAGATTTATGCATAAATGAGAGTTGTCATGAAATTTAATTTTAATGGTTTGATAATTAAGCAAAAAACACAATAATTATCATATCTTAATTTTCCAGTAAATTTGCTGCTGGCGATGTATTTTCTTGAGAAAGTTCACGCTGTTTCACTCAAAAGAAACTTTCGCTGCTTCTGGTCATCTTTTGAGACTGGATGAGGAGGAATGCTCAGTTCCGAGGGACATAAGCTAAAGAATTGTAGATAACTCCAGAGGAGAGGTACAGGTGGTACATGGGCAGCCCTGGGCTCCAATTTGAACTAAGTGCATGACCCTTAGCAAGTTTTACGTTCTCTTACTCATATGCAAAAACGAGCACATTGCCACACCTTGAACAACTGTCATGAGGATTAAAGAAGCTACTGCATGTGAAAGTGGTATCTTGCGTTTACATCACCCCTCAGACAAAAATGAGTGTTACTACAGGCCTAGTAACAGCAAGACTGGGCAACAACATCTTGAAGGTCACGACTGATGGTTTAGAGCCCCAGAAAATGTAATCACTACAGACCAAGCATCACAAATCGTGTTTGGCCAAAGCGATGTTAACTAACAGCCCCTAATTACAGAATTGATGCATCAACCGTGCCACAGAAGCTCACAAGCCAAGAAGGGAGTCACCAATTTCCAAAGGACCTTTAAAGAAGAAATTAGGAAGGTGGAGAGGTACCTTCTACATCCATTTGCTGAAATGTTGTTTTTAAATTATAAGATTAAAAAGATATCTCTAAGAAACAGGTGACGGAGCGGAATTTTCGGTTTAAGAACTTGGACATTTAGTCTGCGAAGAACACCTCCATGTCGCCCTTTGAACATGCCCTTCCTGGGGCAGGCTTTCCTTCACCTGGGCTGCTCTGCCCTTGCTCTCCAGCCCTGGCTGACTCCTACCTGTCTGTCCTTATTAACAACGCTTCTTCCAGGAAGCCTTCCCAGCACACCCTCGTCCTGTCCGGTTGTGTTTCTTCCTGCATGCTTTCAATTCCCCTCATAGTGTGTGACAATCACCTGTTTGTGCACCTTCCTTCCACACCAAAACCTCAGCGCTGTGAGGACCCAGTATCAGCTTCTCAGCTCCTGGTAGGTCCTGGCACCTGCCCGACACTCAGGTATATTTGTTGAATGAATTAGTGAGCAACTTGGAAGACAAAGACCCAGTTTGCTTCTCCACCTCACCCTTTCCCCTGCTGGCCTTTACACTTGACGATGGACTTCACAGTGCTGGCCACAACCTGCCTAAGGCTGCGCAGAGCAGAAGAGGAGAAGGGAACAGACCTTGGTTTTACCCCGAGTCCTGCTCCAACCCTTCTTAAATCACCATTCCAAGCACAGCCATGCCATCAGACAGATGTGGGTCCCACGGACTTTGATCAACTTCGTTTACTTATCAATAAAATGAAGACAAAGCTCCTCCGTGAGGGGATATGAGAATTGCAGTGCCCAAACTCTTCCAAACGCACGGGGCTCAGCGACTATGACCTCCATCCTTTCTTGCACTGGGAAGCGCGCTGCACCTCTGTGTTCCTGAGGATACATTTCTCTTGTATTGGGTAAAATGAGATCACCCTTTTCTACCAGGAGTAAGGGGGAGAGGCAGCAGCGCAACAATCCAATTGGAGTTGGGCCCTCTCTTGAACTGCAGGCCACCCTTAGAAGGAAGTCAAATACCTCTTGACCCTCTAGGTTCTGTGAAGAGCAGGGTCAAAGCCACGTGGATTCCAGGAATACAGCTTTTCATTTAAGACTAGGCTGTGCCATCTCCAGCAGAAAGCATTATTCCTCTGCCCACTTCCAAGGTAGCAGTAAGAACCCTCCTCAGAGAGGCCGCACCTGGGCACAGAGAAGCCTTCTTTAGCACCTAGCAAAGCCTGAGGTGCGGTGGGGATGGCTCCTTGTGGTGGAAGGGGAGAGCCGGGAAGGTGGTCAAGCTCAGGACTCTGGGAAGAGACTGGGCACTCAGGAGACAGGGCCTGGATGTATGGGGACACGTTCGTGGCCAAGGTCTGCAAGGAACCCACGCTTCCTCTACCACACCTGCTCCGTGAGAACCAAAGAACTGTGATCTCGTCCATGGAGGTGGAGCGGTATGGATCCAGGGGAGGCCAGCAAGGCCAGAGAGGCTTGGAGAGGGAAGTGATTCCCTGCCTCCCCACAAACACCAGGGTTCCCGGCAGTCACCACTAGGTTAGCGGGGACAAGATGACTTCCCAGACAAATGTGACACCATGACCTCTGGTTTATCCCCCCCAACCATGACAGCAAAATGCCCCCATCGGGCAGGAAAAGCAGGGCCGCCCTGGCTGTGTGAGACACTCCTCACGCTGTGTTGTCACTCTCTGGCTAAGAGCGTCCTTATTTATTCATCTTGGCACTCCCGGAACCTGATGAAGGTACCACACAGCAAGTTCTTGAAATATCAATATTTATTGAATGAATATTTTATGAGTGAATAAAAAACGTGTGAGTTGGGAGCACTGAGAAATGAGAATTTAAACAAAAAGCTTAATAAGGAAGAAGCCTGAAGCACACAACTAAATCGTGATTATTTACGAATGGAAGCGTTAACATCATTCACCCTTCCATTGCCAAGAATGATCCAAGCTTAGAACAAAGCTTGGCAATTTATAATTTTTTAAAAACAGGTTTTATATTGGTGTCACCAGAAGACTAGATTGACGTCCTTTGGGATCTCGGGCTACATCAAAACATCTAACGAGAAAGACAAGAAAGAGGGCAGATAGTTTCCTTCACAATTTGGAGAACAGCACTGGGCCCAGGCAGCTGCAGTTAAGCTGCTGGCTTAGACCCCAAGGATGCATCAGCGCCCTAGGAAAGAGCCTGTCCTGATGCAGGAGGAGCACATGAGCCCCCTGCCCATACCCACTCCCACCCGGCAAGACCTCTGCAGGCACCAGACCTCTGTGCTCTCAAGACGCAATGTTTCCTTCCTCTCAGAGGAAGGCGCAAATGTCCCCAAGCCACCGACTTCTAGCTTCCACCTATCAGCCCCAAACAGTCTTGCAACAGGGGCTGTAAGGCCTGACTTTGCGTTCATGTATGTCATTAACAACAATCACATTAAACAGCAATACCCTGGAAGCAACCTCACAGTGGATTACCATGGAAATAGATAAAGTGGTGTAATCATGCAGCGAAATATAAATAGCAGTCAAAATGAAAGAACAAGATTTATATTTAGCTCCAAAGCATAATGTGGATTTAAAGTTAATAAAAAGAAATACATGATATGGAAACACTTATGTTGTTAAAAAAACAACTCTCAAAATAATGACTGGTTGTGGCTATGAGTAAAATACAATAAAAAGTAGTAAAACATGGTGTGAGTACTGCCATTGCCTCCAAGACACAGATTTCCCCTGAGGATGAAGGGAAGAGAAAGGAAGTTGGGTGGGAGTTGGCCAAGGCAGTAGGGCTTAGCTCTGTTCTCATTTGCATACTTTTTCCAACATTTTCTTATGAAAATTTTCAAATATAAAGTTGGAAGAATTTTCCACCCTACAGGGCCATTGGCAGGTTCCACCATTAACACTTTACTCTATTTGCTTTATCATGTAGTCTGTCCATCTTTCCATCCCTCTACCCATCCATCCATTCGTCTTATTTTTCAGGCCTCCTAAAGACTACTGCAGACACCATGCACTCCCCGAAATCCTTCAGCATAGCATCAGTACTGAGAATTCAATATGTGCTTACAGTTTTTCTTTTGACATAAAATTGATTTACAGTGAAAGACACAAATCTTAAGCGCATATTCACTGAATTTTAACAAATGCTAATACCTGTGTAACCCATGCCCAAATATCAAGTTATACAACATGGCCATCACCTAGAAAATCCCCTAAGCCCTTTCCCGGTCAAAGCCCACCCCAACCTCTCCAGAGGCAATCAATGTTCTGCTTTTTCCATCATGGACTAGTTTTGCCTGTTCTGGAATTTCAGACAAATGGAATCACACAGAGCATGCTCCTCTGGGTAAGGCTCCCTCACTCAGCATAAAGTTCCTGAGATTCGCCCATGTTGGTGTGTGTATTAAGAACTTGAAAGTTTTTGTTACTGAGCACTATTCCATTTATAGGAAAATGCTACCATTTGTTGATCCATTCTCCGGTAATGGACACCTGGGCTCTTTCTGGTTTTTGGCCAGGAACATTCTTGTATAGTCTTTTTGTGAACATACATTTAAATTTTTTTTTTTTAATAAATAGCCAGAGTTGGAATTGCTGGGCAAAGAGTAGGTGTATGTTTGGTTTTATAAGAAACTTCCAGACCTTCTTCAAAAGTGGTTGCACTACTGTATATGCCACCAAAGCATGCGAGCTCCAGACGCTTCACATGCTCACCAACATTTGGTTGGTGTCAGTCTTTTATTTTAACCATTCTAATGGATGTGTAGTAGTATCTCATTGTGGTTTGAATTTGCGTCTCCCCCACTGACTAATGATGTTAATGTCAGCTATATTTTTTTTAACATTTTACTTCCTCAAAATAAAAGAGAAAGAGAGAAAGAAACACAGAAAGACAGAGAGAGACAGGGAGAGATCTGGAGCAAATATAGCAAAATGCTTAAATCTGCAACATGGGTATGCTGGTTTCTAAATTATTTTCTACACGTTTGAAGTATTTTGCAATTAAAAATAAAAATTGTATTCCATCTGTATCTTATTCCATCTATAAGGGTATGCCCCTGACATCCAAGTTCGGCTTGAAGGCACAGCTTCTGGTCTAGGCAGAGACCCAGTAGGGAGTGAGCCAGGGCCTGGGGAAGGGGCCCTGCCACAGCAGAAGAGTGTCTTCCCAAAGTCACCGAGCTCCACCTGCCTTGGGACATGCCCTAGAGGTCCTGGCTTTGCTCCTGGTCAGCTCTCAGTCCCACTCAGCTCCTGCTGGGCCAGGGCATGTCCTGCGGCTGACCCTGTCCCAGGGCTCGGTGGTGGCACAAATCTTTGCCCTCCAGGGACTGGGCTTGGGTGATGCTGTACCTTTCGCAAAGATCTAAGCTTGGCCTGGCTTTTTGTGGCACTAATTTCTCCAAGGAACTTCCTATTGATATTGATATACAGCCCCCAAATCAATACCCAGTATACCCAGATCCAGCTTTCTTAAGAATTTAAAAGATCTTGTTAGGTCTTGCCCAGATGTTTCAGTCCTCAGATGTGGTGCCTGAAAGCACATGCCACTGCTTCCTCAGACGGACGTCATCCAGTTTTACCCTGACTCTTTACACTTGGCTCTAACTTGAAACCACTTCAGATTCTTTCACCAAACTTGAACGCGACTATGATGCCTCTGCAAGGGAGACGAGGCTGCCCATCCTCTGGGGTCTGAGGGTGGATTATTTCAGCATCTCCCCAGCAGGGGGATGAAAGCAGAGAGAGGAAGCAGGTGGGGCGTGGGGACACTCACCGCTGGCACTCGCCGGCATGCAGGACGAGCTCTTCATTGCTCCGGGCGCTGACTGTCAGCTCGTGCTCCGTGGAGTTGAAGACATCCAGGAGCAGGTGGCACTGCCGGGTACTGCGTTGAAAAGACAAAGGAAAGTTGAGAATCGTCTGACAGCCAAAGAGGAGAGTGACTTTGCCTTTTTTCCCTCCCCGAAGATTTTCCACTACTTGAGAATGTCAGAAGTGCAATTTATCAAAATGTCAAGTGCCCCTAAACATAAAGTATTAATGAGACTCATTCCGAACAAAACCATGAACTCTAAAAACTAAGTTTGGACATGAGGTACTCCTTAGTACTAGGGACACATGCTTACAACACAGATGTGCCCTTCACAAACCAAGTGACCTTGGGAAGGTAATTCGAGTTCTCCAAGCCTCATGTACGTGAGGACTAGAATACCTGAGCCATAAGTCAGACAACCAGTGGGAACAGGCACCAGGCGAGGTGCCAGGCACCGCTCCATGGAGAGCCGTATGACAGCTGTCTGTGCTCACAGCTACCGTGAGTTCTTACAGAGACTACATCTTACTCCTCCGGAAAATATTGTAGGTCTACTCACTCACCACCCATGTGAAATCTCCACTCCTTTGTTTTCTCCACTACAGACGGTAAAAAGAAAAGTATTCAAGTTCCCATCATGTCTGCTCCAAAAGGAGGCCCATAGGACAAAGTCTGAGCCAATAAGAATAGCCTTCTGGAGACCTTCCATCCCAAATAAGAAGACAAGACCTTGAGAGGAGAAGGCATTCACCCTTCAGCCTCCCTTGTTCCCTTTCCTTCCTCCCTGGAGATGAGTCCGAAGCCAAGTAGCTCAGCAACCCTTTGGAGGCAATGAAGACAAACGCTACAGGCTGACGCTGGCAGAGTGGGGGCCAGGAGGGGTCTGGGAAATGACAACACCTTCAGCAAATGAAGCAGCCCCATACTGCCTCCCATCCTCTAAACTCATTGGCTACATGCACAAAACAAAAAACCAGAGCACATGCTTCATTTGTGTTAGCAATCATTTGCTAGGTTTCCATTACAGTGGAAGGCTTTCCTAATCTAACACAGGATCCCAAATACCAAGTATCACAGCTGGCACATGCCAGGTAGTCAATCAGTGTTTGCTGATCTAAACGGGACAGTTGTAACCACAACAGGAGCAGACACAGAAGGCAGCAACAGAGGCAGAAGCCATTCTTCCTCAAGGAGCAAGGTGAGTAGTTTTTCACAGAAAAAAAAAAAAAGACTTGGAAAAGGATTTGTGCTTTGTGCTCTCAGTCATTTTCAGCTTAGTGTGACTTCAAAATAGGACCCGCTGAAGGGCATCTGAATTCTCACGTCTATTCTCAAAGTGTGGTGATGCAGAGCCTTGCTGGTTGTTAAGGAAAGGGGAGCAGGGACTCACATTCGTGTGGCTGGGCTGCCTGCACCTTGTCATTTCATCACAACAGCCCTAGGAGCTGATCCTCCCTAGACCCGAGCACAGGCGAAGAAAGAGAGGCTCAGGAGACGACGAAGAATGCTGGTGAGACGACAGACTCAAGGCTTAGAACTCAAAATCCTGTCATTTTCACAGTAGACGACAGCACTTATTCCAAATCCAAACCTTGTCCTTTGTTCTTTCCAGAGACGGGAACTGAGGTGGAGAGGGGTACAGTAACTTAGCCAGGGGTTCACACACACACGCAAAAACACAACACCATCCAAAGGCCACAGGGAATCTGTGAAATACCAATTTTTCAAAATGTGTATGTGTAAGCTACTCTCAAAGGAGGAAGGTAACGCAGCAGCTTCACCGTTTCTGTTGTAGACGCCATTAGATGTTGCAGAACACAGGTCTGCAGAGAGCAGGTTCACACTGGCCGGCTCTGGGTCCTCTGGCTGGGGCTGTCTTCCCCAGAGGTTCAGCACTTGGAAAACATTCATTAGCTCTGACAGCTGCCTACAAGAGGCCTCTTCCTCAGCTCACAGAGAAATGAGCTTTCAAGAATGAAGATCTATTCCACCTCTGTCATAACTTCATGAAAGCTTTAATCACAGCAAAATCTTTCATCAGGAAAGGGAATTCGTAAAACATTTATCAGAAGAGGAAAATTGAAGTGATTTTTTAAAAGTACGGAAGAAAACGTTCAAATATATGTTATTTTCACTCTAGAATATGGTAGTCAGAAAACTGCTCAGGAATGAACAATATCAATGCATAACACTTTGTGTCTCTGTTTTTTGTGACTCACTGACTGTGGGGGTGTCTTAATCCAGTATTTCTCTTCCTTCTAATTGTTGACATTATGATATTGGTGGATCTTTACTATCTATTATTCATAAATCAACTCCTTTTCCCCAAATGCAGTAGCATTTTGTGCCCACCATAATGTTATTTACTCTGTGTATCTTTCCATAACACTACTATTTCTTTTAAGTTTTATGCTCTATTTGAACATATAGTTTACTTTTAATTCTTGCTTGCTTTTTTTTTGTTTTGTTTTCTGGATCCATCTTTCTGAAGTACAGGGAAACCCAGGAAAGCTTCCTGGAAGAACTAGATTAGACCAAGTCTTTGAAGGATAGATCCACCTGCCTGGTTTGGGGCAGAGGTGGGGACGAAGGCCCATCAGCAGGGAAGAATCTGGAGTAAAGTTGGGGGAGGGGGGCAAGGCTGCCAGGTGGAAAGGAGATGCGAGTTCCAGGCAGGGAGAGCAGCACACGTGAAACCACCTTGATACACTCAGTACATGCTACTTCCTCTGCCCAGAACTGGACACTGCATTGATTGATTCTTCTAACAAACATAAATATCTCCTGAGTGCCTGCTGTGTGCCAGGTACTGTTCTAGGCACCTGGGATATGGACGTGAACAAGAAAAACAGGATCTTTGCTTTTAAGGAAATCACACTCTTGTGAGGGAAGAAGGCTGGAAAAGATGAGGGGAGTTAAAAAAAAATGAAAAAAAAATTTTCATCATATTTTGTAAAATGAGGAAAAATAGGTTCAAAAAGGTTGCTGAATAGAGGGTTAAGACACACACCCACAAACAAAAGCAATAACATTCCTATAAAGCAACTAAAACCAATTACAAAATAAAATCTTTCAGAAAATATATTTACAATAGCAATGTACCTAGGAATAAAACTAACAAATGTACGAAGGATATTTCTGGAGAAAATTCTAAAGTTTTATGGAATGGTATTAAATAAGATGAATAAATGCAGAGATGTGTTATCTTCAAGGATGGGAAACCTTAATATTTTTGAAGTCACCTCTTTCCAAATTTATATAAATTCAATGCAACTCAAAGAAAAATCCCAATAGGGTTTTGGTTTTGATCAAACTTGACATGCTGATTCTAAAATTTACATATAAGAGCAAAGGGCCAAGAACATGGAAAACAATGATAAAGACAACTTTTGGAAGGGATGTGGCCAACCAGATATCAAGAATTGTTATAAAAGTGTAATAACGAAGGCAGTGGTACTAGGACAGTGATAGATAAATACATCAGTGAAATAAAAAAGAGCACAGAAGCAGATCCACGAATACAGAGGAACTGGATATATGATTGAGGGGGCATTGATGATTAGTAAGAAGAAAGTTCAATAAATAGTGCGGGTACAAATGGTTATGCACATAGACAGAAAATACTATCCCTACCTCACACCATGAACAAAATGAATTCTGAATATATTCAGCAACTAACTAAACGTAAAAAGAAATATTTAAAATCCTTTAAAAGAAAATATAGGTGAACAGCTTATGAACTTGAAAGAGAGAAAAATTTCTCAAATGAATTCCAGACACACAACATATAAAGTAATCTTCAACAAGGGTACCAAGAACACAATGGAGAAAGGACAGTCTTCAATAAATGATGGATCAACTGGATATTCACATGCAGAAGAATGAAATTGGACCCTTATCTAACACCTTATACAAAAATCAACTCAAAATGGATTAAGGACCTGAATGT
This sequence comes from Equus caballus, assembly GCF_041296265.1. Classification (NCBI taxonomy): domain Eukaryota; kingdom Metazoa; phylum Chordata; class Mammalia; order Perissodactyla; family Equidae; genus Equus; species Equus caballus. The sequence goes on from NC_091692.1 coordinate 94,535,710, forward strand.
AAGACCTGAAACTGTACAACTACTAGAAGAAAACAGGGGAAAGCTTCTTGATACTGGAGTCTGGGCAATGATTTTTTGGATATGACCCCAAAAGCACAGGCAACAAAAGGAAAATAAAGTTGGATTGTATCAAACTAAAAAGCTTCTGCATGGCAAAGGAAATAATCAATAGAGTGAAAAGACAACCAACAGAAAAGGAAAAAATACTTGGAAACCATATATCTGATAAGGGATTAATATCCAAAATATATAAGGAACTCAACTCAATAGCAAAAAAACAAATAACCCAATTAAAAAATTAGCAAAGGACTTGAATACACATTTCTCAAAAGAAGACATGCCAACAGCCAGTAGGTATATGAAAAGATGCTCAGCATCACCAATTATCAGAAAAATGCAAACCACAATGAGATACCACCTCACACCTGTTAGAATGTTAGAATTCTCAAAAAGACAGTAACAAATATCAGTGCGGCTATATATATATACACACATACAATAGAATATTCTTCAGCCTTAAAAAAGAAGGAAATTCTGCCATTTGTGACAACGAGGATGAACCTGGAAGACAGGCTATGTGAAATAAGCCAGACACAGAAGGACAAGTACAGCATGATTCACTTATATGTGAAATCTAAGACAGTTTCAGTCATAGAAGCACAGAATAGAACGATGGTTGCCAGAAGCTGGGGAGTCAGGAAAACGGGGAGATTGGTCAAACGGTATGAAGTTTCAGTTATGCAGAATGAATAAGTTCTGGAGATCTAATATACAGCATGGTAACCATAGTTAAGAATACTATATTGTATAATTGGAACTTGCTAGGAGAGTAGATCTTTGGTGTTCTCACCACACACACACGAAAACAAATACTAACTATGTTAGGTGATGGATATGTTAATTATTTTGATTGTGGCAATCATTTTACAATGTATACACATATCAAAACATCACATTATACATCTTAAATGTATACAATTTTACCTCAGTAAAGCTGGAAAAAATATGTAAAGGAAAAGATTGAAATGTTTGGCTGTATTAAAATTAAGAACTTCCGTACAATGAAAAACACTAAAAGCCAAAGCAAAGATAAGATAGCTGCAAAAATGTATTTTCAACAGATAAAACTGACGAAGGATTAGAATTCTGAATTTATACAGAACTCTTATAAATCAATAAGAAAGAAATGATCCAATAGAAAGTCAAGCAAAGGACAAGAATGGACAAATTAAACTAGAGGAAACCCAATGGCCAATAAACAGGAAGAGAAGCTCAATGCAACTAGTAGTCAGAGAAATGGAAATAAAATCCTAAGATGCTATTTCCCACCCAACCCATTGGAAATATTGAAAAAGTGCTCCAATACCAAGTATTGGCAAAGATACAGATCAACAAGAAACATGGGAATTCTCGTTCACTGCTGCCAGGGGTACAGACTGGAAGAACTCCTCAAAAGAGCAGATCAGCAACATGTAGTCAAGTGGTAGATGAGTACGCTTTGACCTAACAATTCAACTTCTACTCACCTACCTTGGATCAACTCTCCGAGTTGGGCACAAGGATATACTCTAAAATGTTCACTGCAGCGTTGTTTATAAAATCAAATAACTGCTTTTAACTAAGTGCACATCAACTGGAGAGCAGATAAGTCTGCTACGATCATACATTGTAAGTCTATATATAAGTGAAAATTAATTTAAAAGAACTACATTCCTCACCACAGATAAGTCTCATGTTAATAAAGGTGGGTGAATAGCAAGTTGCAGAAAATACTACACAGTATACATTCATATCAAACTTAAAATATTTAAAAATACTCTATAGTTTAGAGTAATCAAATTTAGTCATACCTGGGGAGGGAGGAAGAGAAACAGTGTCACAGAGGAACATGCAGAGCTTTAACAGTATCATTTGTATTTCTTTAAGTTAAAAAAATAGAAGTAAAAACAGAAGAATGTTAAAATGTGACAAATCTGTGTGGTGGTTCGATTATTATCCCTTTGACCTTTCTTAACAAGTTGCTTATACTTAAAATGTTCCATAGGAAGTATTTTTAAAGTCCCTTAGAATATTGCTTAGCCTGGGTTCCCCCCAGACAGCAGAGAGTGAAGAAACGGCTGGCATAGAGCTCATGTTTGGCCAGGTGATGCCAAGAGGAGTGGGAGTGCCAGCAGAGTGAGGTGGGGAAGGTGGAAACGCAACAGCACACACCACGTGATCAGGGTGTGTTAGTGAGCTGGCCACCTCATGGGCAGCTGGGGCTCAGTCCCACTGGTCCCTCTGAGGAGCTGTGGGGACCGTGTCTCAGATCTGTGCACCTGAGACAGAGGGGACTACTTCTCTACCAGTTCCTGCCCTCACTGGTCAAGCTTTCCCCCAAAGGGGTCAGTTCTCTCACACTTCATGCGTGCACTGTGAAGAGCAGTACCCAGGCTGCAGTCACAGAGAAGGCATTTAAAATGTCCCAGAAATCAAGAGTTGCTCAGCACAGCTAAGTTGAGGTGTTGTCAGGTTACCCCTGCATAAATCTGGTTGCCACAGAAATGGCTGGCGTAAAAAGTGGGCTGGGGGGCCAGCCTGGTGGCCTAGCAGTTAAGTTTGCACACTCTGCTCCAGCGGCCCAGGGTTCACCAGTTCGGATCCCGGGCATGGACCTACACACCGCTTATCAAACCATGCTGTGGCAGGCATCTCACATATAAAGTGGAGGAAGATGGGCTCAGATGTTAGCTCAGGGCCACTCTTCCTCAGCAAAAAGAGGAGGATTGGTGGCGGATGTTAGCTCAGGTCTAATCTTCCTCAAAATAAAAAGTGGGCAAGGACATGAGTCAGGGAACAAGACACGTGTGATGCAAACATATTTTAAAAATTAAGTGCATCTCCTGAGATCATAAATAGGGATAAAAACTGACTTCAGATGTGAGGGCCTCTCTGATGAAATGACATTTTATTTGAGACTCACATGACAAGAAAGCAACCATGAAGGCTTTCCAGAGAGAAGGCAGTTAATGCCAAAATCTTAAGGCATGCTGTAATCAAGGAACAGAACAAGTGAAGAAGAGAGTAGTATAAAATTAATGATAAGGTCATGACAAAAAGTTCAGATTTTATTCTAAGCATGATGGGAAGCTATTTTTAGAGTTTTAAGCAGACGAGTGACATGAATTGTTTTATGTTTAAGAAACTGATGAGTTCCTATTCTGGAAAAGATGAAGAAAGCACAAAGACTCTACCCTGTTTCGCCTATTGAATGCAACTATAAATTATAGATCTAATGCATGCATAGATACAATGCATCTAGAGTAGCTGTTTGAAGACTCAAAGTAAACTGTAGAAAGTAAATTGAGATAGAAGATCAGAAGTCAAAGTTTCTCCAGACTGGGAGTGAGTTTCCGTTTCTCTCCAGTCCCACCTGGCCTGAACTTGAAGGCGGTCCAGAGCTCAGAGGTACCCAGTGCGTATAGACAGGCATGGCGCTAAGAGAAGCCCTCTCTTCTTTGTCTGAAGAGTGAGAAAGGGTACGACGAAGAAGGTGTAGGGGGTCCTATAGGTTTTCTCTTTTCTCCAAGCCTAGCCCCTGGGCAGTGCCATGGGGCACCAGCATCACGATGGCAGTCATGGCTGCAGGACACATACAACTCTGAGGGCAGGAAACTGCTTCTCTGATCGAAAGGACTGAAGTGTCACAACCATGGGGCCAGTCCCATCACTTTTATTTCCCTCTCTATTCCCTGGCCAATTAGTCCCACACACAAACACACAGAGGAGGAACTCAAACCCTGATTTTGTTGAAGGTGGACAGGGAAGGGAGGCCCCTGAAAAGTGCTGGGGAGATTGCAGAAAGGAGAGCGATGGAGAGAGGGGTTTGATAACGTGGTACATCACTGGGCTCACTGTGGAGCTGAGCATGAGGGGGTAGGATCCTGAGCAGCAAACCCTGGGCTTTGGTAACTGAGCTCCAGGGAAGAACGCTGGGAGACACACACATGGGACTGATCCAAGAGGCCCCACAAACACTCTGAAACCAGGACTGCACACAGCCCCAGAGGGTGTGCCAGGATTGTGGTGTGGACCGTCCACTGAAACAAAAATATCAGCATTCTCCTCAAGATTCAGACAAGATCCCAACATCTCACAACATTGTATTTGAAATGCCCATAACATAATCTAAAATAACTCTGAATAGGAAGAACCAGGAAAATGTCAACTTGCAAGGGAAAATAAAATCAACAGACAACAACCTCAACCTGACAATCTTATCATAAAAAGTCTTTAAACACATTCCGAGAAGTAATGGTGAACACACTTGAAACAAATGAAAAGATGAAAAATTTCAGCAAGAAAAAAAGGGGACATAAAGAAGAATCAAAGGAAAACTTTAGAAAAGAAAAAATGGAACTGAAAAATCCAGATAGTGAACTATCTCAGTAATAGGATAAGTACACATAAAATCAGGAAAGGATATAACAAATGACATGAAAAAGGATATAGAATAAACGAACAATACCATTGACCAATTGGATCTAATTGACACGTAATGAACACTCCACTCCAAAAACAGCAGAATATCCATACTTCAAGTGTACATGCAACAAGTACCAAAACAGACCGTATTCTAGGCCGTGAAAAAGAAATCTCTAGCAACTTTAAAAGAATAAAAATCATACCAAGTACAATTTTGGACCACAAAGGAATTAAACTAGTAAAGTTGAAGACAGATTAATAAATTATCCAAAAAGCAGAGAGACAACAGAGAGAAAGAAAGACTGGAAAAAAATAAACAGTCCTATGGGACAAAAAAAAGCTCTAAAAGTCATGTCATAGGAGTTTCAGAAACAAAAAAGAAAAAAACATGCAGCTTTTGAAGAAATAATGGCTTAAAATTCCCCCAAATTTGGTGAAAGACACAAACTTACAGATTCAGGAAGCTCAGCAAACCCCAACGAGTATAAATTTACAGAAATCTATGCCTAAACATCATAATCAGATTAAACTGTACAGAGGTAAGGAAAAGAAACACTCTGACAGCAGCCTGAGCAAACAAGGCATTTGGTACGAGGGACGCAGTGATTCAACGTCTGAAGACTTCTCGTCAGAAACCACGGAGGGCAGAGGAAGCAAAACATTCTTCAACTGCAGAAAGAAAAGAACTGCCAACCCAGAAGTCCTCATCCAGGGAAAATATCCTTCAGGAGTGAAGGGGGAATAAAGACTTTCTCAGACAAAGGGCAAGTGAGAAAGTTAGTCACCAACAGAACTTCTCTAAAGGATATGTTGAAGGAAGGTCTTCAGACGAAAGGGAAATAATACTACAAGGAAAGTTGGAACATGAGGAATGAAGAAAGAGCAAGAAAAAAACAGGTAAATATTGGTTAAAAATGATTTCTCAAGTTATTTAAAAGCTGTATGATGATTAAATGCAAGAATTAAAACAGTGGGCTTTCAAAGTATGCTCATATAATATATAATGCAGCTACAACATAAGGAGAGGGTAACAGGACTTATATGGTTTTGTGTTTCCACATTCCGTTTGACACAATAAAATACTAATTCTAAGCAAACTGTGAAAAGGTAAGAGTGTATACTGTAATCCCTAGAGTGACCACTAAAATATACTATACAAAGAGATAGTTAAAAACACAACATATAAATTAAAATGGAATTATACTAAAAAAATTTCCAATAATCTAAAATAAGACAGGAAAGGAGAAACAGAACAACGACCACAACAAAGAAAACAGTGAATAAAAAGAACATAAATTTAAAAACTAAAATGATAAACCTAAATCCAAACAAACAAGAGTTACAGTAAATGTAAATGGCCCAAACATTATACTGAATGGACGGAGACTGTCAGAATGGATTAAAAAAAACAAAAAAAAACCAAGATTCAACTATATGCTATTTAGAATAAATTCACTTTAAAGATAACGATATAGATAAGCTAAAAAGTTCAAGAATAGAAAAACATATACCAAGCAAACACTAATTTAAAAAAAACCTGGAGTATTCTATTAATATCAGGCATTTCAGAGTACACTTCAGAGCAGGAAAAATAAGCAGTGATAAGGAGGAACATTATACATTGACAAAAGCATTAATTCACCAATAGTACATAATAATTCTTAATGAATATGCCACTAACTAAAGAGCTTCAAAAATATATAAAAGAAAAACTGAGAGAACTGAATGGAGAAATGGACAAAACCACCATTATAGTTGAGACTTTAACACTCCTCTCTCAGTAATTGACAGATCAAGAAGACATAAAATTAGCATAGGAGAAATAAACAACCTCATCAACCAACTGGATCTGATTGACACTTAGAGAACACTCCACCCAACAAAAGAAGAATACACATACTTCTCAAGTGTTCAGCAACATTCACCATCTAGACCATATTCTAGGCCATGAAAAAAATTCCTAACAATTTTAAAAGAAAAGAAATCATACAAAGTATGCTCTCAGACCACAATAGAAATAACCAAGAGATCAACAGCAGAAAGAAATCTAGAAAATCTCCAAATGCTTGAAAATTAACCAACACACTTCAAGATAACCCCCCTTGGTCAAAGAGGAAGTCTCAAGAGAAATCAGAAAATATTTTGAAGTGAATAAAAATAAAATGCAACATATCAAAATTAGTGGATGAAGCTAAAGCAGTGCTTAGAGGAAAATTTATAGCATTAAAGGATTATATTACAAGAGAAAAAAGGCTCCAAACCAACATCCTAAGCTTCTATCTTAAGAAACACGAAAAAGAACCAAAACTCAAAGCAAGCATAGGAAGAAAGTAATAAGAGCAGATCATGAAACTGAAAACAAAAAAACACAGAAAAACCCAATAACGGATAAAATTAAAAACTGATCCTTTAAAAAGACCCATAAAATTGATAAACCTCTAGCCAAAGTGACAAAGGAGAAAACAGAAGACACAAATGACCAAGAATGAAGGAGGCCACAGGTGCCACAGACATTGGAAGGATAATAAGGAAATACTAGGAACAACTCTGCTCACATAAATTTGACAACTCAGATGAAATGAACCAATTTCTTAAAATTCACAAACTACCAAAACTTATCCAAGAAAAAATAGGTAACCTGCAAATACTATATCTATGAAATAAACTGAATTTACTGTTAAAAACATTCTGAAAAAGAAATCTCCAGGTCCAGAATGTTTCCAAATAAATTCTTTTAAAAATTCAAAAAGAAGGACCAGCCTAGTGGCGCAGCTGTTAAGTGCACACGTTCTGCTTCGGTGGCCCGGGGTTCGCCGGTCCAGATCCTGGGTGTGGACATGGCACCACTTGGCAAGCCATGCTGTGGCAGGCATCCCACATATAAAGTAGAGGAAGATGGGCACGGGTGTTACCTCAGGGCCAGGCTTCCTCAGCAAAAAGAGGAGGATTGGCAGCAGATGTTAGCTCAGGGCTGATCTTCCTCAAAAAAAAAATTTTTTTCCAAAAAGAAGTAATCCACATAATCTCATCCAGAAAATAAAAGGGGATATTTCCAAAATCACTTATGAAGCTAGTACTATCTAATACCAAAACTAGACAAAGATAAAAGAAAAAACCACAAAAGAATATCCCTCATGAATATAGAAGAAATAATCCTCAAAAAAATTTTTGATGCAGAACATGCACTTGACAAAATTAAAATTCCATTCATAACTTACAAATAAAACTAGTAACAGAATATCCTTAATCTGATAAAGGGCATTTGTAGGTGGAAAACTACAAAATACTGATGAACAAATTCAAAGACTTGAACAAATCAAGACACATACCGTGTTCACAGACTGGAAGGCTCAACATAATTATCAGTTCTCCCCAAACTGATCTATAGATTTGACAACTACAATCAAAATTCTAGGTGGACATTTTATAGACAGAGACAACCTGATTTGAAATTTTATATGGAAATACAAAAGAACTATGATGTAGAAAACAATTGAAAAATAAAAGGAAAATGGTGGAACACTCACATTACCCAACTTTAAGACTTATTATAAATGTACACTAATCAAAACAGTGTGTTATTGGTGAAAAAATAAACACATAGGTAGTTGGAGCAGAATAAAGAGTCCAGAAATAGAATTACATAGACATGGCCATTTGATTTTTGACAATGCTGCAAAAGGAAATCCAATGGAGAAAAGATAGTCTTTTCAACAAATGGTGTTGGAAAAATTGGACATTCATTTGCAAAAAAGAAAAGAACCTTAACCTAAACTTCACAATTTATACAAAAATTGCTCCAAAGATATCTAAATGTAAAATATAAAACTATAAAGCTTGCATAAGAAACATAAAAGAAAATCTTTCATGACCAAAAGGACCCATAAAAGAAAAAAAATCAATAAATTAGACTTGATAAAATAACTTTTTGCTTATAAAAGATACTATTAACAGAATGAAAAAACAAGCTACAGAAATTGAAGAAAACATTTACAAACTACATATCCAACACAAAGAACTTGTATCTATAACATATAAAAAAATGTTTAAACTCAACATTAAGAACACAAATAACCCAACAAAGAAATGGGCAAAAAGACTTGGACAGACAGTTCCACAAAAGGCAAATAAGCACATGAAAACACGTTCAACATCACTCACCATTAGGGAAATACAGACTAAAACTATGGCAGGATACCACTACACACCTACCAAAACGGCTTGAAAGAAAAACCACAATGCCAAGTGCTAACGAGGAAAGGGCAAATAGAAGCCTTATATACTGCTGGTGGGACTGCAAAACCATCCTGCCACTCTGGAAAACAGCATGGCAGTAGCTTATACAGCTAAATATACGCTGACCACATAGCCCCGTAATTCCACTCCTACCTAGTTGCCCTAGAGAAATGAAAGCTTATGTTCACAAAAACACTATAAACAGGTATTTACAGCAGCTCTATTCATAATCCCAAAAACCTAGGAACAACCCAAATGTCTTTGAACTGGTGAATCGATTGACAAACTGTGGTTCATCTATACAATGGAAATCTCCTCAGCAATGAAAAAAAAACACAACTATTAATATACTCGACAACATGGATGGATCTCAAAATCAACATGGCAAGTGAAAAAAGTCACTTTTCAAAAGGTTACACATAGTATGGTTCCATTTATATAATATTCTGGAAAAGTCAAGACTACAGCGATGGAAAACAGACACGTAGCTGGAGAACAGATCAGCTGTTGCTGTAGGTTAGGGGTGGGCACAGGGTGTGATTATAAGGGGCAGCCAGATGAAGTTTTGGGAGGTGATGAAACTGTTCTTTATCCTGTTTGTGGGGTATACAAGAATCTATATGTGTGTTGGAATGCATAAAACTATACCAGAAAAGTCAGTTTTACTGTACGTTAATTTAAAATTTTTTAAATCAATGCGATTTAAAAATAAACATCCTGATGAGCTCTAGTGCATAAAGTTTGTTCCGAATACCAGTCTTGTCATTTAATGGGTGTAGTAATATTTTAGGCAAGCCATTTAATTTCTCTGAGCCTCAGTTTCCCCAATAGAGACAAGAATGCCTATGGCATGGAATTATGAGGAAGCATCAATGAAAAAAAAAAAAGGAAGAGAAAGCGCTTTGTAAAACTACAAGTAGAACATTACATAAACAGGAGGGGTGACGATTGTTATTGGCCTGGGGGCTGTCAGGGGAGCAGTAAAAGGGAAGGCACACAGCCCGCCAACAAAAGCAGCCCCTGCTGATTATTCGATACTGACTCAGCTAACAGTTGAGTAGGAGAAATTCCCACGCCAAGGTCCGAGTCTATCTAAAAACCACGGCGCCGCGACCAGACAGCAAGTGGGTTCTTCCTCCTGCTGAGTCTGGTCGATATCTCCCAGGCCTCCCAGGGTCCAAACCTCAAATATTTGGTCATTCCTAGGAGAGCAGGAAAGTGAGTGAACACAAAGCCCAAACAGGTAGCCATGGCCACACACACCTTTGGTCAAATTCATGTGGTCTTTTAAAATTCTATAAGCCTGTCTATTTTCTCATTTTGTCTTTTTCCCAGAAAAAACTAGTAGCCAGTTTCAGGATGGAGGGTTTTCTTGTAAGTCTTAAGAAAGCCAGGAAGCTTAATTCAATCTAAAGTGATGAAAAAAATAGAACAAAGAATTAGAATGTCCTTCTGGTGATATGGTCTCATCTTCACTTCTGCTACACTGAGTTACTGAGCTTTTGAATCTCATCAGACTATGAATAACTTACTGTCTACTGAACCGGGGTTTCTCAAAGTGCAATGCAAGGACCCGCTGAAAGAGATCCGCGGGCTCTAAGGGAGACTTACTAAATCAGACCTCGGCAGTAACACCCAGGGACTCTGCCATACTCTGGGTTTGGGCCTCACTATGCAAGTTGGCCCTACAGAAATAGAAGGAACTCAACTCTTAATAGTGAGAAAGACAAGCGTGCACCAGCAACACAGAGGCACAGTGGCATAGGAAACAAGCCGAAAATGTTCCTGGAAGGAAACGACACTTGCACTCCCTGAGGGACCAAAAGCTTACGAGCAGGCCTGCAATGGGAGAGTCTTCTAGACAGAGAACCACGTGTGCAAAGGCCGAGGGCTGGAGCAGCGTGGCTTGTTTAGGGAGCTTCCAGGAATTTCCTCACAGCAGTGAGGAAGCACACGTGGTGAGCAAACACAGGCCACGAGATAGGCTGGATGAGCTACAGAAACACTGTGTGCCAAGCTCCGGAACTGGACCACGACTGACAGAGAACAGGGACTCACTGAGGGACCCTAAGAAAGGAAGGGGCAAATTGTGCTTGTGTTTTAGAACACTTCGGCATCTGTTTGGAGAAAGAACTGGAAAGCGAGAGCTTGAAGGCAAAGAGATTTGAAAATTGTTACAACTGTGCAAGACAAGGATGAGGAGGCTGACCCTGGGGACAAAAGTGACAGGCCTGAGTCAGTATGTAGCTATTAAAGCCGAAAGGTCAGATTTGGTGATGGCCTGGAACACGGGAGCATTTCCCCGTGGACAACTGACATGCAACCTGGCCTCTGTGAAGGGTCTTGGGGCTTCAAATTATTAAAGGCAGAAAGGGCCTTTGTTCCTAATTTTTTAATTAGTAAGTTTTAAAATAATGTTTTAAAAATTTCCCCTTAAGAGAAACACTTTGGAATGGCTATAATAAAAAAGACATACAATAACAAATGTCAGCAAGAGTGTGTAGAAATTGGAACCCTCAAACACTGCTGGTTGGAACACAAAATGGTACAGCCACTTTGGAAAACAGTCAGGCAGCTCCTTAAATAATTAAACAGAGTCATCACATGATCCAGTAATTCCCCTCCTAGGTGTACTCAAGAGAAATAAAAACATACATCCACACAAAAACTTGTACACGAATATTCATAACAGCATTATTCATAACAGCCAAAAAGTGGAATCAATCCAAATGTTCACCACCTAATGAATGGATAAACAAAATGTAGTATATCCGTGCAACGGAATACTATTCAGCAACAAAAGGACATGACACACTGATACTTCATCCCGGGTGAACCTTGAAAACGTTATGCTAAGGGAAAGACACTGGTCACATATTGCATGTTTCCATTTGTATGAAATATCTTGAACCAGCAAATCTATAGCTACGAGAGTAGATCTGCAGTTGCCTAGGGTAAGGGTAGGGGGAGTAAGGAATGAGGAGTGACTGCTAATGGGTACAGAGCTTCTTTTAGGGGAACGCAAAGTTCTAAAATAAGATTGTGGTGCTGGTTGAACAACTCTGTGACTATACTAAACACACTGAATTATACAGTATAAGTGGGTGAAGTATATGGTATGTAAAGGATGTTTCAGTAAAGCTGTTTAAATACAAAGAAACCGTCTGAGAGCCTAAGGGTTTAGGACGGGAGCTCCCAGGAGTTGTTGGAGATCGGATGAACAGGCTCACAGCTCAGACCCAGCCTGAGGCAGCTCTCAATGGACTGACACTCAGGGCCACAGTGGTTCTGATGAACACTTCATTTACTCTCTGTTACACTGTCTAATTTGTACTCATAGTGGACCACAGGTAAGAGAAAAGAGCCATGAAGACCATACGTTAAGAAGGCATGAAAATGACAGTGCAACTGTGCCTTGGGTCACTGTCACCAGGTCTGTGAGTTGGGCACATGTAGACACCTGTGGTGCCTCAAAACATGAGGTTAAAAAGAAACGGATGAGGACTGTGTGCAGTTTGGCTTTTCATTTTCTGGGAATGAAGACAAGCCAAATCAAACAGGGTTATTTATGGAAAAGCACTTGCAAATAACAACCTGAAATCGTGTTTCATGTATCACCATTTGAAATGAACTCTACAACGATTAAACAAACGAGTAAAATTTGAAAACACAAAAATGCAAGAATTCTAAACATAAGGTCACAAAACCTATCTTTTAATATATGTTCAACCCCTAAATCAAACATGACATAGGCATTTTTAATTGATGTTTATAAATCAGACTTTTAAAATATATTAAATAAGGTATATTACTTGTTAAACAGAAAAAACTTTAAATCTGTCTTTAAATAATAAATATTGATCTTGCTTTAAAATGAACATCAATACATAATATTTAATAATATAAATCTAAAATAAAATATGGATCACTTAAAATTATTGATTTTAATAATTTTATAATATGTATCAGTAAGATATAAAATAAAGTTCCCTCAAGATACACCTACGAGCAGAGTCAGAAAAATGGGAGGTGGTACACTTGGGTGGCTCATAACCAGTTGACACTTGGAAGCAGAGAGTGCTAATTACTGAGTCAACGTCAGCTGAGATGGACTGTCAGCTGCTCCTGCCCATGACAGGCTGAGTCCCAGCTCCTGGCCTGTACAGATCTACAATATGTTAATAATTGGAAAGACGATGAAAAGCATGATCATTTCGGGGACACAAGCCAACAGGTGCAGGACGGGATGAAGCAAACATGTCAAGTTGTTAAGCTCCCTTCCACCCTGAGATTCTATGAACTGACTGAACTGTCAAGGCAATTTCAGGGTGGGAGTGCTGTGGTAGGCTACATCACCAGTCAGGACACGTTCTCCAGCCACTTTTCTCACAAATACAGGTCTCCCAGCACCCCTTCTCACGTCCTCTCCAGGGCGCTCCTCACAGCCCAGCCTCAGTGACTGACGGGAAGAGGGTGGAGCTGCTGGGCACGGGCCAGGGCCTCCCTCTAAGTAACACAGCCCTTGCCTTCTTATCAGCCACCATGAGGAGATTCACTAGCTGGCTGTCCCTCTGCCACATCCACAAGCCAAGAGGGTGAGTCCCTACCTTGCCCTTGACCACTCTTTCTGAGGATTTCTGAGACGTAAAGCAGCCACTGCTGGTGGAGTCTGAATGATAAAATCTCCAACAAAGGAGAGTGAGCAGGCGGACAGTTTGCCTCGGAGCTGCAGCGGGGCTCGACCAGGCACCTACCTCAGAGCAAAGCACAGGGCACACCTCTAGAGGGGATGACGTACCCTGCGGCTCATTTATTTCAGCCACCAGCCCTCTCACGGCCTACTACTTCTTGCAGATGTTAAATACCTTGTCATAGACACATAGTCTAAATATGTCAAAAAAAAAAAAAAAAAAAACCAAAAACTTAGAAAGTTCATTAGATTAAAAAATATTACAAAGGGGTCTTAATTTGGCACTCAAGATAATTCCTTTCAATATTTACTTTCTACAGTTCCCAACTGCAGACTTGAAAATTTTATATCCCATTGGGGAAGGCAGGGTATAGGGTGCACAGGATCTCCCTGTATATTTTTTTTCTCAACTTTCTGTGAATCTATAATTGTTTGAAAACAAACTGAAAAAAAAACGATGTAGGTCTGAATCAGACCAACAGAACTGAAACACCAATTCATTTTCCATCATCGGGGGGGGCAGGGGGAGAAGAGGTTTTGTCTCCAGTCCTGTAACTCTTTCCAGGGTTTAGACACATAAGGGATTTAGAGCATTTTTTCCCCCTGTGAAAATCTACTTATCACAAAATAAAACAAAACTCCCATTTCCACACTGGGTCAACCGACAGATAGTTGAATATCACTTCTGTGGTAGAAAACTGTTCCTGTTACGAGAACACGCTGCTGTTGTCAAGACACCTCAGACAAATGGATGATGGCCCCGTTCATCATGCAGAGAAGATGACAAACCGAGCAAGGACCAGGAAACAAATATCATGGGCAGGATTACAGGGACGTAGATGGAAAAGCAATCGTGAAATGCATTATATTGATTTATACTTTGTACTTATTAAATTAGCAAAATATTGTACAATCTGCTTCCCTACGGTCTTGCCCTTCCCAGCACACGGCACCTGCACTTTTCCAGCTTCCCGGGACAAGAGCCATGGAGTTCTCACGCACCCTGGGTGGCAGCAAGTCTTAGCCTGTGTACTGCCCTTTCAAAGCACATCCAGAACCCAGTCCGCAGCCGTCCTCTCCCTCACTGCTACCCCAGGAGTGCTGCCATGACCGTGTGATCCACACACCTCTGCATCCACCTTGCCCCACAGTGTATTCTCCCCACAGCAGCTTCATGTTCCTTCACAGTACTTCTCACCTGGTACCTTTACGGTTGTTGTCTATACCACCTGGTAAATAGACCACCTGCGATATTTATGCTAATTGCCTATCTCTGCCCACTGAAATATCAACTCTTTTCGAGTAGGACCTTTATTTTATTCATTGCTGTGTGTCCAGTACCTAGCACAGTGCTTGGCACAGACTAGCCTACACAAAATTATTTCTTCCAGGAAGAAGGGGAGGGAGGGAGAGAGGGAAAATGTGGTGCTGGAGAGGCTGGGAAAGACAGGTACATTCATGTACACTTAGTTGTACTGCATACTGGTAATATCTTGATGGGCAGTTAGAAAATATACACCAAGATCTAGAAATTACTTATAACTTTTATATGCATTCCTTATATATTTATGCCATAAATAATTAATCAAGATTTAATTTTTAATAGTTATAACAAAATGTATATAATATTTTACATTTTAACATTGCCTTTTAGGTTTTGATGGTTAAAAATTAGGTCTCCATCTCACACAGCATACAAAAAATAAATAAAAGATGAATAATCCAAATGTAAAAATGTAAAATTATATTAGCAGGAAATCAAAGGAGAATATTTATATCATCTTGAGTAGGGGAAGTTTTTCAAAAAAAATACGAAACCCGGAAGTCACCAAGAACAAAATGATAATTTTACTACGTAAAAATAAAAAGTATCCCAGGGCCAGCCCGGTGGCATACTGGTTAAGTTTGTGTGCTCTGCTTTGGAGGCCCAGGGTACACAGGTTCAGATCCTGGGAGCATATCTAGCACCGCTCATCATGTCATGCTATGGTGGAATCCCACAAAAAATAGAGGAAGATTGGCACAGATGTTAGCTCAGTGAGAATCTTCCTCAAGGAAAAAAAAAAAAAAAAAAGAGGAGCATTGGCAACAGATGTTAGCTCAGGGCCAATCTTCCTCACAAAAAAATAATTAATTAATTAAAATAAATAAATAAGTATCCTGCAAAAAGGCACCATAAACAAAATTAAAATACAAATGATAAATTAGGATAAGATGAATATGTATAACACACAAAGTTTCTGCAGATCAATAAAAATGATTAAAACAAAACAATAAGCTAAGATGATATATAAGGGGATAAACAGAAGAAATGCAAATGTTCAATAAATGTATAAAAAAGATGCTTTACTGGGGCTGGCCCAGTCGTGTAGTGGTTAAGTTCACGCACTCCATTTCAGTGGCCCGGGGTTTGCAGTTTCGGATCCCGGGTGCGGACCCAGCACCGCTCATTAAGCCACGCTGTGGCAGTGTCCCACATAAAATAGAGGAAGATTGGCACAGATGTTAGGCTCAGTGACAATCTTCCTCAAGCAAAAAGAGGAAGATTGGCAACAGATGCGAGCTCAGGGCCAATCCTCCTCACAGACATACACACACAAAAGATGCTTTACCTTACTTAAAATTAAGGTAATCAAAATTATAAACAACAGTGAGATACTTCTCATCCATCAAACTGGAAACAAGGAAAAAGAATGATATCCAGTGACATCTATGATGGGGAGAAATTCACATTCTTACACTTTCAGGAGCGTAAAATGTGGAAGAAAATTCCATAATGTATATTAAAACTAAAAATTCTTGGAATTTATACCACACAAACCACTCCACACATGCACAAAGATTTATGCACAAGAATGTTCAATGCAAAAACTGTTTGAAATCGCAAAAGCTTGAAAATGATCCAAATATCTCTCAATAGAGAAGCAGCTAAAACATGGTATATCCACACAATGGAAGAGTATGCAATTTGTGAGCAAATAAGGAGGGCTATGTGTACTGAAACAGAAAGATGATCAACATGTGTCTACATATTTTTTAATTTGCAAAAGATTAAGATTTTATTCTAAAAATAACAAATATTGTATATATATTTAGAAGAATAAATAATTCAGAGAAATGTGCATCAAACTATAAATAATAGATGTCTGTATGACATTGCAACACATTCTCATTTTCTACTTAACATATTTCCATAAGGCATAAATTTTGTATAATGTGCTTAAATGACTTTGGCTTTCAGAAAAAATAAGTCGGAGAGAAAACACATTTTTTATATAATCCTTGCTACAACCCTGCAAGGCAAATACTTCCACTAGTACTTTCAGATAAGAAAACGCAGGGCTCAGAGCAGCTAAGAGACGTGCCCAAGCCAGGAACTACATCCATGTCTTCTAATTCTAAATCCTTTCTTCCCACCAGGAAAGCAAGGTATCTTGTCATTCAACAGTCACACACTGTGTCCCTACCATGTGCAGTAATCTTAGCGACTTATTTAAATAGAACAGGAAAACAAAGAGAAAGTCCTGCCTGTCACACATCTACAGAGACTAAGACAACAGGGAGAGACATCAACTGCGCGATCTCACGCTGGCTCTGTGCCGGGCCCTGCTCACAGGGGCTTATCCTAATCCTCACGACAATCCCGTAGGGAGTCCCCTTTTATGGAGATTCCATGTCTTGCCCAAACTGGCAGAGCTGGGACTCCAACGCAAGTCAGTCTGCCCCAAAACCCATTCTCTTCATCCCTCAGCTCTACTGCCTTCCGCTGGTTACCCCGTGGCTCCTCAAAGACCTGGGGGATCACGCAGCCATTATAACACAGGCTGACCAGTTCTCCTTCCTGTGCCTCACCCTCCAGCTATAAAATAGGATGAAAGTAACGCAAGCCAATGCTTCCGAGCACATGACATGTGCCAAGTCCTAGCCCAAGTCTTACACAAGGATGGACGACGAACCTGTTAGGAAGGTGCAGTGAGGGCTCCGTATCACAGATAGGCAGCATAAGCACAGAGAGGTGGTAAAAGGCAGAAAATACTTCATAAGGGGGCAAACGGGTTACAGAGAGAGCAGAGCAACAGTGCCTAGCAACATCTCTAGCACTTAGTGGGTGCATCATAATGATGTAGTTCCTTTTACACATACTGGGACTGCAACTCCAAAAAAATATACATGCAACCAGGAGAAATGAAAAGTGCTGCTATCTTAGCAAATGGGACCCTAGGTTAATTGGTCAGAAATGCTTAGGTGCAAAAGATGAAGCTGCTCTTTGGTGCTGGCTAGGCAGGTAGAGCCAGGTGACATTAAGGCGCATGGCATCAGCAGCCACTGTGGTCCACTCTGATCCTTACCTCGTCTCTCAGCGCACCTCTCCAAGAACCTGCACTCTGGCCCCAAACTTCTCACTGCTCCCTGCACTGAGCCCCCATGCCTGCTCCAGTCACTCCCATCCTATTGGAGGAGAACCATCCTTCTCCCACTTTGCCAAAGAACTCCCAGTGCAGCTCCTGCAACCATCAACGAAATGTACTTGTTCTTTCTTCACAGCTCCCACCACACATCATTCACACCATAGTTGTAATAGTTATTTAACAATCCACTATTCACTGCTTATTTTATGCTAAGCACTTCACTGGGCGCTGCCGATATGTGCTTCCTTTAGAGAGGTGCTAGCAAGGTGGGAGAAAGACCAACAACAGGCCATTAGGATCCACTGAGATGAGTGATATCCTAAGGACATCCATAGGGCCAGCTGCCACAAAGCTGGTGTGTGTTTACATGACTCATGCCTTCAACCCTAGAATGTGGCACACAATTGTTGCATGCACATGCGCACACACACAAGAAAAATGACAACGCCCACTGTTCAATTTTCCACCTTGTGTCAGCACCGTATTAGATGCCTCATATACATCTTTTAAACCTTACCACGACCCTGCAAGACCAACATTCTCTCTATTTTGAGATGAAGGGATAATGATGATTAAAGAAACATGAATGGCTTGCTCAAGACCACAGATCAAATAAGCAGTAGAATCAAACTCTGAAATCAGATACAGGTACAGTTGGTTCTGAATCCTGGTGCTTGTTAAAATTCTAAATGCTTGTTAAATTCAAAACCAATTTAATAAATAAATATAGCAACTTGAAAAAGATCAACCGTGATAAAATCCAACATTAAAATTGCCTTTATTGTGCGTCTGTGAGCACAGGCTCCCCACAGAGCAGAGCTGTCCGACCCCATGGGGGGAAATGGAATTTTTCTAAATGGCCGGGGATAAGCGCTGTGATGTGTCAAGTGGTGTGATTGCTATTAATAATGTAATAACTATTACAGCCTACACCCTGCTCAGAGGAGCGTATTCTTCATATAGCTCAGAGTAGCGATGTATAAGATTGGGTCATTTATCGTTAACAGGCTGGAAAGAAATTGCTCCTTGGAAGAGAGGGAGGCTTGGCATTCAGACAGGGGCGGCGAGGCCCAATCCATTTCAATCTGGTCCCTAACAACATTACCAGCCAGCTTTGTGGAAAAAGTGAATCTTGCAGGTAATTGATCTCCTAAATGAAAGTCAGCTGAGACCTATGTACACCCCTGGGGGAGGAGGTTAAAAAAGCGATGAGAATTCCACCTCCCATCCAGATTGTGCTTTGGCGCTGAGAAAACAACTGTCCCCTCTATTGTTTAATTTGATTCTTTTATCACCCCGATGAGGTGAGCAGAGCCAAGGTGACCACTCTAGTCAGGGACGAGAAGGCTGAAGCCAGGAGAGATAAAGAGGCTTCTAAAGACACAGCGGGGTAAGAAGCAGAATGAAAACTGGAACCCAGGTCTCTGGACCCCCAGTTCAGAGGACATGCAGCAGAAAGCATGGGTTTTGGTGCCAACAAGGCCATAATTCAAACTGCATCTCTTCCACTCATTAAAGTGTGCAACGCAGGATGAGTTATGTACCATCTCTAATATAATGCCAACTTCAACGGGTCCTCTGGAATTTAAATGGGATGCTGAACACAACAGACCTCGGACACTCCCTAGAACAGGGTAGGCCCTGAATAAATAGGATTTCCCTTCCCCTGTTCTCTGCTAGAACATTACCATTAAAATTTACCAGTGAGGGGCTGGCCAAGTGGTTAAGCTCACGCGCTCCACTTCAGTGGCCTGGGGTTTGCTGGTTCAGATCCTGGGTGCAGACCTACATACCACTCATGAGGTCATGCTGTGGTGGCATCCCACACAGAAGAGCTAGAATGATTCACAACTAGGATATACAACTATGTACCAGGGCTTTGGGGAGAAAAAAAAAGAGAAAAATTGCCAACAGATGTTTGCTCAGGGCTAACCTTCCTCACAAAAAAAAAAGTTACCAATGAGAAAAAATGCTGAAATTATCAATATTAATGAGAGGAGCAGGTACACAAACTACCCCAGGAGGAAATGACTTAATATCCGTTTGTAATTTTTAGAAAGTCATTCCTTTTACACAAAAGGACACCTGAACACATACAGTCTTGGTATTCTACATCTCGTCGTTCAATCATTCCTTAAGTCCTCACATGGCCCGACTGTGGGCCAAGGATGCTAGGCCTTGAGGCACTAAGATCAACAACCCGGCTCCTGACCGCACAGAGCTAAGAATCTAGGGAGGGAAACAGACGCACAAGTTAGCCACACTCCCGCATTCCTCTCAGTGAATGGGTGGTGAAATCCTACTCATTTTTCAAGAATTAGGACAATGTTTCATTTTCTATGATGCCTTCCCAGACTTCTCCCATAAAAATCAGGTGCTCTCTCTAAATGTAAGTATATTTTTGCATGGCAGCAACAAAATTTTAAAGTCAAGGTATAATTCAGATACAGTGAAATACACATACTGAATTATACAGTTTGACACATTTTCACATTTGTCTGCAACACCGTACCTCACGCCCATCAAGACAGACATTTCATCACCTCAGAAAGATGCTCTCTTCCTTCCAGGGTGACAACTGTTCGGGTTTGCCTGAGACTCAGGGCTCTGCCAGGGCGAGGACATTTCAGAGCTAAAACCTAGAGAGTCCCAGGCACACTGGGACAGGGGGTAACCTAATCCCCTTAGGTCAGGCCCTGCCCCACCCAACCTCAACCCATAGCCAAGGACTGTTCAGACTTGTTTTATCACAGAATAGATTCTCCTGTTCTAGAAATTGGTACAAGTGGAGTCACACACTATCTCTACTTTTGTGACTAGATTCCTTTGATCAATATGATTTTGCACTTATTCCATGTTGTGTACATACCAGTAGTTCACTGTATTTCTGAGTAATATTCCCCTGTACAGGCATTTGGAGTTGTTTCCGGTTTGGAGTTACTATGAATAAAGCTGTTATGAAAATTCTTGCAGGAGTCTTTTTGGGGAAATGAATTTTTCTTTCTCTTGAGTAGGGTCACTGGGGAGGGAGATGTTAAAATTCATGAGAAACTGCCTGACCAATTTCTAAAATGGTTGTACCATTTTGCACTCCCAAAAGCAATTGATGGGAGTTCCAGGTGTTTCACACTCAGTTACTGTCGTTGGGGGTTGACAGTCTTCTCTAATTTCAGCCACTCTAGAGGGCATCCAGTGGCATGTCATTGTGGTTTTAATTTGCAGGTCCCTAATGATTAACAATGGGGAGCACTTCCAGGCAATTCCAGGCCGTTTGTAACCCTTCCTTTGTGAACTGTCTATTCACCTCTCCTGACCATTTTTTTAATTTCATTGTTTGTCTCTTCTCTATTTATTTTTAGGTTTCATTATACAGATTGGAGACAAGATCTTGGTTGCATAAATGTATTGAAAATATTTCCTCCCAGTGTGTGGCTTGATTTTTGATGAGCTGAGGCTTTTAATTTTGATAAAATCCATCTTATCAACTTTTTCTGTATGGTTAGTAGTTTCCGACCCCATCTGAGAAATCTTTGCCCCAAAGTTACAAAACTACCCTGCTACTTTTTCTTTGAGGAAATTTATGGTTAAAGTTTTCACACCTTGTTAAAAATCAACTGATCAAATGTGAGAGACTCTCTCTCTACAACATTATGGTCCACTGATCTCTATCTTTGCAAAACGCATATTCTCTTGATTACTGTAATTTTACATTGTCTTAAAATCATACAGCCTAAGTGCTCCAATTTAGTTTTTTTTTTATCAAGCTATTTGCCTATTCTATTGGCAACAGTCTATTTCACTTGGAAATAATTTTAGAAACACCTTGCCAATTTCCACCACCCCAACAAAAGAAATCCTGCTGAGATTTTGATTTGGATTGCATGGAATATACAATCAAAGTTGAGAAAAAATTGTATCTTAGCAATAACTGACTCTTCCAATCAATAATCGTGGTATATCTCTCCAATTATTTGTCTTTTTAAATTTCCCTTAGCCACGCCTTGTCACTTTCAAGGTAGACTCATATTTTTAAAAATTTATCCCTTAGTGTTGTTTTTTATCATAATGCATGTATGATTTTCAAAATTTCATTTTCAAATTATTAGTTGCTAATACATAAAAATACAACTGATTTCTGAATATTAACATGGTATCCTGTAATCTTGCTAACTTGACTTATTCTAATAAATTTTGGAGGGTAATAGATCTCTTAGAATATTTATGCATATGATCACATGTATCATGCAAGGACATGTGAATAACAATAACTGTATTTCACTTCAAAAATTTTTATAGCTTTAATTCTTTTCTAATCTTATTGCTCTGATTAGGACCAGGAGGAAAATAATGAATACAGTGGTAAGAGCAGACCTACTTGCCTTGTTCCTGATCTTAGAGAAAAAGTGCTCAGTCTTTCACTGTAAAATATAATGTTAATTAAATCACTATAGGGTTTCTGCAGATGTCCTTTATCAGGATGTGGAAGTTCTCCTCTTCTAATCCTAGTTTACTGAGAGTTTCTATCATAAGTCAGTGTTGAATTTTGTCAAATGATTTTTCTTCATTGACTAACATGACCTTATGATTTTCCTCCTTTATTTTGCTAATGTGGTAAACTCTGCTGACTGATTTTTCAATGGTAAAACAACTTTGCGTTGCTGGGTTAAACCTAAATTGGTCATGTTACATTATCCCTTTTATATATTGCTGAAGTTGATTTGTTAATATTTTGTTTTGAATTTTTACAATTACATACATGAGGATACTGGTCTCCAGTTTGATTTTCTCATAACATCTTTGTCTGGATTTGGCATCAGGGTGAAGCTAGAGTCATAAAATGGGAGTCAGAAGTATTCCCTCCTTCTCTATTTTCTGGAAGAGATTTTATAAAAGTGTTATTATTTCTTTCTTAAAAGCTTTAGGAGGCGCCGGCCTGGTGGTACAGTGGTTAAGTTTGCATGTTCCACTTTGCCAGCCCAGGGTTCACCAGTTTGGATCCCAGGTGTGGACATGGCACTGCTTGGCAAAAAGCCATGCTGTGGTAGGCATCCCACATATAAAATAGAGGAAGATGGGCATGGATGTTAGCTCAGGGACAGTCTTCCTCAGCAAAAAGAGGAGGATTTGCAGTAGTCAGCTCAGGGCTAATCTTCCTCAAAAAAAAAAAAAGCTTTAGGAATTTCACAGTGAAGCCATCTGAGCCTAAAGTTTGCTTTGTGAGGAATTTTAAATTAAGACTTTAAATTCTTTAACTCATGTATGACTATCCCAGAGATTCTATTTCTTCTTGTGTCAATTTTAGTAATTTGTGTCTTTCAAAATGTTTTTCCATTTGTCAAATTTATTGGAATATGATTTTTCATAATATACTCATTATTCTTTTAATGTCTGCAGAATCTATAGTTATGTCCTTATATCATTCTCACTATTGGTAATTCATGTTTTCTCTTTTTTAAATTTTTATTATCCTGGCTATAGTTTATAAATTTTATCAATTTTTTCAAAGAACTAACTTGGTTTCATTGACTTATATTCTTTTTCCATTTTCTATTTCATTGATACCCACTCTTTACTATTATTTTTTTACTTCTGTTTATTCTGGGTACATTTTGCTCTTTTTTATCTAATGTGGACACTTACATCACTGATTTTAAACCATTCAACTTTTCTAATATAAACACTTACTGTTCTATAAACATCAGTTAGTTGGAGTTGTTTACTAGAACTGTGCAAGTTTTCTCTATTTTTACTAATTTTATGTCTGCTTGTTCTAACAAACACTGAAAGATAAGTGTTGAAATATCCAACTATAATTGTGGTGTTGTCCACTTCTCCCTTCAGATGTCAGTTTTTTTTTGAAGTTATATTTTTAAGTGCATTTGCATTTAAGGTTGTCAGGTACTCTTGATGACTTGACCTTTCTATAATTACAAATTATCCTTTCTCTTTTTCTCCTGAAAATCCACATGTTTGATATTTATATCCATCCCAATTTTCTTATGATCAGTGTTTGTGCTTTTGAACTGTGCATATTTAACGTGAGTTTCTTGTAGAAAACATATAGGTGGTTCTAGCTTAATTTCCACTTTTAACTGCAGTGTTTAGTCCGTTTACATTTAGTGTAATTCTTGATACACTGGGTTTCATTCTACCACACTGCTATATGTTTCCTATTTGACTATATCTTCCTGGTTCTTTTCTCCTCCTTTCTTGCCATCTCTTCCCCCTTCTTGGGTTAAGTACTTTTTTAGTATTCCATTTTCTCTCTTCTGGCTTATTATCCATACCTTAAGTGGTTGCTCCATGATATGTATCCTTAACTTATCACATTCTAACTTCAAATAACATGATAACACTTTGCACATGAGAACTTTCATTTCCCCTCTCCTCTGTTTCTCTTCCAGTTCTTTGTACTACTTTTTCTGTTACATATTTTACTTCAGTATATGATATAAACAACAAAGTTAATGCTATTATTTCTTCTTTAAATAGTCAATAAGTCTTTTAAAGAAATTAAGAAGTTAGAGGAAGAAACTTTTAAATTTATTAACTTATTTATTATTTCTGGGATTCATCATCCCTTAATGTAGATCCAAGTTTCCATTTGGTATTATTTCTGCCTGATGAGCTTTTATCAGGCTGATGAAACACAAGGACTGTGCTCTGTCCATCTCTTACCCCAGTGAGAGCTTCATATAGCTGGAGGTGTTAGTCTGGTAAGAGCTTTCCTAAAAGTACGAAGTACAAAGGAAGCCACACAAAGACCAACCCACTCTGCCTAGTCATGTTCAAGAAAATGTTACAAAGATGGTAATGTAGATCATCAATGGCAAACAGACATTTTCTAAAAGGCGAAGGAAGGGGTGACAGTCTAAGAAAAAGAACAGTTTCAGAAAAAGATGTATGCAAGGCACGTTGGAGTAAACTGTCCTGACATATCCTAGTGATGGGGAGAAGCAAAGTGTCTTTCACAGGAAGTATGGAGGACTCAAGGGCAAACGGAGCTGAAGAGGAAGGTCTACGTCAAATACTGAAGTGTCTCAACATCACAGTAAGGACTCTGCACTTTATCAAATAAGCACTGGGAAAGTCTTCAAGCCAGACAGTGACGTGGCAACACTGGCAGTTACAGGATGCTGCAGGAGCAAGACTGGAGGCAGGGGACCGAGCAAGTAACTATTTCTAGAGTCCCAAGGAAAGATGACAAAGACGTGCAGTGGAATGCAGAGGGCGATCAGGAGACATTTGAGAGGTTCAATCCACAGGATGTGGAGATCAACTCGACTCAGCAGGAATGGAAAGGGAGAATCAGAAGAAACCAAATCTCAATCCCAAGAGCAGGAGAAAGAAACACATAGGCCCAAAGAAAAGAGAGTGAGGGCAACAGGTTGGGTGCCCAGGAGCCAAACAGCACTTGAGCTAACCACAAGCTCTTCCAGCGTGTGTTTGCAGTGTGCCACAAGGCAGCATTTCTCTCATCTGAAATTGTCCCTTAGAACTGCAGGAGCCATAGCATGGAAGCCAACAGGGAAAAACCCAACTCACTGACAACCTGTGCTGCTTCTAAGAACTATTGATATGAGCGATGGCAGCAGGAGACTGGGGGATGAGAAAGAAACACACACCAGGTTTATGATGGAGTGGACCTTATGCACAGAGAGGCCTGAAACGCTCTAATAGTGTCTGGCAGCAGTCCTGGCCAAAGCTTCCCCAGGCGCAAGTGCTGTGATGCTTTATACAGATTCAAAACAGAGGCAAATCTTGGCAAGAAAGATCATTACTCCGCAAATTGAAAAAGTGATAGATGATGAAATGTGATGCTAAAAAGCCCAACCTAAGCCATTAATTCTTGCTGAAGCCATTCCCCAATAGCTGGTCAGAAAAATAGTCTTTCCTATACACTAAAACTATACTTACTATTTGAGGCTGTATCACTTTTAAGGGAGTTTTACATCAACATTAACATGGGCAAAAACATCCCTCTACTTCACTCTGGAACACACACCTCAGGGTGGAGGGGAGGGGGACGCTGCATGTGATCTTCTCTCCCCCATGTTCAAGGCTATACAGGTAGGTGTTAGTCATCACTGCTGCCTTAACTCTACTAAAAACAAAGGATACAACCTACTCCCTCTTACCTCAAAATGTAAGGCTCCACTAGACATGAAAATATGGAAGTGCTCAGCGGTGATCGGCATCCGCTTTCCAAAGGCTACTCGCCACCTGGGGCAGGAATCTCAGAGACAGAGTCTCCATTTGGCTGGAGCTCCACCCAGTACTTTCAGGCCCCACTCCTCCCATTTCACCATAGCTCAGACTTTAGGATCACAAATTGTCATTCTCTCACCTTACAGAATACCCCTTCTAGTATCTCTGGCCACTTCTGGGTTTGAAGTAGACATACTATCTGATTTCTTCCTCTTTGAAGGAAGACTAGGCCCGGAGAAGTAAACAGGAGTGAAAGCCTCTGTGCAAGAAGCGTTCTCTGGGCAGAAATGACCCAATGCCTCAGATGGCTTGGAGCCCCATGAAGTGGGGGTGCTGAGATGCTGGACAGCCTGGCCCTAAACACAAAGTCTTACTAGGATGCCAGAAGTGACATAAAAAGAGATGTTAGACTCCTCCAGGAGTCTCCAAGACATGTGGCTATCTGCGGAGCTGCCTGCTAACAGAAGAGCTGAACCAGACTGGAGCCAGGACCAGGCTCAGGGCAATGAGCAGGAAACATGTCCCAGAAAATAATGACCACAAACAAGCATGGTGCAATGTTAACATTATCATTATAGCACATTATGAGGTGTAAACATCCATTCACTCATAACTAACTGAAGAGGCATTTGCATACACTGCCTGTTTTTCTGATGGAGGATCTAAGTCCCGGGGAGGCTAAGCAACAATAGCTTGGATCTGACGGGAGGTGGGACCAAGATGAATACCAAGATCAGAATCCCAAAAGCAGTGCTGTCAGACTAGAACAAGGTGATCATAAAGCAGAGAGCCGTTTACCTGGTTGCAGGCAGAGTACTGACTCGGGTGAAGAACACAGATGGCTCAACTTCTACATGCAGCCCCAGGGAGAGGTTCCTGTAATATCCTTCAACATGGCCCGGGCCTCCAGAGTATTTGAAATTCAGGATAGCTTCCAGGGTCTAAAAAGATGTAAAAAATGGTAAGTTAGTACTCCCTAAGCTGATCAGCGTTCCCCCGGGAGGCAGGCTTCACTTAGCTAAGGCTGAAGATAACCCCAACTGGTAAAGTTATTAGTACTGGGCAACTCTCACCTAGAGTTGACACCTGACACCATCTTTCCTATGATGGCCCGTGTCTACACCAAGGATTCTCAGCCCGGATATGCAAGTGGAAAGATGCTCTAAAATAATTCTGTGGTTGGGTACAGCATTTTAGAGAGAAAAACTCATTTCGATCAGCATCATTTAAACACACATATCAGGTTGGGGGGTGGGTACTTCCATCAAGGAGGTAGAGCGTGACTCCCAGGCTAACAGTGAGTAAAGCCGACAAGCTACAAATTCATGATGCCTCCTTGAACTCGTTGGGAGAAAAGTCATAGGGCAACCACAGAGCCAGAAGGCCAAAGAGGGAGAAGCCATTCCAGGAGGGACAGTGTGGGGACACGGTCTCACCAGGGGCAGAGCCAGCTACCATACAAGCTGGCTGGAAGGAATCAGCTCAGATGTTAACGAGTTGCTGAAGGCTGTAGGGGCTCCAATGATAGTGAAGACCTCCCAGAAGCCCAGACACGAGGGCAGTTCCCACCCACCCCAGGCTCTTCTCCATAGACCTCCTTGGGTGCTCACAGAAGAACTGGTAGTGAGACAGGGGAACCGAAAGAGCCCCCCTTGGTGGTGCAGGTGTGGAGGAGGGGGTTGGCTGCTGCCAGGAAAGGCAAGAAACGGAAAACTCAGCTCCAACCCCCACCCCCATCTCACCCCCATCCAGACCCTTCTCTCCTCTGAAGAAAAATCTTAAGCTTCTAGGGGAAGTGTGGCAAACAACAAGGGCACAAAGGCAGGAGTAAATATCCATTCTAGTAGGGGAAGGGCAGAAGCTGCTGGGAGGGCAAGGAGCCAGTCTGGAGCTAGGATCCCATACCAATGCCATCAGAGGTCTCCTACCTCTGGGCAGGGGCCAGAAACCCGCTCATACACAACAACCACCATGATAATAGCTAGAGATTAGCTGGTATGGGGAGGAGGAACAGGAATGCCAAGAGAGCCCCACCCACAAGCCCCAGGTGCACAGTGTAGCACAAGGACAAAAGAGAAACCTCATCTGCTCCCGCCACAAACCTGGCAGGCACCCTGTAAGAAGCACCCTTGAGGGAGGAACAATGGTGTGGAGAGCCCCCACCCTTGATGCTGGCAGGGAGGGAGGGCTGAGTATGGAGGGGACCATTACGGGAAACCCCCTGGCATCTCAGCAGCCCCTACTTTCTTCTCCTCCCCCTAGCACAATCTGGAGCCTGTGGTGCACCAAAAGCATCTATAGCAACAACAAATCTCAAACCCAGCTCAACTCCTCACTAGAATGACTCAACCTTTCACAGCAAGGTCCTCGAACAGGCGTCAGCAAGATATGACCCATGGGCCAAATCTGGCCCACAGCCTGGTTTTGTATGCCCTGAGAACTGAGAACAGTTTTTACATTTTTTAAAGGTTATAAAACAAAACAAAGCAACAAAACCAAATAAGAATATGGAACAGAGACCATATGTGGCCCAAAAAGCTAAAAAACTTACTGTATGGTCTTTACATGAAAAGTTTGCCAATAAAACTCAAAGAAGAAAATGGAGGAGTCAATCTCCGTGACTATGGATTAGGAATGGCTTCCTAGATCTGACACCCAAAGCACAAGCAACAAGAGACAAAGGCTGGTATCCAGGAAACCCAAGGAGGGCAGAGCTCTGGGAAGAAAGACCAGCATGCCCACTGCCTCAGCCAAGCCATGGGACAAAGGGTCTGAGAAAGTGTCCACTGCATTTGGCAATTAACTAGTCACTAACGACCCTGGTAGCATCTTCCAGAAAAGCAGCGGCGAGAGTGGGAGCCAGAGCACACTGTGTGAGCACAGACACCAGGTCTGGCACAGACAATGCCCACGGGGCCTCACTGGTTTCTCCCCATGCAATGTCACAACCGGACAGCGCGAGGCAATGTGGCTTAGAAAAGGAAGAAATCAGAAATGGAGTTCAGTGCCATTTCTTTTATTTTTTATACTTTTTATCATAATAACATAAACATAAAAGTTACCATTTTAATATGTACAGTTCTGGAGCATTAAGTACATTCACACTGTTGTGCAACCATCGTCACTCTCCATCTCTAGAACTTTATCTTCCCAAACTGAAACTCTGTACCCATTAAACTCTAACTCCTCATTTCCTCTCCCCCGGCCCTTGGCAATCACCATTCTACTCTCTGTCTGTGAATTTGACTGCTCAAGAGACCTCACATAGCCAGTCCTAGTGGTCTAGTGGTTAAGATTCAGCACTCACTGCCACAGCCCAGGATTGTTTCCCAGTGAGGGAACCATACCACTCAACTGTTGGTTGTCATACCATGGCGGCTACATGTTGCTATGATGCTGAAAGCTATGCCACCAGTATTTCAAATACCAGCCCAGTCACCCACAGTGGACAGGTTTCAGTGGCGCTTCCAGACTAAGACAGACTAGGGTCACTAGGAGTCAAAATCAACTTGATAGCACTAACAACAAGGGATCTCATACAAGGCGACTCAAAGTTTTTGTCCTTTTGTGACTGGCTTTTTTCACTTAGCATAATGTCTTCAAGGCTCATCCATGTTGTGGCATGTGACTTCCTTCTTAAGGCTGAATAATATTCCATTGTGTATATATAGACCACATTTTGTTCATCCATTCACCTGTCAATAACATTTAAGTTGCTTCCACCTTTTGGCTATTGTGAATAATGCTGCTATGAACAAGGGTGTACTAAGATCTGTTCCAAGACCTTGCATTCAATTCTTTTGGGTATACATTTACTTTTACATATTTATTTTTTTTAGTAATCATCATACCATTTTCCACCATGGCTGATCATTTTATATTCCCAAGAACAGTGCAGAAGTGTTCCAATTTCTCCACATCCTTGTCACCATTTGTTATTTTCTGTTTTGAGGGGGATCTTTCTTGTTTTTTGGTCTTTTATAATGGCCCTCCTAGTGGGTGTGAAGTGGTGTCTCATTTTGGCTTTGATTTGCATTTTCCTGATGACTAGGGATACTGAGCATCAAAATGTCTGTTCAAGTCCTCCAGTCCATTTTAAAAGCTCAATTCCCACCACTCCTCAAGGTGTCTTCCACACCTACATGTTCACAGGTCCCCTTCAACTTTTATACTAGCAGAAATCACCTTCACTGATTCCCTCCACCAACATAAATGCTACTTCTCCTTCACGGCCCAGATAAAGCCACACCTTCTCCAAGAAGACTTTTGGACCTCCTCACTTAAAAATGGCTCAATAAAATACAGAATTTTTTTAATACTCAAGGATCATAGTTTGGACTCACCAAAACCCCAAAACTCTTTTCCCATAGCATAAAGCACTGTCCCATCATCTCAAAGGATTGCTGGTTTCTTGTGAATATGTCTTATACTTTTTGAAAACCCCCTTGTCATCAGCAGAAGGCGAGACCCCACATACACACATCCCAATAAGCCTTTCTATGACGACCTTCTAAATCCAACTGACTTTCATTTGTTTGGTCTATTCTTTCATCCACCTTTTCAAATGCCTCCTGGGTACTTTCTGAGTGCCAGGCTCTGTGCTTAGAAGAGGATAAATAAGGTCCCTGATCTCAGAAAGCTCAGTAAACATTGAGGGAATGAATGTCTAAATAAATTAACCAATAAACAAGTGAAGCGAGCTCATCACCCAACACACATATGGCAGCTTCCTCAAATTGCAGGCGTGGTGGTCAAGGAAACAGCCAGATTCTCAATAAGGGCCTTGAAAAGCCAAAATCCGTAAAGTAATAAAAAATGCCATACTGGCTTTTCTGCTTAAGGTAAACTTAAAGTTGCCTCCAGGGAGTGATGTAGCATAAATCACCTGAGAACTGAGCAAAAAATACACAGAGATAGACAGCTGTCAAAAGCACCACATAACAAGGAGGAAAGAGTCTGTGTTTCCAGTTTCTTGAAACTGGCTCTTTCTTTACTCTGAAGAGAACCAAGGAGAAGATATAATTATGGGGGAAAATATCTAATTTATGAAAATCGAGTAAAGAAAAGGCTCTGTGAAATTATTGAGTATTACTGCCCTTCTTTTTTGATTAAAAAAAGAAACAAAAGCCTCCTCAGCCCAATAAAAGTAGAATATTTTAATAAAATCATAAAATGGGTTGGTAAGACAAAAGATGTGGGACATTCAAGGTTTTTCCAATCACAATGCAACAAGAAGCAATGCACTTCTCTTGCACTGGCACTTTTATGCCAGTGTGAGAAGCAATGCACTTCTTTGTACTCCTTGCTTTGAGAGAAGACTATTCCAAGAATCATAAGGGGCAAGGAACTACAGAAAAAAATATTTTCTAGTCATACTAAAACTTATTATTCAAGTTAAAATGAAAGGTCTTTCAATGTCTATCTTTTATTGACCAACTACCAAGTGCCAAATGCTCTAAGTGATCCACACACATTGACTCTAATGCTCTTAAGAGCTCTACAAGGAAAGCCCTGTTTTCATAAAGAAGGCTCATAGCAGTTAGCTGACTGGCCTAGGCCACACACCCAGGAAGTAGCACATCCAGGATTTGAATGCAGAGCTACATGGCTGCACAGCCCACTCTCTTGCCATGTATGCAAACTGCTTAGAATAGCATTCATTCATCCATCTAATCATTTACTCACTGACCCAGGATGAATGTCTGCCACATGTAAGGGACTATGGCAGAAGACACGGTGCCAGCCCTGGGGACTCCGGTCTAATCAAAGACACAAGCCCAGAGACATTGAAGATAAACTGTGATATGTTATATCATAGAGAAGTGTCCTAGGATACATAAGGATACAGGAAAGAAAGGACTATGCGTGCCTGGTGGGCAGGAGTTGGATAGGAAGGGACAGCAACCTGGCAAGGAAGACAGGATTAGGCAATTATTAAACTGAAAATGGACAAATAATAGAGAAAAGTCAATTAAACTAAAACCTAGTTATTGAAAATATCAATAAAATTGACAATCCTCCAAGTTAGGCTGACCAAGGACAAAAGAGAGAAACTAATTACCAATATCAAGAATGAAAATGAGTATCAGTACAGATCCTACACACATTAAAAGGATAGTAAAGGAATAGTGTAAACAATTTAGTGCCAGTAGATTCACCAACTTAGATAAAATGGACACATTACCAAACAGAGCCAAGAAGAAACAGAAAACCTGAAGAGCCACATGTCAGTTGAAGACATTGGATTCACAACTGAAGACACTCTCCTAAAAGAAGTCCCAAGCTCAGATGGTTTCCCAGTTGAATTGTATCAAACCTTTATGTTAGAGACAATATCAATTTTACACATATATCTTCAAAAAATAAAGAAAGGAAGAAAACATCTCCATTTTTCCCCTGAGGCCAATATAACCCAAATACCAAAATCAGTGAGTTTACATGGAAAAAAACCACAGGCCTATATCCCTCATTTAGATGTAAAAACCCTTAACAAAATATTACTGAATCAAACTCAGTAATATATAAAATGGGTAATACGTTATGACCAAGTAAGTTTATCTCAACAATGCAAGGTTAGTTTAACATCAGAATAATAATTAACACTTAAGAGACAAGTAAAGAAAAGCCATATGATCTTCTCAATACGTTCAGAAAACACAACTGACAAAATTCAAAACCAATGTATGATTTTTAATAAAAATCTCAGCAAACTAGGTATAGAAAGGAATACCCTCACTCTACAAAGAGCACCCATGAAAAACTCACAGTTAAAACCATACTTAATGGTAAACTGAAGGTTTTGTCCCTAAAATCCAGAATAAGGTAAGGATGTAGCTGTCACTACTGCTATCAACATTGTACTTGCGATCCTGGCAAGCTCAATAAGGCAAGAAAAAGAAATTAAAGGCATACATGTTGGAAAGGAAGAAGTAAAACTGTTCTCAGACAACACAATCATGTACCAAAAAAAAAAAATCCTAAGGAATCTACTAGAATTCTCAGAAATTGCTCATGGTAAGGTAAAATAGTATAATTGCTTTTGGAACAACTATGCAGTTCCTTATAAACATAGAATTAACATATTATTAAGCAATGAAACTCCTACCAAGAAAAATAAAAACATATCTACACAAAGACATGTATGTAAATGTCCACAGCAACTTTATTCATAATTATCCCAAATGCGAAATAACCTCAATGTACAACAAGAGGTAGGTGACTAGATAAATTGTAGTATATCCATAAAATGGAATACTACTCAGCAACAAAATGAAACAAACTACTGATACACACAACATGAAAGAATCTAAAAAACATCATCCTAAGTGAAAGAGGCAGTCTATACCATACGTTTGTATGTATATGAGATGCTAGAAATGCTTAGGCTTTAGTGACAGAAAGCAGATCAGTAGTTGCCTGGGGTTGGGGCAAGAAAGGATTGACTGCAAAGGGGTCAGGGAAGCTTTTAGGGGTAATGAGAATATTCTACATCTTGATGGTGATAGGGGTTACATGAGGGTATACATTTGTCATAACTCATCAAACTGTATAGTTAATATGGCTTTATTTTATAAAATGAAAATTACACTCAATAAACTTGATTTCAGAAATGGATCCTGACCATTAATGGGCACGCAATCACTTGCAAACATTAAAACAAACAAACTTCCAGAGCCAGCTCGGTGGCATAGTGGTTAAGTTCACGCTCTCCACTTCGGTAGCCAGGAGTTCACCAGTGTGGATCCTGCTCACAGACCCAGCGCTGCTAGTCAAGCCATACTGAGGTGGCATCCCACATAGAAGAACTAGAAGGACCTACCACTAGGATATGCAACTATATACTGGGGCTTTGGGGAGGAAGAAAAAAAGAGGAAGATTGGCAATAGATGTTAGCTCAGGGCCATTCTTCCTCATACACACACAAAAACGTCTTAAAAAAACAAACAAAACCCTCCAAGTGGAGCCTCAGGATTCCCAAGTTCTGCAACAGAAGTCATGAAAGGGCGATTATGATTTACTATAATCAAAACTTCCCATGACCTTGGGAAAGTCATGTCCCTTCTCTGGCTATCAATATCCTCATTTGTAGAATCAGAGTTGTGCCAGATATTGCTTGAGGTTCTTACCATTTCTTATATGAACTGTTATTGTTCATTCTGTATTACAAATCTAATGTTCCATGATTTCTAATCTAACTAAGGTTATTGCGAGAGAAAAACAATCACCGTTGTACAGTATCCTAACTAATTTATATGTTTAAGAAATAGATCCCTAATTTTTGAAGACCCCAATTGGACCTGTCACCACAGATATCCTTCTCCTCTATTTCTATGATATGACATAAGATTAATAGCTGTGATGTGATTCACGTAAGTGAAAAGTTTGGGACCAGAGGTCCCAGCTGGGGCTCATTCCCAAGAGACCAGCCCTACAGTTCACTTAAGGTCAATGAAACCCACAAATGAAAGCCTTGACATTACTTTCCAGGTAATTAGCACTTTGGGCCAAAGTCTTTCTTCAGTGTTAATTATGCCTTAAAGATATCAAGCGACTACAGATTAAATGGCACATCCATAATAATGCCAGAATGGGTCTGAGCAACACCAGCCATCAAAACAGCTCCTGCTCAAAAGGCCCAGAAGTCCCTGTCCCTGAGAAGGGGTAGAACACTAGGTGCAGGTGGAGGTGGGATGTGTATGGGGACTATTAAAAGACCAAGCCAAAAGTGTGATTTTTTTGTACCAAGAACAGCAGCCATTTTCACATCTTTTTGGGGGAAGTACGTGTTTATATCATTTGACCATTTTTTTTACTGACCTGTCAGTCTTTTTTCTTCCAGATTTCTAGGAGGTTTACATATTAAGGAAGTTACTCCTTGCCTGTGATATAAATTGCAAATGTTTTTCACAGTTGGACACTGTCTTTGGTTTTATGATGCCTTTTGCCTTGTGGAAATTTTTAATTTTCATCTAGCTAATGCATCAATCTTTTATGCGTTTTGCACTATTTTTTATGGTTCTCGAATCATGGTTAGAAACAACCTCCACACTCCAAAGTCATAAAATATAATTCTTCCCTGTTTTCTTCTACTACTTTAAAATTTAACTTTTATATTATCTCAAATTGACAGAAAAGTTGAAAGTACAAAAAACCTTCCCGTAACCCAATTCAAAAACTGTTCACATTCTTTCCCATTATTTTATAATTCTCTAAGTCTCTCTTTGAGATAAGCATAGCTATAGATGATATAGATAGATATGATAAGATGGTGTCTGCAAGGTCTCTCCATTGTTTAGCTATTTTTCTCTTAGTAATCAATAAGTAATTTGTGTGGAGATTCTTTGAGAATGGGTAAATACTCTATTTCTCATTAAATTTTCCCCCACTAGCTTTAGCATTCAATGATAATTTTCTAACAATATCATTCATTCCATATTTGGTAGTTGCCAATCTACTATAAGAAAGAGCTTTTTCTTCACCCATTTATTTGGTTGTTAACATCCACATGGATTCAAGGATTCTTATTTTATTCAATGAGTTATAATCTGTCACTATCACTATTCATGTTGATGCCCAGATTGTCCCAGATTTGGCATCTGTTCAAGCTGGCTGCTGTGTCCTTTGATGTGTCCTCATCATTCTTTGAGCACTTCCTTACTTTATGGAACAAGAGGATGTACCAGGATCATCTTTTATTTTCCCTGCCTTGGAAATTAGCCATTTCTCTGAAGAGGACTGGAATTTTTTGGTGGGGAATGATAACAAGAAACGAATGTCAGACGTACTCATTGCTACTAAGACGCTCTTGCTTCAAGCCTTTTCCAGTGACCAAACCAGAGAAATGTGTATGTGTACATGACTATGTCTATGTCTGCATATGCATACACATACATATTGATATCTATTCCTATATCTATTTATATACAGATATGGATTTAGGTTTATATGGACAAGGATATAGAAATATATCACAAACAGTGAGTTCACAGTGACACCTCAAGTTCCAAACTTATACCTCAAGATAAATTCTGATTTCCCCCTTTCCACATCTGTAACAACCTTCTCTAATTGTGAAAAATGTACCTCCCATCCATCCTCAATATATTTACTCAATTGCTCACATATAAAATACATAGAAAGTGGTTTCATAATTGCTAATATATACTATTACAAAAAGCAAATCTACCAACTAGAGTTCAATATTTATTAATATTTCCTTTTTGGTATGAGGTAAACTTTACATACAGTCAAAGTATACAGCCAAGTGCACAATCCAATGAGTTTTGATAAATGTATGCCTATGTAACTGTCAGCCTAGTAAAGACACAGAACATTTCCATCAACCAGGAAAGTTCCCCTGTGCCCCCTTCTAATCAAAGACACACATTCCCATGGACGACCACTTTCTGAAAATTTTCATCACAGATTAGATTTGCTTTTTCTTGAATTCCATATAAATGGAATCATATAGTATGTTCTCTTTTACAGCTGGCTTCCTTTGTGCAACATAGTGTTTTCAAGATTCAGCCATGTTATTGTATGTATATGGATACATATAGTGACAGCTATAGATGCACAGCTAATTCTTTCATTGCTCAGTAGTATTCCACTGTATAAATATACCAAAATCTGTTTATCCATTCTCCAATTAACAGACATTTGAGTTGTTCCCAATTTGAGGATATTAAAAATCAAGATGCTATAAACAAATTTTTGTGCAAGATTTTGTGTGTGTGTATATATTTTTTTATTTCTCTGGAATTTCTGTGTTATTACGGAAGGTGTATATTTAACTTAATAAGAATCTGCAGTTTTCCAAATTAAGATTACCATTTTACAACCCTACTAACAACGAAAGAGAGTTCTGGTTGCTCCACATCCTTGCCAACATTAGATATTGTCAATTTTTTAAAATTATAATCATTTTAGTAGATGTGTATCTCATTGTGGTATGAATTTGTGTTTCCAACAGGCTACAGCCTAGTCACTGTTGGGTTACCAATTATGCATATGGAGAACATCTGCAATGAATAATCTACAAACGCAGGACATGAGTAGATGGACGTGTGACCCTGGTTCACGTGCACTGCTCTCTAAGTCAGTGGACTCCGAAACAATAGTGATGCAGAGCACACAGCAACTGATTCAAGAAAGAGGTGGCCCGTCCTCATTCAAGAACATCCAGCATCAGGCATGACAGTGGCCAGGGGTAGGGTCAAGCAAAAACACTAAGAAAGAACAGAGGGAGTTGGGCAAAGCAATCTGGGTAGAAAACAAGGTGTGCCAATATCTGCTCACTCTGCCTGTCAGATTCACATGACTAGGTGGCTTCCACCTTCAAGGTCAGGGGAGAGATGCTCCTCCTCTTTGGAGGCATGAAGCATCCTGTGCTCCCCTCCACAGGACACGAGTCAGTGCTTTGGAAGGGGCCTGTCCATACCTCAACTGTGGGCCCACAGAGGACTCACAGCATCTCACCATTAGACCCTGGCACCAGCACTCATGAAGAGTTGAAAACATAGGAGTGGAAGGGAGAAAGAGCTCAAAGAGATGTCTTAGAAACCTGGCCTATGCCCAGTGCACTATAAGATCCCATCCAATGTTAAATCTGTGACAAATCTGTCTTTGATCTCATTAGCCCTAACATCTTCCCTCACACGGCTGCATCTTCATTTAGTTCCTAAGAGCATTCTAGCCTCAGAGTGTGGAATCACGATCAGGTCTACTTTCACTGTATGCTGCCTCTCTGTAGGCATGGGGCCATGTGGTCTCTTAAGCAGGGCTGAAAACATGGAGTTCACTTACTCCAGTGGTTGAGATGCAATTATGGCTTTACTCAAGAGAGGTACAAAAATCAGAAAGGCTTAACTCACAGAGAAGTAAAGACACTTTCTTGTTAATTAGATTTGAATAAGTAGCCAGGTTCTTACTGGGGGAGCTGTAAGTATACCAGATAAGCAGTGGGAGGATTTTCCAGTATACCATTTCCATGAATGATGGGATTTTAAAAATACAAAATAAAATATATAATTATTACCCACTTTTCATAGGTAAGGAAACTTAAAACACAGAACAATTTAATGTACCCAAGCATTAAACAGTTAAAATGCCAGCTACATTTAAATTCAAAACTTGTGTCCAGTCATTAAACCATGGAATGCATTTGATTTCCCTCTCCCTAATTTTCACTTTCATGTTTTGACAAAAGACTCAGTGTAAGGATGTCGGTGCACATGGAAGTTTCAGACAACAGGCTCTCTGATCCACTCTGTTCAGCAGATAGCTACACCTTTTGCTGTAGTGCCAGCCACGTCCCTAAGACCTGATGGTGAAGGTCAGAATTGGGATGTTAGGCACCTGCTCTAACCAGGGCTGCTCTGAACTCTGGAAAAGTGGACATGGTGTTCCTCACTGATCTCTACATTGACCTTTTCGTTGATCTCTTCATTAAACAACAGAATGGTCTACCCATTCCAGTATGATTCTACCCATGACAAGTCTAAAAGGACCATCCAGGTCCCAATAGGGGCAAGGAAGTTCATGATCAATGAATAACCCATATCCATCCTCCAGGAGCAAGAACCCACATCATCAAATGGAGTGATGCTAATACTGAATATGTTATGGAGTCTACAGCTACCATGAGTCTCACCTGAAGGGTGGATCCAAAGGAGTT
This sequence comes from Equus caballus, assembly GCF_041296265.1. Taxonomy (NCBI): domain Eukaryota; kingdom Metazoa; phylum Chordata; class Mammalia; order Perissodactyla; family Equidae; genus Equus; species Equus caballus. The sequence continues at coordinate 94,574,393 of NC_091692.1, forward strand.
ATCATCTCTTCCTTCCCCTCCTGCTGATAGCCCCAAGTATATAATGAGAATGAGCCACAAGAAGCATGAAAACTCCCTCAAGATTGTCAGCAGTGCCTAGTCCATCACCAACTGCTTCCTACTTAAGCCCCCCCAGCAGAGACTACTCACGACACTTACGCCATGGTGGAGGGACTCTTAACCATAGCGCCCACCAACAACGCTTCCCATAAGACTGTAGGTGACTCCTTTGATAAAGTATAGCTTGATGGCCTTGTTGACCAGCCTCAACAGCAGAAGAGGAAAATAAGCCCTCAGCCACTGGGATTCCCTGACCCAACTCTACACACAGCACACTCAGAACATCCCTGCACAGTCTCCATCCCTGGTCCCCTGAAGAAGGGAGGATAGGATTAATACCATCAGTATACTACACGCAGGAGGGGAAAAATACACTGTATTATATATATAGTTAACTGTCAAAATAACTAGAGTCCCGCGAAACAATGAGGTCTCTCTCAGTTCAGTGTTCACACACTGAACAGCTGTCTGGGTTACGCTGCACGGCAGAGGTGAACTAAGTGATCTCTCAAGTCTCTCCTCCCCACAAAGATTACATAACTTTAGCTGCCAAAAGTTAGAATTAGAAAGGGGCCTTAGACAGTGGCCAAGTGGTTAAAGTTCTGTGAGCTTTGCTTCAGCAGCCTGGGTTTGAGAGTCCGGATCCTGGGCACGGACCTGCTCCACTTATCAGCCATGCTGTGGAGGCATCCCACATACAAAGTAGAGGAAGACTGGTGCAGATGTTGGCTTGGAGCCAATCTTCCTCAAGCAAAAAGAGGAGAATTGGCAATGGATGTTAGCTCAGGGCAAATCTTCCTCACAAAAAAAGGAGGGCCTTAGAAATAATCAAGTCAGCAACCTGGTTTTTCACCTGAGGAATCCAAGATACAGAAAGGAACAACCAACTGACCTGGACCAAGGCCAAGGCTTGTGTTCAAATCTGGCCCTTCCTATCACACCAAACCCCCTGCGGAGGGGATGGAGAGAAGGTTCTTCCCTGTGCCTGTTCTTAAGGTGGTCACACACCACTGAGAGGCCTCCCAGGACAGCAGTGAGATCTAGACCAGTTTTTTTTTTTTTTTCAGTGAGGAAGATTGTCACTGAGCCAATATCTGTGCCAATCTTCCTCTATTTTGTACGTGGGATGCTGCCACAGCATGGCTTGATGAGTGGTGTGTAGATCTGCACCTGGGATCTGAACACACGAAGTTGACCACTACGCCACCAAGCCGGTCCCTATTCCAGCTTCTTGTCAGTGAAACAAAAATGAGAGAAAACCTCTTAGAATAAGCTATGATGGGAGGAGGAGAGATTATGGACTAAAGCATATATTCCTTATTAATCAGGAAGAAAAGATTATCAACAAATCATTATTTGGGGACAATTGGGGAAATTTAAATACAGAATGTATATTAGATAGCATCATTGTACCAACATAGGGTGATAACAATATAGTGGTTATTTAGGAAAATGTCAAGGTTCCTAGGAGATACATGAAGATGTATTTAAGGGGAAATGATATCAAATCTGTAGTTAATTTTCAAACGGTAACCAAAAGAAAGAAGATAAAGAGTATGGATGTTCATTGCACTATCCTTTCAACTTTGTGTTTAAAATATTTCAAAATAAAACACTGAGGAAATTACAAACAAATCAAGGATGCTAGAGCCTTTGACTTGAAAAACAACTGAAACTGTGTGAACTATGTAGCTACCTTGCTGAGCACATACATGCTCCAAGGATGGTTCCAGATCCTTTTTTGTTTTTTAAAGATTGGCACCTAAGCTAACATCTGTCACCAATCTTCTTTGTTTTTCCCCGCTTCTTCTTCTCCTCACAGCCCCCAGTACATAGTTGTAGGTCCTTTTGGTGGTGCTATGTGGAATGCCACCTCAGCATGGCTTGATGAGTGGCGGTACCATGTCTGTGTCCAGGATCTGAACCAGCAAAACCCTGGGCCACCGAAGCAGAGTGCACAAACTTAACCGCTCTGCCACAGGGCCGGCCCCCTCCAGATGCTTTTCAGAAAAGATTCCTAATCCTCCCAGGAAAGGCCTCAGCATGGGTGTTCATACGCCCCCTCTTTCAGTTAAGACAGCTAGAGCTCAGCCAGGGTTCAAGGACTCACTCCAGGCCACATGGTCTTCAGGAGTCGCGCTGGACTCTGACCCTCATCCCCTGACCCCCAGGCCTGAGCTCTCTCTCCTGTGAGTTACCTCCTCAAGTGCACGACCCTGTCGAGAGTCAGGGGTCAGTTGGCAAAGGACCTTTTGCCCAGGCCAGATTAGGCTAATCAAGTTATATGACAGTGACCATGGCAAAGCCTCCCATCGCACAAGGCTCTGCTTTCTCCGGGGCTGGGCTGCTTCCGACTTAATTTATTTCTGCTGATCTTTTCAGTTATTCAACAACTCTTTTAGCCCATGGTCTTTGTTTCCTTCCTACTCCAGCAAAATTCCTTCTTTAAACAGAAAACAGAAACTTCCCACCTGCTCTGCCAGCAGTGGCATTTCTAGGCCCCCCGAGTTGGCAACCCCAGTAGGCATCTACCTCTCTCAGAACCTCAGTCCTTTATCTTCACAGTGGAAATCAATTTAATAACTGCTTCACAGAATCATTTGTCAGCTCGATTGGCACAAAAGGCCAAGAGCTAGAGAGCCACTGTCCCATCCAGACACCAGGTGTCCCACCCCCAGGATGAAAACTGAGCGGCAGAGACTTAGTGAGAGGTGCCGTCGTGAGCCCTCTCCTGGGCTTCTGGCTGCAGTAGGAAAGGCTGTGTCCAGCAGCCCGAGCTGCTTCCTCTGGTCTATAAACCGCTCTCCTGTTTCTGAGATCGTCCAGAACATCGTATCTCAGCCAACAGGAAACGAGGGTAAGGAAGAGAAACCGCCTTTTAACGACCATCTACTACCATCCATTCAATTCAGTTTTCTTTATTCGTCACGTGGTTTAAGCCTCAAAATCCTTCAGAGAAGAGCTCCTTGGGCCCATCTTACAGGTGAGGAAAACGAGGCTTAAAAAGGATTAAGTAGTACGTCCCAGTCCACACCTCTGCAGAGAACCCTTGTTCTCCACTCCTTGTTTCCACACAAAGGGCTTGCCCAGGAGCCTGCACCCTTTTCCGTGCCCTGGTTCACAGAGAAAACAGGGCGGCACAGCCCACTGGGTGAATAGGATGATTGTGGCCGCAGGCAATGAGGCTGCAGGCCCTGGTCATCCTGAGGACTGAGGGATTGGTATGGGGCCCTCTGGTATTCATTCTCCTCACAGCACAGCCGCTGACTGCAGAGCTCTGCCCTAGAGCTTACATCAGGATCACCTGGAGAGTGCTGGGCCCCACAATGGTGTTTCTAACTGGTAGGTCAATTGGGGCCTGCGAATTTGCATTTCTAAGGAGATCTCAGGATGCTGAAGGTGCTGGTCCAGAGACCACACTTTGAGAACCACCACCTGGAGATGGGGAGTTAAGGGTAACTTCTCTAACTGGTGAGATGGGAAAAGAAGGGGTCGTGTAGGCTCCACCCCTTCACTCTCTCCTCCAGTGGCCCTGCCAGCTGGCCCCAAGTCCTGGAGCCCACCCTGTGGGTGAGAACAGAGATCTTCAGCTCTGCCCAGGACTGCAAGGACACACGAGCTCTAGGGAAAGGAGAGCCCATCTGGCTGTAGCGAGGCCGGCCCTCCAACCTGGCTTCTCTCAGCAGGTAAGCAGACTGTGCCACTCCCACATGCACCTCTCTGTTGTTCTAAACTCAGATCACGCACACAGGGTGTTAGATAGGCACCCTCTCAAACCCTGTTACCCACCTTCAGCTGTTCCTTGGCAGGCCAGCAGAGAGCCACATGCCTCGACTATTCAACAGACACTGACTGAGCACCCACCCCGTGCTGGGCCCCATGCTCCAAGCTCTGCTGAGAGAGTCTAAGGAGAGGGGTCAGGCTGTTCCAGAAGAGGCTTGAGAAGAGAGGAAACCAGACTGATCCCTTCTGGGTGTGATGTTTGACCCCAGCTGCAAGAAGGCAGGTGTTGGGGGAAGAAGATGGAAAACAGACCAGCGGAGGCAAGCCAGCCACGGGGCTCAGGCCCAGAGCGCCTTCAGGACCCAGGACTGAGTGCTGGGCCACAAACAGTTGAACCATAATGACGAAAAAAGAAAGTCACAACAGACTAGGACACAGGATTATATTTAGGCATTGACTCCCAAGACATCACCTTGACCACTGGCCCATAGAGCCTGTCATGCACTGATAAAGAAACTACGGCTTGGATTTGTAATTTGCCCAACTAATCCCAAAGCTTGTCAGTGGCAGACTTCACTCCCATATCTGCCTTCTGAAGCCCTCACTGACAGACAGCCATGGCACCACTGTAAAAACAGGCATTATAATCCGTTTAAATGTCAGGTCCCTCCCCTGAGAGTCCCTCCAGGCACGGCAGTGCCCGCAGTGCTCACTCACAGCCTGGCACACTGCCCAAGGGAGGCGCTCAATAAGTGCTTACTGCATAAATGAATGAATGAATGAAATACCTTCAGCATTGATATTAAGAGCTTTCAGAGGATTACGGCTTCCTAGCCTCTGGGAGAATAAATCTCTATTATAAATGGAAACCTTACAGTCCTGCAGATGCTATTTATTTTTTTAATGCACAGCTGCATAAGAGATAATTATCCCTTGTGTGCTAAATATGCATTTCTAATTACACTCACCTAAGATGTATTCACTCTAAAGACTAAGAATAGCTAAATAATATAAATTACAGAGTAACCTTCTCTGTCAGCTGAAAACACTAAGCCAGAGGTAAACTAGGATTAGTGAATAGTCAGTAAGTCATCAGAAAGAATCACTGGCATTAAAAACAAAAAAGATGCAGAATGAGGGCATAGGACTTCATCCCCAAAACAAGAGCCAAGTTGCCACCAAGGCGTTTGACTTCCTGCTTCATTTGAGTCCTTGCCTCTGGTCACCCACCGCTGCACAGATGGAGAGGAAAAACTAGGAGACGAGGAGCCCAAAGACTCGAGGTCAGACCGCAGCCCTGAGTTCCACAGGCTTGTGCCCCAGACGACTTTACTCTCTGAGCTTCAGGCTCCTTTTGTGCGCACTGACACGATGAAGGTTCACCTGCCTGCAGGGAGGTTGTGAGCATTAAATGAGAAATGAGGACCTTGGGTTTAACAAGCATCAGGTCCCCCTGCTTCCATGTGGAGACCATCTCTCCGCCCAACAAAGACGAAGGCAGGTGCTCTCGGCCTTCCGGGGAGATGAACCCGACAGCGCCCCAGAAGGAAGGATGCTGCCGCCCAGCTCAACCACTACGCACTGCGGAGCCCAGATCGATTATGTTCCTCGACTCATTCCTTTCACCAAACAGTTGCTCTGAGTCAATATTATTCTATTTAACCAAGAAAAATGAAAAGCAGTTATCACCAAGTCTACAATTTGAACTTAGTTAATATTCTAGCAGTAGGGGCTTTCCATAGATCAGTCATCCTTCTCAAAAGAATGGTGGAATTTTAACCACAAGGAGAGAAATATGGGGGTTGTTTTTAAATAAAATATGGAGCTAGATCTAGACTGGGGAACGGGCTCACACGCCATGGCAAAACCATCTTCTACCTAAGGAACAGCTGGAGAAGATGTTCCAGGTGTTGCAAGATGAGACTAGAAAGACAGATGTGGGCAGGTTGACAGGGGCCTTCTCCCCCAGGACCCTACATCACAGGTGGGCCGAGAGGGGCCTTGCCCCCTGGACGACTCCTCACAGGCGGCCCGAGAGGGCCTTCCCCTCTGGAGGACTCCTCACAGGCGGGCCCAGAGGGCCTTGCCCCCTGGACGACTCCTCACAGGCGGGCCAAGAGGGTCCTTCCCCCTGGACGACTCCTCACAGGCGGGCCCAGGGGGCCCTTCCCCCTGGACGACTCCTCACAGGCGGGCTGAGAGGGCCCTTCTCCCTGGACGACTCCTCACCGGCGGGCCGAGAGGGTCCTTCCCCCTGGACGACTCCTCACAGGCGGGCCGAGAGGGTCCTTCCCCCTGGACGGCTCCTCACCGGCAGGCTGAGAGAAGCCCTCCCTTGGGTTCCTCACAGCCATGGAACCTCTTTCTCTCCTTGCTTCCTTGCTCGCTCCCCCACAACACAGGGCCGTGCTCCCCCAGCCTTCCTTCCAAGACAGCAGGGCCTCCATCACAGTGGCTGGAAGGCAGGAGGGCCCAGCGGGAGCTCATGCTGTCCACAGCCTTGGAAGACCTGTCCAATTCTCCTTCGGAAAACAACCCGCACAGAGTTGGACGGTGTGGCACGGCCCACATCTGCCAAAAGGAATAAAGCCTGTCTGATGGTCAGGGAATAGCACTCTACCATTTTTCACTTTCTAAATAATCTAGGAATGAAGAAAAGAACACAGGGTTTATTTTTCAACGTCCCTTTGCCCTTTTCTAAATTATAATCGCTTTCATAACAGCTCTAAATTATAAAGATTTTTATTTGAATCTTCATTCTAAGATCTAAACTAAAACCTGGGTTCAGATCTTAGCTCCACAAGTAACAAGCCTGGACAAAGCATTTCACTCTCTTCTCTGGGCTTCAACTTCCACATCTGTAAAATAGGGGAAACATCACTTACTCCACAGACTTATTCTGAGGAATTAAGTGTGTAAAGAAAAAGCCTAGAAAGGTTCCTGTCCCATCTGCAGTAAACTGCTCTTGTTCCTATTGCAGAAATGGCTGTGAAGATGGGCCACATCTCTCGTGTGGCTGGCTCAGTCTGGTGGCCTGGAAAGGCCTGCAAACTTCCCACACAGGCTTCCAGCCCACCCCTCCCTGCACAGCCTCACGGGCAACGCATGTCGAAGCATTTGCTAAAGATAGCTCCTCACACTCTAGGGCATAGAGTCACGTAGCCTGTGCTATATTTCCTCCTCCAGCACCCACCCTCCCCCAACCCCACACGTAATGCTATTCAGTGGAGGCACCTTTCAGAAACACATACACAGAAGCTCAATAAATCCAGCTCCAGCACACAGGGCAGGTCTTAAATTTGAACGTACTAAAAATAGCCCAGGTTGAATAAGAGTCAAAACGCAACGGGCATGCAAGTCGTTCCCTGAGGCAAAGGTGGCATCTGGAGAGTGGGGGCATAATAGTCAAGGGGTGAAAGGTGGGTCACATTGTGTCCAGGCACTGGGCCAGAACCTGGTTACATGTACCCATTATATAACAGGTGTCAGCTCATCTAATTCTCACAGCTGCCCAGGAAGTGGGGACCAAGACTTAAAATGACAGGCAAGCAGGCCAAGGCTCAGAAAGGTCAGTATCAAGAGCTTGGGCATAGTAGGACAGAGTTTTCATATATCTGAAGTCCAGTATGCAAATTCTGTGTAACTCCCAAGTTGTGCTCTTTCCACTGACCCACACTGCCCTAGCACCTAGCACAGTGCCCGGCCAGCACCGGCCAGTGATAGCACACCCCATGGCTTGCAAAGCAACTCCCTAGGTGTCATCTCATTCAACATCATGGCAGGAAAGATGCTAATTTACAGAGCAGGAAACTGAGGCTTAGAGAGCTGAAGCGACACATCCAAAGTGACAACACTAGTCGAAGTGCAGGATCAAGCGTGAAGGGAGCCGAGGCTTGTGGTCTTGCATGAACGCCGAGGCTGCTGAAACTCCTGCTTGGTGCTGAGCATCTGAGAAATCTGTGCTCCTCTCATTCCTAGCCCTAATCAATCAGTCTACGTCATCCGCCTCTTTGAAGACAGGAATTTGGTGTTATTAATCTTGACAATCTTGAGGCCTGGAACACAACAGGAATTCCAGAAATGTTTACCAAAAGGAAAAAATGAAAGAGTGAGGTAGAAGGAAGGCAGATCTGCAGACTTGGTTACAAGCAAAACCCAAGATGTGCGGCACACACAGAGTCATACATCCACAGCTGTATTCCCCTTGATTACAGAATGCGTCTCAACACCCTTACGCTCCAGGGATTCTTACAGAACATCCAGCCCAACTCTCTCACTTTACAGATATGGAAACTGAAACCCAGATAGGTCAAGTAAATTCCCCAAGGTCAGACAACCACTTAAGGGCAGGGCCAGAACTAGGACCCAGGACTCGGGACTGCTGGCCCAGAGTTTGTCCTACTGCATGAGGCGCCTAAGACTTTGGCAAGAAGAGGCATATCATCTGACTGGAAAAAGTAAATGCTCTCTTCCTGAGCTAAATGGAAAACCAATGAGCTCCAAATCAGCCTTGCCATTTGCCTGAGGAAGTAGAGCTTTCAAAGGTTACTTGTACTGCAATTGGGCTCCTGTTCTTTTAATAGGGGCTCTGTGGAAGGCACACAAAACTGATGGTCCACACGTGGGAAGAGACAGCCTACAGTGAAACCTGACACTTTCAGTCAAGCCTGTCATCAGGCATGGAGATGAATGCGACAGTCCTCCTTCAGAGACCACCAGATTATTTCTCCCACAGCCAAGAGAGCAGGCAGAGGTTCCCTAATTGTGTTTTCTTCCCATTTGCTCATCAATCTCCGAAAACTCACTCACATCCAGTCAGAAGAAGAAGATAAGGGCAACTTCCTCTCCCACCTCCAAACCCTGGGGTTTTCTTGAGGCTGGACATGGGAAAAGAGCACTACGCTGAGTTACCAAGCATCTGCGTCTGCTCAGCGTCAGCACTGTGCTAGGCATTGTCGAGGGCTCTCATGGAATCCTCAGAATAACCCTACGAGGTAGGTAGCCTTTTTCCTCATTGTATGGATCGGAACACTTTCCCAAGATCAAACGGCGGTGTCTCCTCTCTCACCTCCACCACAACTTGGTCCCCAACCCCAGACAGCCATTGAGGCAACAGTGGAAGTTACGTGGTGAAACTGCTGCTTAAACTGTCAAATGAAACGTGCGGATGTTAGCAGATGCTGTCAGACAGTGTGCTGAGGTGTAAAAACCAAGGGCATGAGTACAGAGTGGGGTCAACACGGCCCAATGAAGGAGTGTACAAGGGACAATTGGGGATTTGAGTTAATAGCCAGGCTGCTTGATCTAAGGTTTGCACGGAGCTGGAGAGAGGACCGGGCAGCAGCCACCTCTGGTTTTCTCACCAGGCAGTCATGTGCTGGGTCAGTTCAGGTGCAGCTCCCCGTAGTGTTTTGTGAGTCATAAAAATCAATAAAGAACTCCTTTCCAGAGTATTAATTTGAAGTTCCCTTTCACATTTCAGCTGTGGCGAGTCAGGGACAAACCATGTACGTTATGAGCTCTCTAAGCGACGAGCAGTGGAGGCCAGGGCCTCCCATCACAGAAGGACGGAAGAAGGAGACTGGCGTCTGTGGAGAGCCTACTACGTGCCGAGCAGTGACATACGTTCTTTCACGTAATTTGTTCTCACAACAAATCCCCATTTCACAAATGAGAAAACTTCACCCACTGGCCTCTCCTAGAATTTAGATGCGCCTGAACACGAAGCTCACGCTCCTTGCACTCTGTGCCCTGGAATGGCCTGCCGATCCCAGCTCCCACCAGGACCCACAGCGACTCGGGCAAGTCCTCCCACTGTCCACCAAGACAGACAATTGGTGCCACCCTCCCCTGGGTGCCCATGTAAAGGGGATTTACCTCTGTTACTGCATGGACCACCTCCCCCTGTGACTATCTGAGGCTCCCGGCCCCTCACTGGTCCTCAAAGGGACTCAGGCCACCCTCTTGGTCCCCAGCACATTCCACCTGGGGCACAACCAATGCTCCATAAATGTGAGTGGAGGGAGAGAGAAAGGGAAACAGAGAAGGGCTTGCAGGGAGGGGAGTGGAGGAAGTGATCAGTCATGAGCCTGGGGTCTTGCAGGAAACACTTGACTAGAGGAAACTACCAATAGCCCTAGGAGGGAAGAAATCTTGCCCACCTTGTAGGGCACAGATGCTAGGTGGCTACACAGCCCCTGCCTGCTGGGAGAGGGTGCCTCGGTGCACCCCTCGTTTCTCACTGATGGACTGGAAGTCATTAAAGCAGTCCTTGATTGCTATTTTGAGATGTACCTTTGCTGTGAAGACACAACCTCATACACAGGGACTTTGTGGCCATTCTGCACAAGGTGTTAGTGACAAGATGAGCTCCTGTTCTAGACAGTCTCTTTAACTACATGAGGCCTCAGGGACCCAGGGATGTTAGCAAGAGAGATTTAGGTTAATTACTGCACACTCCTCCCTCCCTTACACTCAGTAGAAGGGCTGAAGGGGCAGTTGGAGCCTTTAAAAGTGGGAGCCACAGAGCAAAATGAGAGGCCCACGATCACTGTGTGACCTGCCAAGACGGACAGAGCAGTCAGCTCAAGGGCTGGAATCCGCACCCAGGGTTCCAGCAGGTCCTATGTGGTCAGCAGTCAGTTTTCACATGGGTATGTCTGATCACCACCCTGCCCTGGGATTCAGATGCCTTGAGGGCTATGAGCCTGTCTGCTTCTTCCAGCAAGCATCTTATTGGCGCCCTCCCTTTCCCCCTTTCCAGACCAGTCTCAGTCCCCTGACATAGTAGGTGTCAGGAAAGGGATGACACGCCGGACAGACACCCACCCGCGCCTTCTGCCTAGAGCTGGAGGAAGAAGCTTGCTAGCTCCCACTAAACTGCACCCAAACAGTAAAGTGTGGATTTTTTTTGCCTTTCAGAACATAAATCAGCATAGTCTCAGGAAAGGGCAAGTTGTATTCTCCAGAGATCTATGCTAAATGGCCTATAAGGGACATTTATAATTACTTAAAGATGCTTAATTAGGATGGCAGCCCCACCACGAGAGAGAGAGATTGTTCACGGTCCTGGGATACTTCTGGGCAAGCATATGAAAGGAGGAAACTAATGAGAAGAGCACACATTGAAACTCATTATTAGTGACTAAATGTTTTAATTCTCACATAAGATCACAGCATGAGTGTCAATGTGTTTCCAATCCAAATGCGTCAGCCATATTTCTTACCATTGCCATCAGGGTAACAAACCAGAAGAGGAAGAGGAAGAGCGAGGCAAGGGGGCATTCTCCCACTTGCTGCTTTTCTCAGCAGCGGGAGTTTCAGTGGAAGTGATGGACGAGGCTGGCAGGGCCGGCCGGTGAGGGCTTCCCAGAGGGCGGGGGAGAGCAGACAAAGTGCCCAGGACGGGCAGGCAAGCGAGGTGGCGATGTTTGTGTTCCAGCTCAGAAGTTTATAATGCTAAATCGAAATCACCACAGCAAATACATAATGTGCAAAGTTAGCCCAGCACACTGTATTTCTCCAGCAAAGAAGAAAAAGTCCTTTCTCTTAAGAGGAAGGAAATATAGGAAACCTCTTCAAAGGTGAGAAAAACACAATGGTCAAAACTGAGATAATTTGAGCAATAAAATAAATAATGCCAGTGATGGATTACAATGTACAGAATGAAAAAAATATCCTTGACCCTCTCCTGATGGTAGTAAGTAGATGGAGGAGGAGGGACGTCTTTTTCCTACGGAATAGGTCCCACTAATGAATGCAGGAGGAATGATGGAAATGGGAAAACCACCATTTGCCAGATGCTACAGTATTAATGGTTGAAGGCAAGAACTAGCACTGGGTACTGAAATTAGTGAGTGAAAGTAAGATGAGAAGCAGGATACTTAGAGTCTCTAAGACCTCCCACCAGCACACATTAATTACCAAAGGAAAACTAGTAACTTTTGAGCACAGGAACCCAACAGACACCTCCTTAACTACGTGATCAAATTGCCATCGCCAGGAATGAGACATAATGACGCTATGTGTGTGACACTCCGAGAAGGGCACAAAGTGCTCTGAGCCATTCCTGCCAAAAATCCATAACCTTCATTTAATCCCCAGGAAATATCAGACAATCCCAAATTGAGGGATATTCCGAAAAACAACCGGCCACTACTCTTCTGAAGTGTCAAGACCATGAAAGACAAAGAAACACTGAGCAGCTGTCCCAGGTGAAAGGGCATGAAGGAGAACTAGCTGTGCTGTGTGGTCCTGGACTGGATCCGGGCCCAGAAAACGGACGCTAGGGAAACAACCGGCAAAACCGGAGTAAGGTCTGCAGGTGAGTTAAGACTACTCTATCAATGGTGGCTTCCCGGTTTTAATAATTGTACTGGAGTTATATAAGACATTAGCATTTAGAGAAACCAGGGGAAGGGGAAGCAGAAATTCTTAGAACTATTTCTGCACCTTTTTTGTAAATCTGAAATTATTTCAAAATACAACGTTAAAAACTTTAATGGTGAACAAGGAACCGTTGCAGCAGCAGCTAACGTTTACTGAGCACGTTCCCTAGTACTGGACGATACACGAACCACGGCTCCCACATCAGCTCATGTGCTCCTACCCACAGTCACATGTGGGAGGTACATTTATTATTCCCATTTTATAGATTAGGAAACTGAGGCAGAGAGAGGTTGAGGCGCCATCGGTACTAAGTGGTGTATGAAGCTTAGGAGGAAAGGAAGATGAGAGGGTGCTAGCACACACGCCAGTACCTCCAACCTCTAGAACTCCAGTTTGGCTTCACCATCACAAGCGAATCTCTGAAAGACTTTGTGAAGGAAGTCACACATCTCGTCTCATGAAGACTGCACTGTAGCCCAAGGCCTCTGATGGCACAGCCCTCAGAAAGAAAGCTCCTGTAGCACTTTCTAAGGCTAGGCCATGATGTTGAGGGAAGCAGGAGAGAACTGGGAGGCCTCAGAGCAGGGCAGTGGGAAGTTTAGGACATGAGAGCAGAAGGCCAGAACACCTGACTGTCCCGCCTGTGGCCTGGGTGTGCCACCTGGGCCCGTTCATGAACCCCTCACCTCTGGGTTCTCACCCTAAAAGGAAAGCATGGAGGCCTCTTTCCCCTGCCTGGGAGCACTGGTGCTGGCTCAAATGCGGTAAGGAAGGTGACTAAAGAGGAGTCCATTCACTCCACCGTGACATGGGACTTCCCTACACCCTAGACTCTGAAAGCTTAAGGCCCCTGGGACTGCAGAGAGCAAGAAGACTGCGCCGGGGCAGGGCAGAGCAGCGCTGGGAAGGAGACCACTGCTTGAGCAGCTGGTGATGTGATGTCCATGATCCTGCTAGAAGTTTCTGTATAGGCTGTGATATAATTTTCATGAAGCCTTATAAGACATGTATTATGTTTGCATTTTACAGATGAGAACAGAGACCCAAAAAGGTCAAGGCACGAAAGTCCCTGCAACTGGCATTGGAATTTGGTATTTGCACAATTGCCCAAAAACTCAAACTACTGAAATGCAACAAGAAGAGCCACCCACTCCTGAGACGCAAAGAGGGCCCTGTGGCCTCCACACCTATTCACTACGTGAACGCAGCGTATAAGCTTCTCAACCTTTCTGGCCTCAGTTTCCCCTTGTAGAGAAGGGAAGATGTAATGCTAGCCTGGCAGTGTCACATCAAAGGCGCAGCAATCCTGGCCTGGCACCAAGGGAGAGCTCAGCACACCACGGGCTGGTGGATGTGGAGCCAGCAAGCAAGTCTCCTGGCCAGCCCACAGCGTTCCAGGCGGTCACAGAGTGGCCACAGCCATGAGACAACGGGCAGCACTGCACGTAAGCTTTTGTTTTTCTAAGCACATCGCGTACAGGAAGCTCTTGGCAAACGTGAAGCTCGCAGGGCACGTCCACTCCCGATTTCTGGGATACTGTCCCTGCTCGGTTTCACAAGATTCCTAGGTCAGCCTTAAAAGAGTTGAGATCGAAATCAGTCAGTGAGGATGGAAAATTAATTTCCTTTCCCCCAGTCACTTCTCAGAACCTTTAATATATAAGGTACGGGGGCGGTGGGGGTGGCGCTGTGGTGTCAGTTTGATAGCTAGTTCCCAAATGGCCTCTGTGTAAACATTCACAGGGTTTAGTGTCAACTCAAGAGCCTATAAATGAGAATATAAACCCACTGACGAAACCTCCTTCAAATCCCCTTCACTGTCTTTGCTCTCTCTCCATCTCAGAACATGGCCCTCACCTCTTCCAGCCCCGTTCATCTCGCTTTCTCTATGAAAACTTCCTCAGCTATTCATCTGCTCTTTCACTCAGCCTCTCCAGTTTAGACAGCTCCGGCCCTGGGCCAGCTGGGCAGCAGGACGCAGAGATGGAGATTCAGAGCCTGGAACCACAAGTTCTCAAGATACCACTGGAGAAGAAACCTCACAAAGATTAGCCAGGGAGGAAGGGCCCTGATGGGAATATGCAGGACAGCAGCGGGTCACCACAAAGGCCTGGGGGGAAGAAGTAGACAGTGTGGAACAAAGACTTTTTAGGCAAATGAAACTGCGTTTGGAAAAGAAAACAAATACGGATGCCTTGTTCAGGGAGTTGCATGTAATTGCACATGGGCTTCTGGCCAGTACACATAGAGTGACAGATGGAAAAAGAGGTGGGAATTGAGATGGAAGAGGCAGGCAGAGGCCAGATTATGAAGAGCCTTTGAGGCACCAGTTCTTGAATTCTGCTGCATACTAAGAACTCCTGGAGAGGCTTCTGTTGTTGTTTTTGCAGTTTTTTAAATCAATGGTTGTGAAGCATAATTTCCATATAATAGCTTGTACCTATTTAAGTGTCAAGTTCAATGAGTTTTGACAAATGCATACTTGCGTAATTGACACAGCAAAAAAGATAAACCCTCTCCATCACCCCCAAAAGCTCCTTCCTGCCCCGTGCTCCATTCACAGCCTGCCCACTCCCAGGAAAACAGAGAGCTGCTTTCTATCATCATAGATGAGTTTGCTTATTCTAGAACTCATATGAATGGGATCACACAGTATGTACTTTCTGTGTCTGGCATGATTCACTCAGCCTAATGTTTCTGAAATTCATCCATGTTTTTATGTGTATTGTAGTTTGGTCCTTGTTATTCCCAGGGGTATTCCACAATCCTACAACTATCGATTTACCTGTTTTTGGTAATAAGGGTTATTTCCAGTTTTGGGCTATTCTGAATAAAGTTGCAATAAACATTCATGCATAAGTCTCAGGTAGACATAAGTTTTCATTTCTCTTGGGTAAGTACCAAGGAATGGGATTTGCTTCACTGTACAGGAACTATATGTCTAAATTTTAAAGCAACTGCCAATAGTTCTCCAAAGTAGCTATACCATCTTACACCGCCATGAGCAGTACACGCGAGCCTCACTTACCCCACTCCTCACTGGTCGTCCAGTGCAGTGGCTGCATAACAGTGTTTAACTGTGGTTTTGATTTCAATTCTCCTAAAAACCTATGATCTTGATTATCTTTTCACATGTGTGTTTGCCATTTGTTCATCTTTTTTTTGTTTGGTCAAATTTTTGCACACTTTCAATTGGGTTGTTTAATTATTGAGTTATAAAATTTCGTTATATATTCTAGAAACAACTCCAGTTCTATTTTCAGCAACAGAAGTTCCATTCTGTTCTTTTGCTTCCATTTCTTTCCTCAATATGTTTGTATTTTTCATTAAATCCTGGAGCACAATTCTAATAACTGTGTTAAAGTCTGTATATACTAATGCTACCACATCCTTATCATTTCTAAGTCTGTTCCAATTAACTGACTCTTCTCCATGTTATGGTTCTTATTTTTCTGCTTCTTTTGCAGGACGTTGTGAGTTTCATGTTGAATGTCTGAATTTGTTTTGTCTTTCTTTAAAGACTGTGGAAGTTGGTTTTGACTGGCAGTTCAGGTACCTGTGGATCAGCTTGCCCCTTTTGAGGATTGTTTTTCAGCTCTATTTAGGGTGAGTTTAGAGCAGTCTTTCCACTAGAGCTAGGCTGGCCCTCCAGCTGAGGTATGACCCTCCCTGGCCTCTCCTCAGCTGGCCTCAGGTGCCCATCAAGGTCTCTCCTCTCAGCTGGTCAGAATGTGAGCATCCCCCAGCCATGCATGAGCTCTTGGAATTGTCCAGCTCACATTCACCAGGTAGTTCTTTCCCTGGCTGGCAGGGGTTTCTCCCTTCATGTGCATGGCTCAGCATTCAGCCATGAGTCCAGATTCCTGAGCTTTCTCTTTGCCAGCTCCTTCTCTGGTACTCTGCCTCACAGTTTCAGCCTCCTAGGCCTTCCTGATCTCTGATCTCCATCTCCTCAACTCACCAAAACTGCCAAGGTTTGCTGAGTTCCTGCTCCCTACATGTCCTGGCAGAAAGCCAAGGCAATCACAAGGCTCATCTCATTTGTTTCTCTTCTCTCAGGGACCACAGCACTGTACTGGTTTTTGGTTTTTTTCTATTATCTGACAACTATTATTTAAGTCATTTTTTTCCAAATTTTCCAGTGGTTCATAGCAGAAGGGCAAGCCTGTCACAGTTATTCCATCACGGCAGAAGTAGACGTTGACCTGGTGAGCTACCAGAAATCTCAATGCACAGGCCACATCCCAGATCAACTGAATCAGAAGTTCTGGGCCCAGGCCCCAGGCAACAGCTGTTTTTAAGCTCACCAGGTGATTCCCACGTTTGCCAGTTTGAGAGGCAGGGCTTTGAGACAGGTCACACGTTACAGGCCAGCATTTCTCAGTCACATTACCACTGCCTGGGGAGACTGTACAGACCCCCAATCTCAGATTCTGACTCTATCGCTCTGGATCGGACCCAGGCATTTTTTTTAATAACCCCTGACAATTCAAGTCAAATGTGAAGCCAGAATTGAGAGACAGACCTATAGGCACTGAGGAGCCATTTAAAGATTTCAAAAAGAGTGAGGCTACCACCTGGTTTCATCCTGCAGTTGGGGCAACCCCTTGATTGATTTACAAATATTTCCTAGCTCAGAAAGGAGGCAAGTCACCCACAAGAAGACTGCCGCTTCCCAAGACTGTCCAGCAGCCTATTCCGTCCTCTTCTGCAGCTCTCCAGCCCTCCCTTTCAGTTCTAGGCTCCAACTTGAACTCTGATACTTAATATGTGCAGTCGCCGTCCAAGGTGCTGGACTGTGGACATGAAGAAGGCTGGTCTCTGCCCTCAAGGAGCCCACAGTGAAGTGGGAAACAGAGAAGCATCAGAAGCCAGCAGAGTGAGCACAGTGCTGTAGGTGCTCTGACAGAGGTCTGGCGACATGTTGTAGAAGCACGGAAGAGAAGCACCAAGCCCAGCAGAGCAGTCTGGGAAGCTCCCAGAAGACAAGGTGTCTGAGCTGGGTTCTTAAGAGTAAGGAGGCGTAAGAGAGGCGAAGGAAGTGGAAGCAACAGGTGCATGTTCTAAGAGCTTCCCAGCCTACTCAGTACCCGACCCATCTAGCACTTGACTCATTCAACTGCGCACCTCCCGGCCGGAGAGGCCCACGAAAAATGTTTGCTGAATGGATGGATGAACAGAACAAGCAAACAGCTGTGATAAAGAAAATTTAGATTTTGATACTGAATAAAAATGATGGCTGAGTAGCATTCAGACATAAAGCAAGAGAAATATGAAACTGAATAGACCTGGAGCCTGGACAAGAAGGTGGAGACAGCTGAGAATAGGGAAGAAGTCAGGAGCCATGTCATGGATGGCCCTGAGTACCTCTAAGTGTGTCATAATGTAGAACCAAAATCGATAAGCTCTAATGGAACATCTTCTCCAAGGCCATCTTTGCACCACATGCTAAAGATCAGGCCCACTTCTAACACTTGCAGGGAGCAGGGCAATGGGAGCCTACGCCCCATGCATCTAAACATTTACAGTTGTAAATCAAGCCAAGCTCATGGACCACCACCCATTCCCATGCAGGTTCTCTCTCCCCTCCTCCCTGGAATTCGCCCTCCTGACGTGAGGATAAGCAAATACCCTCACAGACCAGCCTGCCCTGCGAAGTCTGAGTGGAGCATAGATCTTCTGGGCCGAGCGGGATGACCCCACCGCATTGACTGGACCTGCCTGAAGCCAAAGAAGGGACCTCATCTTCCCTGAACACATCAAAGTCACTGTTAGGGGACTGCAGATGCCCTCACTTCCTCGAAGATTTCCAGATGCTCCATACTACCTGGCAACATCAGTCCTTAGCATAACCTCAGACTTGAAATAAACCCAAACTACTGAATGTGACTTCTAGTAGGATGTGTGTCATCTGGCTCCTGCTGCTTTCCCAACTGTAACTCCGCTCGCTCTCTCCCATGTTCCGCATGACCCAGCCACGCCCTTTGCAGCCCCGGGCCTCTGCCCCTGCTGCTGGTCTCCCCGATTCTTCCTCTTTGTAGCCTTCAGGGCTCAGCTTTGACAGCACTGCCTAGGAGAGGCCCTCCCTGGCCTCCTGTCCCTGTTGATCACCAGCATCTCGCCCTCTTTATGCCTTCATAGCACTTCTCACCAATTATACTCTTGCTTCCCTGGTCACTTGCTTATTGTTAGCTCTCTCCCTAGAAGACGAGCTCTTTGGGGGCAGGGACCTTACCTGTTCACTGCCTCATCCCCAACATATATACAATGGCGCCCAGTACACATTGGTGCTCAATAAACATGCACAGTGACATCTGGCACACAATGGTGCTCAATGAACATGCACAGTAGCATGTGGCACACAGTGGTGCTCAATTAACAGGTACAATGGTGCCTGGCACACATTGGTGCTCAATGAATATACAGAGTGGCATGTGGCACACAGTGGTGCTCAAGGAACATGCACAACGGTGCCTAGTACACAGCAGTGCTCAATGAACACAGACAGTGGTGCCTGGCTTACAGTGGTGCTCAATGAACATGCACAATGGTGCCTGGCCCACAGTGGTGGTGACTGAACATTTGAGGAACAAATGGAGAGTCTTCAAGTCTCTTCCTAACTTGGCACCATATATGCCCAGCACGCCAGCAGTAACAAATTACTTCTGAGTAGCCAAACATACTTTATTTTTAACTCACCACTCTTCCATACATGTGGCCCTCTGCCCCTTGAGGGTGATCCCACAGTCACTGCATCCTTAAAGCTTCCCAGCCTACTCAGTACCCGACCCGTCTAGCACTTGACTCATTCAACTGCGCACCTCCCGGCCGGAGAGGCCCACAAAAAATGTTTGCTGAATGGATGGATGAACAGAACAAGCAAACAGCTGTGATAAAGAAAATTTAGATTTTGATACTGAATAAAAATGATGGCTGAGCAGCATTCAGACCATTCAGGGCATACTTTCTTCATAAAAGATTCATCTCAGCAGGATGCTGAACAATAACTAAAAATGTTTCTGCTTTTGAAGAATTATCTTGTCTTCTTAAGAGTAAGATACATCCCAAACTGAGGGTAGGGCACAAGCGGCTTCCTCCACACATCTCCCAAGTGGCCCACGTGCCTGTTCCATCCTTTGGGCTCATGCGTTACCTCATACACCCTGAACTCAAGGCAGGCTCTGCGTCCCCAAACACACTCACACTCCCGCACCTCTGTTAATGCCATGTCCCTCTTTTCTACCAGCTAAAATTCTACTCTCTTTTGAAGGGAAATGGCAGTCCTTCAGTGAAGACTTTCCTGGGGAAAATTAATTCATGGTTCTCTGCGTAGTCATTATATTTCAGTTAGCCATTTATCTAGTGTGGTTTTTGTGACTCTATGCATCTGCAATGACATATTCAAATAATTAGTTTCCCCAACTCAATACATTTGGCAGGAATAACAAATTTCTATGCCAATTATACACTAACCCACATGACCGTCCTAAAAAATATAAAGAACGTCATTGTGTTTGCACAATAATGGATTATGTGAAATGGTCAGGTTTTCTTTTACTTTTTCTTGTTTTACAAAGTGACAATTATTGATATATGACTAGAATTCTGTGTAACATGAGTTGGAGATTTCAATTATAATGGTAAGAAAGAGGTAAGGACAGAAAAACATGAGAGGGAGAAGGCATTTTTAAATTGGTGAAATGTAAAGGATGACAGTCCTTATTACAATCCACCTGGTAACAGATGCGGGCTTCCCGGAGCTCCTGGAAGGCCAAGAATCATGTTTTACATGTGAATTTCCCCTTCACTCAGCATAGAGTTTTAACAGAATTAGAGAGTTGATAGATGACAGAGACATTAACACGCATGTTCCAGAGGCCTCAACACTGGAGGATGAGAGGATGGGCAGGAAGCTGTGTAAGGAAAAGAAACCTGCAGACGCTTGTCCTGGAGTTTTACAACTCAATGTATTTTGGCAACAATCTGAACTCCTGGCAATGGGAGTTTATAAAGTGTTTCTCTCGGACTGGTTTGGACATCAGGTTATGGAAAAGGGACAGAGTGTTATGGTCTGGATGTGCCTGCTAGTACACAGAAGACCTCTCCCCTCTACCACAGGGCTGTAGACACCTCCACCCATGTAAGTCCACTGAAATAACGTTTGCCCCCGGGAAGCAAAAGTGATAGTTTGACTTCTCCACAACAGGAAGGCACAACCTGTTATTTTTACACAACTGTCGTCTCTCCCTTCTAATGAGCACAGACTTTGTACAATGGAAATGACTGGTGATTTCAGCAGTAAGATATTGTCCCCCTGCAATAAAAAGGAAGAAGTTATATATATGCAGGGTTAACACATTCTGTGCCATCCGGTTACTTGCCTTGCTTTCTTATTACTTAACTTGTGGCTCTTTTTCAAATTGAGAAAGCCTGTGTAAAACTAAAGCATTCGTCCAATGATCTAATACAGGTGGCCATTCAGAGATAGCGTCACCTGGGTATATTGGGAAGGCAGAATTCTATCAAAGTTCTGCCTTTGGGGATTGGGGAAGGTGAGGTTCACTGTCTTTCCCTAGCCTAGTTCCCTGGTCTCTAAAATAATGACAGTAGAGCAGGTGATGACTAAGGAAGCTTCCAGCTCGCACATCCCCTTCCCTTCATACCTGTTCATCTTCTACATACTCCTGAAAACTCAGCTTAAGCATCTCCTCTCTTATGAAGCTCTGACATCACTACCTGTGCTTAGAACATGGTATGTGATAGTGTTTGTTGTGTGTCTGCCATTAGTGACTTGTGCTTTTCCCCCAGGAGTCCAGGACTCTCCTTATTCCTAAATACTTGCTCTTGCTTTAGATTAACAGTCAACCAAGGTTTGACTCTTGCTGCAGTTCAGCACTGACAGACAGACAGAGATGGGAGCAACAAGCAGGGTAGAGATTTGGCAGAATCATTTTTTAAGCCACAAGAGGCCTGGGCCTAGGTGAAGACAGAGACTGAAGGTGCAAGAATGGTCCTCAGATGGCTGTGAGCAACTTGACAAAGTGATCGTGCTGTGGTCACTGTGCCTGCCCCATGGCTGGCACCTTGAGTGTCTGTTGGAGTGCAGTGAGTTGAACTGAGTTGATGTGTGCTCGGGAAAGACCAACAAGTTTCAGAAAACAGGTACAAGGGAAGGTCTCCTTGAAAAAATTACCACCAGAATTCTTTGTTAGGTTTGCCCTATACTATAATTTGTGAGACGGTCAACGAAAAGGAAATGAATCTGTGAGTAAATATGTGCAAGACCCAATTCTCTAACAACTACCATATTCAGAGCCTATACAAAACCAACATCTAAGCAACAACTGTTGTGTAAAAAGAAGTCTGAGAAGGGGGCAGAGATCAAAACTACCTGGTACCAACATGAGGGGAAAACACATCTAAAATCTAGGACAGGTGAGATGAACCTTGAAGAGGGTAAAAAGGACTTCCACTTGTTGAAGCATTTTAGTCACATATCCTTCAAACAGAACGCAGGAGTCACTCAGAGAAAAAGCCACAGCTTATGAAAGACTGTTTCCTTCTAAATCAACCTTCTAAGTTTTTAAACAGTCCAATTTGCCTCTTGGCAATAGATCATCCATTCTGATTTCCCTCAAATTCCATGAGAAAACCACTGTCCGCAGTCCACTGATGTGAGGACAGGGCTTTGCTTTGGGATAAATCTAAGCAACAGGAAGAACTAGAAGGAAATGTGGAGGGCATCTTTCCCATTTCTTCATTTTGCAGATGAAAATCCAGAGTGCAAAGTGTCTTTGCCAATGTCATAGGGCAAGTAAATGGACAACATAAGGACATTGAAAGGTGAGTATAAAATGCCAAAGTTCTATTTTCTTTCAATATACAGGTGCTCTTAACAGAGACCAATTGGAGCCCACACAGAGAAAGGACAAGACTACCGAAAGGCCTGAACCCATGTGATAACAGAAAAAGCTGATGCGAAGGAAGAAAAGAATTCCAGGGAAGCTGGGTTGCAATCTCCAAGGCTGTAAAAGACTGTGGAAAGAGGAAGTGAGGCATGCATTGTATCTACCAAGTGCTAGAACCAGGACCCACACATAGAATGTCTAAGAAGGCATATTTGTATGCACATATGGAAGAGCTCTCTCACTGGGCAAATAAAACGTGTGTTTATGCATTCCTTCATTTATTTTTTTGGTTGCCTCTACTTGGCACTTACCTATATTACGGATGTGTGTACACCACCTTATGTGGGAATAGTCAGCCTCTTTATCCATCTAAGGTCCTTGCAAGCAAGGATTCTGACATATTCATCTTTACATCTCCAACACTGTACTTGGCACTCAGTAATAAACAGAGCTGGCTGGGAAAGTAGGAAAGGCTTCCCGGATAAATGACATTTGAGCCATTTGAGAAAGAAGCAGTGGCTTCACCAGGGATGGAGGGAGGACGGGTGGCTCTGCAAGCACGGGAAACGATGTGTTTTGAAAGCACGTGTCCTACGCTGTCTGCTGGCTGTGGGTAGCCCTCAAGTCACATACGCCAAACACAACCAGACAGAGACCACTCGAACGCCCAGGGAGACTGCAGGAGACGCTGTGGTCACCTCACATCATGGCGAAGACTCTTGAGCAGGTGCCCAAATAACAGAAACTGTTATATTTGGAGGAGACCTTCACTGGAGAATTTTATGTCATCATGAATTAAACAATTTTCACTCTCAAAGACATTTCCATCATCAACATTCCTCACCCAAAAGAACAATTCAAACTCAGTCGACCTCCTAATGAAATCAGGCCAATGGATAAAATGAGAATGGGTGATCACCTGTACTATGAAACTCTTAAATCAAAATAGCTTAATCAGTCCATTTGTATTTTACAGGCAGCAATCAAAGCCTAATTAGTTTACCACAAACAACTCTTCTCTGGACACTTGTTCAATCCTCATTCATAACAACGCTTCATTTGGCACAGCAATATAGCTTTGCCTAATAAATTAAATCAATGAGTATTAACTACCTGAATTATGCATGAACCTTTCTACTGTCAATGTGAATATGATTATCTAATCTGTGTTACTATATTAAGTAATTCCCTTGAATCTCCCTTGAATCCACAATATATTGAGGATAAAAAATACTAGCAGGAAAACAAGATTTTAAAATAATTTTGAAAAAAATTACTTTCTGAAATGCACAAGCCACTGGCCATGGCAGAGTCCAGTTCCAGCACAAATACAACGTGCCTACTAGCCCGGAGCTTTGAACACAGCTACACCTATAAAGACAGGGCACCCGACCCGCCTCCTGAAGTCACTGTGCTCAGGGACTCTTAAAGAATGGAAGTGTAATAGCAGAATCAGATAATTGTGAAGAAGAAAAAGAATTCAGCCCAATTTTGCTATTCCACCACCACCTCCTAGTGTAGCATTGGTGCAGAAAGTTCAGGATTCAAAGTCAGACCTCAGTGTCAAGGTTCACTGCCCACATAACCCAGGCACATTAACAACCTAAGGCCTCAGTCTATTCCTATAAAGGTAAGGATAACGTTATCCACCTTAAAGGGTTGGGGTTGGGGCATGTGGTGGACCAGATTCAGCAAAGAGGCCTGAGATGACCCATTCCCTTACTGTGAGTAGTCCCCTCTGGGCCATGGCCATGTGCACACAATTTATGAATGGATGACCTCAGTGAACTCAGATAGCTTACATGCAGGTATCTTCTAACAACTGCATCATATATCATTACCTAAATGAACCATAAGCCACCAAAAATGTTCTCTGTTGATGGGCAGATAAGTTGTTCTCAAATTTGCTAATACAAATAAAGCTTGGAAGGATACCTTTGTGCATACGTTTTCTTCCTACTTTTGAATTATTTTAAAGTAGAGGAAAAGAAATGTCATTATAGCACAGATTATATATATTGACATGTGGCCTCCTTAAGAGATTGTACCAACTTACCTTGGCAACAGAAACATATTAATATACCAGTTTCCATACACTTTTGCCAGCACTGGTCTTAAAGTAAAAAAATACATACATACATACACACACATACATATATAATGGTGGCTCAAAGATATGTGAATTTTTATTTCAGTAATCAACATTTAATTAGTAATTTCAATGAGAAAAAAATGATTAGATAAGCCAGATTCTTTGCCCTTGCTCCATAATTAGACAAGGAATTCCCTGAGGGGAGGCATGCTGGGGTCTTATTTTGATATTTGCCATGAAGGTCAGTTGTGCTGCAGGTTCTCAAAGCATGTTAATAACTGACTCAGAAGGATCAGACCATTCCCCAGTGTTTTACACCAGCATGGTTGTCCACTAAAGCCAAACACATGCACAGACTCTCAGTTGAGTCACACGTGAGCAAAGCCATCTGCAGGGGGCTTGAGACATGCCAACAAGTGTCTTCAAGCTGCTGTGTGTGTCTGACCGTTTTAATGACTCTCACCCTAAGCTCCAGGCAGTGTCATGAAGCAGAGGGCGCAGGCCTTGGTGGCAAACATGCTGGAGAAACAAGAACAGAGTTTCTCAACCAGCAACAGCGTGCCTCATCACCCCAGCATCCTGGGCTTCTTCAGTGCCACTTCCATACAGCTGCTTTATCCACATTATCTCACTTAATCCTCACAATCATCCTAATGGGTAAATAGTATTTCTTCTCCAATTGACAGACACAGAAATTAAGGCTCAGCTGGACGGTGCAACTTTCTTGGGCCGATACAGTTGCTAAATGATAGAGCCAGATGCAAACTCATAGTTTTTTGAAAAGGCAGCAAAGCAATTCAATGGGAAAAGGAGACTCCTTTACACCAATGGGGTGGAACAAGTGGATATTCCATATGAGGAAAAATAAATGTAAGCCTCTACTTCACAGGCTACACAAAAAGTAATTCAAGATAGAGCCTAGCTCTAAATGTAATGGTAAAACTACACAGCTTTTACAAGAATCATAGGAAAACAGTATGGAGATTTCTCAAAAAATTAAAAATAGAAATACCTTATGACCCAGTCATCCCACTACTGGGTATCTATCCTAAGAACTTGAAATCAGCAATTCCAAAAGTCCCATGCACCCCTATGTTCATCGCAGCATTATTTACAATAGCCAAGATGTGGAAGCAACCTAAGTGCCCATCAACTGATGATTGGATAAAGAAGATATGGTATATATATACAATGGAATACTACTCAGCCATAAAAAGGACAGAATCATTCCATTCACAACTACATGGATGGACCTTGAGGGTATCACGTTAAGTGAAATAAGCCAGATAGAGAAAGACGAACTCTGTATGACTCCAGTCATAGGTGGAAGTTAAACATACAGACAAAGAGAACTGATTGGTGGTTACCAGGGGAAAAGGGGGGGGGGGAGGGCACAAAGGGTAAAGCGGTGCACCTAAAACATGACTAACAATAATGTACAACTGAAATTTCACAAGGTTGTAAACTATCATAATCTTAATAAAAAGAAAAAAAAGAATCATAGGAAAATATTTTTGCAACCTAGGGGTAGGAAAAGATCTCTTAGAAACTAGAAAGAACTATGGATGAAGATAAAATATTGATAAAACAGATTCATCAAAGTTAAAACTTCCCATCAAAAAAATGAAGAATTCCATCTTCTACCTAGGATACAAAAAGCTGGAAAGATAATTGCTCCCATTCTAACAACCAGAAAAACATATACCTAATCTACAAAACATAACATTTTTTGTCACATAGCTAAGGCTGCAAGGCAACAAACTGTCTACTTCCAGCTCATTTTATGATGCTAAGATTATCCTTATAACAAAGCCAAAAAAGACACTGCAAGAAAGAAAACTACAGATCAATATTACTCACGTACTTAGAAGCAAAAATCCTCAACAAAATACTATCAAATTGAATCAGACTGACGACAGATAGATAAATATTGATAGAGACAGACATATGGATAATACATCATGACCAAGTGGGGCTTATCCTGGGAATGTAAGACTGGTTCAAAATTTTTTAATTAATCAAAATAATTCACCATATTGATAAGAAATGAAGAAACACTATACGATCATCTTAGATGTAGAAAAAGCATTTGATAAATTTTAACGTCCATTCATTAAAAAAAATTCTCAGCAAACTAAGAAAAGGAGGAAACTTTCTCAACCTGAAAAAGGACATCTGTGAAAAACCAAGTTAAAATTCCATTTAACAGTGAAGAGACTGACTGCTTCCCCTAAGATCAAGAATAAGGCAAGGACATATGCTTTCACCATTCTGATCAAACATCATACTGAAGATCTACCAAATGCAATAAGGCAAGAAAACAAAGTAAAAGACATACATATTAGAAACAAAATTGTCTCCACTCACAGATGACAACAGCACCAAAACCATGAAATACTTAAATATAAATCTAAAAAAAAATGTGCAAGGAATGTGTGCTGAAAACTGCAAAACACTGACGAGATAAATCAAAGACCTCAATAAATGCAGAGAGAGGTTCTGTGCTCATTGAAAGACTCACAACATAGAACTAAGACATCAATTTTCCCCAAATTTATCTAGAGACTCCTGCAATTCCAATCGCAATTCCAGCAAGATATTTGGTAGGAATCAATAAGTTGATTCTAAAATTAATAAGGAAGGGCAGAGGAAGTAGAAGAGCAAAACAGTTTTGAAAAAGAAGAAGAAAGTGGAAAGATTCGTACTACCGATTTCCAGACTTACTATAAAGCTGCTATAATCAAGACAGCATGGTATTGGCCAGAGACCCATAAATCAACATAACAGAACAGAGAATCCAGAGAAAGACCCACACACATATGGCCAGTTGCTTTTCAACAAAGCGTAAAGGCAATTCAGGGAGAAAGGAAAGTCTTTTTAACAAATGTTTCTCGAACAATTGGACATCTATGTACCATAAATAAATAAATGCTCAACTCATACTTTGCACCATAAGAAAAAATAAAATCAAAATGAATCAAGGTCCTAATGTAAGACCTGAAACTTTAAAAGTTTCAGAAGAAAACAAAGGAGAAAATATTTGTTCTCTTGGATTAGGCAAAAGTTTGCTAGATACAATCCCAAAATCATGATCTATAGAAGAAAAAATTGATAAAGTGTACTACATTAAAATGTAAAATTTCTATCCGTTAAAAGACACTGTTAAAATTTTTTTTAAAATACCAAGTAACAGAAGGGAAGATGATATTTGTAAAGCACATATCTGGTGAAGGTTTTTTGTCCAAAGGATATTAAAAACTCTCATAACCCAATACTAAGAAAACAACCAACCTACCTTTTACCAAAGAAGACATATTGGTGGTAAATAAGGAAATGAAAAGATGTTTAACATTATCAGTCATCAGAGAAATACAAAGTAAAACCACAGTCCCATTAGAATCAATGAAAGGAAAAAAAAACTAAGACAACGGAGTGATGGCAAGGATGCAGAACAACCAGAGCTCTCACACACTGCTGGGAACAGTGCACAACGGTAGAGCCACCACGGAAAACAGGTGGGCAGTTTCTCATAAAGTATAAACAGACCCTTACCACGTGACCCAGAAATCCCATTCCCAGGTATTTTCCCAAGATAAATGGGGAAAACATATGTTCACACAAAAACTATAGGAGAAAGTTTATAGCAGCTTTATTTAAAACCTCCAAAAACTGCAAACTAAATGTTCTCCAACTGGTGAGTGATTAAGCAAACTGTAGTACATCCATACGATGGAATACTATTCAACTAAAAGGAACAAGTTACTGACACAACATCATGAATAAATCTCAAATGCATTCTGCTAAGTTAAAGAAGCTGGACACAAAAGGCTACACACTTTATGATTCCATATATTCAGGGAAAACAAAACCGTAGAACAGAGAACAGATCAGTGGTCCCCAAGAGCGTGGTTTAGGGAGCATGGTGGCCTACGAAGGAGCATGAGGAAATTTTTTAGGGTTAAGGAACTGTTCTGTATCTTGATTTTGGCAGCGATGGTTATATGAATGATTTTGTCAAAATTCATAAATCTATACACCAAAAAGGGTGAGTTTTATCTCATCTATTTCTACTTCAATAAATCTGAATTTTTTTAAAAGTGAAGAGGAAAGTCACAGACTATGAGAAAGTATTCACAATGTGTATATCTGACCGATGACTTGGATCCAGTGTACATAAAGGACTCTATAACTCAATAATAAAAGGGCAACCAACCTATAAAATGGGCTAAATGTGTGACACTCCAGAAAGGAATATATATGAATGGCCATGAAACACATGAAAAACTGCTCAGCGTCAGTGGAACTAGGGAAATGTGAATTATAATATATGATAAGATAATCACTAGAATAACTCAAATTTTAAAATTTGGTAACACTGTATTTTGGTGAGGATGTAGAGCGACTGAAACTTTCACACATCGCCAAGGGGAGTGTAAAATGCTGCGAGCATTTTGTAAAACCATTTGGACAGTTTCCTGTAAAGTTAAACATACACTTAACACATGATCTAGAAATTGCACTCCTAGGTAAATACCAGTATTTCCACATTACCAATATTTTCAAGAGAAAGAAAATCATATGTCCACAAAACTAGTTCTATAATAATGTTCATAACAGCTTTATTCATAATAGCCAAAAATTGAAAACAACTCAAATGTCTACCAACAAGAAAATGGAAAAATAAATTGTGGTACATCTATCCAATAGAATAGTAACTCTGCAACAAAAAGAAAAGAACTACTGATATATAACAACATGGACGAATCTCATGAACATTATACAAAGCAAAAGAAACCAGACAAAAGAGTATTTACAATGTGATTTCTATTATATGACATTCTAAAATAGACAAAAGAGGAAAAAATGAAAATGGAAGTCACCTCTAATCGGGTGCACAGACTGACTGAGAAGGAACATGAGAATTTTCTGCAGATAGAAATGTCCTAGATCATGATAGGGATAAGGATTGATAGGACATATTCACCTGTGAAAACTGTAGATTTAAGATTTGTGCATTTAAATGCGTGTAAATTTACCTTGAAAAAATGCCCATCGTCGTCGTCATCATCGTTCAGTGAGGGATGAAGTGGGTAAAGACGATACAGAACAGCAGAGTGTTGGTAATCATTGAAGCTGGTTAATGGATATGTGGGGATTCATTACATTACTCTGTTTACTTTCCATATGTTTGAAATTTTCCATAACAACATTTTTTAATTTAATCACCTACTATGCCCCAGGTACACGCTCACTGAGCACTTGCACATCTGTCATCTCATTAAATCACCGCAGCAATCCCGTGAGGCAAGTTTATTGTACAGATGAAGAAAATGAAACCTGGAGAGCCAGTAACAGTTAACATTTGAACTCCACTGAGCCACCTTCACTCCCACCCTACAAACAGCCAGCATGCTCCTGCCATCATCATCATCAACTCTGCATTTATTAAGCATCAACATTATGGGCAAGACAGTGAGGTAAGCATAGTGCATCACTATTCACCTCCGTTTTTATAACCCAGTTTTCCATAGGAAAAAAGAGGAGACTGCCAAGTAATGGGAACCCCCTCACCACTGTAGCCCCGGGGTCTATGATCTCCCTACTGTAGCACACAGTTTCACCAGAGCTGCATGACAGTCACTAGGGAAGTATCCTTCTTAAGCTAGACATGCGGCATTTTGACTCTCTTCTCTTTAGCTGTCTTTTGCAGTTACTGATTTTGAACAACTAAACGTGGGAGTAAAATCTCTTATGATAGCCCACTTCTAATATAATGATGGTAACAAGAGCAATACCACCAACCACAGCTAAGGTGAAGTGCTCAGTCTCCCACAGGCTTTGAGTGAACAATCCACATAAACCTCACCCCAGTCCTGAGAGGAGGGCCCATCGTGATCCCTACCTTGCAGGTGAGGAAGTGGAGAGGTGGCAAGCTGTCCAACCACTCTTAGCACTATATGTGTAATAGTGTCACCCTGAACACTCTACATCAAGAAATGAGACTGATTTGCATTATGAAAAGACAGAACGGTCTGTAAATGCTCACTTGATAACATCACTGCAAAAAAAAAAACAAAACAAACAAACAAAAAACGATGCTCCCAAGAGCCTCTCAAAAGATCTGGCACTTTCCCCTGCTGCTCTGTGAGTGGACTCAGCCAATCAGTGGGCTCGGATAATGGGCGCTCTCTAATCACACTAGTTCACAGGTTTGTCCTTATTCATGTAAGTTTACAAAGGAAAAACTTCCTCAAACATTGCTCTCTCTGAAAAAGCCAGGATTTAACCAGGATGACTCATGGAAAAAAGTAAAGACAAAGGGAGAGTATAGGAGAAAGCCAGGCTGTGCAGGTCGAGCTGCATGTCCGTCCTTATTCACTACTGGGCCCAGAGGACACGGGTTCTTTCCCTCTAGGCACCTCAGTGCCCACCTAAAACCCCGGGATGACAAGACCCAGTTCCTAGGTGGGTCACCAACGTACACAACACCAATCATAATTTGTAATTGTCATATACGTGTGTATGTGTGACTACATATATAAACACATAAATATAAAATATAACCATAAAACATAACACATATTTGTTTGATTGTGTGTTTAACAACTATGTCTATGAAAAAGCTCTGTGAGAACAGGGACCTTGACTCATTTGCTCAACACCGAGCATTCAAACACTTGCTGAATGACTGAATGAACGGATGAATGGACATAATCCCTTTTAGTGAACATGCAGCTTAATGGGAGAAGCGGAAAAACAAGCAGATTTTCGAACTTCCTTTTCCTTGAACTCACAGAAAAACGTATAAAGGTAAGTGTGACAGGACCCCTCCTCGGAGAGAACTGACCCCTGCGGTCACAGATTGCCAGCCCTAGGGCCAAGTGTGCCCAGAGAGAAGGTGCTTTCAAATATCTTCTATTTACCTGCCTTTGAGCAGGGCATGTGTTGTCCCACTGGGGACTCCGATGCAAAGCAGTAGGGATGTCACATGACAGACAAAGAAAGCAAGCTAGGACCCGGGCGGGAGAGGGCCCTTCCCTCTGGACTTCCAGAGACACTTCCTGAACGAGGTGGCAGCTGGGCCAGACCTTGCTGGTAGGAAGGACTAGAAGGGTTGAGATGTGGGGAAAAGCAACCAGGCAGAGGAACCAGGTAGAAAATCAAGAGGCAGGAAGACTGAAGGCTAGAACAAGAAGCCCCGACAGAGACGAGAGCAAGTCCAGGCCGGTCTTGTGGAGAGCAAAACGCCTGCCGCGTGTAATCATGCTCCTTACAGGAAAACACGGTTTTCCTCAGAAAAGCGAGCACCTTTATCTTGCATTTGTCATGGAGGTAAAATAATTAGATAGGAAGCATGTAAAAACACACCAACATAGTAGAAACACTGAGACAAAATGTCTTCAATGCACACGGCTCATCTCCATTTAATTGGAAACTGCTCCCAAGAAAGAAAAAACCCGTCCCGCATTCAGCTTACAGACAAGAAGGAACATATTCCTCAGCATTTCCTCCTGCTTTCTTTGCTTTCAAATCTCTCTGCAAGGTCACTTGTGAAGTTTTATGGAATTTTAAAACAATTTTTTAAAATTATTTTTAAGAAACAGCAAGAAGGGGCTGGCCCCGTGGCCGAGTGGTTAAGTTTGCGCTCTCCGCTGCAGGTGGCCCAGTGTTTCGTTGGTTCGAATCCTGGGCGCGGGCATGGCACTGCTCATCAAACCACACTGAGGCAGCATCCCACATGCCACAACTAGAAGGACCCACAATGAAGAATATACAACTATGTACTGTGGGACTTTGGGGAGAAAAAGGGAGAAATAAAATCTTTAAAAAAAAAAAAGAAAGAAACAGCAAGAAGAAAACTGTCAAAGTGCTAACACTGTGTGGCAGTGGTTCACTCGATGCCGTGGGGAAGAAACCGTCTTCACGCTCAGAGAGGCTAAGTGACTCAAAACCTGCTGGGCTCAGATTCAAACCCAGGCTTCTCAGCACTCTGTACCCTCCCCACATCTCAGCCGACAGAGGGGAGGGAGGGGAGACACTAGCAGTGGGTGGAGGGTGAGGTCTCCTGCCTCAGAGGTGGGAGGGCTGGGGGTCAGCAGGATACAGGGCTGAGCACAGTGGAGGGCTGGGAAGGGGGATGGACAGCTGGGGATGAATGAGTGGAAAGAGCTTCCTAGGGGGCTAAAGGAAATTCTATCAGAAATGGTAGACTATCTGGGCAAAACCCTGAATCACAAGGACAAAGAGCAGTCAAAGATCCAGGAACTGAGCCCACATTAAGAAGAGGCAGCTCAGAGTCGAGAAGGTACAGTCTCCCGAGGACCCCACCCAGGAACAGAGAAGATGCCCTACCCAGGCACGCGGGAGGCAGAGCCCCAAGCTCAGAGGCTCGAGCCCAAACCCGGATCAGCCTCCTTGCTCTCTAGCCTCAGTCACCACCGGTCAATGGGAGGCCTACCCAACAACTCCTCAGGCCTTTCAGCTCTGACATTCCAGAAGTCTTGATTTAGTGCACTGGTCCCCCGCGCAACTGAACTGAGAAGAACCTTGTTCAAATCTTGGTTCTGCTCTTTACAAGCCATGTGAATTTGGCAAATTCCTCAACCTCAAGAAGCCCTAGAGCAGAGGGGAGCACCCACCTGAGTCTATGAGGACCGCAGCGGCCTCGGTGGGACACAGGGTAGAGGAAGAGCCCTTGGTACAGCAGTCCTGTGTGCTGATGTCCGTCACAGGGTGTTCCCCGAGCCCAAGCACCTAGGACTGCTCTAGTTGCCCCCTTTACAAGGGCAGGAACACACACTTGATAATGACAGGTAACAAAAGCCTACTCACGCACAACAACAAAAAGGTATCACTTTCATCTGCTCAGATGTTGCACCTCAAACTTTTGCTTTAAGAAATCTCATCTTGTAATGATCAATTCCATTTCATCAAAAGGCCAAGATCCCCAGAAGGTGAAGTGATGCTGGATGATCCACAAGAATAAAGTACATAAAGGGTCAGAAACAAGGCTTTCCACGATGAACGCTCGGTGGTGTCAAGCACAGGTCCTTAACAGTTTTCCTTGTAACTTAACACTCAGCTGGTGGCGATGTAAAACCACGTTCATAAACCCTTCTTCCACTCACAATTCAGAACAGCTCAGAGCACTGAAACCACAAAGGCCGACTGTGATCTCCAGAGCTGTGGCCGGGGCTAGACAAGCTATGTGCATGTGGATACTGACCCCGTGAACAGTCCCAAGTGCCAAACAAGAAAGTTTCTGTCCAGCACTTCAGAGTTCAAGGTGTGTCCCCACCATTATCTCCTGAGGTCCTCAGGTCAGCACTGTGGGGAAGGTGTTGTCATGGGCCCATTGTGTCCACCACAAATCCTAGACTCCTCTGTGCCACTAGCCATGAAAGCCACCTCTTCCAAGGCAGCACCCTATTGGCTCTACAGGTCTGACCGGGGGCTTTCTCAGGGAAGGTAACCGTCTAGTGAGATTAGGATCAAGACTCGCCTGCCCCGTGCCATCTGTTTCAAACCGCCCCTCCAGCTGACAGACCCGCTCCCCCTCTCCGAGGACACACCCCACTTGTTGCGGCTTCTAACCTGCCGCTCTCCCCCTCACCCCGGACCCTCATCTCTAGCTATTAAACTTCTCATCCCTCAAGTGGCAGCTCAAGCGCCCCCCTCTGAGAAGATTGTCTCGACCCCTTCTCCTTTACTCTCAAGGTTTTACTCCATCACAGTTGAGGTGAAGAATAAAATCGATGCATTCAAAAATGTACATCTGATTCCTCTATAAGACATTTCACATGAAACAGATTAGGGAAAACGGTTTTGTGGAGTCCCCTCCCCTCCCCCTTTTTTGGTTTGGGAAAGGAGGTCATACACATGTGGTCAGTTTGCTGTTCTGTTATAATGAAAATAAATCTCCATAAATGTAAAATTGTGCACTGAAAACATCCTAAATGGATAGGGTAATAAAAATATTATTAGACTGGGCTAGATGCAGCTGCCTTACCACCAATCTATGCACATCTCAGTGCATCTCTCTGGCCTCAACACAGAACCCACAGCCTGGCCTGGAGGAGGAATTCAATGAATATTACTTACCTAGCACTTATTGAATTTAGCAAATATCTGGCAAGAGCTCTGCCTCTCCCAGGGGACCACAGGCGCCATTGTTCACCTCTGACTATTCAGCCTTCTCTAACACACAGCATGTCCTCAAAACAAGCCTGGGAGCTAAACGAAATTGAAGAATGCTTAACAAGGGGAGAATGTTGCCAGTGGAAGGAAAAGCTTTAAAATTTTGTGACCCATTTCTTCTTTATCTGAAATTTGAGTTTTTATCCAGCCCACATGAAAGCCACATGTTTCTGTTATCGGACCCAACAGCCACACGAAAGCCATGTACTTTTATGACCTGGGCCCAGCAGCAATCTTTTTCTAAGAATTTAAGGGCAGAATGAATCTAAAGTGTAATGTGAGACGGCCATGTACCTTCTGGGGATGAGAAACGTGCCGGAGGAACTAGTGCCTCACTGTCCCCGCGACACAGAGACGACTCAACGGAAGCCTGCTCCAAGGCTGGCTGGTGATAAGAGGGCCCTGAAAACACTGGCAGAGAGAGCTCTCTGATTTGCCATATAGTAAAGACAGGTGAAAGAAAGAGGGAAGTGTTACCGCATCTTGACATTTTAAAGCATTTTAACAAGCTAATTAACATTAAGGTGGTGATAGATACTCAAAAGAAAAGAGGTTAAGAAGTTAAGGATTAAAAACTTGAAAATACTCCTTTGAATAGCCCAACTCTTGACAAACCATTATTAACTTCATATTTTTCCAGCCTGACATTCAAATTAGTTTTTCTTCTAGAAATAAAGTTTTTGCAAATCACTGCTAAATGCATTTTCTCCTTTTGTTAAAAAAAAAAAGAAATCGAAATGGTCTGATTTGGTTCAAGATCACGTGCCTGCAGGTCAAAATTATATATGTTTCAGTTAGTTCTCATTTATTTGAGGTTATAATAACACGAATATCCATTGCTATTGAGTGTGGGCTAAGATCAACATCCTCAAACACAGCTGGTGATGTTGAATTGGAACAGCTTTTCTGAAAAGCAATTTGACAGCAGATAACAAGGGACTTTAAAATGTTCATATGTTTTGACAAAGTAATTTTCCTTCTGGGAATCCATCCTAAGAATATGACCTGGAATTCAGACAAAGTCTTTCCACGGAGATAAACAATATTGATCACAACAATGTTTAGAAAATTAACAATAAAAAGGGCAGTACCTAAATGTCCAACATTTGGAAAAAATATTTAGAATATTCTGGTAACATCATACAATGGAATATCATATAGCCATTAAAATTACATTGACAATAATGTTGACTGAAATAGGAAAATGCTTCTGTACTAACATTGAGTGAAGAAGGCAGGATTCAAAACTCTATATACAACTTTACACTATGAAGAGTCAGAAAGGCAAGGCTCACATCTTCCTTCTGTCATTTACTAGCCATGCGATCTTAGTCAAACCACTCAACTGTCTCATCTTGATTCTATATGTGTAAATGGGGAAAAGTAAACCCATCCTGGGAGTTCTAATAAAAAGCTTAGAATAATATCTGTCATACAGCAGGCACTCAATAAATGGTGGCTGTTACCATAAGAGTGCACAGAAAAGAGAATAAAACATACAGTGACTGGGGCTGAGCAGTCGAACCATGGTTGATCTTTCTTTCCTCCAACATTTTTATATTTCTAACATCTTCTATAGTAAACATGTTATACTATTACAATAAATGTAAATCTCTATAAATGTAAAATTGTCCGCTAAAAAATCCTAAATGGATAAGGTAATAAAAAATATTATTAGTATCCTTGTTTTCAATTCATCTCCAATTCAGATGGGGACACAGCGTTTCTAATCCATATATAATGGTTACTCTAATGGTGAAAACACTGAGCATATTCCTTTTCTGCTTAAAAGCCTTCTGAGATGGCCTCAGGACAGCATTCAAGCTCACTGCATGACACAGAAGGTCCTTCATATCTGGCCCCAACCTACCCTTCCCAAAGGCCAACTCGAAAATCAGAAAGTATCATGTTACCATGACTTCTGAGCTCTACTGAGAGCTGCCCCAGGGTGGGGTTGCTTTCTGACTGGTAGGCAAGATAGGGACCATGAAAGTCTCCCTGTTGGTGACCAGCATCCAGGGAAGTCTTGCCTGGTTCTCAGCCAGAAGACACGCCTCCTGAGAGCGCCCTGGGTCTGGGGCCGACACCTTAGAGGATAAAGACAATCTCTATATAATGACTTGGAATGCTTACTGAGTAGGAATAAGTGCCACCACAGGGCTAAGCTCTGTACTAGTATCATATTTTTCATTTCTTACAACAAATCCTTAGAGAGGCATGCCATTGTTCTTATTTTATAGATTGGAAACCAACACGTGAAGAGGTTCCATAACTTGCCCAAGATGATGGGGCTGGGATCTGGGCTCTAAAGGGTGCTCTGAACTTCTTCACAATACTACGTCTGCATCTGCATGATCTGCAGCCAAATCATCCACAAAACATGGACACTGGAGAGAGGCAGAGACACACGGAGAGCGAGCCATGATTCCCTTCAAAGGCCTTTGTAAACCTCACGGCCCACGACTAGAGGATGAGGGCTCCCCCTATGCTCCAGTGTTCGCTGATGCCATCTCAGGAATGAGAGGGACCACGTGATGAAGGCTCCTCCAAGCCCACATGCCACTTCCAGCAGCGCTACAGCAGTTGCGATTGTTTATATATCAGGTTCCCTCTGCAAGATTTTGTTTGCATGAAGGATGCTGCTGTTTAAGAAAATAAAAAAAGTTTCAAAATCCCACTAGACTATACTAAAAAGCATAAATTCCAACTTCTTCTATCTTTAACATTCTGATAAAATATCTCTCTTTAAACATAAACTACCCTTTCTTTTCCATGAAGTTCTTTATGTTGTAAAATGAGAATTACCAACAGCTCTCTTGAATGAAAGCCCGAGGAAAGTGCTGTCAGCTAACCCAGCCTGAGCACTCCATGAATCCAGCTCGCTGAAGCAGACAGGCGGGAGAGAAGCACAGAGCTTCTGATTTCACCAGTCGACAACTCTGCCCTATTTCAAAGAAAACATCTGTCTTCTGTTCTGCCCGTCCACTTAGGGAGGAGAGGGGCAAGTCATTTACTTCGAGGCCCTGCTGAGGTCCCCTCCCTGCCCCCTACAAAAGGAGATGAGAGGACCGCTTTGGTTAATAATGCCTGATTTGGCACTGTCCACACAGGGAGCCACAGCCCGTCTCTGTCAATGAACTGCCTTTCATTTCTCTGATTCATCGTTAAAAATAAACATTTCCTCTTCAAAGTGCTGCCAGAACTCTCTCCTAAAGTTATCGCATCATGGCTTCCCCCACCTCCTGTGGAACTGCCGTGGCTCTCTAGAAGGGGAAGCTCGAAGAAGAAAATAAAAATGAAGCAGTTCAGGCTTGCATATGCAACTCCAAGACTTCTCCGTTTTCTAACTAAGACTTTCCCTGCCTGAAACATAAGGCAACCTAGAGGGCTGTCAGAAATTCCCATCCTCTTTAAGACTGAAAGATGCAGCTGGACTACAAACGTAACCAAACATGGCTTCAGTATGTGTTAGAGAGGTGCGTGGTACGGTGAAAATACAGACTTTGAGGTGTGCTATCATAAAGAAAGTGCAACAGGAGCTCAGAGTGTGGCAGGTAGAGGAGGAGGAGAGAGGGAAGAAGAAGGGAAAAGGAGGGAATGTGAAGAGCTGGGCGAGACAAGCAGAGGGAGTAAAGAGCAGAGGCAGTCAGCTGAGAATGACACATCTTCCCACCAACAAATCCTCCGACCCCCACCCCCAGGCACTGTGACCCCAAGTCGGACCTTCCCTGTGCTCAGAGCACAGCAGCATCCCACAGGCTTCCAGAGGCCACACTGTCACCTGCCCCCTGCTTCTCTGCTACTGCGGCATTGCCTTCGGAAGGATTCCTCTGGCATCCCCATTCCATCCTGCACCATCCACCAGTCTCTTCCCATGTTTCACTCTCAGAGGCAGCCCTTAAAGACATCACCTTCTCTGACTCCACATCTCCCTCCAGGCTCTCTTCTCCTTCACAGCAAAGCTCCTTCTCCTTCACAGAAAAGCTCCTCCAAAGCATTGCCCACTCTTGCTGTCTCCTCTTCTAATGCCCATTCTCTCCATATTCACCTCAACCACATTTCTATCCTCTTACTCCTCTGAAATGACTCTCTCCAATGGCAAAGCCAGTGTCAGTTTTCTGGCCTCATCTCCCTTAATAACCTCAGCAGCTTTGACTTGGTTTCCCACTCCCTTGTTCTAAAGACACTCCCTTCTCCAAGCCTGCTTTCCCTCCCATCTCACTGGCTCTCGCTTCTCAGTCTTCCTTGCCCACTCCCCAGCTCCGTCACCCTGCAGACGTCGGGGTGCCCTCTAGCATAGTGCTCTATCTTCACCACCACCTCAGTAATCTCACCTGGACCCACAGATTTAAACGCTCCCTACAAGCTGCGAATTCTCACTTTTCCCTCCAGCCCAGACCTCACCCTTGAGCAGCAGCTGGAGCCCACCAGGCTCCTGCACTGCCCCGCTTGGGGGTCTAAATGGCCCTTAAACAGAACTTGCCTAAAAGGAATGACTGAGTTTTCCCCACAATCGAAATCCCACCAAGCTTTCCCCATCCTGGTAAATAACACCACAAACCACAATCCAGTTGCTCAGGCCAACAGTTGACAGGAAGCCTTACTTTCCACCGAGTGTATGGCAGATCTGACCACCTGTCACCACCTCCGCCGAATCCAAGCCACTGTCATTGCTTGCCTGGACTACACCACTGCTCCCACCTTGACCCCCCTCCCTTTGCTCTTCCACCCTTCCCTCTCTCACCAACCATCTAGAACTAGCAGCCACAGTGATCCTTCTAAAGCACAGGAGTGACCATACCTCTCCCTGGCTCACTCCCACCTCCCCCCGCCCCCAAGGAACCTTTGTACAGCCAACAAAAGCCCTGGGAGCAGGCTTCAGCTCTGGGAGCCTGTGCTCATTAGGCCACAAGGCTCCTCGAAAGCACCACGCTCGGTCCCATCCTGTGCCTTCACACTGGCTGACAGAGCTGCTCGGAAAACCACTGCTTACCCGCTATGTCTTCATGTGGCTGTCTCTCTCCCATTATTCAGACCTCAGAGCAAATGCCATCTCCTCAGGAGATGCTCCGGGATCACCGGGATAAAGCAGCCTCCTTAGTCTTGTGTGCCATATTTCCTCCCGGATGGGTCACCCTCAGCAATTACTTTACTTAGGCGTTCACAGTCATACCTCACCTTCTCCCACCAGAACACAAGCCCTTGGAAGCCAGGATTCTGTTTGTCTTGCTCACAGCTACAGTCCTCGTGCTTCTAAAACCGACTGACACACAGCAGTTAGTCAGTAAGTATTTGTTGATTGACTATGTGAGAAATGTAAAAATCTGTTACCTAAGAAGCACCAGCCTCAAATAAAAATATTCCTGATAATAAGATCCAATCTAAATAAGAATGAACTCGGGATGGAAAAGTCATGCAAAGGACCACGTGAGCACCATCTCCACTTAAAAATCCATTGCAGACTGAATACCTTTTGAAATCATGATTAGAGAACAGAATGCAAATGCTATCAGCCTTAACAAAGAAGAAATAGTCAATATTTGGGGAGGAGATGGTAGGAAGTATAAGAGTAGAAATGCCCTCATTTTGCATAACAAGAAGCTGATCAATAATCTGCAAAATTGACATATATAGTTTAACAGTATAACATAACTATGCTACCTCTT
Organism: Equus caballus; assembly: GCF_041296265.1. NCBI lineage: Eukaryota > Metazoa > Chordata > Mammalia > Perissodactyla > Equidae > Equus > Equus caballus. The sequence goes on from NC_091692.1 coordinate 94,614,427, forward strand.
CAGGTTTTTCACAATCTTTTTGCTTCATCTTAAAGAGAGTTTCTAGGGAATAATTTCTCTTGTCATGAATAAACATACCCAAAGTTCAGCAATTTCTTTACTTTCTTTTTTTTTTTGAGGAAGATTAGCCCTGAGCTAACTGCTGCCAATCCTCCTCTTTTTTGCTGAGGAAGCCTGGCCCTGAGCTAACATCCGTGCCCATCTTCCTCTACTTTATATGTGGGACACCCCTACCACAGCATGGCGTTCCAAGCAGTGCCATGTCCACACCCAGGATCCGAACCGGCAAACCCTGGGCCACTGAAAAGCAGAACATGCAAACTTAACCGCTGCACCACCAGGCCGGCCCCCTGCAATTTCTTAAATTTAACTTCCATTTCTTTTTCCTCTGTTACACTGAAGTAAAATAAAATTTAATAATTTTATTAAAAATAAAATGTATGGGAGCCATCCCCGTGGCTGAGTCGTTAAGTTCGCAGACTCCACTTCAGCGGCCCAGGGCTTCACTGGTTCAGATCCTGGGTGTGGACCTAGCACCATTCATCAAGCCATGCCGAGGTGGCGTCCCATATAGCACAACCAGAAGGACCTATAACTAGAATATACAACTATGTACTGGGGGACTTTGGGGAGAAGAAGAAGAAGGAAAAAAGCTTGGCAACAGATGTTAGCTCAGGTGCCAATCTTAAGAAATAAAATAAAATAAAATGTATAGGGGCCAGCCCCAGTGGTGTAGCAGTTGAGTTTGTGTGCTCTGTTTCAGCGGCCTGGGGTTTGCAGGTTCAGATCCCAGGTGCAAACCTACACACTGCTCATTAAGCCATGCTTTGGAAGCAGCTCATATAAAATAGACGAAGATTGGCACAGATGTTAGCTCAAGGCCAATCTTCCTCACCAAAAAAAATAAACAAACAAATAAATAGCATGTATAGTATGATGCTACTTTTAGGGAAAACTATTTCTCCTTCCAACCTGGTCTTTCCATCCAGGCACAAGTGCTGAGGATGTGTCTGTCTGGAGGCTCACCTCATGTCCATAAGTATTTCTGGGTAGCAAAATCTTGAACGTTTTCTTCTGAATACCTTTCTGCTGTGCTTACATTTTTAAAAGTGAAAGTCATATTTATATTTAAATAAACTGCATTAAAAAAACAACACATAGCCAGCCCTGATGGCCTACTGGTTAAAGTTTGGTGTGATCCACTTCAGCAGCCCAGGTTCAGCTCCTGGGTGTGGAACCACACCACTCATCTGTCAGTAGCCATGCTATGGCAGCTGCTCACATAGAAGAACCAGAAGGATTTACAACCAGAATATACAACTATGTACTAGGCCTTTGGGGAGGGGGGAAAAAAAGAGAGGAAGACTGTCAATAGATGTTAGCTCAGGGCAAATCTTTCCCAGGAAAAAAAAAAAATTAAAAAATGGCCGACCCTGGTGGCCTATCAGTTAAGTTCAGCATGCTCCACTTCGGCAGCCCAAGTTTGGTTCCTGGGCGTGGACCTACACCACTCATCTATCAGTGGCTATGCTGTGGTAGCGGCTCACATACAAAAAGAGGAAGATTGGCAGCGGATGTTAGCTCAAGGAGAATCTTCCTCAGCAAAAAAAAAAAAAAAAAAAAAGATAAAGTGAAAGTTAAAAAAAAATAAATAAACCAACACAGAAACAAAACATTAGCTCCTCCTTATTATCTACCAGACCAAGTTCTTGCTGTGGTTATAGGTTCTTCTCCAAGTCGTCACTTTGCTAATATCTTGGCAAAGCCATCTCTTCCTCCTTCTCTCCCCAGAAAACCCCCACCCCCACCCCACAGCTTACCTCAGACAACCCTTGCTCCCTGATGCTTCCCTGACATCTCTGCTAGAGTTGACACCCCACCTTCTTCCTTCCACACCGACTTCTCTATTTCCAAAGCTGGTCAGAGGCCTTGAGTCCAGGTGCTTTCCAAAACAGAGACTTCTTCAGCTTTTAGAAAGGTGATGGGGTACATACACCCTGTACTAGGGAACACCCTGTAATCAGACACATAAGTCTGCAGGGCAATATACAAACAGCCCTACTAAGTAGAATAAGACTTTACATGGCCTCACACAAATTCCTGACAGCTTTTACCACCAAATAGGCTAGGTATCTTTTCATAAAAAGCAAAGCCTTTCTTTGGGGAACTTTTGCAGTTTAGATAAAGCAGGTAGAGGTCCATGGATCCAGTAAGCTGTCTTCCTGTTTGTTTCTGCCCAGAAATGTTGAGCTCCTAGAAGACAGGAGTCCCACCTTCTCCCTCACAAATCCTCAGAGCCACGCAGAGCACTGAACATAACAGATGTCCAGTTCTCAATGCATGAGCAGGCTAGAGACATTTTGAGTCTATCCTTAAAAACCTAAGAGCAAGTAGGTGTTCAACTATGCATATGCAAATTTTCTACTAGCTATTGTGACATATGTAGGTTGACCTGCACTGAAGTCCATTTCTGCCTCTGTATGACTTCAGGCTCTGCCCTGGAAACACATCGTTCACCTGGCTCCAGGTACGCCTCCCATTCATCAGACCTCCTGCTGCGGTGCAGCTGCTCAGAGCCAAGACAGAGAATCGGCCGCTAGCAGGCCCTGTGTTTAGGGAGAATCCTAATCTGAGGGCAGGTTTTATTTTTCCACCTGACATTAAACAGCTGGTACTTCAGAACATATTCTCATTGTGCTTATCTCCACTGGCTGTGTTATCAAGCACCAGGTGACTTATTTCCAGTTACCTGGGAGGCCAGGGGATTGGAGCCAATCCAAATAATTTTGTTTTTTATTGGATACTCAGGACAACATAGGCCAAGTTCTGCCCTTGGCCCTTTATACACTTTGTTGCTAACCCCGGAAACTGTCACCCCGGTAGAGATGAGGATGCCGAGGGAGGGACGGCAGGAGCTGTATGGAAGGAGAGAGGCAAAGAACTTTGAAGCAAGGACAGGGTCGCTCATTCCACTGAGAGAGAACCTCAGTCCCCACGCCCCAGCCCTTCCTCACAGGACTGCGCTCAGCTGCACGCCTGCACAGGCAGAGTTCAGTGCGCACAGGAGGAATAATGCCTCCTCCTCTCTGGAGGCTGGGGACCTCCCGGCAGAAAGGCTGTGCCTCCTGACGTACATGAACCGTTGGACGTCTCCTGCAGCGTCAGCCCTCTCCTCCTGTGGGCATCCACATTGACACTCATTTCTACTAGACTGCAGGACCGCTGAGGGCAAGACCAGGCTGATCTCGCCTCATTTCCTAAAGCCTCTGTAGTGATTATGGAGGGATAAAACTGACTTGATCTCAAAGAAGTGGGAAAAAAGATTACCTCCTGAGAAGCACACTCTTGGTCAACACAGAATGGACCAGAACTGATACATGCAAGGTGGATGTAGAGAGAATGCTCCCAAACCAATACCGTTTTACTGTACTTCAGTCAATGTTTTTCTTTAGACAATATAGCTAATCATAAGTGGGATTGATCATCCACTGAAACAAGGCAAAGGGACGGTCACTGGGACCCACTACACAGGGTCCCACCAGGCCCTGTCTCAGGCCCCGCCAAGTGTCTGGTCCACCTACCCCCCCTTCAGAACAAGGCACATCAGACAACTCTGGACCCCAGAGAGCCAACAGCCAGGCGCTTCAATGACCCAAGCTCTGCTATCAGGCTGGCCCAGCAACCACGGCTCACAGCCTGGCTCCCCATGCAGCTGCTCATGGGGGAGACGGGCCCAGCAGGCTCATGGAAAGGATGAGTACACACAAAGCCCATGCCTGGAGCACATGAATGAATTGGCTTCTGAGTTACACGTCTACCTCTGGGAGCTGGACTGGTGTGGCTCTGCCCAGAGAAGCCTGTGCCCTCAGTGCTGAGAGGACAAAGTCTTGGAGCCTGAAAAGTTGCAGACCAGCCTTTAAGGATTGAAAGAAGACACAGCAGAGACAGAGAGAGAGAGACAGACAGACAGAGAAGGAGAGGGGGAGAGGGAGAGAGAAAACAAACCATAAACACACAGGAGTAAGTCATAAAAAGTTAGATGCCAGGTAAGAGATGAGACCCCTTCTTAATGAAGACAGAGCCAGGGTGAGGTGAAATGGCTCGTCCAGGCAGCCTGGCCCTCAGCACTTGGCTACAGGCTCTCCCTTCCTGTCACTCACCCGGCATCTCCCTGTGAGCTCTGTGTGCTCATCAGCACCCCTATCATACAAGATGGTCCCGGCTGCCTTTGCAACACCAGGGCCTACCTCTGGGCCTGGCTATACCAAATACTGAACAAAAGCTGTGGAAGACAAGATGGCCAGAAGGACACATAGGCGAGTTGTCTGGAGGGGTCTTCCAGTGTCACGCTCTGGAGAGGGGCAGCCAGGGGCTTTTGGAGCCCCACACAGTCTTGTGTCCCAGAGTGTCTTGGAGTCCCAGAGTGTCTCACTGAGTTTGCCTAGAGGAAGGGCCCTTTCAGTATCACCCTCACTTGGGGAGGGGCTCTGCTGCCTCTACTTTTCGGTAGCAAAATGTTACTAGCAAGGGTGTTTCCTGCAGAAACCAGCAGGTTGCCTTTGGAAGATGATAGGAAGCTCATTATAAAGTCACGGACAGAGTTAATATTTGGAGAGGGAATTAACTGTGGTGATCCAGATCAGAGCCGAGATGAAAGACGTTAGAAGGGCAGCAGTGAAGCAGGGGCACGGGCGGCCTCTGAAGGCAGCCTCAAAGGTTCTGATCTGCTGTCCCGCCTGCTGCGGTTAAGTTACAAAAATAACAGAGAATTAAAAACTGTTCTTGGCCCGGGACTGCCCTACCCAGCAATCTCTGCTCAGCTGTCAGGGACCCCCTGCGGCCTTGGGACAGAGGCCAACCCCCCAGCATGGCTTTCAAGGCCTCTGAGGTCTGGCCCATCCTGCCCCGCAGACCCACCCCCGCCAGCCCCACGAGCTACCCTACATCTCAGCCCAGCACCCTGCCCTGGCCTCTGCCCTCTCCGTGGTCCAGACAGCCCTCCACCTCCTGGTGCCAGCCCCACTCAGCCAACCTCCAGGCGCTCATCCAGCCCTTCTTTACAGAAACGATCATGCGAGCACCATTCGTCAAGTCCTAATCTGCATCATGTACCTGTGCTAACAGCATATTCTTTCCTCCGCCCTTCAGTACTTTATACGCTGTGTGCGTCCTCATCCTCATGTTACAAATGAGAAAAGTGCTGTGGGAGAGACCGAGTAACCTCTGCACCATCACAAGGCCTGACCCCCCAGCACTTCCCCTTTCCGTATCCCACCCCGCTGGGACGCAAAGGTACCATGCCTTCCTTTCAGCAAAGAAGGCATGAGGAAGAGCAAATGTCTGAAAATGTGATCATCCCCGGGTGCTGGAAACAACGGTGACTTTTAACGTTTGCTACACTTACCATGTTCTTGTTTTTGTAACGAACATCCAGTGTAAGGGCTAAGAGACCGGGATTCGGAGTCAGAAAGATCAAGATTCTCGGCTCTGCCACTTAGTAGTTATGAGAATTTGGGCAAATTACTTAAACTCTCTAAGCCTTATTTTCCTCGCTGTTAAACAGCTTACACATTTACCTCAAGATTATCATGAGATCAAGCTAGGTAGCGTGCACATAGTACTTAGTACACTGCCTGGGACACGTATCTGTTCAACAATTACTAATTACATAATGGAAAAAAGTAAGCTTTTTAAAAGGCCCTCTTGCTCATCTTTCTCTTTTATTAGCCCATCCGCAAACCATCCCCAGACCCTCACAAATCTGCCATAGGGGAACTTCCAGAATCTTTTCCCTCTGGTTTCTGGTGCAGCGCCCACCAAGCCTTCCGGGCACAGACTCCGTGTCCTCACGTTCCCCGAGGTGGACTCTGTGGGAAGTCGCTCTGGGTCCCTGTCAGGCGGGAGTTTAGCCCATTTTCCTTGCTTAGCCTGGGGAGGGTAGAGGATGCCCAGCACATGATTGTTACTGGAAGAACACGCCGTTTCACACCAACAACTAGTAACAAGGCTTCAGACAGAAAATCTAAATTGTTCTTGTCTAAAGCCGAACAGACCTTGGAAGTCAAACCCAACCCCTCCTTGGGCAGAGGTGGACGCTGAGCCCTTCAGAGACAAGGGTGCCCTCCTGACGTCACCTGACTCACAGGGCTGGAATCAGAATCCCAACCATGGCCATAAATCCAGTGTCCCTGACCTTTCGTCACCCTCATTGTTCTTGCTTTCCTTCCAACATTCCCCCTGGAGTCCACATCTGCACAGACTATGAAGTCTGGAGAATTCGCCCCGGGACGTCTGGCCGGCCCTAGCAAAGGCCCCACACGGACCCTCTCCTCATTTGACTTCCTCGTGGACAGTCCCACCCAGCTCATCTCCACTCTCACTGTCAGGCACACTCTGCCCAGTCACCCCCGGGCAAGTCATCCTGTGGGTGGGCCCTCTCATGACCCCACCACTTGGAACTTAAAATGGCCAGATTCTTCAGCTGGAAGAGACCACGGGGACCACGCGAGAGAAGTGACAGGCAGTGTTGGTTGAGGACTGGATGCGTGCAGGGAGCTGAAACCCAGCCCTGTCATGCCTTGGCCCAGGGGCACAAGGGGGTGGTTATCCTCTACTCTGCAGAGAAGACTCTAGCTCAGTTTCCACCAGCATCGAATAGCAGCGCATGTGGCGGCACAGATGGAGGCAGGTCAGGCTGGCTCCAGAGGCCATGAGCTTTCACTCTAGACCTGGAATTCAATGTTCCCCTCACAGGTCCCAGTCCCACCACCCAGATCAGAAATGGCCAAAGGAAGGGCTACAAAGGTGAAATGGCTTGCCTGCAACCACCTAGCTAGCTGGGCACCATGACACCTGGAGACAGTACTGCCTCTTACTCGCTTTGCATCCTCAGTACCCACATGCCCGGTGTCTACCGGTGACCTGACAGGTGTGTAAAAAGGGAAGAGAACTCCTAAAAAACAAGGATCTTGTCTTCTAAGCATTTGTTCCTGTTCTAGCACTGAGCACCGTGCCTGGCAAACGGGCTGGCTGTGCAGCTCAATGGACAAAGCTGTGCCCTGGGTTTGAATCCCAGCTCCGCCACTTTCCAGAGTGTGATTCTGGGCAACTTACTTCATTTTCTGGGTCTCAGTTTCCTCACCTACAAATCAGGGTTAATAGCATCTACCTACTTGGCTCTTTATGAAGATCATATTACATGAAGATGTATATAAGCACCTAGCACATTTCTCCCCTGTAAGTAGTTACTCGAAAATATGATTGTTGATGACCATCGATAAATTTTTTTTGGCTTTTTGTGGGGGTTTTTCTGAGGAAGATTGGCCCTGAGTGACATCTGTTGCCAATCTTCCTCTTTTTGCTCAAGGAAGATTTACCCTGACCTAACATCAGTGCCAACCTTCCTCTATTTTGTATGTGGGTTGCTGCCACAGCACGGCCCCGACGGGTGGCGTACATCTGTGCCCAGGAACTGAACCCGGGCTGCCAAAGTGGAGAATGCTGAATTTACCCACTAGGCCACGGGGCCAGCCCCCATAAACGTTTTATTAAAACATGAATGCATAAGCCAAGTCTGACTGAACTGAATTTGTGGAAGCTCACTCAAGGGATCACGCCACAACAACAAGGTGTCTCTTCTTTTGAAACTCCAAACTCCCATGTGCCTGCCCTGGCAGCACATGTCATGCTGCACAAATATAAAGACACCCTGAGATTTGAACATCAGGGACACGACTACCTACAGGACATCTGGCCAGACTCTTGAGTGTGTCTTCAACACCATGGCTGGCAGTTTCTAAAAGCTAACATGAGGGAGTGAATGAGCTGATCACGGTGACAGCTGCCCAACATGCACCTGACAGAAGCTACATTACAGTGAGGGCCTTCTGTGGGCTGGGGCGGAGATCGGCAACTCGACCGGCAGTAGAACAAGGCCGTTCCAACAGCTCCATTGGGCGCCAGCTAGAAATCTGATGACTAGTTGTGATCCTGAAATAGTTATATTAATTAAAAGCTGTATCTTTATCAAGCAACACTCTCCAAAGAGAGAAAGAGAGGAGAGAGATGAAAGGGAAGAAGAGAGGCAGGAGGAAGAGCAGCCACTCCCTACAGCTCGGCATCTGTTCAGGCCTCCAGACAGGACCAAAGAAACCTTGCTGCCCCTCCTTATGTGGCATGGAAAAAACAAAACAAACCAACACAAAAAAACTTCCTGACACTCTTCAGGAGGAATACTCGTAAGATTTCTTTATGGAAGGGTGCAATGTGCCAAACAAAGGCCCCCATCCACAAGAAACTCACCTTCCAGCAAGGTCAGAAAAACAATCAACAACAGATAAGCACATCGCGCAGTGTAGTAGAGACTGAAAGAGCTCTGACAGAAGAGGAGGCAGAGCGAAGCAGAGAGGCTGGAGAGGGGGTGCTGGGGGAGTAGAGTGGGCTGTAATTTTAAATGAAAGCTCAGGATATGCCTTTCATTGAGAAGCTCACATTTCAGCTGAGACTTGAGGCGGTGAGGAAATTAGCCATGTGGATACTCAGGGGAAGGGCATTTCAGGAAGAGGGAACAGCCTCTGCAAAGGCAATAAGGCAGAAGTGTGCCCACCTTGTTCCTTTAACAGCAAAAATGGGCTGAGATCGGTGCTGGAGGGAGGAAAGAAGGAGAGGAATAGAAGGGGTGGGCAGGCCACATGCGACCTTTCAAAGTCATTGTAAGGACTCCAGATTTTACTCTGAGTGGCAAGCAAATCACAGCAGAGAAGTGACATATCTCACTCAGGTGGTAACAGGATGCCTCTGGCTGCTGTGTTGAAAACAGAACAGGCCACAGGGAGAAAAGCTGGAAACACGGAGACCAGTTAGGAACTATCACAATAATGCAAGTGAGAGCCAAAGGTGACTTGCGTCAGTGGAATGGATGAGAAGTGGCTGGATTTTGGACATATTTTAGAAAGAGAGAAAACAGGAATTAAGCATCAAATTTAAGAGAAAAAGTCAAGAATGACTCCAAAGTGTTTGGCCTGAGCAACTGACACGATGTAGTTGCCGTCAGCTAAGATGGGGGAAACTGTGTGGAGAGCAGGTTTGAAGGGAAAGATCAGTTCAGTTGTAAGTACACCGTTAGGATGCCCAGCAGACGTCTAGGAGAGGGAGTGAGAAGGCCAGCGGATACAAGCGTCTGGAGTTCAGAAAATGGGGACGTCATCCTCATCCGGTACTTAAAGCCATGAGAGTGGATGAGGTCACCAAGTGAGTGTAGCTAGAGCAGAGGACCAGGACTGGGTCTGGAACATTCCCACATTAAGATGTCAAGGAGGGGAGGGGACACAGTTTATTACATCTGCTCTCTGACATTCTTTCTTCACTGTCTTTCCAAGGCACATGCTCCTGGTTTGGTCTGGGCTTTTTCCCGCCTCCCTCACTGTTCACTTGTCAGTTTCCATCTTCTGATTGGAGTGGGTTGAAGGGAGACTGGAAGAAGAGGAACTGGAGATGGTGAGCAGAGCCGTCGTTTTCGGAGAGCTGGCTACAAAGGTGAGCCAGAGTTCAGGTGTGGACTCAAAGGGTGATGGGGGCGGATGATGCCTCTGATGTTCTCTTCAGACCGCTCACTCCTGGCTACCTCAAGTTGCCCGCCTGCAGACTGATGACACTGGGCTGGACGGTGCTCAGTCCCCACACCCCTACGGCTTCTGTGTTCATGGAGTTACTACACTGAACATTTCCCAAGAGCCTGGACTGTATCCAACTTGCCAGGAAGACGCACAATCCCGACACAATGCAGACAGCCAATCAAAAAAATGAAATGAAACTAGAAAACAAGAATCCACTGGCAGAAGGAACCTGAAAGAGCACCTCCTCCACCTCTCCCATCTCATGGATGCGAGCATGGAGGCTCTGGGAGGTAACAAGCTGGCGAAGCAGCAGCAGAGGCGGGTGGCCTTGAGGTTTCCTCACCCTCAGCCCCACGACTCCCTCCTCACTTCTGGAACCTCGAGAAAATTGTTAGGAACCTCTCTTTTTGCAGAAGCATTTTTAACATAGCATCACTGGGGCAATTACTTCACCTCCCTGTGCTCCATTTCCTCATTTGTATACCGGGACTAATAAAGGACTCACCTCAGAGAGCTGTGAGGACTAAGAAGAGAACACGAGTGAGGCAGGGCTCTCCCCAAGACCAATCCTACTGCCTCTCCCAGGGACATTGGGAGTATCTGGAGAAATTCGGTTTGTCACAACTGATGGGGGGAAGGGTACTACTGGCAAATCGTGGGTAGAAGTCAGGGATGCTGCTGAACAGCTCCTCACAACAAAGAATTATCTAGTAAACAATATCAACAGTGCTGCTGTTGAGAAGCCCAGATGTGAGGGATTAGCACAGTGCCATGAATATAACAAGTAGCAATAAATAACAGTTGGTGCAATATTATTAATGACCCCATGACTGCAAAGCACAGTTGTCAGCTCAGCTAGTCCTCACAATAACCCTTGGAGATACCCTTTTTTTTTTTTTTTTTAAGATAAAGGTACTGAGGCTCCAAAGACAGTGCGATTTGCCAAAGGTCACCCAGCTACACAGTGACAGAAGCAGGTCTTGAATCCCAGCAGCCTAAGTGCAGAGCCAGGAGTCTTTCCACCACTCCACCCTCCACCCAGGAGAGGGAGACAGGGCAGACCCACATCTGCTTTCTCGGCTACAGAAACCTGTGCCTTTGAACATATAAATGAAGCTGTCTGAATACTTTATTAATGTGCATCTCTAAATGCAGACACTGGGCCATTCCTTTGCTTCATATGTTTATTCATTCGCTCAACATTTACCTAGCACTTATCCTGTGGACCAAGCTGGAGACAGAGGGCTGCAACAGTCCAATGGGAAGGCAGATCCGTAAACAGAGGATTACAGTACAAGTGCAGTGCAAGAGTTCGAAGCCTGGGCACAGGGGTAGGGCACAGAGAGAAGAGACCTGAGAGTCCTCTCTTAGTTGGGTCTCCGGGAATGAATTTTCTGGCAAATCAAGGAGGGAGCACATTCCAGGAAGGGGCCAGACATGCAGCAGCATGGGGTACCATCAGGAATGAAGGTGACTGAGACACTGAGATCCTTGAAACGCTCACAGCCTAGTGGAATAGTCAGACATAAAAATGAACACTCACCATAGATTATACCAAGAATATGCAAGTATTGTGACAGCAGGAAGGGAGAAGACCAGAACCAGCTGTGCAAAGAGTCCAGATAAGGCCAAGTTGTACCCGATGTTTTTGGCCTGGTGACTGAAATAGGCTCTGAGGCAGGAGGATGTCCACACTGGCTCCAGGAGCCCTGAAAAGACACTGCCACACTCTCCTCCACAGAGGGCGCCGTCCCCTCCACGCAGGCCCCTGTGGCTGGTTCTAGGTACTGGGCTAACAGAAGGAGGATTAGCACTGATGGGGGTACTTCTTAAACCTCTCTCATGATTAGAACGCCCCCCAGAGCTGCTCCAGAGAAATGAAGCCTCATTTCCTCTTTGTAACCCTTTTAGGAACAGTGTTCAATGGTCACGTTTGACAACACAGAGCGTTCTGAGCCGACTCTGCCCCAGCATGGCCCCCAGCCAGTAACGGATGCCACCCCACCACAGGGCTCCAGCTCACTGGCCTTAAACTCAATTTGGCCACGTGGTTTCCCAGATAGCCTACACATGGTCAGCCACCATCTTTGTAACAAGAGGCGGAATTCAGACTGGCCAAGACTCTGCGCCCCAGTGAGGGTGTGCAGTTATGTGGAATCTAGACATAGTCCCCTTTTACCTCTTTTCCCCCTTACCCAATTTCTACCTCTGCCTCCAATGCTTCCCCTTCCCCAACTCAAAGTCACCAAGACTTTGGTTCCTGTTTCCTTATTAAGCTTTGGTAGCACTGCATTATAATTAGTTGGGTCACCAAGAGGCTTCATCTCTAGGGAAATGTGGCTGTGCTAAAACAGGCCCTAATGTAATCAATGCTCTATAAACATATGGTAAATTGACAAGTGAGTTGGTCACTTACTCTGAACAGGCAGCTCCTCTCTTGAGAATTTGTCTAACGCTGCTGAATCAGGCTCCCTCCCTGCTCATTGGGTATGATTCCATGGTTGATCAGATCAATCCTTTCTGTTCTTGGCATAATTCCTTCCTTTTTTGGAACTATTTGGCCTCTCTATCTTACAGACAGAAAGACATAACTACACTTCATGGCAATACATGGTTAGTAGAGAAACAGAGCCCGCATATATAAATACTCCTAACATGCTCTCTCTTTCATTCCTCCCCCGCCCTGTGAACTTCCTGCCCACTGTCCTAGAACGTGCTCCAACCACCTCTCTCTTGCCTGCCTGGTAAATACATCCTCTTCCTTCAAGGCTTAACATAAACAGGACCTCCTCATCTCTCTCTCCATGCCTTCTTTACCCACCTCTGTCCTTCAGTTGATCTCAATTACATAACTTGCCATGTGGGGAGAGGCCCTATGACAGAGACAGACTGCACATGATCTGAGTCAGGGACCACCTGGGGGCTCTCCTCAGTGATGGAGCGCCAGCAGGCAGCAATGCATAAGGGATGGGCAACTCCATCACAGCAGACCTTGGGTGGCAGAAGGGTGTGTCCCTTACCTTTCCCTGGAAGCAGGAGTTGAGGGAAAGAGCAACGGAAGTCTAAGCCTAATTCAGTCACCAAGTGGAATGGAGATTTTTGTCACAATGATTTTTTTTTTAATGTCTGCTGCTCAGATCAAAAAAGAAACAAAAATGACAAAGGGCTGGAAGATGAATCACGCAGGCTCAGCTCAACCTTCAGAGTGAAGGCAAGGTCAGCACCGCCCCAGGGAGAGTCTCTCTACTCCCTCATTTGGCTCCTGGACCAAGGCTGTGGCACCAGAAAAGCCAAGGCTCTGGGTCCCACAAAATGAATGCCAGGTTTGCATTTTTGAGTCAGGCAGCATTTCACAGAAAAAGCTGAGAAAGTTGCTGATAGAGACAGGTGCCTGGAAAATTGATTTTGACACAAAATCAGAAGAATTTCCCAACCATCAAAGTTATTGGAAGAGTAAACAAAATGCCTGAGAGGAGCTCCCGGTTACCAGCCGTGTTCATACCACATCTGTCCTGCAGAAAGGAGGTCAATACAGGCTATAATGCCTACAGGGTGACATGATGCCAGGACCTAAGTCCCAGGGCCAAGGCAGGCTGGGACGGCTACTCAAAGCAACCGGAAGTGGAAAGAGCAAGAGAGTAAATGCGAGCTGTGTCCTTGTGAAGGTGGAAGGTGGAACAGAATAGCCCAGGCTTTGGAACAAGAGAAACCTTGACTCCAAGTGTTCTACTTAGTAGCAGTATGACCTTGGAAAAATCATTTTCTCTGAGACTCAATTTCCTCCTATGAATAAAAGGAGATAATGTCTACTCCACAAGAGCTGTTACAAGAATTAACTGAGATAATCTACACAAAGGGCTTGGACAGTAACAGACTCCAAGGAGATGCCCAAGGAATAGATCCCTCTCCTCTTCGCCTCCTTAGTACAGGAACCTTGAGTGTTACTTATCTTTATAGCCCCAGGAACTAGTCTGCCTGACATGTAGCACAGTCTTAATAAACATTTGCAAAACTTCCAATCTGTTTCAGTGGGTGCATGTAGCCAAAACAGGAGTTCTTATCCTGAGCTCCATGAGCACCGGAGGGTCTAAGATCCTCCAGCATTATAAGGGAGACTGCAACAGGTGTACTTTCTTTTGAGGAAATGATCTATGGCTTTTACTAGAAATTCAAAGGAGCTCATGACCTAAAATAAAGACCACTGTACTAGAGGCACTGAAACCACCAGCGGGCATACTCTATTCCTCCTTCCACACAAGTCTTCAAGCCCTAGTTCAATTCCATCACCTCCTCCGAAGTCTTAGAGCAATTACTATCTGTAGAAGTCATCAGTAATTATGGAATCTCAGAACCACAGAGAGGTAGAACTGGAAGGTTCCTTCAACAGTCACTCATTCACTCATCGAATATTCAACTCGGCTCCTACAATGGGCAGACATGGTGCTGTTCGCTGAGACTAGAATAGCAAGAAAAATTCAACAGTCCCTGACCTCAAGGTCACTACAATGAAGACACAAGGAAGTAACGAGATGATTACAACATATATAAGGGAACCTCATGGTTCTATGGAAGCACCCAGGATGGGCATATAACCAAGTAGTGCAGAATTGGAGGCAAACGGTATGGTGGGAGAGGGCACTCAGTTCAGGGAATGCTTCCCAGAAGAAGTGACAACGCAGCTGACACTTGAGAATTAAGAAGGAGACATCCAAGTGCCAAGGGCGGGAGACAGGAGAGGAATGGCATCTCAGGCAGTAGATAAGCACATGCCAAAGCCCACAGGCCAGAGAAATGGGAATCATTTCGCTGGCCAGGCCACACAATAACCCTGAGAAGAGATGAAGCTGGCCAGGTGAGAAGTGTTGCCAGGCTGGTAAAGTGTGGGGGCTTTATTCTAAGTGTAATGAGGATGCACAAGAGTGCGAGATTGGTGATGCTAAATTCCCTCTGACCAGGGTTCAGCGAGGCAGCACATGTGCATAATTTGTGCAGGATAGAGATGAGTAAGACTTAGACATTCCTGAGGTCTTTATCTTGTCACAGTCTAGTCCAGGAAGGGCAAGTATGAGACTCCCAGTTTTCAAAATATGAAGAAAAAGAAATATGCATGTACATACATATGTATATGTGCACATATGTATGTATTGTATATATAAATAAAATAGCCTCTGGTTAAAATCTGACCGTAGCAATCACTGATTCATAAATCTATGAGGATGAATGGGAAAGGGAGGGTCAAGAGTTTATCCAGTCAGTCCTCTGTTTCCAAATAAGGAAACCAAGTCCTAGAGAAGGTAAACAACCAATGACACAATTATCAAACAAGTTGCTTGGCTATTTGCAAAACCAGGATGAGAACCCAAACCGCCCATTTCCAGGCCTGAGCCCTTAGTGTCTCTGGGGCACAGCCCTCAGTTATTCATCTTGGATCCCTGACAGCCTGTCTCATAGTGGATGGTCAAGGTTCCCTCAATTTCAATGAGCTATCTTGGGTTTTGGTCCCTAAAAGAGACAGTGCCTGGCACAGAGAAAGTGCTTAAGCATACATGTCAGTTTGACTTTACAGAACTTTTCATAGCATAAGAGGGAAAGGCCCTGAACCCTTGCATAGATGCCATTTGCCTAGACCATACCTCCCCCTTCCTACCCTCCTCAAGCCCACCCCTACCCCTCATGCTTCCTAAGTGTGCATGACCAGGAAGGTATCAAGTCTGTTTGAACAGTGGTTCTCAGACTCTCCCTACCTGAGAATGCCATCTTTCCAGCGGCATTTTTTATGTTCTGTTCTCTGCTGTGTCCTGAGTGCCTAGGACAGTGCCTGGCATACAGCAGACCGTCAACAAACATGCATGGAATTAAGTGGCTGAATGTTCCCCAAGCCCCAGACTTCCGCTATCTTGCTTCAAGCACAGCAGCACCACGTTGATCTGTTCTGTATTTGGGGATTCTATGAAGGTTTCACTTGACACAATGTCCTACAGCTAAGAATAAGTTTAAAACAACTATCCAGAGGGTAGGGTTTTTTTTCTTTTCCTTATTTCAAGAAACCTTTTTACTTACTGAAAAAAGCACAACAAAAATGGAGTTTCCAAAAACCAAAACATAAGTGATTTAACTAGCCAAAACACTACCTTCCTTTCTGATTCTGAAGCAAATGTGATTTCAAAATGCCTCTAGGTACATGTTCAAATTTTATAAAAATTACATACTGAAAATGACGCCACACAAGCAAAGGGGAGGCGAGGTCACTGGGCCTGGGGCCCGCACACAAACAAGGCTGGGGGCAGGGTGGCGGGCAATCTGAGTGACTACGGGACAGTTCTGAGAGGAAGGAAGCATGCCAGGACAACAGGCATAAAGTCACTCTAGCAATGACCAGAGGGAGCTCATTAAATGTCAGCCCACCACTCGTCCAAACGGAAGAAAGTGATCGTCTGGTCGGGGGCTGGGTCAGGTGCTAGCGAAATGTGGCTGCCACTCAAAAAAGGCTGAAGAGAAGACAGGCCATGTGGTGCAATGAAACCAACACTTCTGGGTTTGAATTCCAGACCTGCCATCGACTAACTGAGAGACCTCGAGCAAAACGCGATACTACTTACCTCACAGGGTTAAGGGTTAAACAAGAAAAAGTAGTAGGGTTTAGTCTAAACTCCAGTCTGTGCACATATAGGGTGGAGGTCGAGTGGGAAGCCATTGCGAGTCCCGGGTGGGCATCCAATTCCAACCCTCACAAAAACTGTGGGACGCTGGGCAAGTCATTAAACCTCTCAAAAAGACTGTTTACTCATTTGCCAATCAGTGACTTCTCCGACCTGACAGAATCAAAACAGATGACAGACACAGGCTCATGTCCTACGAGGGACACCCAGGCATGGCCTGCTTCCTGGTCTCATGAACCCTGAGGAAGGTCACCAGAGGTCGGGGAGACTTGGCTTCAAAGCCTTGTGAAAATTCACTAGACTCAAGGCCTCCGTGCAGACACACTCTGTCCACTCCAGGTCCCCTTCCCCCACTGCACGGTGCTCCTGGCAGAGGATCCATGTGACAGCAGAGCAGGCCCCACACCCTGGGCTTCCAGCTGGGTTCAGCACTGGAGGCACCAGCAGGAGATGAGCGAGCTGAAAGAGTGAGGCCTTAGATCCCTGCCACCAGGCTCCCGCCACCCCGCAGAAAGACCCCAGCTGCCCTCACGCAGCTCTGTGCTGCAGGTGGTTCCAGGTTTTATAACTGCTGTCCTGCCCCCTCCACCTGGAGGGTTCAAGGCTCCCAGTTGTTGCTCGTCCCAGGCTGCTTCACCACCTACACTACACCTGCATGAAGACTCCCTTTACTCACTCTTCCCAATTACCCTCTGAGTGTGCTGCCTGCTTCCTGTGGGGACCCTGAGCATACATCCAGTGAAAGCCCCTTTCTTTCTCAATTACAGTTAGGGCTGGTACATGCTTACCGTGCACCAGGCACCCTAGGGGCAAGTTAATCCACAGGACCTCCTCCATCTCCCGTGCACAGGTGAGGAACTGAGCCTCAGACAGGTCAGCTCCTCCTACAAGGCAAGCTCAGGGGTCACCGCCTTTAACAAGTCCCTCCCCACTCTTCCCTCCACAGGTACCCACGCTACATTCCTACAGCTGCCTCTGGGACTGGGAGGGGCTGGCAGGGGCCCGGAGAACAACCTCCTCCCCTCCCCCAACACAGAGCCCAGGAACGTGGCAGGCCCTCAGTAACAGGTGAATTGGTACACTCGAGAAGAATGAAAGAGCCACACAGCCCTACGACACAAACCTGTGTACGCATGTAAAATAGAAAAAGGAAGGAGAAATCTGGCCCTAGTATTTGCGACTCCCTGAGAAGAACAGAGGCAAGGCGGTTTGTCCTGAAAGTGATCCATTTGATAGACTAATACACCGAAACAGTGAGCAGATAAAACTCCTTAAAATATTTATGACTTTAAAGTGGTTTTGAAAAGAAGCCAGCTTTCCTGCACATGCTGGCATGCTCCATCAAAGGGGACACTTTAATAAGGCGACTCCTGCAGGAGGCTCAGGTGCCGTGGCAAGACTCGGTGGTGTGCTTCATAAAACACTCACGGCTTTCTCTAGAAAAGAACATTTTTGGGTAGCCCTTCCCCTTTATCAAGTTGGCGGTTTTGATACACAGAGAATAATAAAACTGATGCGTCTGCAGGAAGCTTTGGCTTGTTTTGCCTCGAAGGCATGAGGTAAGGTTATGGAGAATTCTGGAGGATGGGGATAGCCATCATATATTAAGCTTGCATTTCATGTCAGGCACCGGGCTAGACACCATGGACACATTATCTTTAGTCCTCTCAACAGGCCCACGAGCCGTCCCCATCTTTATATAAGGAACTACAGGGCAGAGCGCTTGGGATGCAGCTACTATCTGTAATCCTGCCAACATCCTCTTACAGCCAACTCCCATTCTCAGCGGGGGACATTCTGCCCAGAGGTCCCACTTTCAGAAGGCAGCCGAGCCACAGTTCAAACCCAGGTCTGTCTGATTCTAAGGCCTCCATTTTTTTCTACTGTATTGTGCTATACCCTAGATACAACCTCATTTTTTAAGTTCCTCTATTGTTGACATGTAATAATTTAAAAATATTCTTCCACATAATTTTTCATTCACTCATTTATTATTTACCAGTCATTCCTTCATTATTTACTGAGCACCCAGTAAACGTTATATATGAGACTCTTTTAGAGATTGGGAATAAGTCCAATACTATCTTGGGGGAGCAGAAAGAAGGATGAGGAGTGGAAATACCGCAGGTCTGGTGTGGAGTTACGAACTACAGAGATACGATGACAAATAGCTTGTAGTCACTTGCCCAGAAGGAGCTGTTTTAGGAAGAATGAGACCCACGCACCATCCCAGGCAGTGTGCCGTATCAGGTGGAGGCTGACATCCACTCTCAGACTGCACAGGACAGAGGGGGCACTTCCAGCAGGAACATCAGGAAGTGAGAGGCATGGAAGGTGGGCCTTCGAGGTCTAACAGGACTGTAACAGTCACGGTTTGCAGTGGACCGATAGAAAGGACTGCCTGAGCCAAGGGATGACATTGGGAAGGCAGAAAGCTCAGCATCAGGGAACTGTCCATGGTCCCATGGAGCTGGGAGTAGGCAGGTGTGCCACGTGACTCGCCTACATGGAGCTCAAACTGACATGGATGTTCACTAGCATTTATAGGGCAGGATGACCTATCTTAAAACTTCAAAAATGTTGGGAATTTATTTCTAGGTTGAGGACGGGGGAACAGACAACCCTTTTCCCAGCTTCAGGTTTTCACTGGAGGCAGCTCCAGGAGAGCAATGTTTGTCTCGTGCTGGGCCTCATTTGCTCCCAGAGAGTTCTGTGAGCTCTGAGTGGAGGAGGAAAAGCTCAGCCTGCTGAGCATGGACCCTCCACTGCTTCCTCTGGGAACTGTCTGTCTGTAGGAAGCGTACATTTTTGTTTTCTGTGCCATAAGTCACAAAGAGGCAGGGTCCTCAGAGGAAGCCATAAGTGTTTGGGGATAAGTTCAACTCAGGGGAGTCCACATAGCTGGTAGAACCAAGCCAAATTCTCCATTTACGACTTTATTGGTCATGTGGGTGTAATTTTCATCCTCCAACTGATTTCTAGCTTTAAATGGCCTTAAACTCAAAAGGCCCTCTACATGTCCCAGACCACAGCCAAGTCTGCAGGCCACAGGCCACACTTTCTACTGTATCTGCAAGTCAGGCTCACTCATCTGCAGAATTTTTGGTTCATTGCAAACTGGCTGATTTTGTTGGCATGCGGACCATCCTTCATAAGAGTTGCCTTAAAGTCTCTAGTCAGAAATTATCATGTCCAAAATCCTTCCCTGAGCCCCTCCCTCTGAGCTCAATGCAAGGGCCTCTTGCATTCTTCAAAAGCGCCCAGCTTGTTCCTTTATTAGCTCTGTCTGTTAACTTGTCTGAGTCCCCCACAAAACACGTTCTCCTTTGGAGCAAGGGCTGTGTTTTATTCTTGCTCATAATTCCATCACCTAGCCTAGCAGCAACTGCGGAAGGACGTACTCCTTAAACACGTGTGGAGTGAACTGAATGCTATCCCCCAGTCACCACTGAATGTCCATAATGTGCCTCCTACTGGGTTAATGTGGATGAAAATACCTATATTAAAAAAACTCTCTCTCTGGGGCTGGCCCCGTGGCCGAATGGTTAAGTTCGTGCACTCCACTGTGGGCGGCCCAGTGTTTCGTTGGTTCGAATCCTGGGCGTGGACATGGCACTGCTCATCAAGCCACGCTGGGGCAGCGTCCCACATGCCACAACTAGAAGGCCCCACAATGAAGAATATACAACTATGTACTGGGGAGCTTTGGGGAGAAAAAGGAAAAAAAATAAAATAAAATCTTAAAAAAAAAAAAAAAAAAAACCTCTCTCTAAAAAGAGATATTCCTAACGGCAACAGCTGACATTGCAAAAGGCACACAGTACTTTAGGGCCATGTAGCCTAACACAGAAATCTGTTATCATAATGTCATTAATTTGACTACTCTCATTGACAAAAATCTGAGTTAAGCTTGATCAAAAAAATGACGTTCATCTAGTCATCCCTGGCACTTCACGGTAAGATCTTCAATCCCAGCACAGGATGTAATCATAACAGGACCATCCATCACCGATGCAATCATGGTATAATTGCTTTTAGGCACTGGGTCATTACATTCAAGACCTAAAGACAAAGGAGGAGGGAAGAGGTGAAGTGCCGTGATTAGGAGAGTAAATACACGGCTTGTAAGAAGAAAGCCTACGGGAGGGGGACTAGAGAACTATGGTCCCCCACCAGTTCCCACAAACACTTAGCACAAGTAGAAAAAGCTTCTGGAAGAAGAGGGAAGTAAAAAAAGACAAGAGGTGAGATAAGGGAGGGAACTGTTGATCCAGAAATAATGCTGCTTTCCAGGCAAGGTGGCCAATAACATAGGACTCAAAGAAAAAGATGCAATATCCATAGCAAAACGCATCCAATTACATTCAGCCAAGAGTCGTTCTAACTACCTGCTGAGAGCTAGATCCGCGCTAGGTCTGGAGGGAAAGAAAAGAATGAGAAGGATAGTTGCTGATAGCAGGAAGCTCACACTCTAGCAGAGAGTACATATCTGAAAGTAATCAATTACAATACAGCATGCTAATTGTAGCAATAAAAAGTGTGGCGACAGCACAGAGAAGGGACTGGTTAATCATCTTAGAGAAGCAGCCTGGAGAAAGGAGGAGAGCATAAACTTTGGAACCAGCCAAACAGGTTTAAAAACTAGTTCCAATTTTCTGGGGTGTGAGACATGAGGCATGCTGCTCCCTCACGCCTGGTTCTCCTTCAGAGAGCCAGTAAGACTTAGCCTTGGAGAAGCCATGTGGCTGGATGAGACAGTGATTGGACACATCTACAGGACCTCCTGGCACAGAGCGGATGCTCACGAAACTTTCGAGATTATGAATATCACCAGGGGGAAAGAAAGACAGCAGAGAAGACAGCGCCTGAGTGAGAATCTGAAGCAGCCCTCGGCGCACACCAAGTGAGGAGGCTATTCCAAGCAGAGCGCGCAGCAGGTGCCAAGCAAAGAGGTGTGACGACACACGGTGAATCTGGGGACTACACAGTGCTCCGGTTCAAGGAAAAGGGTGGGGTGAAGACGTAGGGACACAGAAGTGGCAGCCTTTTATTCTGAAGGCTGTGAGGAATAATGAAAGAGTTTAAAGCAGGGCTGAGGTATGATCACGTCTGCATTTTGGAAAGATCACACTGGCAATGAGAGGGAAGATGCAGAGGGTTTATTCCACATCTGCTGGAAGAAACTCTGGCCAACTTTCAGAGGCAGGAAACTCACCCCTAAAAGTGATGATCGTCACACCCCTGGAGGCAGGCTATCCATACATATGACATGTTCTCTCCTTGAGACAATTTCACAACAATCCAGTTAAGCAGTCAACCAAACACTCATTTTTTTCCTTTGAGAGTAGGTAAGAATCATGCAGAATCTGAGGGAGGCGATGAGTCACTCGTTTGGCGCTGTCATTATTTTATTGATGCTGATGCCTGTAATTTACAATTTTTAGGGGGCCATTACACTGAGTTGCATATATCTCTCACGCACTAAAATTGATTCATAACACTATTGTTTGTTAAAGACAATAAGTGCCTGCTGTGACTAGGAGCATAAGCTACCCTAGGCTGTGCTCAGATCTGGGGTGCACCCTCTGGCAGCAGCTGACACACACGATGGCTCTCAGCAGAAGGCCTGGTTGATACAGACTCAGTTTCCCAGTGTATGAAATGTGTGGGTTGATGGGCGGGGAGGGGAAGAGACCCGTGGCTTCCAAGTGTGCTTAAGGTACCCTGGGGTTCCCTGGAGGCGGGGACAGAGGCTGAGGGGTTCAGGGGGTGGGGCTCAGGTCCCTCAGATGCTGCAGTGCAACTGGTCACATGAAGGGTCTACATTAACAGAAGGGGAGCCGTCTTCTTGCCCGAAGCTGTTAACGTGCTCTTGTTCTGAACTGTGAGGCAGTGCAGTACTGTGGGGAGAAGAGGATCTTCAGAGTCTGAGAGTCTTACTAACTTGCGCAAGTCGTCTTTACTTGGTATGACTCAGTTTCTTCCTCTTAAGGTGGAGATGATAACGTGTTCTTTGTAGGCTGGTGTAAGGATAGAAACGAGATGATGCACATAGAATGCTTGGCACACAGAGGTATACGATAGCAGCTTTTATTTAGTGCCAAGCAGTGAAAAAAATAAATCTACAGGAAGTAAAACAGCCTCCAACATGCTGTATAACAGAACTCAGTGAGTAGAAAGGTAAGCTTGATATTTCTTCTCTTAAAAGGATTTTGGAAAATAGATTCTGAGTCAGCACTATATGCGCATTAAGAGGTACAACATCAAATTCACCTTGTGTAGAAAGTAAAAAATAGATTCCTTCCAGCCTTAAGACCTGCAAAGACTAACAGTGCGTTTGTAATTCATCTCTTGTGACTAAACTATGATATTTACCTGCAATTGCTAGTAATTTGAAGTCACATCAAATTACTTTAGATGCTTACAAAGTCCATACAAATCTATTTTCTCACAAAAATTCCATGAGATGGTTACTCCTAATCTCATTTTACAAATTAAGAACCAAGATTTGCTTGGGGTGAAGCCCTGCACAATGCACTTAGGTGCATCCCCTCTGCTGAGGAGTAGGACTCTGATGGCTGGAGTGTCCGCAGCACAGTCCAACAGTCAGGAATGGGATCTAGACAGTAAGTTCATCAACGTCCAGCCAAAACAAAGCTTCACGACAGGTGAAGTCCGATTTCTTCCAGGCTTCTGGAGAGTCCTTAGAGAAACACACACATTACCCTCAGAATCAGCCAGGCAGGGCCACTGCAGGAATTAATAAATGTTGAATAAATGAATGTCCTTCATTACAATTGTTATAGACTCCAGGAACTCCAGGTTGGTAGGCAAAGGATTCAGGAACTTCCAGGTATCTTCATGGATACCATCTAAAGTCTCTACCCAGCCCACAGTGGCCCCTTTATTGGGAATCTGTCTTCTCATACACCAGCAACACCACCAGTAGCCATATTTGTCACAGGCTCAGGCCGCACTGGCCCCAGGTGACAGGACAGAGGGAGGACACGTAACAGAAGCTGGGTCAAGAAGATGCCTCCTCTTGGAAGTTAGTTAGTAGGGTTGTTAGTTCCACCTGAAGTGGTAAGAATCTGGGGCTGAGATGGGGTCCACGGGTTTGAAAAAGTATAAGAGACAGTGACTAGAGAAAGACAAAGGAATGACAAGAAACCAGCAAGAGAGCGAGAGAGATGGAGCATGCTGGAGTGGAAAGCCTGGCAGGCTGGTGTGAGAGCTTTCCAGCCTGTGGTCCCACCTGCAGCCTGGCTCCACAGCATGTCCCTGGATTCCATGAGATATCCGAGCTCCTCTCCAACACATTGCCTCTTTTGCTTAAGATAGCTTGAAAGCAATTTTGCTAACTACAATCAAGAGTCTTAATTTAGACAAGCCCCTTTCAGATGTAATCTAATGTCACACCAAAGCCAGCAGAAGTCTAAGGGTCTCCAGGAGACCCAGGGGGGCACAGCTGTGTTGTAAGATACGGGCAAAGAGACAAGAGGAGTGGGGAGCCAGAGCACACTGAGGGGCAGCCGAACGGTTCCAAGCAGTGTCAGCCTGCAGCCAGCAAGCACATGGCAGGAGGGTTGTCATTTGGAATGAGTTCAGGAAACTCAGGCTAATTTTATCCACAGCCTAAAAAAACTGATCAGGATGATGAATTGGCTGAACAAAAATGTAATACATGATAAAGCAAAACAGAAGTCCTTTCAGGATCACCCCTAAAATGGCTCCTCTCAATCTCCTTTCCACCCTGAGTCCCCAGCACACCACCAACACCTTGGCTGAGCAGGAGCATTCTCAGTTGCCACCTGGCCCTCTCCTGCAGCTGCACCCCCAGCCCGGCCCCACCTCCTGCTGGCCCTCTGGCTGTAATATCCTTGCTACTTTATGTATAACTCCCACCCATCCTCTAAGGTCCAGCTCAAACAAAATAATTGAAACCAATTTAATCCCTTAAGAGACGTTTATACTGTTATATCATTTGATAATCACATATACACATCTCGGTAGACATTAATATTCCCATCTTAGAGGCTAAAAAACTGCGGTAAGAAGAGGCTAGTAACTTCTCCGGGTAGCTGCACTGAGAAATAAAACAGAGGATTTGGCCAAGTCTTTTGACTCCAAATCCTTCCTCCTCATACCATGAGGTCTCCCAAATGTCAACACCTATACCGCAACCTTCCAAGCTCAGCTACACCCCTCCCTCTCAACTGGGCTCCCACAGAACTGTTTGCGGGCTTCTGGAAGTATTTACCTCTGCCAGATCTAACTGCACCTCTTTCTACATCCATCTTAACACTCCAAGAGGCTGAATTCCTTGGCTCCAAGTCTTATTCAGACTCCTTGACGCCTAATTTCACATAACAAATGCTCAATAAATGTTCAGGATATGAGTGAAGATAAATGTGACAATGAGCATCCTCTAGGAGTTATTTCTCAAGGTAGCCCATAGGTTTTTAGTACGCATATGTTCAGCCCTGGTCTAGGCACTGTGGCAGAGTCCAAAGGAGGAGGTAACATGGCCCAACCTTGAACTGGATAATATCCATATGCACCCACAAAATGGAAATTAAGGCAAATTTGGAATCCAGAAGATACTCCTTTCAACTCAAAATATGGTGTAATTTCTTTTCCTTATTTACCAGAAAAATAAGCACAGCCAGACCTAAGCTGAAAATGATGAATGAAATGGGGACTCTGCCAACTCCTCTCTTCAGTAACTGGAAAAAGAGATCGTTAGCATTTCCCTGACTTGCAAGCTTCTGAGTTAATTAATACAATATAGTGTGCTTCTCCCAGAAAGGAATTTTAAACAGATTTTGCTGTTAAGATTTTCAGTTCCACCCAACTTCACTGCGATGCTCTTATTCAATCATTCATTCATTCATCCTTTTCATTAATTCAATCAAAATGTATGGAGCACATGCTATCAACAAATACTGTACAAGGTTCTGAGAATACAAAGCTGCATATTTTAAAAAGCCAAGGAACAAAATCAAATCACTCCATAACATATGGAGTTCCATAAAAGGGTCTAGGTCTACGCAGCAGTGCATGGTAAAGCCAAGAGTATGAGCTATTCCTGAGGACATCAGGGAGGCCTCCACTGAGGAGGAAGCTTTGCAACACATCTTGAAAGAGAAGTAGGAATCCACCAAGCTGCACATGGATGGGGAGAATAATGTGAGGAAGGGGATGAAAGGACATTTTAGGGAGAGAACATGTGGTGCAGAGACACAAGGCAGGAGGCAGGACAAAGTGAGGAGGGCATCACATCACAGGCTCTGGTGTTGCTGGACCTTGAGATGCAAGGATAGTGTCAAGAGGCAGGACTGCAGAAGTAAGAATGGGAAAGATCACAGAGGACCTCGCCATCCAAGGAGCTTACGTTTCATTCCAGAGGCCCTGGGGAAGGCAGTCAGATCTTCACTGAAGACGGGTACTCTGGCAGTAAGGGAGAGGATGGACTAGCCGGGCCTGACCAAAGACAGGGAGACCAGGGTGGCAAGTGTCGAGTGGCCCAAGAAGATGTGGTGGGGCTGAGAGCCAGGGCAGTAACAGCAACAGCAGCACAGAGATGACAGAACAGATTCAAGAGAGATGACCTAGTTTTCTCACCAATATTATAATTATAGGCACACTAGGAAGTTATTACCAAAGGCAAAATTGTGTGCCTATCCTACTGTAGACTCAACTTTACATTCTTTGATGGAAAAATCAATGGCTTAAATTTCACCAACATTTACTAAAGGCCACCTCTGTAGAACTCTATGCTCCTTCCATAGGGGCTAAAGTGATAAATAAGACACAGTCCTCTGTGTGTATGACACACAGGCTCATAGAGTGCCTCCTATGATCCCTACTTGATGTTAATACTCCTGTGATCCACTCCCCTTGAGTGACGGGGGAACCTGTGACTTGCTTCTGGGCTGAGAGACCAGAGAGGAGGTGATGGGATATTTGTGATTACATGGACATGATTACATTATGTGAGATTGTTGGGCTCCTCTTGCTGGAGTCTCCTCTCCTTCCCTCTCCCATGCTGTCTTTGGCAAAGCAAGCAGTCATTTTGGGAATCCCCCATGTAGGAAGAGCCTGCAGGCAGCCTCCAGAAGGTAAGGCAGTCTCCAGCCAACAGCCAGCTAAAAATTGAAGCTCTCAGTTCTACAGCCTCAAGGAACTGAATTCTGCCAATTACCCAAGGGAGCTCGGAAATGGATCCATCCCCAGTTGAGCCCCGATGAGACTGCAGCTCTAGCCAACACCTTGACTTCAGCCTTGTGAGGACCCAGGTGAACCATGCCCAGGCTCCTGACCCATAGAAACTGTGTGGTAATAAATACATCCTGTTTTAAGCCATTAAATTTGTGGTATCTTGTTACAAAGCAAAAGATAACTAATACATATTAGCATGAAGAAATAAAAATTTTCCAATTAGAGAGACCTAATTCAGTTCCCAGATCTGCTACTTATTAGGTGTGTGACGTGGGACAAGACATATAAGCTCTCTAAACCTCAGTTTTCCCTTTCTAGGAGAAATAATGCCTGCATGCTGGGGTTTCTGTGAGAATTCAATTTTTCAAAAAGTGCATGGCTGGATCTGACACAAAGAAGAATTCAGTAAACCATCACTCCACGCCTCTCCTGTATGTAAAAGACCTGGTAACAAGTAGGGAGAGACAGACGAGAAGTAAGTTCCTTCAGGTGTCTGAGGCAGATGTGCCTTCAAGGAAAGTGCTCAGCACAATACAAACGCAGAGGATGGAGCTATCACGCCCCCCCATTCATGGAGCTGTGGAGGAGCGGCCTCTGAGCTGGGCTGGAAGGACAGGAACAATTTCTCCAGGCTGAGGTCTGCAGCCGAGCTGAGCACAGTGTTATTCACAGTTTTTCCACACTGTATATTTGCTGAATGCACATCTGGAAAAGCTGTACTGAGCCTTGTAAGTTTCTACTTCTATTGTACATGCTGGGCAAGACTCACCCACACAACCGCCAACCTGATTTCCCCTTGAATGTCACACAGCATCTCAAAATTAATGCCTACACAACTGAATTTTTTATTTTCCCTTCAAATCGGATTCTCTCGCAGGCTTCCCCATCTCAGGGAAGGGCGCCACCACCCACCATGTTGCTGCCCAGTCTCCCTCATGCCACAGCAAGTCTGACAATTCATCCTGAAATGCACTGCAAAGCCCTTCACTTCCCTCCATTCCCACTCTCACAAGGTCCGTCAAGACACCCCAACTCTCACCTGAACTCATGACTGGCCTTCCCACTGCCACATTTGGCCTCTTCAACTGATTATCAATATGGCAGCAAAGTGACTTTTTTTTTAAGTGAAATTGCAAACTTTACCTCCCTCCTTAAAAACTCTGCCCTGACGTCCACTGCCTTTTAACCAAATCCAGGCCGCTGACCCCACAGCCTAAGAGGCCTTGTGTAATCTGGTCCTGCCAGTTCTGGATCCATCACATCTGCTTCCACCTGTCCTCTGCTCACAACGCTCAGCCACACCCACCTCCTCACCAGGCCCACCTAATAACAATGCTATCTACCACAGGAGGGGTGATCTCTTGGAGAAAACGATCTTCATTCTTTAGCTCTCAGGATTACACAGTTTTATATTTTGCAGAGCTAGAAAAGAAGATGTTCAGGATCCTCAGATTTAAATTTTGCCATTTCTAGAGCACAAGCCCCCGTACATTGAAGGACACTCTTGATAAAGGTGAGGGCTCAGTGCTCCCCAGCCGGGTGGCCTTGGATAAATCCTGGACGCTGTTTCTCTCATCTATAAAACAGAGCTGATGGTAATCCCTTTATCGCTTTCTTAAAGGAACTGTGAGGGAAAATGAGGCCATGGAGGGTGGCGGGAGCCCAGGACAGGTGGCGAAGCAGCAGATGTTAGACCATCAAGAGTCCAAGTGCAGGACGTCACTCTCTGAGGCTGCAAAGAAGCTCACCAAAAGGTCCTGAGAGGGGACCACAGGCTGGGTGGTTTCTGAGAAAGATCATTCTGGAAACTGTGGGGGATGCACAGAAGAGAGGGTGCACTGGAGTCAGAAAAGCTGCTCAGAGGACTGCTGCAATAATCCAGCAAGAAAAGACAAGAACCAACACTCCAGCAGTAGGGCAAAGACCTCAAGTCTACGGGTGTGAAACGGACTTAAAAGAGATCATCGTTCATTTTTATGGAGCCTAGAAAAGACAAATCTAACCTCTAATTACAGGGAGTACAACAATTGTCTGGGGACAAGTGTGAGGAGTGGCAGGGATGGGGTTCAAGGGAAACTGTGGAGCAATAGAAATATTCTGTATCTTGATTGTAGTATTGGTTTCATGGGTATAAACATTTGTCAAAACTCATCCTTGATACAACTAAAATGGCCGCATTCTATTGTACGTAAATTATCCCTCAGTAAAGCAGATTTAAAAGAAATTTTAAATCTCTTGGAGATTTGAAGGCAAATCAGATGAGGAGAGGAACAAGAGCTACTCTTGGCTCCCCAGTTCGGTGTAACACACTAAGAAGGTGCATGAAGGAAGATGAAGACCAGCCTCCCAGAAGACAGAAAAGAGTGCATTCCCTTTGGAGCATGTTAAGCATGAGACATAGTCTGTGGCCACGAGACAAATGAAAACTTAGAACTGGATTCACTAGGCACTAGGTTCCAAACAAGTAAATAAAGTAATCAGCCCCCACCCATGTCAAGGGGTTCTCTCAAAGAATATCAGCACAAGGGAATTCAAGCACCCTGTC
Source organism: Equus caballus (assembly GCF_041296265.1). Taxonomy (NCBI): domain Eukaryota; kingdom Metazoa; phylum Chordata; class Mammalia; order Perissodactyla; family Equidae; genus Equus; species Equus caballus. The sequence continues at coordinate 94,643,466 of NC_091692.1, forward strand.
ATGCCAAGTTAATCAGACACTCGTAAAAGTGTAATATCTTATAATGTATAAATGCTCCAAGATAGGGTCCAATTTAGTCTGCAGTTGAATACAAGAAGCACAATGATCCTAAAATTAAAAGACATCATCTGTCAAAATAGCAGCATTCTAATTTGAATCACAGCACTGTGGAATTGTAAATGAAAAAGCAACATTTAATTAGGACAACGTATTTAGCCAGAGCACAAGTAGTGAGAAGTGGCTTGGTCTGGCTAACTTCACCAGTCTCCTCTCCGAGCCTGACAACTGCAGGGATGTGGGGGAAGCCTTGCAATCTTGCAAAGTCCGGGGGCCCTGGATTCATAGGAGGCCCTGGGGGTCCAAGCTCCAGACTATACCATGCACAGACATGAGTCCTAACTCAGACAACCCCTCCACAGACGGCACTAGGGGAAAGTGCAGGCTCACAAGGAGGGGCCAGGCCGGGTCTGCAACTACAGTCTACCATTTCACAACAGCCAGGTTTGTGCCTCTCTGACATAGGTATCTGGAGCCACCAGTTCTTTATCCGTAAACCACGAGAGAGAAAAATACCCCTTCCAATGAGCTGTGAGAACTAAATATGGTACTGTGCAAAAAAACATTTAGTATGGCATTTGGCTCAAAACAGATGTTTGGTAGTTGTTTCTTTAAAACATGCAGGTTTAGAACAAACAAGGATCTAGACAGAAGCTCCTTGAGGGAATGTACCACGTCAATCTGGCTTTACCAGTATGATGGCTAGGGGCTCAATAAACGTGTGTTTGTTGATCTATAACAAACAAATAAATGGATGACTGAAAAGATTCATGACATACACACACACAACCAAGCATAATACAAAGTAAAGAAACAGAATCAAAATGATTTTCAATGAGTGAGTTACTGTCAGGAAAAACTAAATTCCATAATTATATACCACACCCTATAAAATGCATGATCACACAGCTCTCTCCAATAGACATTAAGCATCTGGAGGCAGCGGCCAGGATTTATACATGACCATATCCCCAGCAGTCAGGTTAGTATCTGGTATATATCAGGCACTCAATAAATATCCAACGAGCCAAATAAACTGAAGTATCTTTTGGCCTCCTTAATTTAAAGAGTCACTTTAAGGATGTGATTTGTTTTTAAGCCACAATTTTCATTGATGATAAAAAGTATATTCCAGAAATTATTTCATGTTATCAATGAACATTCAAAGGAGATATGTTCTCGGTTGCAAATGCAATCCTATCACAGGAACTATCTACCATATGCACAAGTGTTGTTCCTGTACATGGACCAGTAAGGATCTAAAACCACGATACTAAAGAAAGTCTAAGTTTACAAATATTTATGTTTGTTGCTCCACCAGGTTCCTGCCAAAAATGAGACCCCTAGAATAGGATATAAGGGGATTTTACTAGACTAACCTAAAGTCATAAATTCTAAAATCCAAATTCACCTTTACTGTGAAAGCACGGTAATATTGCATCTTTTGTGGGGGTGAGTCATCAACCAACCAACAAAGACAGTGTCTACTTGACTTAACAAAATAATTCACAGTGAACATCTAGATTGGCTTTTTAGCCAAAAACAAAGATGGGACAGACAATGACATTGTTTAATTTCTTTTTATCAACACCAAAGGCAAGGAATGTTCATCTTATTTTCCTATGGCTCTTTAGTCACTGCTTAATTCAGATCACCATAGCACAGTTCAATCAAGATTTTGCTTGATATTGAGACAGCCTAAGTATGGCTTCATTTACTTTGAAGCAGAAAAAAAAAATGCGTTTTCACAGAGACCAATCACAGCTCCAACATTAGCATGCTACCCACAAGGAGATGGCTAGCACTCACAGAGTGATCATGGTGGGCCTACTGTCACCCTATGCCCACCCAGAAGAGGTGGCCACCACACAGGAATCAATGAATAAGGGTCTAAGGTTGCTGTGCAGGCTAAAGACCAATGATGGAGACACAGGCTAGGGTAATCTCAGGGCCAGAGGGATGCCAAGGAAGCATCGCAAGGGAATGTGAGCCTCTACCCATCATCCAGTAACACCTCTCAGCACAAAGTCTGGACCTCCCACATCCAGAATAATAATAAACTTGAGGGCCTTGGTGAGGCAAGTCCATTTTCTTTGACAGGAGCAAAAGAAGGGAACTAGCACTAATTGAACCCGACCACAGTCCACGTCCTGTAGATCCTCGTAACAGTCCTGCGAGGCAGGCATCATCAGTACTCCACTTTACAAAAGAGGACATTGAGGCTCGGTGAGACGGTCTGAATGGGGCCAGCATGATTTAGCCAATACACAGCAGAGCTTAGATTGGAAACAGGTCTATCCAGCTCAAATCCCTTTCCTTTTCCACCTATCCAGGCTGCCTCAATCAAATCCTTCTCATGATGAGTCAACACTCCTGTGAAAGGTCTGCACATAAAGGGACTGACTCATTTCAAAAGCAAGCAACTTCACAGTCATTTAAGCTCCCTATTAAGAAGACTGCTTTTCTGTAGATCTCTGTTGCTCTGCCAATGACGTTGATCTTCACAGAGATTTTCAGTTAGCAGAAGGCAAAGTCCTTCTGTCTAAGCCTCAAGTCACCTCTAAATCTTATTTCAATTCCTTACTTAAATCTGTTTCCTTAACAACAACAACTGGCATCCCATCTCCCTTCTGAACAATTCAGTCCTCAAGTTACTGAGTAAGGTGGACCAAGGCAGGCATCCATGGGGAGGGGAGCCTTCATGGGGAGTGTCAGCCCAAGAATGGTGAGGTGAGTGATGCCAAGTGAGGGGGCATCTAGTGTAAGAAGTTAAAGCCCAAAGAGGATGAGGAGGACATCCACCGGTAGGGCAGGCCCTGGAAGGGTGCATGTAGGTGGAGAATGGTCTGCCATGGGTGGTGAAGCCCACGCAGCCCAATGTGAAGGGCCAAATGGGGGGAGGAGGGAATCCTAGTGGAGAGGCAAACCGGCATGGGGCATCTGAACCAAAGAGGGGTACAAAGGGTGTCCACACCCGGGCATGAACCAGTCTGTGGGGGGATGGAGCCTGAGCAGGGTGAGAAGAACGTCCACACAAGGGTCAGAGTACAGCCTGGCACAGGGCATGAGAATCCAAATGGGATGAGAAGGTCATGTGCATGGAGCAGGAGTGGTGAGTCAAGGGGAGACTGCTCACACAGGGGACTGAACAGTGAGTAAATATGTTGAGAGAGAGCCAGGCTTCTCCCTGAGAGAAAAGTTATAAATATGGAGAGAGAAAATTAGGATAAAGACAGTGATACTGGGATTGGACTTGGAGGTATATTACTGAGAACTCATGTTTCTCAATATATAGAGATAGATAAGAAATCACTATAGAGGTAAATGTGTGCACGTGTGTGCACACATGAATATATATATATATAAAACCTGTCCACTGAGAGGGCCTGAAAGCACTGACATCCCAATAGCTATGGGCACACTTTGCTCCCAGATCTTGTCTTCCAAGGAACCAGAGCTCCTGGAGAAATGGTCGATTACCAAGCTGGAGCAGGGAAAGTACAATATTAGCTTGGAACATCTTATGCCAAAAGCAAGGAAGCCCTCAAAAAATGATGCATACATGTCAAACAGACAAAGGCAGCTTGAAGAGACTTCCACTGGTCAAATCTGAGCAAAATAAATAATAATAATGCACTACAACCTGTGATAAAATGAGACCATGAGTTCATATTGAAACTCATGAAACTCAAAGTCAGTCTAAGGAACTGACCCAGATTGCAGGAGTGAAGGAGACCAAGGGACATGAGCCTGAAGAAACAACTGATTCAGAGCAAGACCCTGTTGTCATAAATGCCACATTGGGACAGCTGGCAAAACATGACTGGGGTCTGAGGACTGGATGGTAGTTTCCTTATTTTGGTGATTATATCATGGTTACATAGAGAATGCCTCCGTTTGCAGGCAATACACAGAAAAGTATTGGGAGGTGACGGGGCATCAGATGGCAACTTATTCTCAATTGAGGAAAAGGGAGTTCTTTGTACTATACTTAAAACATGTAAGTTTGCGATTGTTTCAAAATAAAAAAATTACACAAAAATTTGTCAAGCATTCTAATACTCATCATAAAAAATGTATAAAATAGGACAGAAAATTAAAATAACCTATTATTCCATCACTAAGGTAACAGCCATTAATTCCATATGCAGCCTTCCAGTTTTTTTCTATGCATAGATTTTTTTAATGAACTGAAATTACACTGTAAAAATATTTTATAATGTACTTTTTAAACTTTCTCAAAGGCTGCATATTATGCCATTGTAAAGGTGTTCAATAATTCAATTAACCAATCCTCTGTTATGTCATACACAGATTGTTTCCAATTTTTTCCTTGTTATAAATAACACTGCAATAACCCTCTTTACATGCAAATCCTTTTGCACATAAGATTTTTGTTCCTCAGGGTCTATTAGTAGAAGTGGAATCAGGTAACAGGGTTTATACATTTTAAAGGTTCTTGAGGGGCCAGCCCCATGGCCAAGTGGTTAAGTTCGCACACTCTGCTTCGGTAGCCCAGGGTTTCACCAGTTTGAATCCTGGGCACGGACCTAGCACCACTCATCAAGCCATGCTGAGGTGGTGTCCCACATAGCACAACCAGAAGTACCCACAACTAGAAAATGCAACTATGTACTGGGGGGCTTGGGGGAAGAAGAAGAAGAAAAAAAGGTTCTTCATACATAGAGGACTGCCAACTGCCCCACAGAAACATTATACTCAACTGTACTACACAGGCTGTATTCAGAGTGTCTGCTAAAAACTGCTTCAGATTTTCACACCATCACCATCTGTCCAGCACTCAGCTACTTAGAAGGCTTTCTCGTAGGCAGACACAGCTCATCTGGCCTCTGCAAAGACACCCTGAGGAAGCAGAGAAATTAGGATGAACCTCTAACTACATCCTGCGAAAGCCAAGCTCAGTGCTTAAGTGAATTGCTCCAGACCTCAAAGCTCGTAAAGAATGGAGCTGTGCACGCCATTCAGTCTCTGGAAATCGCAAGCCCTTTCTCCAGCCAACCCAGCCTGCTGTGAATGGAGCATTGACTTTTTCTTCACACCCAAGACCTCTTTCTTCACAGAAATCTCGAGGGAACAAAATCTTGATGTTGAGCTGCTCAGACTCAGTCACCCATGTGGTCCTCTCCATCCAGACATTCCAGGGGTCCCAGACAACTGCTCATCTGCACACATGTTCACTAACATCTCACAGGCATCAAACTTCAGCAAAAAGTCCACCAAAGCTCTTCATCATCTGATTCAAAGCTACTCTCCAGACTTCTGTCCTACAAGAGGGGACCACGTGTCCCTGTACCACAGTGGACGACACAGCCGCATACTAGCAGAGTAAGCCTCTCCATGAGCACTTCTCTCACTCCTTTTCCACCACGGGGTTCCAGCTTGGCCCTCAAGCCCACATGGTCCCTGCCCTCCAACCCTCTCCACCATACTGTGATGGAAGAGCTGTCTCTATCACTCTTCCTGCTGCCTGGGAACTATAGAAAATGAGTGATGGACGAGGCTTTCTCATCTGTGCACCCAGGGCCCAGCACAGCCCTGTTCACACAGCTGGGCATTGTTCCAGAGTAATATGCCCAAAGGCCACAGAAATCAGTGCCTCCAATACAATACTACTCTTAGGACTCTCTTAAAGAAGCACTACATCTCAGAAGAAGAAAAAGTCCATAAAAGGGGACTGCCTTTTGTAAGACTTTGTTTTAAAAATAGTAAAACATTCTCTCCATATTATTTTATTATCAGCCAAACTTCAGTCTCGGAAGCTTACCATCATCTTCACTGTTTTATACTCTGAGTCCCTAAGAATCAGGCCTTTGCTTTTGCTATTGCAACTTCACTTCATCAAGCCCACCACCATGGAATCTGACACAAAGAAAGAACAAAGAGAAGTGTTTACACACATGAGGTGTCCTCCTGTCCTCTTCAACAAACACTGAGAGAGGGACTCCTATGTGCCTGGAACTGCAGGCACAAAGATGAACAGGAAAGACCTTAGGCCTGGAGACCTTAGCCTAGTGGGCAAGAGAGACAGGTCACAAGACAATGATAGGATACTGATATGACAGAGAGCTTGTGAAAAGCCTTAGGGACACAGAGGAGGGGCACCCTTAGGGGGCAGGGAGAATTGGTCAGAAAAACTTCCAAGAAGAGAAGGAAAAAATGGGAAGGGAGGGGACCCAGGTGGAGGATCCAGCAGTGTGTGCTAGGGCTTGGAGGCAGGCGAGCATCCAAAGAACTCTCAGTAGAATCAGTCATAAAAACCCCCCAACCATGAAAAGTCCAGGACCGGATGGCTTCACTTGTGAATTCTACCAAAGATTTAAAGAATTAAAACCAATCCTTCCCAAACTCTTTCAAAAAATATAAGAGGATGAAACACTTCTTAACTCATTCTATGAGGCCAGCATTACCCTGATATCAATGCCAGACAAAGACATTACAAGAAAACTATGGACCAATATTCCTGATGGATATAGTTGCAAAAAATCCTCAGTAAACTACTAGGAAACCAAAAGGAACAGCATACTAAAAGGATTATATACCATAATCAAGTGGGATTTATTCCTGGAATGTAAGGATAGTTTAACATACGAAAAAAAATCAGTCAATGTAATACAACACGTTATTACAACAAGGGAAAAAACTTACATGATCATCTCAATTGATGCATAAAAAGCATTTGACAAAATGCATCAGCTTTTCACGATATAAACATTAAGCAAAATAGAAATAGAAGGGAACTTCCTTAACACAATAAAGGATATTTATGAAAAATCCATAGCGAACATCCTACTCAATGGAGACAGACTGAAAACTTTCCTCCTAAGATCAGGAACAAGACAGGATGCCCATTTCCACCAATGCTATTCATTTCAGAGCAATTAGACAAGAAAAAGAAATAAAACGCATCCAAATTGGAAAAGAAGTAAAACTATCTCTATTTGACATGATCTTATATATAAGAAATCCCAATGAAAGAATATATAACAAAGCTACTAAAGCCAATAAACGAATTCAGCAAAGTTGTATGGTATGAGATCGGCACACAAAAATCAGTTGTATTTCTATAAACCAGCACTGAACAACCCAAAAAGAAAATTAAGAAAGGAATTCCATTTACTACAGCAAACTCACATTTTCCAATTTCAAAACTTACTACAGAGCCACAGTAACCAAAACAAGGTGGGACTGCCATAAGGATAATCATACAGATCAATGGAATAGCATTTAGAGTCCAGAAATAAACCTATACATCTATGGCCTTTCCACAAGGGTGCCAATTCCATTCACTGGGGGAAAGAACAGTATCTTCAATAAATGGTACTGGGGTAACTGGATTTCCATATGCAAAAGAATGAAGTTGACCCCCACCTTCACATCATACAAAAATTCACTCAAACTGGATCAATGCTCTAAATATAAAAATTAAAACCATAAAACTCTTAGAAGAAAACATAGGCATAAATCTTAATCACCCTGATTTTGGCAATGGATTCTTAGATATGACACCAAAAGCAAGAACAAAAAAAGATAAATTGGACTCCCTCAAAATTAAAAACTCTAGTGCATTGAAGGACATTTTCAAAAAAAGTGAAAACACAATCTACAAAATGGGAGAAAATATTTGAAAATCATATCTCATAAGGGTTTAATAGACACAATACATAAAGAACTCCGACAGCTCAAGAACAAAAAGACAAACAACTCCATTAAAAAATGGGCAAAGGACTTTAATAGATGTTTCTCCACAGAAGATATACAAATGGCCAACAAGCACACAGAAAGATGGTCAATATCATTGGTCATTAGGGAGATACAAATCAAAACCACAATGAGATACCACTTCACACCTACTAATAATAATCAAAGAAATCAGAAAATAACAAATGTTGCTAAGGACATAGAGAAATTAGAACCCTTGTACATTGCTGGTGGAAATGCAAAATGGTGCAACCAACATGGAAAATAGTCTGGTGGTCCCTCAAAAAGATAACCACAGAATTATCAGATGTCACAACAATTCCACTCCTAGGTATGTTCCCAAAAAATTCAAAACAGGGACTTAAATACTTGTATGCCAATGTTCACTACAGCATTATTCACATTGGCCAAGAGATGGAAATCCAAGTGTCCATCAACAGAAGAATGGATAAACAAAATATGCTGTACATATACACTGGGATACTATCCCTCTACAAAAAAGAATGAAGTTCTGATACAGGCTACAACATTGATGAACCTTCAAGACATTATGCCAAGTGAAATAAATCAGATAAAAGGACAAATAATGTATGATTCCATATATATAAAATATCTAGCATAGGCAAATTCATAGAGATAAAGTAGGTTAAAGGTTACCAAAAGCTGGGAATATGGTGGCACGAGGAGTTTTTCCTGAATGGGCACAGAGTTTCTAATTGGGGTAATGGAAATTTTTGGAAATAGTGGTGATAGAGGCACAACACTGTGAATGTAATTGTCACTGAATTACACATGTAAAAACAGTTAAAATTACATATCCATACATATATAACAATACAGTTTTTAAAAAGAGAATGAGAACTCTAAATAGTTGCTGCACTTGGAGAGGAGGAAGAGGCAGGATGGGTAAGCAGTAGGCTGGGGGCCCGGGTTGGGGTGAGGCGGGGGAGGAGTCGGGCTCTCATTCTGCAAGCAAGAGTTTCAAGAAGAGGGACAGAATCAGGCGTTTTAGAAAGATACACTATGATAATAAAACAAAAGTGACAAATTTTTAAGCTGCAATCAGGAGAGAAGAAAAGGAACTGGATCTCTCTCCACCTTCCTATCTGTAATGTTTCCAGTAATTTGGAGAGGAAGGTAGGTGTAGGTTCATCATACCATGCAAAAAAAAAAAAAAAAAAGAGGTGGGGGGCGGGCATAAATCAGGTTCCCACCAGAAAAATCAAAGCTGCACAAAACCAGGTGACCAGTAGGAGCCCATACAGGCCAGGGGGAAAGCTGGGCTGCCTGGGGGGTGGGCAGGATGAACTCCCGGCTCAGAGCCTATCCTTGGAGCTCTAGCTTCACGACTCCTCACCGAGCGCACCCATGCATTCATTGCTCGGCATCTATGGGCAAGGATCCGTGAGACACTTTAGGAAGCACTGAAATGAATCACAACTCTACTCCCATCCTCCGGAACTTAAAGCCTGGGGCCAGGGCCATGCATGGCCCGCAGCCAGAAGGGAGGAAAGGACTCCAGGGGAGGGAGGGAGAAGGGGAGCAGCCAAGGCTTTGGGGAGAAGCAGCAGCTGAGCTGGGTCTAGAAGGGAAGGTAGGACCCAGAGAGGTGGAGATAGAAGGGAGCTGTATAAGCTGCGGGAAGCACACACAAAGCCAGGGAGACGGCAGAGTGAGGGGTCTATGCTTGTACCCGGGGTGCAGAGGAGCGGAGCGCGGGGTCTATACTCAGATCACCGACACGGCGGTGCAGAACGCAGTGTCCACACTTGGATCCCAGTTGGGGCAGCGTGGAAGCGGGGTGTACACTAGGATCTGGGGTGCACCAATGAGTGTACACTTGGACCCAGGGTGTGACAGCACCGACGTAGGGTCCACACTCGGACCCAGGGTGCGGCGGAGCAGAGCGCGGGGTCTAAACTCGGACTTGGAGTGCCGTGGGGCAGAGCGCGGGGTCTCAACTGGGATCCGGGTGCAGCGGAGCGGAGCGCGGGGTCCTAAACTCGGACGGACCCGGGGTCTGGCGGAGCGGAGCACGGGGTCTAAACTCAGATCCCGGGTGTGGCGGAGCGGAGCGCAGGGTTTAAACTCAGATCCCGGGTGTGGCAGAGCAGAGCACGGGTCTAAACTCGGACGGACCCGGGGTCCGCTGGAGCGGAACATGGGATCTAAACTTAGATCCCGGGTGTGGCAGAGCGGAGCACGAGGTCTAAACTCGGATGGACCCAGGATGCGGCGGAGCAGAGCGCGGGGTCTAAACTCGGATCCCAGGCGGGGCGGAGCGGAGGGCGAGGTCTAAACGCGGACATTTCCAGGGCGCCTCCTACAAACCCGCCTGTCATGGGCTTCACCCGGTGCTACTCAACTTGCTGTCCGAGGACCAGGAGCAGCAGGGATCCGCTGGGAGCCTGTTGGAAACGCAGATCTCCAACCCCAGCCCCACCCTACACCTGCTGAATCGGCTACTTTTAACTTGACCCTCAGATGATTCACCTGCTCTTTGACGTCTGAGAAGAACCCGCTTCACATTCCAGCCTTTCATTTACAATCTGTGAAGTACATTATTAGCATCCCCACTTTATATATGAAAAACTGAGGTTAGTGATAGGATGCATTTTGTCCAAGATAGTAACTAAGTTGGCATTCAAATCCAGGTACATCTGATTCTGAAATTTGTGCTCTTAAGCATATCATGTGGTATTTCCAAATCTCCATAAAATATTGGCACATACATGGCAACACTATTGTCATATCACTAAGGCAATAATTGAAATACCTAATACTTTGGAGCACTAAACTATGCACCAGGCACTGTGTCTAGCTGGATACAATGTCTCCCTGCTCTGTGAATTTTGTTAAGAAGGGGCTTGGGAGAAGCCAAAAGGACACGCCATGCCCTAAGGGCCCTTTCTAAAACAGCATCCGTGCCAGCCCTGTTATCTGTGTGATGCACTCTCAGTGCATCTCCAGGCTCCTCTACGAGCTCGTTGGAATTAATGGCAATTTTCAGTTCAGGCCTGATTGATCCCAGAGGGCAAGCGAGACTGGCTTCTCTCTCCCAGTTGACACTGCCCTGTATGGGAACAGCGGCTCAAAACAATAAGCGCATTCTGCCTTGTCCACTCAGAGTCTAAACAAGCAGAAATAGAGAATGATAGGAATATATCCAGTGTGCTCTGCCTTAACGAGAAAGAGACAAGTGGCTATAAAACACAACAAAACAAAAAAATCCAAAGAAAAAAAAAAGAGGAGGGTATTGGCTTCAGATACAAAGGGCGGAGTCAACCCTGACCCAGGTCCAGGTGGGTGGCATTGTCCACAGCCTGGGGCACTGAGCCACATGTGCTGTCTAAGGGCATAGAGCACGTGGCATCGCACAAGCCTTGCTGAACCGGCACAGCAGACCAGCTGTGTTGACTTCAAGTCAGACTCGATGGCATTAGCTCACAGATTGGGAGTAGCCATGCAGGGTATCTGGGAACTCTTGAGTCAAGCACAGAAGTCGACAGCATACCCATTCTAGAACGGGCAGGCAAATGAAAGGCTTCAGAATAAAAGGACAACATGGCTAAGACACCCTTGAACTCAGTCCAACAGGCACAGAGGTTCAAGGGAGGATGGCGAGTCAAGGCACCGTGGGGGCCCATGAGTTCCACTCCCTCTGCCAGGGATGCCCGCCCACCTCTTCCTGGCACTTCCCACTCACACTGTATGGCCCATTCAGCTTCTGTGAAACTTTCCTTAAAACCCTCCTGGAAGGGCTGGGTACTCTCCTCTCTTTGCACCCATTTCACTTTTACTACATTTGTGCTCCTAGAATTTTCTCATTAGAACGCTACAGAGCCAATAACCCAGCATTTCCACTCCATGGTTTATAGTTAACAGAAACATGCAAATAAGTCCACCAAAAAGACACATACAAGGACATCCATCCAGCAGCATTCTTATATAATAGCCCCAAACAGGAAATAACCCAAAGGTCCACCAATGGTAGAATGGGTCAGTTGTGGAATATTCATATAATAGAATACTACATCCCAATGCAAAATGAATAAACTACCGCCACATGCAACAATGTGGATGAGTATCGCCAACATGATGTTGAGGAGAAGCAGGAAACAAAAAAAGTACGTATCCTCCACAGCCATTCATGTAAAGTTCAAAAACAGGCAAAATAATCTATGGCCTCAGACTCTGGGATAGCGGTGACTGGGGAGGCGGAGGGGCAGCGAATGAGCAGGGCACCACAGGAAGGACATGTGGGATGGCCACTAGTGTTTCACCTCTCATCTGAGAAATGGTTACATGAGAAGATATAAAATTTCATGATTACACAAGGGCAGTCAATATTTTACTAAGCTGTATCATGATTTGTGTATTTTTCTGTTTTAATTCAATAAAAACTTCATTAAAAAAAAAAACAAAAACAGCTACCATTTACTGAGCAAATATTATGGGACCATGCCAGGTTGAGCAGAGAGCACGCATGCACGATCTCACTGAACCTGGCTCCAACCCTGCTGGGTAGGCACCATCTTCATTTTCCAGATGGGGACCTGCAGCTAGGGGCCACTGTGACATGTAGCCTACGTCACTCTGTAACCAGGACGTAACCCAGGGGCTTTTTCACAATAAAGCCTGAACGATATTTTCACTATACTACAGACATCAGTAATCATCTGTTGACCCAATGACTTCACTAACTAGACAGTACGCTCCTTGACTATAACCTGCCTTTTGTTTTGCTCTGCATCCCCAGTACCCAGCACAGGCCTGATGGAGGAATGAATAAGGATTACGACCACACAACAACAGCTGAGACTGACAGAGCACTAAATAAGGGGCAGGCACTGTGCTGACAGCTTTTCCTAGAGTATCTCATTTAATCCTCATCATGACTCTATAACGCTGATACTATTATCTCTGCTTTACTGATGATGAAATGGAATGAGTGAAGACATGTATCCCTGGATGTGAAAGAATGAATGAAACCTGAAGGGCTTCTCCACCCTTATGGACCCAGGGCAATAAGCCACAGCCCTGAGAATACAGTGGCCCAGGACATCTTCCAAAGTTCGTAGCTCCCTCAACCCATGGGTTCCTGCTTGCTCCAATAAATATTTTCCCATTAGAGTGTACTTTCAACTAATTTAAAGATTTATTCCACCTTCTCCCCTTGTGAAGTTTTAAATGCCAGAGAAGCCCCACCAACCGTGAGGGAACTTGCCATAGGACATGCCATAAGCAAAGGCAAAGGCTTCTTTACACCCCAGCCGACCATGCCCGCTACCTCCCGTTGACTCACCACTTCCACCAGATAAACCCAGTTAGCCCCAAAACCACCCCCAAGGAAGGCACATACAATCTTGTTCTAAATCCACCTTTAAGTGGGTAATCAAGCTGATAAGAAAAAGTCCAGAATTTCAACCACGGATTGATAGCGTTGTCTCTTTACCAACTACATGGCATTTTAAAAATAGCATCTTTATTCAAAAATACACTTCTAATGTATATACGGTCAGAAGGTGCTAGATTGTTCCTGAAATTTCCTTGTGGTTTCTTTTGCTAGCCAGTTTGGTATCGGTAGCCCAGGAAAAACCAAACAATTTAAGCAATCCCTTAAAAGAGAATGAAATCCATCCCACGGCCATCCTTTTTTTTAATAAAATATTTTTAAGATATTAATATTTTAATAAAATATTTTTATTTTTTTAATAAAATATTTTTCTATTTTCTAGAAGATTCTCCACAGGTTTGTAATCTGTTGGTACCTAATCTGCAGCAGTCCACTGGCATGCTCAATGATAAGAAAAGATGTATTGGACAATATGCTCCTTTTTTTCTTATGGTTAAAAAAAACAATATTACAAAGTCTGACCCATGTAATTTATTTACAAATAAACATGAGTAAGTGGAACTCAGAGCATTATGTTTCAAAACTGATGCCCAAGGAAAGTCCAGAATTTCCTAGTTTTCTTGGGAATTCATGGTTTTCTGGGATGTTTTCAGGTGTGGTTGATGAAAACTCCTGTTTTATCATATTCCTAAGGTTCAGTTTCCTTATTCATAGAATAAAGATAATATCTGCCATGATTATTTCTCAAATAACAGAAAAAAAAGAAAATGAACGTGAAAGTGCCCTGTAAACCACAGTCTGTACACAAGTAGGGGCCTCGTTATTTAAGACACACTGACACGTGTGACCTCTTTCCTGGTTCTGGATGCCCTCACTGGGTTGTGCTCCCTTCCCTGACCCACCCCTTCCAATATGCTGTAGGTTCCAAGACTCAGCTCTCTGACTCTCATGTCTTCTCTCCAAATATGTGTCTGACATTGCCCTGGAAGGTGGTCTCTATATTCCACTCCAATACATGCCAATCAATTTATTAAAAGGTTAAAAGATGCAAAGCAATACCAGATACTGTTGAGTGAGTAGTACCTTTTTAGCAGAAGTACAGAGAAATGCATAGGAATGATAAACATCCAACTGGGGCCTGTGGTTTCCCTCTGTGGAGAGGGAAAGGCTCTGATGTATCCTCGTGCACAGGGGCTTTAAAGGCATCAAAGGAACCCACCCCTTAACCTGGGTGGTAGATACACAATTGATCATTTTTCTTTATACCTTTTTGGTATATCTCAAATAATTCCTAAGGACTTTTTTAAAACCTACTCCACCAAAAAGCTGTTAATCTTTTCTTAGTTTTATTTTCCCTTGTTCACTCATTCATCACTCACCAGTATCTATTCTAAGACAAGCTCCATGGCAGGAACAGTAAATACACAAATACCTAAGATCAACTCATGCCCTTGAGGAACATATTCATTGTCTGATATTTTGGGGGTGGGGGAGAGAGGGAGAGAGGAGAGAGAAAAGGAGGAGAGGAGAAGGAGAGGGAGAGAGAAAGGGGGGATGGGGGGGGATGGGAGAGAGCGAATGATAATGACCACACCCTGAAAAGGCACCACCACAAGGGGGCACTCAGCTGCAGGGGCAAACGAGGAGATGGACACAGAGGGATGGAAGCTAGAGGACTTACTGGAAGTGGGCCCATACTCTTAGATGGATCACTCATTGAAACCACAGCTGTTCTCTCCTTCCTCTTCATTTTACACACGGAAATAAAAGCCAAAGAGCTGGACTTGGAATTCAGACATCCCAGCTCCCAGTAGTGACCTGTTCACTATATCCTCAAACCACTCATTCCATGCTTATAAAATATATTTCACCTTTAACTTGTCCAGATAGACTGTTCACTCCATAGATGCATGTCTTCCAATTAAGTCATAAGTTCTAAATAGCGAGAACGATCTCTAGTTTCCTATTGGGGTGTGTATGTGTCTGTGTGTATACACTTAATGCCTTGCTTCCCCCAGTACGCTTGGCACTTAACAAGAGCATAAAAATGTCTCTCATATCCATCTCAATCGATGAAGGAAAGATAATTCAATTCAACAAACAATGCTCTTACATACCAACTAAGAAAACTTCAACGAATTTCAAAATTCCACCCAACAATACCTCATATTCCACCATCTCTCTGCCTCCAGTATCTTGCCACATTATGCACACAGCTATCCTCACGAAACAGGAGGCAGATCAAGGGCAACCTTTCTCCTCAAAAACCTTGGACGGCTCATCAATAGTAATTCCTCAGCATGGCATTCTTGGCCTTCCTGGGTCAAGCCCCATGCTGTCTTTCCAGCTTCAACTCCCACTAGATCTCTTCCAAAGATTTATTTGTGCTACAGCCACTGCCCTAAAAGGCCACACATTGTCACAGTTTTCCCCTCAGCCAGTAATTTTTGAACTACTTCCTCCACCTATCCTAATTGTAACTAATCCTTGAGAAAAAGCCCAAATGGCCACTCTCTCTCTTTCCGTAGAACATTTCTTCTATCTTTTTGTCACGCTGAGTTTGTTCTTCATGTGGGAAGAGTCAACTGTTTAATTTCTCTTCCAGCTGTAAGCTACTTGTGGGTAAGAGAACCAACCCCATTTCTACCCCAGCATGCCTCACAGTGGGGATTCGTTAAAAGTCAGAGGAACCAGTCTACTCATTAGACTATGTCTCCATTCTATTTGTTTTGAACCCCCTGATCAAAGAGTCCTTCTAGATAAATCAGCACTGAATGTATGCCCTAAGGGACACCAGCTTTAGAGCCCCTCGTAGTGGTATTCTAATAATTAATGAGTAAATATTAATAAAGAGATCCTTGGACTTCTAAAGCAATATGTGGAGAAGTTAGAGAAATAGTAGGTAGTGAAGCAGGAACAATGCATCTTAAGGGACTGAGTCTTCTTCTTCCTCCAGTGTGAATCTATATTCAAATTTAAAAGATGATTTTAGCACTGCAGTGCTTGGCAGTGGCTGCAAAGCTAACTTTATTGTTCTATTTTTTTTTAAGGGCAAGGGAGGAACCTCTACTAATGTTAATTACTCATGCTGCCCATTCATTTATCGAGTTTATTCACTGTTTAAGCATAAAATGCACTCAATTTTTGTTTCCACTTCAAAGTACATGTATGCATTCAAATGCTGCTGAGCGCCCTGGGGGAACAAAGCAGACCGACTGATAGACTCTTCCAAGGCAAAAGGGTTAATGGTGACCATGGCAACCGCCTCCAAGAATAGCATCATCTGCAGCAGCATTCATGCTGGGGCAGTGACAGAACGGTTATAAATATACCTATTAGCAGCCTGAGCTGAATCTTTAAACAGCACTGTTGGGAGAGAGGATGCCTAAAAATAGCTCCACACGATTGCATTTGAAGACGTGTCCTCAGAAACACTGCATCTCGTGCACACACGCACAGAATGGTTTTTAATTTTCTTTTTTACAAGTGCCAAGAAGTGAACGTTGGAGGCACACAATAGACTATGTGACATTTTATGACCTTCCTCTCTTACTACAATATTCCAAAAAGAAGCCCCCAAGACAGAAAGGGCAGCCATTTGAGGGTCCAGCTTGGACAAGTGGCTCAAGTGACTGCCCCAGCACCCCCCACAGCAGGGCAGCCCCCTGGCAGACTTCACGTGTAATGCTCACTGGGACAGCTGTTCCTGCAATGACCCCATGTGGAGAAGGACAGGCCAGGGTGAACACAGCTCCCAGGGAGGCGGGTCCCATCCCCACCTTGCTTCACACCCGGGTTAGAGGCCACTTCTTCCGTGCAGTCTTCTCTTCTTTCTGCTACTTCCACCTGCAGGGACATCTTATCCACACTCCTCCTAAAATACAGATTATTTTCTACATAGGAGCAGGGGGCTTAAAGCCAGAGAGTTGCCAGCTTGAATTCCAGCTTAGCCACATTACTAGTTTACTTGCGTAAACAAATCAACCTCTCCAAACCTTCACTTCCTCATTTATAAAGAGGGACCATGCAATGTCTAAATCAGAGGGCTGTTATAAGGAAAAAGTCAGAGAGTAAAAGAAAGATGTCCAGTACCTGGTAGCATTCAACCTGTGAGTTTCCTTCCTTTCCGCACTCTCTTATTTACGCTCATTGATTCCGGCCCTCTGGAAGGCTGGCAACAAACCACTCAAGTTATGCGTCCACGTGGCGTGGTGCCCAAGAGAAAAACCCCTGTTAGCGGGGTGAATGAATGAGTGACTGCAGCTCCGTCCTGGTCCCTAGAACACAGAGAACGGAAATGCCACCCTGGCTGCCTCCCAGGCCCAGATGTGGTGCCTCCTCCTCTGTTCCCATCTGCCACAATTCCTCAATCATTCTATCATTTCAAAAGAAGAGATGAAACAGTATGACACCTCTAGCCCTAAAGGACATGTGCAACAAAACACGTATGGCAGAGAAAAACTCTACCTACAAAGAGGGGAGTGCCAATATATGCCACTGCCCTCAAAGAGCAAGTCATGTCCCATGACTTGGACCTATGGACCTGATGGCCAGCCGCGGTACCCAGGTCCAAGTCAGTCAGCACACGAGGGACTGACCTCAGGCCCCTCAACCCATGTTTTCACCTATCTCATGTGTAAGCTTCAGTCTCCATGGAGACAATAGGCTCTACCTCACAGACGTGTTGGGAAGAATATATAAGATAAAGCACAGAAAGTGCTGAATGTGCTTTCCCACCCTCTGCCTGAGCTGTCTGGCACGGCCTGGGTGACAGGTGACCCTCAGGCTGTATCACGAGCACCTATCTCTCTGGTTGGGTTCAGCCCACGGAGAGACGGCAGGAGACAGAAGGGCAGGAAGAGGAGAGTCTGGGATGTCTGTCTCTCCTCCCTCTCCGCCACAGCACTGTTGGGCTGTGCCCCTGTGCCCACCCTGTCTGCTACTCTTCCAAGGCTCCAGCTCTCAGAAGGCTCTGGCCACACCATTTTGTCCCCTCACCCCCTCAGGCCTAGAGGGGCTGGCAGCTTCCCACTGTTGTTAGTTGCTGAACATCCTGCCGTTTCCCTTAACCCCGCCCACAATGCCACCTGCGCCTGCCTGCTTTTCCCTGCTAGGCCCTGACCACTACAGGCATCTACCTTCTCTTCCCTATCACCTGCCCCTCAGAGGAAGAGACATGTCCCACACTTCGGGTGTGGCGGAGGGGGGGCTCTCTGCCAAAGGATCAGAAAGGCACAATATTGGCATATTTTGCAAATTTTGCCCATCTCTAGTCCTCTATAAAAATAGGAGTAAGCAAATAACCAACCTGACAGGCATAGGAATGACAAACACCAAATTCAAGACGATGACTAGCTAATTCTGGAGTGGGAAGGCAGGACAAGGAATGAAATCAGAGCATTTTCTTATATGCTACATTAACTCAACTGTATCTTTAATGTTTGATTTTTTTAAAAGGGAAGGGAGGGAGGCAGGCAGGCAATATGGTAAAATGTTAAGAATCCATGAGCTGAAGGGTGGGGTAGGGTGGTCCATGGATGTTAGTTATATTATTCTCTATACTTTTTCTGTAAGTTTCACAATTTAAAATAAATCTCATGTTTAAAAACTTCCAAAGGCAACTCAGGCCCACAGAGTTAAGTCGCTATTCTCTGGCATGGATTCAAGGCCCTTACCAGCTGCCTAGAAGCCCATCCATGGTGACAGCCTGCCCCTCCATCCATCCTGTCGTGCAGACACACAGAGCCCCAACTCATTGCCCAAACAGGCTGCGAGTTGGCAGGCCATGTGCTTCTTTTCTCTGGCCAGCATGTCTGTCATTTATTGTGCCCAAGAAGTTCCTAAATATCCTTTCAAGCACAATTCAAATGTCAGTTTCTTTCTGGAGCCTTACTGAACCTCCCAGACATAGTCAACAGCACCCAATATCCCAAACTTCTCTCGTAATTATCACACTGTAATATAATTTCTATATATTTTCACGACGATGGTAGTATGGTGAAGTAGTTCTCAAGTGGCTGGCTTCAAACCTGGTTCCACCGCTCCCCATATAAGTGGCATCACCTCTGAGTCTGGGTGCTGAATCTTTGAAGCAGGGAGAGGTAACAACCGAACCTAGGCTTGTTGTCACCACTGAGCGAGGTTACGCATGGCAAGTACTAAGGACAGGAATGGAATGATCTCATAAATCAACATTGGTCATTATCATCATCACCTTCCCTGATGGGCTAGGAGCTCTGATCTCACTGAATCCTCCCTCCTCTCCTCCCCATTTCAATGAGAGCTATAATTGTCCCAGTTTTGAGATGGATAAACTGAGGTTCAAAATGACTACCTTGCTCAAGGCCACAGAGCTAGCCAGTCATGGAAAAGAGGTGTCAACCCAGATCCGTCTGGTCCTGTCTATGGCACCTTGCCACCTCCTATATTTCAAGTATCTGTGTTACTATTTTAATCTAGTTAATTCAGTTGCTTTTATTGAATTCACAACTACATGCACAGCACTTCACAGGCACTAACTTTAATGATTACAACAATCTTGCAAAGGAGTAATTATTTTACTGATGAAGAAACTAATGTTCAGAGAGATTAAGAAATGAGCCAGGGTTGCACAGTAAGGACCAGAATTTGAATCCAGATACCTCTTTTTTCAACTTTCTTTGATGTATAGGATATGTAAAACTTAAATAGTATAGGGTAATCACCATCCACGGACCCAAATCCAGGGGGCTTTAACAAATCTTAACATTTTGCTGTATTTCCTTATAGGTAAAGCCCCTAAATGCACCTATCTTCCTCCTCAGAGGTAACCACCCTCCTGAAGCTGATGTCTGTCATTCACATATATTTTATATACTTACGTATCTAGATATATTATTGTTCTGCATGTTTTTAAACATGATGGAAATGTAATCTTACTAATCACTTTATTCTGAAACTTACTGTCTTCACTCAACATATGATCATTTCAAGATTTAACCACACTGATAAATGTAGATTTAGTTCACTCACTTTAACTACTGTATGGTACTTCAATATATGAATTTGCCACTTGTTATTTGAGGCCTCTATTAACAGACATTCAGCTGCTTCTAATTTTCACTATTCAAACAGCACTGCGGGAACAGCCTGGACCTGGCCCCTTGTTCAAGAGGTCCTCTGAGGGATCGTCCAAGAAGGAGGGATAATGGGTCAAAAACACACACAGCCTCAACTTTCCTAAGAGTGCCAAATGGTTGTACAAATTTATACTTTGGCCAACATTATATTTATAAGAATTCCTCTTTTGCTATATTCTTGCCATTTCTGGTATTACAGACATTTTTTTTTTTAATTTTCCCAGTCTGATGGGTACAGATTTTACAAATGTGAAACTGTACCTGTCTCATCCATCCATCCAGTCACGTACCCAACAAATACATGACCTGTTTTGTGCCAAGCATTGTGGAAGCACACTGACAACACAACAGACAAAATCACTGCCCTTCTGGAGGTGCAGGCAATGAACAAAAATCAAAGAGATAATGAAGGTAACGTCAGGGGCTACTAAGTGCCATGGAGAACAACAAAGCAGGGTAAAAGCAGGGAGGATGAGGGAGCTGTACGTCAGAGCACGTTAATATGCATCTCCCTCGTTCACATTTACAGGAGCATTATAAAGACATTTAATCACGGGCTGGGGCACAGGCAGGGCTCAAGCAAAGTGAGCAGACAGGAGCACTCGCATGGCCGAGCCAGGGGGCGCCGGCAGTGTGACCCATGCCAGCTTAGGCTTCATCTTCTGGGAAAGGCCCACTCAGCTCCACCACCATCTCTCTTACTTACTGATTCGTGTGTCATGTATCATGAGAACCCCTCGTACACTCTAGATACCAGTCCCTTCTGGGGATGTGTGTTGGTCATATCTCCCTTTCTGTGGATTCTCTCTCCTTCTGTCTTTTTAATTTTTTCATGAGGATATATCATATATACCTAAAGATGCATAATATAATAATATTCATGTGACTTAACTTTAAATTGTGTTCACAGTCTCCTTTGCAGAATTTTGTAAAAGTTTAATGTAATCAAACCGGTCAGCCTTTTTCTTTATAGTTGGTGCTTTATATGCCAATCCTAAGAAACCCCTCCCTCCCCTAAGGTCGTTGACATTGTGTCCTATGTTATCTTCTAAAATTGTGAACATATTGCTTTTTCATACTTGAGCATTGATCCTACCTGATACTGATCTTTCTTACAGTATTCCAATTTTTTTCTACAGGAATAGTCAAATGGTCCAGTATTATTTATGAAAAGGTTCTTACTTTCTCCCGCTATTTATAATGCCCCCCTCCATCATTCCATATTCCATTGATTCTAAAATTCGTATCAGAAGACTTCTATAAACCTGTGTTAGGTCTGCCATCTGGCTGACAACAATTTTAAAACATCATATATTGTAAAATGAATTCATACTTCAGAGAGAAAACAAGAGTGCTTCTTGGAATTTATGAAATAGGGCATGTCAAACTTCCCTATACCAATGGATCTGATTTGGGGCTTTCTGTTCTCTTCCATTTGCCTATCTGTCCCTGTACATTGATCAGACTGTTTTAATTGCTCTTGCTTGATAAGCCTTAATATCTCCTAGAGCAGGATTTCTCCACTTCGTCCCATTCTTCCATTTATTTTGGCTATTCTTGGGCCTTCTTCTTCCATATGAATGCTAAGATTAGTTTGCTAGGTTGATTTAAAAACTCCTGTTGGGATTTTGCTAGGAATTACATGTAATTCATAGATTAATCAGGGAGTAAGTTGACACCTTCACAATACTGAGTCTTCCCATCCACGAATATGGTATATAGTTTGCTATTTCATCAGGTCTTCTCTTATGCTTTGTAATACTCTTCATAAAGGTCTTGTGTACATTGTTAGATTTCCTTCAAGGTATCTTAGAGTATTGCTGGCTACTGTGAACAGGAATATTTTAAATTGTATTTTCTAATTAGCTTTCATTGGTATAGAGATATGCTATAACTTTTTATTTCGAACCAAGAAAATTTGTTGAACTTTCTCACCAATTCTAACAGTTTGTCCAGCGGTTCTCTTGAATTTTCCACATAGACAATCCTCTCATCCACAAATAAGGACAGTTTTGTTTCTTCCATTCTAATTCTTACATCTTTGTCTTTTCTTATTACATTAGCTAGAACTGGGATAATTTTGAGTGGAAGCAGTGATAGCAGACATCCCTGTCTTGCTCCTGACTTAAAAAGTAATGAGTCTAAAGTTTCACTATTAAGTATGATGTTTCCTATAGATTTTTCAGACACCCTTTATTAAGCTAATATTACTCCCTTGAAGTCTTAGTTTACTAAGAATTGTTATTATGAATATATATTGAAATTTTCTGTAACTATTTAAATTATCATATTTTCCCTCAATTAATTTGCTAGTATGATATGTAACATTGAGAAACTTTCGAACATAGAATCATTGTTACATTTCTAAGATAAAGCCTACTTGGTCATGACATATTGTTCCTTTTATACCAGGCAGAATTTGATTTGCTAATGTTTTATTTAGGATTTTTGCATTGTGCTAAAATCCTAACCACAAATGACCCTTTTGGACCCAGAACCCAGCTAACTGCTTCGTATTTTATTTCTATTTCACAAAATGTTTATCTTATTTTTTAACTCACGGAGGTATTTTGGTTTTCTCCTTTTAAATTTTTCTGTTATTGCCTAAGCCCTATGCCAGCAAGGACGAGTCAAAGCAGGACCTTACTGGGCCACCTTGATGGAATTCCATGCCAATTCCCTTTCTGTAACTCCATCCTCACCGTCTCTCCCTCATCTAAGTTCAGTACTTACTGCCTTAAGTAAGACAACGCATATTAAAGTTCCTAGTAGAATACCTAACATATAATAGAGCTGATTCAATCCAGCTAACAAGTTGCTGAATATCCAATACACTGGTTGAATTCTTAAAACCAACTTTTTTCAAGAAGAAAGCACTCAGAAATGTTATATATTTAAGGAATTTATGAAGATATACTTAGTAAGTTCTCCACCAGCTACTCAATTCTTCTCTGTGCTGGAGTTTCAAAGTACCTTCTCTGCCTCCTTTGGCAATACATTACACAATGCTGTATATGCAGGAGGCAACTGTGCGGGCCACTAAGGCATGCATGCCAGGTGCCACAGCAGACACCTGTCTGCTCACTGATATCAGAGCAGGTTCCAACTGGGGTTTGGTCAAGAACTAAATCCTACACTCAACCTATAGGAATATGTGTCAGCGGGTACCATGTGTGCATGTGTGTGCAGGGGCAGGGGAGGAGAGAGGTATGCACATGATTGTCTACATATACTCACATTTCAACTCAGCTTACATTCAAGACACTGTAAGTATCTCCATCAAAAAAGCAAACACCTCTACTCAAAACTGTTTTTTAAAAAAGAACAGTATGACATTTTATAATTAATCTGAGCTTTTAAAGCTTCTACGTTGATGATATGGCCTGCGTATTTCTATGCCTCTTATACTTTATAATGAGTAATAATGAGCTCCTTATAGTTTCCCACACACCAGGCTCTGAAACCACTTGCCCTGTCATTTATAAACTCTATAACTTTGGGCAAGTTACTTAATATCTACAAGCCTCAACTTTTTATAGAAAAAATGGAGCTAAGAGCCCTCATTTTGCAGTGTGATTTTAGTAACCAAATGCAAGAAAGTATATGAAGCTTTTTATATTATCACCTCTTCTCTCATTTTTCATTCCATATTTTACTCTACCCTGCAATATTAAACAGCTAAATACCTACTTTAGTATGAACTTAAGCAGAAAATCCAGTAAAGCATAAGTGCTTCCTGGGGCAAGAACATCTTTCCACATCTGAATCCCTCTCAGCTGCCAAGCTCAACGCTCGCGCCTCTTACTCAGTGCACACTTACATGAAGCGTCTTCCTCAGTGGAGGCTGAGCAGATGCTCTTAGCACACATGCAGGAGTCCCCATCTCAGAAACGTCTCCATGTCTCAGTGATGCCTTATTCTAGGCATGAGACAGAAAGGCACAATCAAGAACTAGAGGAGATGGCGAGTTGCATTGGCTAACACTGTAAAGATAGGTTGGCTGTGTCAGAAAAGAAGCTACTTCAATTCCTTTGTCATAAAAGAGTCATAATATTTATTTATAGCTTGATAACTTCATGGCAGGAAGATGGGAAATCAAAGAATAAATCAGAACTTACGAACATTATCAGAGTTATTTTTATCTTAGGCGTGAACATCACTCTGGCCTAAATGAGCATAATTACAATGACTGATGATAGACACACACACACGGCTCAAGCACCAACAACACTTCACGGATTTAAAAGCATTTTATATGCATTATTTCACTTGATTCTCAAAATAAGCCCAGAGAGTTAATTTACATAAGAGGAAACTGAAGCTGAAATAGGCAAAGTGACGTACCATCAGCCAGGAAAAGCGTATGGAGTCAGTGCCAGGCCACAGGCCCCGACACGCACACCTCGTGCCAGGCACCAAGAGGCTCTGGGGCTGGAGGAGGTAAGCACAAACTCTCATGTGGCACTTTCAATAGAGAGGGAAGACAACCACGTATCCATTCACTTAATCAGGAAATATTCATTGAGATCTTATGGTGTGTCAGGTGCTGGCCCAGGTCCCTGGAGTAGGTTAATGAACAGCTGAAGCCCTACCCTCAGGGGGCTCACCCTCAATATCATTCATACACACAACGTCCTACAGACAGGCAATGCCCACAGCAACAGAACAAGGTGGATGAGTGTGGCGAGGAAGGAAAACACCCAGACCACTTGACAGGGTCAGGTGTGCCTGAACATTTAGTATGCATATACACCTAGACCACTTTAATAAAAATGAGTCCCTCAGTCGGGATTCTGGGCTTTCAGAATTATTTTCCATTCACCATTCACAGGAATTAACCACATTTTCACTTGACTTTCACATCTGGATTCTGGACTCAGCTTTATTATGCTGAACTCTTTTCTATGCCAAGTTGTCTGTTGTCAGAGAAAAAAACATACCCAAGGTTCTGAATGGATTCACTACCTGAGAAGAAACTTGAGGACTGTCCATTTATCATCTCATTCTTTCTGCCCAGAGTCATGTTAAGGTACCACATGCCATACATTGTCCACACCCAAGTTCAGGACAGTGAGAATCCCTCAGGCAGCATGCCTGGCATGCCATCGTCCCAACACGTCTCCTTGAGAGCCTCACGTCCACACTGACCCTGACCCCATCAGGTTCCTCCAGAAAGCCTCTCCCTTGAGGTGTACACCTTCCAGCTATCTTGCTGCAATTCAGAGAAAACTTCAGGCAATTCATTTAGAGACTCATATCCAACAATACTTATATTCACCTTGCAACAGAAGGCATAAAAAGATTTTTGGAACTGGTACATTCACAGTTCTGAGCATAAGATGAATGATATAAGGAACAACATGAACAGAGCTGGTCTCATTTTGTGCTCAATTTTTCTATTTACTGTTGCAATCTGTTCATACTTTACTGGGATTGCAAATTGTTAACTTATAGACACTATTTACTGCCATGTTCTATTGATTACGTTTCCGAAAGGAGCTAACCCATTTGGGAGTGGTTTTCTTGTTAAGTTCACTGCATCTAAAACAGAAAAAGTGCACAGGTAAGTCTCTTACGTTTTCAGTCTGTACTTTGATGGGCTAAACCAGTTTGCCTGGTGGAGCTAAATAAGATAATATACATGAAAACGTTTTCCAGGTGGCAGGAACTATTATTATTACACTCCTGACATCAATGGTGCTGTCAGCCTCTGATCTCCTTCCCATTGCTCTGTTCTCCCTGCAAACAACTAACGGGTCCCGCCAGCACGGTTGGCGTGGCCCCAGACATCAAGCCAATCCCAAACGAACCAGGAA